>NC_090932.1:406330019-406930019 GCF_040938575.1 Ambystoma mexicanum
ACATTAAGGGTCTCTTAGCAGCTATTTATGGGGAAAGGGCTGATGACTTATGGAAGAGAGTAGGCTATTCAAGTGTGACAGCAGAGAACACGCGCACAATGGAGCACCATTTAATAATTGCAGAGCAGGTGTTTGGAGGGTTCTCAGAGTACAGTATCCTGATATGTCAGACATGGGGGAAATCATGACACGCAAGATGAAAGAAGATGAAGACCCTTTTGCTTATATTCAGGATATTCAAGAGCATTGGACTCTTGAAACTAGGGAACTGTGGGAATAAACAGTGGAATTATTTTGCCACATTTTATGTCAGGGGTTGCCAGAGCAATTACAGAGGCAGATGAAAAAACAAGTGGGAATGGAAGCAAAGCTATGGGCTGAAATACAATTGACAGTAATGCATCACTGTCGGTTCTTGCAGGAGATAAATAAGAAGAGAGATGAGGCTACAAAACATGAGGAAGCTAAATTAGTTCAGAAAAAACTGTCAAAATATGCCATAGAAGGGGCGTTATTGACAAGCAGAGAAGGGCAGGGAACACAGCAAACATCGGGTACATCATAGGTAAATAGTCAGTGTCCAATGAACCAAGGAGGGAATGAGTTTATGCCACGATGGTAGAGGCATGGGCTACAGAAGAAGCAGTGGATTCCAAAACAATCAAGGTGGGTTCCAGAACGTACAGAATGAGAATCAGAATGTGCAAGGAGGATTTAACCATTGGGGAATAATTAGAAGGTCTCCTCCTGTATGTTTGACTTGAGGGATGACAGGACATATTGCACACGTATGTGGGAGCCAAGGGAATGTACAGAATGGCCAATTCTCAAGAGGGCGACAGCTTATCCTCCAACATATAGCTAAAAAAGCTTGGGAAGGGTTTGACCAAGCTCAGACAGTGTATCAAACACAAATGCCACAAACACAACAGGCACAGGAACCACAGCAAGCGCAAATTAATCCATCACAAGGTCATTCACAGCATGTCCCCATTAGACACAGCAGTATGCAAACAAAGGACAATTGCTGACACCTAGAATAGGAGGTGTCACTGTGGTGGGAGGAAATCCTTTCATGGGTACAAGGGTATGCATGTATCCACAATAGGACAGCTCACAGGGCGACTTGATGTGTTCAGTACTATCAGTGACACCAGACCCTCAAGAGGAACCAAGGGTTAATGTGACAATAGCAGGCAAAACCTTTTCTTTTTTAGTAGACACAGGGGCTACTTGTTCATGTACACTAGAGGGGAAATATCCAATGTCAGGAATTACCAGGAATGCTCAAGCGTTCTCTGGAGCTACGAGTCGAGTTCCTTTTACTGATGAATTACAGGTTTCTACAGGAAAGTGTGATACGTCTGTTTCATTGTTTTATTCTCGACAGACACCAGTAAACATTTTGGGAAGAGATTTGATGACAAAACTTAACATGACAATTTATTTTACTGACAAAGGATAGTGTATTCCACTCCTGGAATACATTACATGAATGTGGGTGAAATTATATTGGCATTCACAGGGCAAGTGGCTCTGTGTTTTAGTAGAGCCAGAGGGTTTTCTTTATGGGGTGAACATTCTATTGACATGGCTACCTTGCTTAGTGGGGAAGACTATGAGGATACCTGATGAATTTTTTTTTAGACCACAGGTACCCATGGATGAAGAGGGCAGACAGACAATCCCTATAGAATTAGATGCAGTCATAGTACGAAGGGAAATGCCAATGCTCGAAGGAACAGATGATGAGGGTAGACCATGGAGAACAGTGATAGCTATCGAAGAAGGGTACAGGCTGACTGACATTACTGATGATGACATGTTTAGAGATGACCCAACAGATGATGAATTAGTGTTCTTTATGAGCATTACATACTGAGTTAGAATAGAGAAAAGGGAGATCCGACAGTGAATGACGATAATGCAGCAGGGCCCAGCATTTTTTTATGAAGACTTACAGAAGGTGGCAAGTGTCATATGGACTACAGGCCCTTATGATGTAGGACTGCTCAAGGGAAAAGGGGAAGTTAAGATAAAGCTGAAACCAGGAGCGATTTTACCTTGAGCAAGACAGTACCCCATGTCTTGAGAGGTGGAGGAGGGTATTTTCAAGACTATCTGGTGGAACAAGGTATTCTGGTACCATCAGAATCATCATCTACCACTGCTGTGTATCCTGTGAAAAGAAAATCAAAGGGAGGGTTGTGGAGATTTATACAAGATATGAGATGATTAACCAGTTTGTAGAGGCAGAGTTTTCTTTAGTTCCTAACCCAGCGATGATACTATGTAGTATTCCAGTAGAAGTACAATATTTCACGGTGATTGATTTGAAAATGTTTTTTTTCTCAATCCTGTTGCACGAAGACTCAGAAGACTTGACTTCATTTACTGTTTCACCACTGCCCCAAGGGTACTGTGAATCCTCATCAATCTTTAATAGAGTCCTATTGTTTTGAAAAGTGATAGTACGTAGACAATATTTTAATTTGTAGCACCACAGAAGATGAGTGCAGGCAGGACAGTTGATCTCATATGAGGGAAAGAAAGTGACACCTGAGAGAGCTGAGGCGATTATGAAAACTGCAAAACCACACATGGTAAAGCAGATGCAACAGTTTTTGGGACTATGTAATTACGTTAGAGCCTGGGTGTTTGACTAGAGTTCACACACAAGACCCCTTTTTGCAGGCTTTGAAGAAAGCTCATGCAAATAATGAAAACATAGAATGGACTGAGGAAATGTAGGAAGGGTTTGAAGAGTTGAAGAAGGCAATTTGTACAGCTCCTATTTTAGGAATTCCCAATTATGCTGAGGAGTTTTTCTTATTTTCGCACATGAATGGGACAGTCATGACTGCAGTGCTTACACATTGAACTACATTTGGGCACAAGCCTCTAGTGTATTACAGTGGGATTCCCCAGTTATGAAGGGACACTCTCCTTACGAACAGTCATTGGCAGCCGCCGTGTTCAAAATTGAGAAGTCTACAAGCATTGTAATGGGTTGTTCTATGACTCTTTTTGTGGAGCATGCTTTGTTTGGCATTTTTGAGAAACCCAAAGGTACTTTGACATCCCAGAGAGCGTCCTTTTATGAAGTGATAATTTCGAACCCAGTGATTACAATTGTCAGATGTAAAATAGTGAATCCTGCCACGTTTATAGCTGAGTCATTGACAGAAAATGACCATGTGCATGATTATGCAAACTATATAGAAATCTATGATGATACACTGCGCTTGAAAGAAAACAAATTGTCAGGAGGTGAAATTCTCTTTTTTAATGGTTCTTCGAAAATTGATCAAATAAGTGAAGAAAGACATTCTGGTGCAGCTGTAGTGAGGCATAGAGCAAATGGCAAGTTTGAGGTTGTAGCAAGTCAAAGACTACCATCTCACTTTTCGGTGCAAGCGGCAGAATTAGTAGCGCTCATTGTGTGCTCAAGAATAATGTAGGGCAGGAAGTGACGGTGTACAGTGACATCACCTATGTGATGTCAACCGTACATGCAGGACTAGCACGTTGGAAAAGGAAGGGCTACTTTTGAGCAGATGGTACTCCAGTGCAGCAGGCATCCTTATTGTCCAGGCTTATTAAGGCATTACAGCTCTCAGTAGCCATCACAGTCGTACAATGCGCCACTCACACTAAACGTACAGACTTTTTTTCTTGCAGGAATGGAGCCGCAGAAGCCAAAAGGGTTGCACATTCACCAGATATTTCAAGTTTTGATACTCCAGATGTAAAACATAAGGTAGTCACAATTATGGTAGTGACAGTAGGATTAAATCATTTGCAGAGAACTCAATTAATGGGGATTCATGGAAGTACACCACAGGAAGAGAGTGAATTATTGAAGCAAAGGGGGTGTACTTTATCCCCCACTGAAGCATTATGGCGACAGGATAGCACTGGAATGCCTGTGATGCCTGTAGCATTGTTAAAAGTAGCACTTGAACAGCTTCACTACCCTGCTCATGTAACTAGGTAAAGTCTTTCTGCAACAATTGCGGAGGACTGGTTTACTCCAAATTTGTTAGAACATGTTGCATTTTATGTAGTAAACTGTATTGTATGTCAAAGGTTTACCACTGGGCATACACTGTGCATACACTGTGACGTAATTCCTTGACCAAATAGTCCTTTTCAGCATTTACATGTTGACTATGTTGATATGCTGCAAGTGTGTAGTGTATACAGGTATCTGATAGTGGTGGTGTGTCCTTTCTCTAGGTGGATTGAAGCAGGTACATGTACACACCCTGTCTCCACTTGCACACTGAAGGTTTTAGTACAAAAAGGTTTTCCAAGATTTAGAATGTGTGAAGTGCTGAGATCCGATAATGGCCCACATTTTATCAATGAAGTGTTTGAACAGATAAGACTACTGCTGAGTATTAAACACAAATTTCCTTCTGCTTATCACCCGCAAGCAAACAGATAATGTGAGAGACTCAATGGCCTCCTTAAATAAAGGAGTGCCAAGCTCAAGCTAACATTGAAAAAGGGATGGCTATATTGCCTGCCCTTAGCTTTATATGCCTTAAGGAATCAGCCTGGTTCGGACCATCACCTCACACCCCATGAACTAGTAACAGGAAGGCAAATGTGAACACCTTTAACTCCTCCATCGAGGAGTAGAAGTGATGCCCAGAGTACAGCAAAAGTGTTAGGAAATTAGTTACATGAATATTTGACAAGTATGACTTCTTGCATCTCTCTCATTTCAGATCAACTCAAGCACCAGGGGGGTTGGTCTCAGAAAACAGATGAAAACCATTCAGCAACTGGATTAAATGAACTACTATCAGCACCTAGACTATTTGTTGGTGATACTGTGCTAATTAAAAACTTCACTAGGAAGTGCCACGAGCCAAGATTTGATGGCCCTTTCATTGTTGAAAATGTTACTCCCTCAGCAGTAAAAGTCCAAAGTAGACCAATGTGGATTCACCTGAACGACGTCAAGCTATATGCCAGTGAGACCACAGCACCACCAGCTATCAATTCAGAGACAGGATGAGAATAAGAATTTCAGCATGTGCACACTCGATCAATGACAAAGAAGAAGGATGATAAAGCTAACTGATTAATAAATGCAGATTTACATTTGGACTGTGACTCCCTGTGGACACTCCTTATAGATATTATAGCAGGCATGCAGTGCTTTGCTGGGGTCACAGGAATCTTTTAAACTGAACTTTAGAGAAATGCTGATGTATCACAATTATGCCTAAACCCGATTTTGAATTTGACAATTGGAAATGTGAGCAGTATCCCGATTAGTTTCTTACTGAATACTTGCTTGGCTGAATCTATGGTCTTGTCAGAAGGAGATGCTCACAGATTCATACTTGCTGTTTTTGTGTTTATCCTTCGAACTTATCCTGCTCTTGTCAGAAGAGACATGGACATCCGCACTTTTATACAGGATCCTAATAATGGCCCTATAATCAGAAGGCTGCTTGTAGCAATAGTAGAACAAGTACTGCAGCTACCAAATTCATTACAGTTGCCGGAGTAGAGTGTTTTTCCTTCCTTAAATTGCAGTAAAAAGGAGGAATGTTGAAGCTGGTCCGATTTCAGAGAATGAGCAAGCTCAAGAAACTCCAGAGTGGCACAAGTAGTGGGGATTAATATGTTGGTTTGTCATATACATATGCACCATTATGCTTTGTGTTTTTCTGTTTCTTCTGATTCGCCTTTTCTGTCTCATTGATCCCAACAAGGCAGAAGCCCGTTGATCCTCCCCACTCCAGGAACTCTTGAAGATGTTCCCATTCCCGATTAGTCGCGGTCCCTTGTGTTGTCTTCCCATCATAAGGCTGCCCTAGAATAGTTTCCATGGGCTGCAAACATTTTTCAAGGAAAACACAGGAGGAGAGCAGAGGAAGAGAATGATGGCATACACACTTATCTAGATAGTACAGCACACTTGGGAAATAACAAGTGGTATCAGCACATGAAAAAGGTGGGAGAAAAAACATCTAAGGAGAGCTGCTATCTCTTCGCTCTCATAACTTATGCCATAGCCGGTCAAGTGGCACAGCGAGTAGAGCGCTCGCTTTGACACCCGTGCAGAGCCTGCTAACGCAGGTTCGAATCCCGGCGGGGCCAAACTCAGCCTTTCATCCTTCCGAGGTCGATAAATGAGCACGACACACCGTGGGTAATAATAAGCAGCGCTCAGATACCTGAGGGTTCGTAGTGCTATATAAATGCCAAATTATTATTATGGGAACTTCCAAATTGTTCATAGCTACAGAAGTAACAGTGAAAAAAGCTCTGCATGACAAGAGACAGTTCCAGGGTCGAACAGCATCGTTAGTGTGGATGAATAAAGCAACTAATCAAAGAGAAGGTTATTATGTGCAAGATTTGAACACCAGAGAGAGGCCAGAAACAAGGAATCTAGTAATAAGATATGAACAGCCTGGAATGAGCGGAGCAGGAATCATGATTGAAGAACACGTAATGTTAAATTGCCAAGGCAAGGATAAAGAGGATGTATGGATATGTTGGGAAAGATGCCAACTACCAGTTAAAGGAACAGTGCTCACTCGCGAAGGGTGAACTGAAGTATTGGTTGTGTGCAGAGCAGCAGCAATAACCGGACAGTGGGAAGAAGTTGTGTTAACTGCAGAAAAAGAATGCAAGGATCAATGGGCAAAGATTACAAAGTTGCTGACATGGGTCGACAAAAAAGGAAGACCATTGCAGATAGTACCACTGAAAAGTGCGCCTTTGTGTTTCAGAAATAATGGTACGAGGAAAGTTGGAGAGAATCGCCAGTGTGGCCGAATATTTGATGTACAAGGCATGAAGGATGGAGCAGTTGTCTTAATGGACCACTATTGGGCTTGTGCGTCTAGAGCCTACATGAAGCTGCCCAAAGATTGGGGAAGGATGTGCACCATAGTGCTTATCCATGTTACAGCATTAGTGATTTCTAAGAGTGACCTGAATATTGGAGAGTTTCCAAAAGCAGATGCCCATTTGAGGAGGAGACGATCAATCGAATTTCTCAATCGAACAAAGAGGGAGAATTACTTTTCAGATAAATCAGTAGAAGCTTTTGATGCTATTCCAGATGAGCACAGGTTGTTCAGCCTGGCCTCAGCACTATTCATGACTATCTTTATGCCAGGGATCCAGACGATGGCAAATGCAAAGTGTTTGCAAATAACTTGCTGGGAGCTCCTGCAGACAATCAACGCTACCATAAAGGGATTAAATGCTGTCAAGGATGAGTTGAGGGCCATACGACTAATGACCCTTCAGAACAGATATGTCCTTGACATGATCACATCGATGGATGGAGGAGTTTGTGCCAAAATCGTAGAATCATGTTGCACGTCATACCTTCTCATGATGACTAGAATGGGACCTTAACAGAGGCCATAACGTTGCTGATGAAACTGCACGATCAGATGGAAGATGAGACAGAAGACATTGCAGATGACAATTGGTTTGCGTTTATCTTCTCATGGGTTCGAGAATGGATGGTGAACATGTTCAAGCTTCTTGGAGCAGTATTAGTGATGGTGATGTTTGGTTTCTGTGTGATCAGGAATAATAATTACATAGTACAAGAAGACAGCAAAGAAGGCAGTTGGAATGAAGACCATGATCAATGTTGAGTCAGGGTTTGGACCCAAGGTGTTGAAAGATGAAGAGATCAGAAAATACATAGAGGTCAGCATCTTAGCACCTGAGGGAACAGCATTCCTGCATCCAAGAAATCACAAGAAGTATGTGTGCAAATGGGTTTATTGTAGTCCAAATGGTCAGTGCAGCTACATGGCTTGGAGTGTTTATGAACATGTAAAATCAGAAGGATCCCTGAAAGGAGTGATACAGATCTGGACTCTAAAGAAGAGAGGATACCAAGATGTGAAGACTGGTGAAGGAGTGGTCGATGAATCAAACAGAGGGGAGAGTGTAGAGGAGCAGCTCAATGCCTCTAAAGGAAGTCCCGGCCCCATCCTTCCTATATGCTGGAAGCCAGAAATCGAGACATGCACGACACCAGTGATGGTGTCTATTCCATGGAGAGTCTTTGAGAAAAGGTATCCTTTGAAATGACCCTATATGATGTATCCACGTAGAGATGACAATCTCTTGGAGGAGAGCCACGAAGGAGTATGGAGATGTTGGTGATGTCACATGAAGTGAGCGTGACACACTGAGAAGAGTGGCTGAAGAAAAGGATGTATGGACTGTATAGAATCTGATGACAAAATAAAGAATCGAGTAAACGTTCATATGCACAATGAAGATTGCACGTGTGAAGAGCACTGCAGAAAATGCAAGCCGTTTTATAACTGTACAGATGCAGCAACACAAGTATACTAAGTGATCTTAAAGGATAGCTATTCGTAGTAAATAGACAGCAGGTGGTTCTGCCATTATATACAATATGCACATCAGTGTCACATATTTTGTAACCTCAGAACCACAGAGAAGGAAGGATCGGAAATCTGTGTCGCAGCAACATGAAGCTAAGAGCATGGAAAGGACTGGAAGAGCTGTCTGGCTTGGTGTCAAAGGATGCAGCGGCCAATAACTGAACTGGTTATCTATCCTTGAAGAACAGTGAACATACTTAGATGTTCCCTTGAGAGTACCACAATCCCCCATAGGTTTTTCTTGTTTGCCTCACAGTATGACTTCAAGTATGACAAATTTGTAGTATGTAAATGTGTTTTATATGCTAAATTATTGAGAGCTCGAGTGAACGTCCGTTGATGTCAGTTGTAACTAGCTGTTTTAGGCAATTGACAATAAAACAGTCGGGAGAGACTTTTTGCCAACTTCCTGAGTCTGTCTTATTATTTGGTGTAAGGGTTATTCTGCATCCCATCAATGCATGACATGTTACCAATTTAAGGATCCCGCGGGTTCAGAATCGTACACCATTCTATAGTATTGGTTACATAAAATGGAATTGGGTCTATTCATCATCATAAGAACCTGATGATGTCATTAGGAATGCCATAAATGTACCTTTCCTACCCGTCCTAAAGTCAAACAGTAACCAGAATTGGAGAAACTGGACAGTTGAGGATAGTAGGGTGAGATGACAATGGATAAAGAAAAAGTAACAGAGAATGACTACACCTCTAATATAACATGGTTTAATCCACAGGCTCCCACCTCTGGTTATTAGAGCCCATGATTGCCCACTCTCTGCTGCTTGACCATCTTTGCTGGTCACCTTTGTAAACCTTCCCAGGGTTTGAGTGAAATATGTGTTAACTGACATTCGACTGTGTGGACATTCACAAATTTCTACTTTGTTAACTTTCCACACCCACCCACAGGTGAGCAGATCTATCAATACAGTACATCTGGAACTTGTTCCCCACAGGGAATGGGTCCTCCTATATCTAACTGAACTCTTTCTAATGGCAGGATGGGGACTGCTATCAAGGCCATTTGGTGAATGCATGAATAACAGTCTTTGCAGTGTTCACACACATTAACACCCTGAGTGGGTGAGCGAGCCAATCTGGTGGTTCGGAATGTGGGCTTGAACTGCCGGTGTAAGCCCCCATTCCAAGCTGCCTGATGGCCGGCTCCCCCGCCACCATCTTACCTCCAACCTCCCACACTTATCTTATTTCGGCTGCAGCTGCCCTTGCTGCTGCAGCCGCACCTTCCTCTCAGCTTCCCACGGATGCCAAGGAAAGGGAAGAGGGGCTCTGTATGCAGCTCCGCCTTCCCTTTCCACAGTGAGCAACTTGGAAAAGGATTTTCCTTCCTGCAGCAGGACACCGCAGGCATCCCAATGTAGGAAGGAGAATCCTTTTTGTTAGAACCCCGGGATACTACTTTTGTAACCCTGGTGCTAACGGCGATCATTCGCTCAGGCCGATAACTTGGGCTGCCAAGCCATTATCACCCAGCCCCTGGAACGTTGGATGAACGCCACATTAGCATTCCCTTTGCAACATTTGCAGTTTGAGATCACAGTCCATCCACCAATAATTGACTTTAATATGCTGTTTGTTTTCTATGATCCCTTTTGTGTTCATCCTGGGCTAGAGATATTATGTGGTTCTATATAATAATAGGATGAACTATTGTGTTCCCCCTTTAAGTAGGCCTGCTTCTCATAATTTATCCTGTTTGGCTACCCCCCTCTGTTCACAATGCCACTATCATGACCCTGTTGCATTTATTTTATCATAACCCCTCCTTGACCCAACTGACTGTGCTCTCTTATCTCATGGCTGGCACACGTTCCGCTTTGGAACCACACCCTACCCTACTGCAATGACTTGATCTTTCTATGTCAAAGTCTCACTATCCTCTTTTTATGATTCATGATATACAGTCGCCTGTTGCCTGGGATGTGAACTAGACCAAATGTGTCCTTCACCATGCTGTTGACCCAATTTCCAAAGTGCAACAACATCCTGTCCAAATATTTTGTTGTGATGACTTCCCTCAAGGGCTTTTGCTCTGTGCAGACTTAAAGTCGTATGCCCTAGATACATAATATGTACAAACAAAGAGGTACCTGGTAATGGTTCTGATATTCCTGGTTCCTATGAATTAAAAAATACGAGCTGAAAAGGATTGCTTCGGATACACAAACCAATTAAATCTGTGATAATCATACTATCTGCACTATAAGGCTTTATACAAAATATACATTTTGTTTATTTTTGGTATTTTTGTGTAATTATTTATTTGCTGTCAAAACATAATGTCAACACAACACAACACTAACAGGGTAATTCATAGATTTCAGCGCAGAGGCAGCGCACGCGAGCAGCGCAGAGGGCTAGCGTGCGCCAGCGTGCGCCAGCCGTGTGCGCTAAACAGTATTCTGGCGCACCACGTATTCATGGAATATCCAAGCCATTTTGAGCGCTGGTGCAGAGAACATCCCGCAGCGCCAGTTACGCCCCCAAGAACGCCCCTTGTGCAAGGATAAGGCATTGAAATCCCCAATGCAGCGCAAAGGGGCGCGCTAACCCTGCACCAGTTCACAGGGCTGGGACAGTGCATTTGGGGAGTGCGCATGGAGAATCACACGCAATAGGCCTTGTGGAGCGGGGTACCTGTATTTCGGGGGTGCGCATGGAGAATCACACATAATAGGCCTTGTGCGAGTGGGGTACGTGTATTTCGGGGGTGCGTGTGGAGCATCACACGCAATAGGCCTTGGAGAGCGGTGTACGTGTATTCTGAGTGGTGCGCGGGGAGTAACACATGCGATACGCCATGTGCGAGTGGGGTACGTGTATTTCGGCGGTGCGCGTGGAGAATCACATGCGATTGGCCTTGGGGAGCGGAGTACGTGTATTTCAGGGGTGCGTGTGGGGAATAACACGCGATAGGACTTGGGGAGCGGGGTACATGTATTTTGGTGGTGTGCGTGGAGAATCACACGCGATAGGACTTGGGGAGAGGGGTGCGTGTATTTCGGGGATGCGCGTGGAGAATCACACGCAATAGGCCTTGGGGAGCGGGGTACGTGTATTTTGGGGGTGTGCATGGAGAATCACACGCGATATGCCTTGTGCGAGTGTGGTATGTGTATTTCGGGGGTGCGCATGGAGAATCACATGCGATAGGCCTTGGGGAGCGGGGTACGTGTATTCTGAGGGGTGCGCGGGAGTATCAAATGTGATAGGCCTTGTGGAGAGGGGTCGTGTATTTCAGGGGTGCGCATGGAGAATCACACGTAATAGGCCTTGGGGAGCGGGGTACGTGTTTTCTGAGGGGTGTGCGGGGAGTATCACACGCGATAGGCCTTGTGCGAGCGGGGTACGTGTATTTCGGGGGTGCATGTGGAGAATCACACACGATAGGCCTTGGGGAGCGTGATACGTGTATTTCGGGGGCGCGCATGGAGAATCACACGCGATAGGCCTTGTGCGAGCGGGGTATGTGTATTTCGGGGGTGCGCGTGGAGAATCACACGCGATAGGCCTTGTGCGAGCAGGGTACGTGTTTTTCGTGGGCTGCGCAGGGAGTTTAACACACATTTTCACTGTCACGGGAGGGGTACATGTATTCCTGTGTGCCCCAACGTGAATTGGCAGTGTGTGTCCTCAAAGGTGTGTCCTCTCCCCCCTCCCCAGGCCCTGCAGGCAGCCCACAATACAGGGGACTAGCCTTCACCCCTGGCAATGCCCCGCAGGCAACCCATCCACCCTGGCCATGCCCCCCAGCCCGCCCACATGTCACCATGCACAAGTGAGCACTGACACATGTCCCCCTGCACCCCCACTCACCCAGCAGTGACAGGCACCTGCCAGCAGGCCTTGACTCATGTCCCCGCACCCACTCAGTAGTGACAGGCACCTGCCAGCTGGCCCCGACTCGTGTCCCACCACCCACTGACCCATCCAGCAGTGACAGGCACCTGCCAGCAGGCCCCGACTCATGTCCCTCACCCACTCACCCACCCAGCAGTGACAGGCACCTGCCAGCAGGCCCCGACTCATGTCCCCCCACCCACTCACCCACCCAGCAGTGACAGGCACCTGCCAGCAGGCCCCGACTCATGTCCCCCACCCACTCACCCACCCAGCAGTGACAGGCACCTGCCAGCAGGCCCCGACTCATATCCCCCCGCACATGTCATGACGATCCACAATCATGGGCCTTATGGCCACCCAAATGACACCCCACGCCACCCCAGTCCAAACACACAACCATGTATTACATCCAGCCCACAATGAAATCCCCATGACATGACACATCCCAGATGGAAAGTATGCACATCAACACATTTCCGTCACACCCACACAATGGGTCCATGTGATTGAAAAAACACACATTGTGACATGCATGAAACCAAAGAGAGAATACCAGACATTGAAGTAGAAAATAAAAATGTATTGAACACAAAAGCAAGGGAATTAAATGAAACACAAAAAAATGGGAATAAATAATGAAAAGCTGCATGTCCAAAATATAAACCAAAAATGCATGAAAGCAAAATCCAAATCAATCCAAAAGCACGTGTCCAAAGTGTCAGTCCAGCAAAACAAATCCAAAGTGCAAAAACAAGAAAAAACCATTGATCCATGGAAAAAAAGAAATAAGAAGCCAAATCCATTGTCAAACTATTTACAAAGTACAAATCCAGGGTCCATGTGCCCAATCTTTTAAATGAAACCTATAAAAAAAAACTATCTAATGAAGAACTATATACAAAAACATGGGGCATTGTCCAAGCATCCCAAAATAAATAAAAACAGAAAGGAAACCTAATACTAACTAACTATATACAATGGCGGCGGGCAAGTCCTACGGCTCACTCTGTGATGTCCCGGGCCAGGGCATCATCGAACTCCATGTCGATGTCCTGGAGGCGGGCCTCTGCCCTGGCCCCGAGATCTCGCACGGATGCAGTCATGGCCTGTTCCAACTCCCTGCGAGTTGCCTCGAGGCACTCAGCCCGCCTAAATGCCCGGCGCATGGAGAACTCCGCCCTGACCATGGTGAGCCGTGCCTCTTCCGCCCGACGGCGCTCCGTATCTATCCGCTGGCCCAACCGCTGCCACATGGAAGACACTCCCATTCCAGGTTCCTCCTGCCCTCCGACCGATGCCTGCCCCTCTGATGTTGATGGCCCCGAGCCATCATCGCTCCCACCTTGAGCCTGCTGCTGCTGTCCATGTGCCCTGCCCGGTGATGCCGGCACATCCTCCATCTGCTGGTCTCCAGTTGGTGGGGTGTCCACCCCTGCTGGACCTCTGACTCCCGACTGTGGCAGGGATGGGAGCTCCACCAAGCTGGCTGCGTTGGTCGGGCCAGGTCCACAGGGGGCCCTTGTGGAAACTGGGCCGGAAGACGGCAGGGAGAACGACTGGCGCATAGTCTCCACATAGGAGGAGAGGGCCGCCAGAGTGCTCGACACATGTAGGAACCCTCTGACCAGTGCCCTTCCCAACTGTGCCACATTGCCACGCAGCTCTTTGTGATGGCGTGCGTGGTCCCCCCAGGAAGCACGCACGTCATCACGAATGACACGCGTGTGCAACGCGACACCAATCAGGATGGAAGCCATACGGTCAGGGGTCTCCTCGTCTGCAGGTAGTGGAGTGCCAGATGACCTGGCCCTCCCCCCTACTTGCGGACGGGCCTGGGACGGGGCATCCCTGCTGGTGCATGGTGGTGCAGTCACAGAGTCAGGGACAGTGACATGCACAGGCCCCTCCGCGGTGACCTGTGCTGCCTCCTGTCCCTGGACCTGGATTGCACCACTTGCACCAGTGGTACTACCACCCCCAGGCCCCTTGTGCGGCTCAGTAGCGGCCTCCTCCTCCTCTGTGTAGACCACCAACCTGGATGGCTCTGCACTGTCTTCCGCCATTGCAAACCTCTGTTGGGGCTCACCCGGCCCTTCCGCTGCAGCCGTAGTGGCAGACACGGCAGCAGTCCCCTCGCTCCCGGATGATGGCAATTCCTGGGTTGGAGGCTGGGTCTTGCATCGCCGCCCTGTGAAGGCATTCCCGCCGCTTTGCTCCACAGTGCCGTCTCCACCCTCTTCTTCACTCAACGCTGCGTAGAGGGAGACATACAACACAAGCATCAGGGTACTGTACAATAGTCCCCTAGACAGGAAGCAATAGAACATGAGTGGCACTGTCAAACGTCACTTCCATCCTGTCCCTCCACAACACATGGGTCAATGCAGGCAACACACATGCAGAAACAGGCACGTCACATGCAATCAACATCAGCATCCATGTACAAGGGCCTCTATTGACATAAATGTTGGCTTCAAACTCACATGCATCATGGCTCATACTGATCCCATGCACAAACATCACCGGAGGGTCATGCATCAGGGCTCGTACACCACAGACATAGTGGATACAAGGATGACTAGACTGCATAAGTGAATCAACACATCATCACAGACATGTGTCATGCATCCATGGCGTTTCAAAGTCACACAAACGCTACTCAGACACACATACATGTACATCATACATGTCCATGACAGCGGCACCGATCTCTCACACCTCATCCATGTCCAAGAACAGAGACAGGCATGCATTCATGTGTGCATTCCGCATTCTGCTCCCCATGTTGCATTGGAAGACATCCACCATCCATGTGGTTCACGCATGACTGGTCACACATGCAGCACCATGATGTCCCTGCACACACATATCCATACATGGCCTATGTCACACATACAGGAAATTAGCTGACTACCAGCACACTGCAACATGCCCTGTTTCACACAGCAATGCATGGCCACTTACCGCTCAACTCTAGATGGGTCTGCCTCTGAAGGATCTGGACATGGAGCGCTGGGCTTATGCATTCCAGGACCCTCATCTGGATGTTGGTCAGGCTGACCCGGCACCCCTATGCATCCTCTGCCTTCAAGAGGCGCTGGGCCTTGTTGAGGGTCCTGGACCTGAAGTCCTCCCAGTGCCTCCGGACGTGTTTGATGTCGCGGGTTGCCAACACCTCCGCATTGATGTTAACCACTACGTCCTCCCAGATCCTCTCCCGTCCTTCCTTGTTGGCGCACAATGGTGTGAAGAGGGCATCATAATGCCCCAGAACTTGCTCCACCAGGGTACCAACTTCCTTATCGGGAAAACTGGTAGCCCTCTGCCTCTCTGGCTGGGGGTCGCCAGTGGTCTCGGATGGTGTTTGCCCCAACATTGCAACCCCCGAGGCAGGTGTGGGTGGGCAACTGGGTCCTGGGGCTGGGCTGTGGAGCGATGGTATCCCAATCGGGAGTCTTCTGTTCCAGCAGGGGTGGACACAGCAACTGGACCCCTGCAGATGGCTGACGTGCAGGCACCAAATAGCAGGGCACGTGGGCAGCAGGCAGGCAGGCAGCAGCAGATGGCAGGTGGGAGCGTGCGCGGGGCTCTGAGGGGCAAGAAACTGTCCTTTTGGGCAGGAGCGTGGTCTTCCGTGTGTTGTCGCATGGCCAGCTTGATACGGAGTGATTAGGCATGTGAAAAAAGTGCACGTCAGCATGTAATTCGAGGAAAGGCTCTTAGTGCGTAAGCGCGTCTGTGACGTTACACGCACAGGCGTTTCCCCACGTCCGCGTGTTAATGCGTGTAATCCGAGAGCGCGTAAGTGACGTGATCCGCATGGGCGTTTCACTCGTGACGGGTGCATAGTGATTCAGCACGTGAAAAAAATAAACACGTCTGCGTGTAAACCGAGGAAAGGCCCTAAGCGCGTACGCGCTTCTGTTACGTAACGCTCGTGAGCATTTCCCTCAGCACGGGTTAAAGGTGAGCGGGGCCAGCAGTTTGCTGTACGTGCCTTTCGTGGAGACCGACGTGTGTTGCTACTTCGTGTTGTTTTGCGTGCCATCACAACTTCACAGCGGATCAAGGAAGTAACTCTTCTTTTGGTGGGAGTATTGGCTATGCGTGTTTTTCATTATCATGCTAGTCTGACGGTGAATCGCGCATGCTATTTTTCCCACTGCGGGTGCCTCTGTGTATCACGTACCCATTTTCAAGGTCATAGTAGCATGCGTGTCCCATGCATACATGTTTTTCGTGTCCCTGGGTGCCACCGTGTACTGCAGGAGGCTAATTCCACACACGTGGGTTACCGGGGTTGCGTGCATGGTTTTAGTGCAGTTTCGGGGTGATCCGTCACTTCATCACCGGGGTCACATACAGCCTTGCAGGTGCAGGGGTGCTTTTAACATCTTGTATCCCACCCCCTTCACCCCAATTGCCCAGGACAATTGTTGTGTACACCTCCCATTGGCACTTCTCCATCTGTGCCGGCATTACTCCATCTGTGCCATGGTTGGGAGGCAACCAAAGGTGAGGGGCGCCTCAGCTGGGCGTACTCCTTGTGGTGGGTGTGGTCAGGGACGTGGCTGGGGTTACCAGGGAGTAGGGGGACTCCAGGGTGTTCAGGGTGGCCGCAGAGGAGGAAGAGGCAGGGGTGCGCCACTTGGGCACGATGTTGTGCCATGTGTTGGTGCAGTCATGCCACCACCCCCTGTGGTTCCGGGAGATGCAGCTTCTGCATCTGGCACTGGCGCCCATGTGACCCGGCAGTCCGTTTCATCGACTGCCACGGGCCCATGGGTAGTGGTAGCTGCAGGTGTAGCTGTGGACACCACCACCCAGGCTCAGGGTCTGCCAGCGCAGCCTGCATTGGCACTTGCAGAGTCCATGGAAGATTTCCAGCATGTCAGGAGGAACACTGTAGGTGCACGCAGCTGCCGTGACCGAGACACATGTCCCTGGGGCAGTAATGTCATCAGCTGCCCCGACCAGCAGGGTGTTGGCAAGTGCAGGGACAGATGCAGCCAACAACACCCTGGTTGTGAGTCTACCAACCAGGACAGTCGCGGTCAATGACCCTTGCACAGCGGATGTTGCTGCGCAGGGTCCATTCCAGGGCCCCCAGCAGCCACTGACGCAATTGGGCTCTTCACTCCATGTTACACCTGCCACTCCCTCGGCAGATTCCACCAGCGCCACTGCCCATACTGATCAGGGCGGCATTTGCCAGCCAGGGTCCGGTCCAGCGTCCAAGAGGAGGAAGGTTGCACCTGCAGCACAGTCTGAGACCCCACACACAGCCACAACCTCCTGCACGTTGAGGAAGAAACCTTTCTGTGCGCAGGAACTGGACTTCCTCGTGGACTACGTGCGAGACCACAACCGTGACATGCTAGTGGGGCCTAATTATCAAACTACGGCTGCCCATTGTGATACCCCCTGGAAGCAAGTTGCGGAACATGTGAGTGCATTCGACCATGAGGTGCGCATGGCGCAAGAGTGCAAAAAGCATTGGAATGACCTCAAATGCAGCGCTAAGGCAAAGCGTGCCTCAAATTACAACATAACTCTGGTGACTGGCAGTGGGCCGGCACCTGAGGAGGAAGACCTCACTCCGCATGCATCACTCATTGCGGATTTCATACCACCTGAATTGGTCGAAGGAGTGGGAGAGATGCAGGACTTTGATGCCCAGTCCAGTGAGTGTTGATGCGTGTTTGTCGAGGCCATGTGTGTTTTACTTGTGTGATGTGTTGTGCATGACTGCCACTACATGTCATGTGTACATGGTTCAGATGTGCAAGTAATGCAATGCTTGACTGATGCATGGATGCTCTGCAGGATGGTGGACATGTGGAGCAGACGGGGACTGTCCTCATCACCACACTTGCACCCTACTCACATGCTGGTCACCTTGATGCCCCTCCGGTCCATGTACCAGCTCACTGGCGCTTCTGCATGTAGCCTGGGGTGTCCTTCCTCTCTGCACTGGTACTATGTCATAGCATGACTGATGTGCATGTGTCCTCTGCCTGCATGCCGGTACTCCACGTAGGCATGCTCCCTTGCCCCTAAACCCCCCCTGCACCCAATTTCACCTTTGCACTGGTGTGCATAATTTTGCTGTAATGCAATGGCCTGTTCATGCCTCCTGTGTACATGCTAACTTCCACCAGCCAACCTGACAGACACATGCAGTGCAGTACATCCTTTGTCCTTGATGCAGGGTGTCTCACTTGGACTGTGCAGATGGCAGATGCTCTGCAGGGACATGAGTTCCCATTCATGCTCCATGTGCATTCCATGCATGCCCCTATGTGTCCTTGAGTGGATGATCATTGTAGTACGTGTCCAAGGTGACCTACATTTCATGGCATTTCATCAGCCTTCCCATGCCCACTGTGGCTCAGACCTGCGTCCCACACATGTTTTGGGTGTGGCAGTCTGTGTGGCTCACAGGCCTCACCCAGTTTCTGGCCCACTGACTCTATCCAACTGGTGTAGTGTCTTCTGCAAACACGGCTGTACTACTGAGGGTTCATCATGTGTCCTGCTTACTGTCCCATCATCATCTGCTGTGTTGTCAGTTGACTCAGCTGATGCAATTGATGCTAGTCAACACTGTCTGACAATACACAGGTCTCTGGTCATCCTTTTGATACCATGCAAGGCATCCCTGCATTTCCACTTAGGGGGAGGGTTGGTGTGCTTTTACCCATGCAACCCATTGCATGCACATTGCATGTGATGCCTGAACTTGACCTTGCACTGCCTTCACGTTTTCTGATACACATCATGAAGTACTTGTACATGTAGATAGTGAGTAACGTACACATGTTCTGCACTGCATCTACCCACTTCTGAGCCATACAACACCCTTTTACATGCCTAATCACTGAAGCAATGTCAAGTTGACCTGGCATGCATGGCAGGTTCTCTTTTGCGTGTGACATGTCTGCTTCATGTGTTGGCTGTCTGTGTGATGTCTATGTGTGTGTGTGTGTGTGTTGTGTGCTTCTAACATGTGTAGTAATCTTTTTTTCTCTCTACTTTTCAGATGATGACGCAATCGAGCTAGAGGATGGTGTTGTCATGCCAGGCACAGGGTTGTTATCACTACAGCAACCCAGCACAAGTGGGAGTTGTGGGGTGTTAGACCACGAGAACACACATGTGCTACAGACCATCTTGTCTTTGGCTGGCAATAAATCCAGCCCAGATGACCACTCTGACGTCCATGTTGAGTTGGATGTGCATCAGGTCCAATATGCCAGGGTTGATTGATTCTGATGTGGACACTGCTCTGTCTGCGACACCTGCACTGAGGGGTCAGACAGTGGTGGGACCTCCGCCTGCGATGGATCAGGACACAGGGTTACCCTCCACACCAGTCGCTGATGGGCCTGGGCCATCACGTCGACGGGGGCATGCAGTCGTGCAGCCGCGGGCGGTTCCAACCCAACGAGGACGGCCGGTCCTTGGGTCCCGCAGGTGTCAAGCCCAGCAATGCGGTGGCCGCGCACCACTGAGGTATACTGAGTGGGAGCAAGACATGACTGCCAATTCAGAACGCCCGGGGGCAGCAATGGAAAACATTGGGGTGAGCATGGAGCGTGTGGCCCAATGCGTGCTCCCCCTGCTAGGCAGGTGCTTCTCCAGCAGCGGGTGGCACAGTCCACGGCCCGCTCGCTCAGGCTGGGCATGGCAGCCTCTGACAGGGCACGCCAGGCTGAAATGTTGTCTTTGCGTCAAGCAATTGCTGCTCGCGCAGAGGCACACATGGAGGCCCTGGGGGCTGAGCATGAGTCCCTCAGATCCACTCTCGGTGTCCTCTTGATGTCCCAGAGTGCGCGGTCAGAGGAGAGGTTTGAACAGCTTGAGCGTACCATCTCGGCTGAGCTACGTGCTTGCCGGGAGGTGCATCAGTTGTCCAGCAGGCCTTGCAGGAAGAACTCCATGTTACACGTGTTACCTTGCAAGAGGAAGCATGCGTATCACAGGAGGTTCTGCATGCAGACCTACGTGTCATCGCCGCACAGAACCAGGCACACCAGTCCGGCAGACTTGGTGCCGACAAGGGGCAAGCTGTGGCTAGGCATGGTCAGGCTCCTGTGCCACGTCCTCCTTTTCAGGATGAGCCAGACTCGGACGATGAGGTATCTCCCACACAGGTCGGGCTGTGCAGGCGTTGAGCCCATGGAGTTTATTTTCCTCAACATCATCGCATGTGGGTGTTGAGCTGTACCCTGTACCTCCCCTCTCCTGGGTGCCTCCCTCCCAGGTCATATTTGGCCATTTTTGATTTTTCATTTTAGTTTAGTTAGTTAACATTCAATTTCATAGTTAGTTTACTTAGGTAATGTGGGTTTTTTATAGTTAGTGTAATTAGTTAATATAGTTTAAAATTGCTTGTCTATTGTGCTTTCATGTGACGGTGTGGTGCTTTGTGGCTTTTGAAAGCATCCACTGTCTGTTCCAGCTGGGCCCTTAAAGCTTGTCTCGTGTATGTGTTTGCAGCTTGGGGTCCTGACTCACAAAGGCCACTCCTGCTTCCCTTATCCATGGGCTCGCAAGGATGGTTTGGTGTTACAATCTATTTCACAAGGGCTTTGGACTGTCATATCTGTGGCCTGTCTGCTGCTGTACTACTTGTGTTAACACCCCTAGTGGGGATTGTAGGAGTCTTATCGACAGCATTTCAGCATTAGAAATGGGTGGTTTCATGAATCAGGTGTCCTTTAATTGCAATACATTGTGTTGTATGTTTATTTTCTTTACTGTACATGTGCTTGATGCACTTCATGCTGTAGAGGGTGTCCGCCACCCTTTGCCTGTCAAAGTCACACTGATGGTGGGATGAAATCTGATGTACGTCTCTGACATGGTCCAGTCACAACCAGCATGAAGAGACACACACATGGGACTTTCCAGCATTAATTCTGTGCTTTGTGCCCTTATTGTAGGTGAATGAGCCTCCAGACCACCTTTACCGGCACACATGGGCCAGTGTACGTCTGGCAGCTGGCCACGTTCAGTGGTGCAGACATGCGCATGTGTGCGCAAGCAGTGCCACAGGGCTTGTGCTCATACATCCAACAGATTCAGGCATGCTTCCAGGAACTCCAGGCAAGGTGAGCAGCACAGGGGGCACACATCATAGCCAACCTTCCACCAGGCCTGTTGCACATGCATGCTAAGTAGCGCCACTGAAGGTGAGCTTGGACAGTTATTGGTGTTGAAGCGCACAGTACAGCTAAGATGAGTTGGTGGACACGTGGCAAGTTGCTTTCCAAGTTGTCAGTGGCACATGCAGGGGCTGTCGCACATATCCTCCAGTCCACCATGCTCCATAGAAGTAGATGTATAAGGGACACCCAGCGAGGGACAGACTTGTGTGCAGTGCATATCATTTGCATGTTCAAATTGACAAATGCTCTACCTCTTTTATTTGGGGGATGCCAGAACACTACTTGTACTGAAGTCGTACCTCGCTATATGCGTGTAGCTGCTTACCCTTGGATCATTGCATGATGTGTGAATCTTGACACATTGGTCTTCCATTTGCCACACGCCCACGTGCACTGACTTACTGCATTGACAGTGTATGAACCATCACAGGGGGAATCTTACGTATGGGTACAAAGCAGCAGACTAGAGTGTTTGTTTGTGGAGGAGTTGCTTTGGGGCATGTATGGTGTTGTGTGTGTGTGCGTTATAGACACACACAGATTAGTAACTCTTACTATTTTTGCAGCATAGAACTGCTCCTGTTACCGGACCTGAGAGTGTGCAGGCAGGAGGCCAGCACTCACCCCAGAGATAAGTCTCTCTTTGGCTTCCTTTTGAGTCATTTGGTACAATGTGCATGATGTACATGGTTTCTCTGATTGAGTATGTGTTATTGTGAATAGTAGATTTTTGTCTTTTCCCTACTTTCCCTTGACAATCTGACTCCCCTCTCCTGCCCCTCTTTCCGGTTATCCTGAATACCAATGCCTGTCCAGACAACATATCCCTGACCCTCCTTCCCCACTGTGGTCTCAGAGGCCTGTGTAAGTTTGACTTTGCAGGGCCCAGCCCATAGAGGGGGTGGTTGGTTCGTGCCACTCCTGCACCTAGACACCGGAGCAGTGACACTACCCATCAGTTGGTGCTGCATCATTGTATATTATATACCAAACATGGTACACATCATGCTGTAGCATTGTTTAAGTGTGCTAACTTGGTTGTTCCATCAATGTGCTTGTACATGTGCTTTGAAATTTACTGCTACTTCAAGTCATCTACTGGAGACTCTTCAAGTGTTTTTTGCTGCCTAGAGGCTTTTTGCCTGGCTTGTGTGTTTGGCTCCTCTGAGTTCTCTTCGATTTGGTATTCTTGCCAGTCAAGGTGGCCTCTGAGGGTGCTGGACACTATTTACACGCGAGGTGGAAGATGGAGACAAAGGGGTAGGGTGATCCTGTGGCCAGGTAGACTTCAAGGAAGAAGGCTACATACCCCAGACACAGTTGTTCAGTAGGTCATGGTGATATGTGAATGAGGGAGGGTGTTTTGTTGTTGGACAGTTGTCTTGGCCTACAGTGTGATGGGCACCCTGACATTGCTATTGTGGTGTCTATGTACATGATGTGTTCTGCTGGTCAATGCCTGTTCCTGTGTTGTGTTTACCTTTCAGGTGTGAGGGGATTGGTGTGGTTTGACATGCTGGGGTGTGCACATGGGCAATGTTCACATGTGATGTGTAGAGGAAACTGATGGTCACTTGATTGGACATGCATGTATTGAGTGCATGTCCCTACTGACACACACAATCGCACTATGATCCATCACATGCACATCCACCCTTCCATGTCCACATGTGCACACAGCTTACTTTCGGGGGACCACTGTGCCCCTGCAGCACATGATCTATGACCATTTGTGGATCCTGTACATGCATCAATTGTTTATTTATTTATTTATTTTGTCTTTTTCATTTGATCCTCAAGGTGTTTCTCTGACACAATGGCTGGTCACTATGCTGTGTGCTGAGCAGTGTGTTGCAGGAGACACACACAGCACACGTATTCAGGAGTAGGCATTTTGCTTTGCCCAATGTGCATGTGAACAGGCATTGATTGTTATGTTCATGCTACAACTGTTGGAATGCATTTGGGTATGACTTGTTTTGTGTGGGAGGTTGTTGGTCAGTCATTTCATCAGATTCCATGACAGGCGTCATTGTGTGAAGCCACTTTCCATTTATCACATGTCACTTCGTATATTATTGGTAATGTGTTGGGCTTTTGCTATTGCTTGCCATGTCAAGGTGTGTCAGACAAGGGTGATATGGTTTAGGAGGGTTTGGATGACATACCAGGGATTGTGATGGCCTGTTTTGCAGGGGTGTGTGATCACCCCTGGTGACACGCAATTGTTTATGTTTTAGTAGCTAAGGATGCACACAATGTAGCACTTTGATGGCAACATTCTCAGGGTGGTAAGGTTGTGACAATTGACTGTCTCTTTGTCACCATCGATTTTTACCTAGTATGTGCCAGGCCTGTGTGCACTCCGCAGGGGTGGGAGTTTAGGTGAAAAATTTAGCCACAAGCTGGGTCCGGGCTGCCTCGCCACGTGCCCTATCCCCTCCCTTGGGCAGCACCTGTGCCTGTGGTTGGGGATGTGGGGGCACCACCATGTCCACCGGTACAACCTGCCGTGTAGCAACATTGTGCAGGAAACATGCTGCCACAATTATCCTGCACACCACTGGGGGTGCATAGAGTAGCTGCCCACCAGAGCGGTCAAGGAAGCGGAAGTGTGACTTTAGCACTCTGAATGTGCCCTCCACTATGCCCCTGGTTGCTATATGGGCAGCATTGTATCTTACCTGGGGTGGTGTGGTGGGGTTCCGGATTGGCGTCATCATGTGGTTGCTCAGAGGGTAGGCACTGTCCCCTGGAGAGGTGATAATGGTTGTGATTATTGGGGTTTGTGTATTTGTCTGTGTGTGACATGCATGCATGTGCACGGGCATTTGTACTCACCTAGGAGCCATGTGTCGCCATGCTGCTCAGCTTCCAGGGCCCGGCTCAGGGCGGACATTCTGTATATGAAACTGTCATAGGTGGAGCCTGGGTAGTTTGCATAGACAGAGGTGATGATTTCCTTTCCATCGCATACCACCTGCACGTTGATGGAATGCCAGTGCTTGCGGTTTCGATAGATGTGCTCAGTGGCCCTAGGTGGACGTAGGGCCACATGGGTGCAATCTATGGCACCGAGCACTTTGGGGAAGTGTGCCACCCTGTAAAAGTCCTGGACTACGGCCTGCCTTTCTGCGGGTGTTCTGGGCATGTATATATGCCAGCGGACTGAGGGGCGCACAGTCATGATTACCAACACCTGGTGTAGGCAGCGTGACTGCGTGGCCTGTGAGACCCCCCCCCACACTATGGCAGTAGTCAGCTGAAATGACCCAGTGGCCAAAAAATGCAGGACATTGAGCGCCTTCTCCAAGGGGCTCAATGCTGGTAGCAGAGGCTGGGGGATGTAAGGTCATCTTCCCACTCCCTGACCGGGTCTAGGATGATACGAGGTGGAAAGCTATACCTGCTGTAGACCTGGTCATCAGGCATCCCAAAAAGGCTAGTCCGGGGGGAAAAATGCGGGCCCTGGCTATTCTCCTCCTCCTGTGGTGTCCCACGATCAGTTCTGCAACAAATGGGGCATTCATCGTAGCTGGATATACGTGTTTGTTGTTTGCGCGCACTTTTATACTGTGCGCGGGGTCGCTTACGCCTGCCTTCCTGTGGCGGACGTGTTGACACCTGTGCGCGTCTTTTTGCGTGCTCTTGTTTCCCGTATTCAATTCCATGAATACGAGTTGTTCGCGTGCGTGTGGGCGTTATGTGTATTTCCCTGCAGTACTTACCCAGTTACGCCTTCTTTTTCATGTGTTGTTCCCCATTCCGTGTGTTACGCCCCGTGTCCCGCCCCCTTTTTGGTGTGTGCGCCAACGTTGTGCACTTTCCCTGTGCGCATCGCGCACGCCGTTCGGGTTGTTGCAATGACGTGTGCGCCCGTGTGCGCCACGCACGGATTTGGCGCACAACCAGTGGAAAACACGCGCAGGCTCTCCCTTGAATTGCACGCGTGCGCTTGCTTTTTCACGCTTGCCCCCCCTTGCGCCAGCTTGCGCTAAGATTTTTTGGCGCACATTTGTTCCATGAATTGGCCCCTAAATTACGCTGCACACATCCTTACAAAGCAGATTTTTTTTTAATTATGCGGTCATCACCTTCTCTCTACAAACAATTTAGCACCGCTCAAAACTGTTATTGTTTATCTTGGCATTCCTCCCAGTTTTAAATTATGATGATATATATATATAGTATTTATGCAATATTGACAAACATTATTCACAATGTTGACACATGACATAGGAAAAAGACAATGAACATCTCTTTGGAATAATCCATACTGTTGGATGTTCAATTTCTAACAAATAAATTGTGACCTATTTTCCACTGCTTTTAGGCCTTGCCATGGAAATGTCATTGACTCAATGTGTTTCGGCCTCTCTGAGCTACAGAATATGTGTTCAATCTCAAATTTGTTCAGCCTTCATCAGGCAGTGATTTGGAACGTCTCTCATAAATGTATTCCTGCGCTCTAAAACCTATAAGAGATACAAGTATAGTATGGTTATGACTCCCCATCATAATTGTGTTTAGAACGTCTGTTCAAATTATTTAACAGATGCTATTTAATAGATGTAGGGCCTCATTACGAGCATGCCAGTCTGGTAAAAAGGAGCGGCACACTCTGAGTCTGCATGTGGCTGCTGTCTCCCCCACCAGGTCTGACCTGGTGGGCAGAACGGCAGCCACTCTCAGACTTTCACGGAGGCACCGGCACTGTTATTTACGGTGCTGGTGCCTCTGTGTTCCCCATTCTCATTGAGTCCTATGGGACTCAAATGGGAAAGGGGAATACCATTTTTTTGACACCTGACTTCCCGGACCGGCAGGGTTAGAATCCCCTGCTGTTACCGGCAAGCCAGGCGCCAGAGAATTCACGAGTCCGGCGGGAGCCTGCCGGTTTTACCGACACAGCTACCGCCAGACTCTTATTGAGGCCCTGTACAGTCATTTGTGATGTAACCTAATGTGTATTGCTAGCTACTAACCTTCTTTCGTCTGATTATTCATTCAGTCTAATATGAATTCTCATTCAATTAAAATACCTTTCTCTTCAGCCCAGTTCATCATCAGAATTTCATTCTGTTTGGTGGAGTACAAATACAGTCTCACGCAACCTTTAATATTGGAGAAGGAGGGGCTATGATTGGTTCCTAGCTTCCATCCACCTGGGTCAGAACTGCTGTTGCTTCTATCTGCTGATAACATGATTTACCTTCTGCATTTCTAATTCTTCAGTGAGAGTGATTTTTTTAGCTCTGAGTTGTTCACATTTTTCCCTGGAGGTATCTTCCTAGATGAAGTTCTCACCTTCCTTCACTAATTTCTGTGTATATGCCATGCTGTCTGCAAAGTTGGGTACAAAATTAGGTGCAAGATTTTGCTTTGCCTAGGAAGAGTAGCAGCTGTACCCTATCAACAAGTTCAGGGTTTCTCCTGATGGTGACCATTAGGTCCTTTTTGAACTTCTGTGAACTTTCCTAAATAGACACGTCTCGAGTATTCCAATCCTTTTCTGTTAAGCTTGCTCTTTGCTTTGCTTAGCATCATGCCAGAAATACGTGTTATTCTTAATGCCCTTTTTTCCTCACTCACTTTGTGTTCTCACTAGTGCTTTTCATGGATGGATATATTATCCTTGAAAGTAGAAATGACTCTCCCTGTCTGGCATAGATGATACATGATCCTTTGGAAACCCTCCACAGCGGAAACTAATGCAAATGCCATCATTACACATTCAAATAAACATTCCAGTACTATGAGAGCAGTGATCTGTTTGAAGTCCTTATGTATATGGACCTGGTGATATCTCAGTCAAATCTGGAACGGATTCATGCTTTTTGTCCCCTATCATTGTTAACAGGAGCCTTATATTGGCTAGTGAATGGGTATCTGGCAAAATGAATTTGTTCAGGGATCTCAAGTCTATGCACAGTCTCAATCTGCCTGTTAGTTTGTGGGTGACCACTAAAGGCTTCCACTCACTCTAGTATGCCCTTCTGTTCCATGGCAAGAGGTTCAGACTTATCCTCATGTATCACTGACTGGAATCTTACACTGAACCTGTACTGCCAGTTGCATACCCAGTTTATTATGCTGCAGTACATCTTATGTTATGTTATGTTACTTTGCATTTATATAGTGCCTTATGTACCATTGGTATGGTCTGAAGGCGCTGGTAGGTTGAACGCCCTTGGGAACCGGAGTTCAAGTCAGTAGAGAGTGAAGAGAGAGTCAAAGGTGCATGTGAGCACCGGATATGTGTGCAGCTGGTGTGGCATTCGTGTAATAGCTGCTTCTTAGCGGTAGGTGTGGTGGTTGGGAGATCAGGAGTATGTGTTTGTTCTGTCAGGATTTATCCAGACCGAGTGTGGCTGCGTTAGGCCTGAGGAGAACACCTGGCTGGGGTGTGTAACCAGCAGTGTTTACTTAGAGTGATGGGGAGTATGCGGCAGATGTTGGTATGAGAACAGTTATACCGAATGGTGTCATAGTATCTCTGTGTTCTAGTTGAATGGTGGTGTAAAGAAGAGAGTAAGCGTGGTGATGTGATATGATGGGTTACTTGCTCTTTTAAACGTTCCATGCACTCCAAACCATTCCATGGAAGTCACGCAATTCTATGTGCTCCCGTACACTCCATGCACTCCAGTACGCTTCACGCACTCCAGTCCACTCGCCCCACGCACTCCAGTCCACTCACCCCACGCACTCCAGTCCACTCGCTCCATGCACTCCAGTCCACCCCATGAACTCTAGTCCACCCCACGCACTCCAGTCTGCCCCACGCACTCCAGTCCGCCCCACGCACTCGAGTCCGCTCCACGCACTCCAATCTGCTCTACGCACTCGAATCTGCTTCACGCACTCCAATCTGGTCCACACACTCAATCCGTTCCAAGCACTCTATCCGTTTCATGCATTCAAATCTGTTCTGTTTACTCCGATCCGTTCCATGCATTCTAAGTTGTTTTATGCACTTCATCCACATATTTCATCTGTACCATCTTCATACTTCATCCGTTCCATCCACATATTTCATACGTTCCATCTACATATGTCATCCGTTTCATCCACATACATCGCCCGTTCCATCCATATACGTTGCCTGTTCATCCACATACATCACCCGTTTATCCACATACGTCACCCGTTCATCCACATACGTCACCCGTCCAAATACATCACCTGTTTCATCTACATACGTCACCCGTTCCATCCACATACATCACCTGTTCCATCCACATACGTCACCCATTCCATCCACATATTTCACCCGTCCCGTCCGCTCTACGCATTCAGTGGCTCTACGTACTCATCCATTCTATGCAATCATCTGCTCTATGCATTCTTTCGCTCTAGGCACTCATCCGCTCTACATGCATTCCACACTCATCCGCTCTAAGCAAATCATCCGTTCTACGCAACTCATCCGCTCTACGCAAGTCATCCGCTCTACGCAACTCGTCCGCTCTAGGCACTCGTCTGCTCTAGGCATTCATCCGCTTTATGCCCTCACACGTTCTACACATTCACCTGCTCTACTCACTCAGCCACTCTACACACTCACCCGCTTTATGCTCTCATCCGCTTTATGCTCTCATCCGCTCTACGTACTTACTCGCTCTATGCACTCAGCCACTCTATGCACTCACCCGCTCTCCGCACTTACCCGCTCTACGCACATCCCTGCTCTACACACTCAGCCACTCTATGCACTCCTCTGTTCTATGCTCTCATCCACTCTACGCTCTCATCCGCTTTATGCTCTCATCCGATCTATGTACTCACTCGCTCTATGCACTCACTCGCTCTTACGCACCCTTCTTTTCTTACACACTCATTCGCTCATACACACTTGTCTGTTACATACACTCATCGGCTCTGCCCACTAGTCTGTTCTACGCAATCATCCGCTCTACACACTCTTTCATTCTTACACACTCTTCCACTCTGCGCACTCTTCCGCTCTGCTCATCCATCACGCTCTGCTCACCCATCCGCTCTGCTCACCCATCCGCTCTGCGCATTCTTGCGTTCCCGGCGCTCATCCGCTCCACGCGCTCATCCGGTCCACGCGCTCATCCGCTCCACGCGCTCATCCACTCCACGCACTCATCCGCTCTATGCACTCCTTCTTTCCACGCATTCACCTGCTATATGCACTCATCAGCTCTACAAAGTCGTTCGCTCATATGCAGTCATCCGCTCTATACACTCATCTGCTCTATACACTCATCCACTCTATACACTCATGCGCTCTATGCACTCATCCGCTCATCCGCTCTATGCACTCATCCACTCTATGCACTCATCCTCTCTATGCACTCATCCGCTCTATGCACTCATCCGCTCTATACACTCATCCGGTCTGCACATTCATCTGCTCCAGCTTTCTACACACTCTTCTGCACTTCCATACTCATCCAATCTACACCCTCATCCGCTCTACACACTCATCCGCTCTACACACTCATGCGCTCTACACTCATCTGCTCTGCACATTCATCTGCTCTACGCACTCCTGCGTTCTACACACTTCGCTGTACTTACGCACTCATCCGCTCTACACACTTGTCCTCTATACACACCCATCCGCTCTACACACTCATCGCTCAACATCGTCATCCATTCTATACACTTCTCCGATCTACATACTCATCTGATCTACACACTGATCTGCTCAACGCATTCATCCGCTCAGCGCATTCATCCGTTCCATACGCTTCACCCATTCTAACGATTTCATCCACTCCATTCACTTCGTTCATTCATCATGCATTACATCCATTTCATTAATTTCAATCTCGTTACTGTTTTTCGTATGATTTATTCTTATTATACACTTCATTGCTTTGGTCTACTTTGCTCGTTCTATTCTGTTTGTCTTTTTTGTTTATATTAGCGGTTATTAGATGTTGATTTCTCGCATCAAGTAGTTTGTTGGATTAGTGTCATTGAGATGCTGTTATTCTGTTTGGGTTAGTTTGCGTACGAGTTGGTTTTAGGGGAAGAGCCAGGTTTTCAGTAGTTTGCGGAAAGACATTAAGGCACTGTTAGCCTTCTGTGAGCACATTTTTCTTACTGTCAGTTCGATTGCTTCCTTCTTCATGTGCCATCACCACTTCTACCTCATTGCAATGTAAGTTAATTCCAAGCTTGTCCTGATGTGGTCATCTCAGGAGTGGGGTGCTTCCAGTGCAGGAGACAAATAACATGCATTCTATCAGTCTGTCTTTGTGACTTAGGGCTCTATTACAAGCTTGGAGGTATCTCAGCGGTAAATCTACCAGGTTACTGCCAACGCAAATAGAGTTACTGCAACTCGGTCCAGCGCTATTAGCAAACAATCCCGAGTTGCGGTAAAGCTGTAAGTCCCCATTGTCTTAAGAGTCCATAGGAGAATATGGGGCATGATCAGTGCTATTACCGCGGCACAATTTGTGCCACAGTAATAGCACCACAAATGGGTGGAAAGGGGAGATTTTTACCCCCAGCAAAAGCTGGAGGTAAATCTCTCACTTTTTGCCTACACTCGGGATTGGGGCAGAGCGTAAATGCCACGATAATAGCGTTACTGCCACATTTTTGCCACTCCGCCCAACTCCTGATGACCCTCTTAGTTTCTTATGGAACCATCCAGCAAGCTCTTTTTGTTTACCACATATGCTAGTGGGAGGATTTCTAATATTATCATACATTTTAGGCACACATATGAATATGAACTGGTACCTCAGAGCAGAAAACTGAACCTTATAAGCCTGATGATGAATGGAAAATCCGAAACGCATTGGCTACTTGTTTAAATTTGGAATTAGAATCACAATTTGTATAGACTTGAACAGAGAAATTGTGAAAGTTATTTTTGAGTTGTTGTATACAAACAAATCTGCACAAGGACTCAGTCAGTCCAACTTTGTTAAGTTTTTTTGTACCAAACTCAATTTGGAATGCAATTTGGTTTGGGAAGTTGAACCTTATTATTTGGAATTGCATTAAATACAGTTTATGTGAAAAATTAGATATGCTTGAGTGTTGAACCTGATCTTTCTTTATAACTGTTTTATTTATGCTATGTATCATATTGAACACTTAAATATTGGCATGCGGCATTGAATGTAGGAGGTGATCTGACCTCAATAGAGTACACAGGGGTTACCTGTTGGCGACAACAGGATAGGTTGGTATATGTTGCATTTGGTCTTCACGGGCCAGGAGATGATACCCTTATGCACCCGCATTATAACACAAAATTGTTGTTGACATTGAGAATGTCAAAATAGTAAACTAACAATATGGACTCACAATAGTGCCCCTCTACGTATGGTTATGTTTTTTTTCCCCTTAATAGGATGTCATTTCTTCTCAGAGTCTCGTTCTGTGTCAATATCTTGTTACACATTTTTATTGAGGAAGATGGGTATATTGTGTGCTGGAATCCATTATCATTACAGTGGCTATTCCTGCTGCCATAATGTGATCAAAAGGTGTTTTTGTTTCCTATTCTGCATCCTCAATGGAGAATACAGTCTCCACAAACTCTTCAAATATTTCATTCACTGCATTTGTGTTGCTCATGCTCCTACAGCACGTTTTCATATGGTACATCCTCCTGCACGTGCTACGGATTATGCTATTTGAATAAGGTGGCAGGACATGCTTCACTACTTATTAAATGATGTGGGCTTTCAGTCTGTGATGAATATTCTGCCCTAGGGGGAGACCTTTCCCACGGGGCCAGGGCGGTGCGTTCACAGTACAATAGTCCCCCTGGGGGTGGTGCATAGGGGGAGGATCACATGAGAGTGAAGCCCCTTATGGGATTAGGGCTGACCAGTCCCAGAGAGCGCAGTATCCCACCACCCTAGCAGACCCTCCCACCTTCCCAAAAATCAAGTTATTCCCTTACTTTCCCAAGGCAGTGTTAATATCTGTTATCGTCAGACTAAACCACTCAATATGATAGAGGTGGCTGACAACCCTGGAAAGGCCAAATGCTTCCCATGTAGCTCTACCATCACTACTGTGACAAAAAAGAGGATCAGGAGTATGATGATTACTCCAGACAACTGCAATGAGTGGTCTAGTCTTTCATCATATTCAATTGGGCCAGAGAAATACAATAAATTAGAGGGAAAACAGGATGAGTAGAGCAGTCCTCAAGCAAGGAAGCTGGTCAGATGCCGACCCGGCGTACCAGGAACTGAAGCAGGAGAAGCTCTTCAAAGAGTGGAATGGGAGCGAGAAAGTCAGCAGAAGAGGAGTTGCTCCTTTGTGTGCTGCCTCAGTGAACCTTTGGGCATCTCAAAGCCTGGGAAGCCACCAGGAAGTGAAGCCCTGTCCTGCGTAGGTAGAAGGGACTGGTGTAGTTGCCGCCAATGAGAAACCAAAGGTAAACTTAGCGGTGTGGCCGACGCTGACCGAAAAACACAACCAATCGCTGCCGGAGCCCGAGAAGGAAGCACCACCACTCCTCGGAAGACATGCACCAGAGAGAAAGGTATGCAGTAAGAGCTGAAGGTGCAGAAGGTCTGGGAGGTGTTGTGGAGAACCAGGAACAAGAGAGTGAGAGGATTTGGGACCTGGGAGAATGCAGAAGGGAGCATATGCTTGGCAGGAGAGTAAACCAAGTTATTGCAACCATACAGTACAAGTCTGTGACCTGCACCTGTATGAAGACAAGAGAGCGAGAGTGTCTGAGACCCTGAGAAAAGACAGGGAGGTGCATAAAGGAGCAGATATGTGGCAGGAGAGTAAACCAAGCTTTTGCAGCATCACATTGTGAGTCTGGGACCCGCACCTACATAAGAATAAGAAAGAAACAGGATCTGGGACGCTGAATAAAGCAGCTATGCTACAGAAAGGAGAACTTGCTTGGCAGGAGAGTAAGCCAAGTCATTGCAACAGGACATTGCGAGTCTGGGACCCACACCCCTATGAACGCCAAAGCATAAGAGGGTCTGGGACCCTAAGAAATAAATGATAGTCCACGAGAGGACATACGGTTGGCAGTAGAGTGAACCAAGCTATTATGTTCATCCACCTCAGGTCTGGGACTCGCACCCAAGTGAGAGTTTGGGTTTAGGGGGGTTGAGAACACTGAAGACAAGAGAGACTGTTTAGTTGAAAAACCCATGCTTGGTAGGGAAATACATCAAGCCAGTATTATAAAGAATTACGAGTCTGGGGCTCACACCCTTATGAAGATAGAAAATACAGTGATATTTACCTGAGAGGATACAGGGCCTTTAGGACCGAAAGAAAAGGAAAGTAGAACCAGAAGGAATCCAGGGAAAGGCACAAACCCCTAAAACTTGGGTCTTTTACCTGGTAGAACATTTTGTTAGTCTTTTCGACCACCGTAGACATTGCGAACATTTCTGTTGGAAAGAGTTATCATGAACACTTTACTTTGGAAAAGACCATCCCTGCACAGTTGATTTAGGTTATTAGTGTGAGGGAAAGAGGTAGGGTTTTGGGACACAACAGTAACAGACTTTTTGATTTGACATCCTGATATATGCCTTAGTTTCATTTGAGGCAGGGAAACCCCTCCTTGCAAGTAGGGATAGAGAGGCATTTTTCCTAACCATTTATTGGTTAATTAAAGTTTATAGCCAAACATATGCCACTTTTTGTGTCTGAGTTTTCCTTCTGCACCCTTCTCATTCTGTTCTTTCAAACCCACTTTGCACTGGCTTCTTCTTACTGAGGGCAGTGTTCTTTCAACTGATTTTCTTGCACTAGTTAGATTTCCATGGAAGAAGTGGTATTGGTCTTGATGTACCCTTCTTAAGTGTCTTGGTTTCTTGTTTTTAAATTTTTAGTACATAGGCACAACACATAGTACTTAATTGAAATTGGATTCTCCCTTTAGACCATATTATCGTGGACTTTTTCAACCCTGCATTCCAGCATGAATTGGTGTCTGAGTCTTTTCTCAACTGTGGTGCCAATATTGCACATTGCTACTAGGCTTGCTAGTGCCTTGATCTATTGATTGACAGTTTCTTCTTATTCGTGTGTCATTTTCTGAAAATGATAACTATCTAACAATATACTAATTGTGTCTTGTATTGTTCGTCTAATATGTTGTGTCATTTCTCATATCCATTGAGTCTTTCAGTTTTTGATAGGTGCCAAATGTGGAAATGTGTCCTGATCAGTCGTCCTCAGGCAGAGTATGGGCAAGGGTATTTTTCTTTCATTTCCAGAGTTTGTGCCTTGTATTGCTTGCACACAGTGTTCAAAGCCCTTTATATATCGTTTTCATGGGACTGCTGGATGGATCTACATGTGCCCAATTTAGGGTTGGACAAAATTTATATGGGGTCATAATGTCGGGGGTCAAGGAGTTACGAGGGATTCATGTTGCACACACCATATTGATGATGTGAGATGCCAGCAAATTGGGGCAGTGTTTCAAATCCATATGTATCGAATAGAGTTAATTATGTGTTACTGTTTGTGTTACAATCACTTAGAATGTATACATAACAGATCTTCATGCACATAGAATGATACAATATTGAAACTGCAAATGCAACATGAACACAGTCCAGACAATGGGATGCTTTGCTCCATGGTTAGCTGTTACACATGAATTCTAAGTAGCAAGGACATTCTTGAATGAGTTACTTAGTAAGAAGGTCAGGGTACGACCAGGGCAAGGTTTACAGTCCCACAATTGTACAGATGTTATCTCACCCTTTGTATCGAAATCTTGAGAGAGGGTTAGTCATTTGTTTGGTGGTAATAAACATGAGGCCCGAGGCCAGGGTCTGGTGGTTAAGTGTTTTTCCAAGTGATTAGAGGCTGTATTTGGCCACATAAATTAATTAGAATGGCCCTCATTACGACCCTGGCGGAGAACCATGGTGCAATTTGCACCATGGTCCATGGCGCTAAGCTGCCAACTCCGCCACGGTGGTTGGCGGACTTACCGCCCCATTCCGACCTTGGCGGGGCGGTAAGTCCCCAATCCCCATTTACCCTTCCCCATTCCCATTTTTGCCCCATAGGGTATAATGGGAGTGGGGAAGGCGTTAATTACGCCACCGTAAATTACGGTGGCGTAATTAACAAGTCCCGTAGCGCCATGGATTTTTCCGCCTGGAAAAAGCAGGCGAAAAAAGCACCATGGCGCTACGGGAACTCGTAGTCTGGCGGAAAGGTACGCCATGCTTTACGCCGGCGTAAACCCCTTTCCGCCAGGGTCGTAATGAGGGCCAATGTCTTTTAGAGGCATGAAGAGTCTGGGGAATTGAGATCGCAATCGGTAGTTCAAATAGGATAGACCTCCGGAGCTTAAAATGTCCTCTCTCATCAGGGAACGGCATCCATACACTGATCTCAGCCAGTGTGTGCAGGTATTTATGAGGGAGTCTCTAGATTTGATTTTGCCTGAGGCATCTGGGGACCTTATGCATAAATACCCAATCATGTCTTTAGGACCCCCCCTGTGAGTTTAAAGCAGTATAAGGTGGCACATCCAGGGGTGCTCTAAGCCCACCTTCAATGCCCCATCCCCTCAACCTTTCACCTCGCTTACAAAGCTGGGCCCCTTGATCAGCCTCCCCAAAAGTTCCCTGCCAGATTTTCGACCAGTTTCTACCTGTGAGGGGTTAATGAGGGGGCTAGAGCCAACATCAACCTGTCCCCAAGACCCCCTTGCAAACACCACCACAATGGACACCTTGGGGGCATCCTTGGTATACTGGATCACATCCGAGATAGGGATGCTAGGGTGTTCCTTCGTCAAAGATGCAGGGCCACTATTGTTAAAGTCAATACTTCAGTACTGGTCCCCTCAGATACCGCTTTCCATTCTCTAGAATCAGTAATAGCAGGTTCTTTAGGGTCGCTAGTTCAATAAGGACCAATGAGCACTTGCAGCCATGGGCTGTTTCCTTAGCAACACAAGCTGAAGCAGGGGAAAAAACAGTTTCTGATGCAAATGGGCAGGAGGGATTGGCTGCCAGTGGGTGCACTTTCCCATTCAGCAGATCACAGAAACCTACTATTTCATGGACCCCGGCTTCTGGGGTTATTGGGGACTGTGCCTTGATATTGGGAGGCTTTTTTCCTGCAGGCCTGTGCCAGAGAGGCTAGGTGTTATATTCGAAGTGATTGAAGCTGCTATTGGCTCTGGGATGATGGTTGCAACAACAGCAGGGGGGAGCAAGAGCAGAGTTATTAGAATACTTCTGGCAGCTCTGGAAGCTCTGAGTGGCGCTTCTGGGGCCGACACAGAGTGGTAAAAGTAGGACATTGGGTGGTAAAAATAGGAATAGAAAGGCCAGTGGTTGCATTAATGGATAGCAGTGCTGGTGCTGTTGGTGGCTCACGGGTCCCCATTGAAACATTATCTTCAGCCAGCCTCCCTCCATGGCTAAACATCGTCGCTGCACTGGCTGTTTCTGGCCCTTTGTGAAACCAGCCAGGATTCCCCCTCGGCAGTTTGATCTATTTTGAGGTCATCATCATTAACATTGACACATACAAGTAAGTGATTGATTTCTTTAATCAATTTATATGTGTCGCCCGTTAGCATTGCCGGGCTATGGCCTCTGTGTTGGCACAGTCACCAATTTTCCCTTCACTACTACGATTTTGTGATTTTCAGGGCGTAAAGTAGATGAATTTTGGTGAGATAAGGGAGGGAATAGAAGGGGGGATAGAGGTGGTTAGGCCACAACGTCCGTGGCCACTGCTATCATTGCCATGTCACAATATTCCATATCAAAACACACAGAAAAGGTGTAGGGAGATAAACAAATCTGTGTGTAATATGCAGGTGTGAGGGGCCAGTCAAATTCAATTAGAATTCCATCTTCATTTCACATTTTTCACCTTCCTCATTCCTCTGGGGTTCATTCAAAAGTGTTTTCCCATTGTGATGAGCAAGGCAATAGTAATGGAGGACAGCCCCCTTCTGTCGCTGAACACCCCTGCAGGAGCCCAACATCCCCACACCCAAAGGTCCCCCGCGGGCTTTGGCTCTGGCGTGCCTGACAGCAGTTTATGTAGGAAGTGGGTGTGGCCTGTCACTGTGGTGCAGTCATATGACGGCAGCCTCCTCAGAAAACTGCAAGCAACCCCCTGCGGTAGCCAAACACCCTGTGCCCTTAGGTCCCCCCTGGGCTTCCGCCCTGGCTGGCCTGAGAGGAGTTTATGTAGGAAATAGGCATGGCCTGGCTCTCTGGTGAATTCAGATGATGGTAGCCTCCTCAGAAAACTGCATCAACCCCCTGTGGGATCCAAACACCCCCATGCCCGTAGGTCCCTGGCAGGCTTCGGCCCTTGCGGGCCTGCCAGCAGTTTATGTAGGAAGAGGGCATTGCCTGGTGCTCTGGTGCATTCAGATGACGGCAGCCTCCTCGGAAAACCGCTGCAACCCCCTGTGGGAGCCAAACACCCCACGCCCTTAGGTCCCCGGTGGGCTTCAAAACCTTCCAGATATTAATCTTCACTATTGCAAATCCTAAGATGACGCGAAGATGACACTTGTCAGTGGTACACTCTGCATGTCTCCCTCTTCCAGACAGTGATTCCTGTGAAGTATGATTGTCCTCTCAGCTCTCTCCTACTCACCACACACTTGTGGATGGGCTTACCTGGCTAACTTACTTTGACTCGGGAGGATAGCTCAGAGGCAACATGCTCACCTTGGAAGCAAGACGACACGGAGCAACACAGGTTTAATCCCCGGGTTCACACTTAGAAACCTCTGGATATTAAGCATGTCATAAATAACCTATCATATCATCATATTAATTGGGTGGGGACTGTGTTACCCGTTCCTTGAAGTCTGCAATCCTAGAAAAATTGTGTTTCATGCCCGTATCTCTGCTTCCTTGTGACTGATACCCTTCCTTCCTTTGATTTGGTCTCACTCGTCTCTGTAGTCTAGGGCTGCTGATGTTTTCTACAGTTCACTACTGTTCTCGCCATGGTTGATTTTTTCATGTAGCAGACAACATGGTAGTGGAGAATCAATGCAAATACATTGAAGATGTATTTGCTTTGGTGCTTATACTGTTTACTCTTGAGCAAATTGCCATTGTGAATGGTCAATGTACCTTAATAGTACTGCTAGTCTTCTGTTCATAGATGTGTGTGCATACCGTTCGAGACTGCAAATGAACTGGTAAATGTGAGACCATATCCCCCGGAACTCACATACTTGCTAACTACTGCAAATCTGCACACATGCATCCCTATAACTATACTCTGGACAGGAACTGACTCAAAATGGCTGCTGATCTGCAGGAGTACATGAATGAGCAGTGGCTAAAGTGCCTACTCCCACACTACTACTAAACCAGCAGTGATCCCAATCATAAAGGTGGAACAGGCACAGCTCACCAGGTATGCCTCCTTCACCTCTTTAGTAGGGGTGTGAGCTGGTACAGATGCAACACAAGCAAAAATAGAATGCTGGTACCAAAATAAAATAATGTTCATCCGAGGTTCTATTAAAATTAGAAACACTACTAAATAATAACCATGCACACAACTAATTAAAAACACTAGAGTTTGAGAGTAAAGAGGATATTCTATGTATAGATAGGGGTGCAGGTAATTGATATGAACAGCAAATGCAAATACCAAAGAAATTGAAAGTGTCTTGAAAAGGTAAATTGTAGAGTTTCATCAGCCACTCAGGCATTTTAAAGCAGAACAGTGGAACAGAGTAACTGTACATAGCTTTCTTGCTTGTTTTGGTGGCTTGACATCATCGAGCCAGGCTTCTTGGTGCATTTATGCAGTGAGCTGGTGTCAAGATGCTCGAGTCATGCTGTTCCAGTGTCGAGTCGACATTAAGGCAACTTGAAAATAGGCCTTTCTCTGAATCGAATTAGCAGGCAAGGTATGTTGACTCCATGTCTACAAACAAACAGAGTTAGCAATGATTTGAGTTGAGATGTTTCATCCTCTGGGTTGGGTCAGTGTTTGGGATGGGCAATTCAATGGCTTCCAGTGGGTCGAGTCTGGTTTCAAATCTGGTTCAGATGACTCTTCTGTTGGGTGAAATTGGTACTCAGGATTGGCGAGTTGAGTGCTTCCACAGATTCAAGCATGGCAGGTCAAGTAGAAAAGGCGATGCACTTCACTGGGTAGAGTCAGTGTTGGAATAGCTTGAAGATGCAGGTAAGTGTTTTTAAGGTCATATAGTGCCAAAGGCAGTAACACAGGTCCTGTTGAGGCCGGAGGTGAGTTGAACGCCATCAAACTGGCTCCAATATGTCTTCAGGTGATAAACAGCGGTCTGAGATGTTTCTAGGCTTCTAAGATGCTCGGAGTCCTGCTCTAGGTGAGTCGTTTGTTTCTGCATTTCTTCTACAGCAAGCTTGTCTTGCACCTACAGGTGATCCTTCACTTCAAGTGAGCACGATGTTAGCTCCAATGCGGTGGCTGCATAGAGGCATTGATACTCAGCAGTTTCACCACAAATGCACTCTTCCTTGGAGCCTTCTGTTTACATCTCTATGAAGCAGACTGGAATAGACTATATTCCCAACTGAGCTCCAGGTGAATCCTTCTTGTCTTGGAGGCCAAATATGAATCAATTAAGGGCAGTCACACCCTTATAAAACAAAATTTTACAGTGGATTGGTTGTATGCAAGCCTGTGGTCCGAGTTCCAAACCGGGCTTCTGAAACCAAAATCCTTTGCCTTTAGATGTGTGGGATGTCTTGAAGCACCTTTCCTCTGCCATGCGTCATCACTGTGTTCTGAAGGTGCCAGAAACATCAAAATGAACACAAAACCCTTGTGCGTGCCAAAACCTCTGAAAATCTCGCTCTGCAAAGCACAAAAAGATGGCTGCCCAATCTACCATGCAGGTTGTCAGTGGTAGAACAGAGATCTCACTCCTGACATATGTCACTGGGCTTCACAACAAGTGAAAATGGAGCACAGAGGGAAAAGCAGTGCTCTGCTAAAGGAAATCCAAAAATCTTGCTTTAAATCTTTTTTCTTTGTTGCTGAAACTGCAGAATGCCGGTACAACACATACCCTCAAACATCCAGAATTCTTGCTGGGTGCTACTATTCACTTAGTTCAAGAAATCATTGTGAACTTCCAATGCCTTGAAAAACTGAAAGTATCAAAGAAACATCCACAGCAACAGTTGCCTGCCTGTGTAATCTGTCAAATTCTGGGCGCAGTACCCACGGCCGCCTGAATGACAGCTGTCAGAAACCTGATTAAAACTTTAAAACCTGTATGAACTGAAATGAAATGTTACAATCTAAGAGGCCTGGTACTGAGCGTAACCTATGTTGTAATTGTTTGAGCCCATGGTTTAAAATCTGGAATAAGGGTTTTAGCTGCTAGTTTGAAATCACAAGTTTGTTGTTAAGTTAAGGAAAAAGGCAACAGAATTAACATGTAAATTTAAGCCTGGCTAAAAGCCACCCAAACTGAAATAAAAGCTTTCCTCAAAGAGGCAAGGCCTCTCCCTCCAGCTCTCTCCAGCAGGGAATCACACCTAAGTGATGATTATAGGGTGGGTAAGAAGACAATGGACATCCTCCAGCTAAAGGAAATGCAAGGCGTGAAGGGTCCTAAATGGCCTCTGCTCAGGAGAAACAGGGAGGAGATGGTCCTGGGTCCCATGGAGAGACCAAAGGGGTGGAGATAAACAACCATGTGTTGCTTAACAAGGACAAAAGACACATTTTAAAAAGACTGATAATTTACTATGTAAAATTGTGCAAAATATAGAAATAACAGCATTGCTAATGTAATTTCTGGATGCGAGAAACGGCAAAAAATGTAATATTACACACAATGTATTTCTGATAGAAGTATGAAACTTCATACACGTATGCCCATGTTCAACGCGCGCATTTGTAGAAATGTGCTCCTAAGTTGGACATTGTGTTCCGGATGAAAAGGGCAAAATTCTGTGAAAAGCAGACACAAGATCCCACAGCGACGGGGCTTGGAGGAGTATCTGCTACACAACATATGTAATCTGTATATATGATTGTTATAGAGGTTGCACATGTGGGAATATGTATTGTACCAAAAGCAGATTTTGTATTCAAGGAGCTAGGGATGGATTCTAAGCCTCATAAACCCACACCATAAAGGTGACACCCTGTTTTTCTCCTCCTATCAAGGAAGAGAGGAGACCCTGACCAATCATTGTCAAAGGGGCGAGCTTAGGCTAAACCAGCAAACACCCCCCTTTATCATAAGCATAAATAGAGACAGCTCGGCACTTAGAAAGACAGACAGATGCACCCACTATCTGAATGCTGGTGGAGCACCCTGCTGCAGAACTATCCATCTTACTTGCTCCAGACCCCAGAAATTTGGCAAAGTAGAAAGGCCCATTACATAGCTGAACCATTTTCAGCTAGGCCTTAAATTTCCAGAACCAGAACCAACCCCAGAAACCTAAGGGGAACCAAAAAGACAGCCGGGCTGTGCTGTACTGCTTGCCTGCTGAAATAATTATCATCAGAACCAAAAGATCCAATCCAGTCCTGTGCCGTGCTATGACCAGAGCCATTGCAGATCAGTCCTGTGCCGTGATGTGACAAGAGCGCCTGGTTGGTTGCAGTCCAATCCAGTGTGCCCAGCTGTCTATCCTAGAACCAGATTCCCTTCCCTGACCAGAAATCTTGACGGACCAGAATCCTGACGGTTCCGTTTCAAAATATATCTAGTGAGTAACTATAGGTAGAAATGTGTCACTAGCATATGTACTGTCTATAGCCAATCCCTATCTTAAAACCATCCTATATTGTCTTCAGAACCTGATATTGTTAGGAATATTGTTGAATTGTCAGAACTTTTCTTGTGCTGAGTTTCTCTTATTTGTATTCTAAAATCATAAGTCATCAGTGTTGTGAGTAAATAAAGTGAATCCCAGAAAGAAATTGAGCATCCACCAGGTGAAGGGTTCCCTGGCCAGGAACTGTGGAGATTCATGTGTGGCATTCTCTTTTTCTATAGTCATAATCTAGTGTAAGAAATCCCATTTGTCTTTTAAAAGTGCATTCCTGTTTCCCATTCTTGCGCCTGTCTCAAAAAAACGACCTCCACTAAAACGTCCCTAACTCATTCAGTTTTTGTGCTAGAAACAAAATGTCAACTTCTGGTTGTAGGTAGCTTTAATTTAAATTTAAAACCGCATCCCAAATCCATACGGTTCTCCTGTAATCGCGATTACCGCACACTGGAAAGTTTGCCGCTAATTTCATTTTAGAGGAATTCTGTCATGTGTAAAACAGCTTTTGATTGCTTCCGACCTTCATTTTAAGATTTCACAATGCTTCTTAGTATCAAATCATCGCTAGTGTTTGTGTGCAACTATACAAAGCTGCTCCCATAAGAATGTAAACAATTTCTGCAATTGCAACCATATTTAGTTTTTTTACCCAATCCATTCTCAAAATAACTTTAAAACCATTTTGACCTCTTGCCAATCAATTCTATTTTTCTCTTGTGTTGCTGGAGGAAAATTGAGATTGATATTTTGTTTGAATTCTGCCGTTACTGAATACCTGCTCTCTCTCCTCCTCTCTCTTTACTTTGCCTATTGGGGGGTTGAGGGGTGTGCAGGGGGTACTAGTAACCAAACTGCTATTTGATCTGAACACACACAAAAGTATCACTTCTGTGCTGAATTGTTTTGGTCACTATTACTGCTTGTGTATTAACCAGATTATTTAGTATTACATCACCGCATTGGTGATTATTGTGTACCCATTAAAACTTAGTGTGATTAAATTGTAAATACATAAATAAATATTTTGACTTTGCAAACCAGCCTGATTCCTTGTTCAGTGTGACTGGGGGGGTTCCAGGAGAAGGGCGTGATATGAGTGGTACATCATTCAGAATTAAAGAACTTTTAGACATAAATAAATAAGGATTTCAGCTGTTGATTACACGCTAGGCATTGACTTAGGTGTGTGCCGGATTGAAATCACTTACAGATGTCGTAACCAGAGTGCTTTTTCAGCAGGAAGTTGAGAGGGGGTAGGAAGTTTAGGGTGCCCTAGCAGAATTGAAGATGCTAGAACCCCTCTCTGGGCTTTCTAATTCCACCCCCTTCCTCTGTCTGCCTATATCAAAAGAACTCCACTGATCAACACCCGCGTATGAAATGGCCATTCTAATGTCAGAACCGTCTTTGAAGTACCATTTCCTAGCGAAACTCCCTCTGAGGATTCCTGTGCTCTGCAGGAAGTTTAGCCCTATTATGAGTGAGTCCCTGTTAAGCTGACACTAATATGATATCCAAATCCTTGTGGCTCTATAACTGCATGATCCCAGTAGCCACCATTTCATGGCCAGAAGTGACTTATATTTACAGTTTACATGCCACCAGGCAGCTTGGGCACACCGTTATTAGAGCTTTGTGTTCCAGCAGCTGTTAGGAATGCACATGTGACATTTGAACTTGCCTTGCTTCAGGAAAGGCACATGGGTTCACTATGATTTTTGCATGGTACATTAAGAACGAGGGATCTGACGAGCAAGCCTCCTTTTCAGAAACAGAATTACCTGCATCATTCTATTGCTAAAGATCTGAACATCTAAGACTTTTACACCCTCGTAGATGTATCCCATCACACACACACACTTGTTTGCCCATTTGTGATTGTTTGTACGGTGTATTTGAGCATTTGTCAATACACGAGTGAAAGTATGCACTGGAATTGCCATATTATATTGTGAATGTGTTTTTCTTTGACTGCAATACTGACTTTTGTTATACCAATGGGTATCAGCACAGGTTTTTTGTGTCTCCTGATGAGTCATTGCTATGCTGCCAACATATATTGTCAACATGCATCTTACCCCCTGTCCACAGTTCCTTTCCTTGAGCGTCGTTAATGCAGCAGGGCACTGTGGCCGAGCTTCCTGTCTCATCAATTTCCCAAAACTACACATTTCATACTGAAGATTACTTGAAGAAAAACAGCTATTCATGAACGCACAGCAAAGAAGATTAAAATTGATTTTGAATTGCTATGTGCTCCTTTCAAATGCTTTACTGTAGGACAGTTTATAGGTGTGACTATTGATTGAACAGTAGCAGTGGAAAGTGTATGAGGATCAAAGTTCTCTGCACAAGTTCGACCTGCCTCAGACACTGGGCCTCATTACACGGTAGGCCTTACTACGGGGTCCATTTGCAGGTTGGGGAATTTAACGCCTGCTTTTTGCAGGCGTTAAAAACCAACCCGCAAAGGGACCAGTGGAGCTAATTACGGTACCGCAATTTGCGGTACCGTAATTAGCGCCTTCCCCATTCCCATAGAGCCCTATGGGGCAAAAATGGGAATGGGGAAGGGCAATGGTGGAAGGGGGTATTACCGCCCCGCCAACCTTGGAATGGGGCAGTAATTCCCCTTTCCACCAAGGCGGTGCCGGTATTTTACCGTCATGAACCATGGCGCTAATAGCTAATAGCGCCATGGTTCACCGCCTTCCGTGTAATGAGGCCCACTGTGTTGCTTTGTGAGGACAAAACAAGTACATTCAATGTTTAACAATCAAACATCTTGCGAAATACTTATGTGCCTACAGTGGGTGACCTTGAATGACAAGTTTTCCGGTGTTAAAGGTGCAAAGGTTGGACGGGAACGCGTTTCTAGCCTTTGTGTCTATTTCTGCCCTCCTACAGAACGACAGGGCCTCAGCAGGAAAACATTGTTAATTAGAACTAACCAGTAGTGGGCAAAACGAAGAAAAACAAAGTGCAAAGACCGTTTGCATGTGGAGAAAAATCAGTCCGCGCAGCGCGCACATTGGTCAAATCGAAATTAGCACGTGCGGTTTTAGTGCATATGTCAAAACAGCTTAATTGCAATCTACCTGCCAACACCTAAAGCACCTGAAATTAGTTCTACGCAGTATTTTTCCGTCACCGGAAGCTCGTGTGAATTCCCTGTGGAGATCTATTCGTGCCATGAAATGAACACATGCATACGGCTATCACTTCGAATAACGCAGTGGTTGGAAATACTTGTGGCCCTAAATATTTAGGGGTGCTGGTGCTTGGTACACCAGGCATTCAGAAGTCTGGTGCAGGAAACGAACACAGAGCAGAGGGCAGAAGCGTTGCTAAGGGGGGATTAGTGGGGATATAGCCCCGGATCTTTTGGTTGTAGCCCCGGATAGAAGCTCAGGGGCTACAACCAAAAGGCTAGCTAGCCCCGAGTCCCGAAAGTCCTGACATTAGCATAGCCCCAAATCTTTTCAAGACCTAGCAACACCCCTGGCGGAGGGTCCTAGCCGTGCTCGAAAAATTTGCTATTGAAGGTGCCATTTTGCTTTTAAACATGCCACGCATTCTAGCGCTCACAAAAGGCCTTTGGCTCTCATTCCAGATATGTGCGCTCAACCTCTTGGCCTCCATTTAGAGTTTGAATGTTATGGTGAAATCCCGCCTTTATTGTCAAAGCCACGTGACTGTCAGGTGATTAAAAACGCACAGTGTCCAATTACAACCTGAAATATAGCTTGGTGGTAGAGCAACAGAAATATCATCAGCTAAGGTGGCAGAGCTATTTGTTTTTCAAAACGTAAGTCTGCCGCCGCATTACTGCCAGCCGATTTACCACCAACGTTATACCAGCTGGCGTTAATGTAGCCCTGTAGACCATGGGAGTAGTCATTATGGTGGGATTAGGACCCGCCACCAAGTCACAGAGGGCCATAACTTGGAGAAGGGTCATTATGCCGAATGATAATGAACCTTGCTGAGATCTATAAGGCTATTATCACATAGTAGTAGTAGCAATACATGCTTTGGAGTTTTGCTGGTGTAAAAAAGTTACTTTAATAGTAAGGTAAATAGACAAACTTAGTTAGTAAATTAAATATGGTTTTATTTTATAGGGTTTAAATCACAAAGTTATCTTCATAGGTTACACATTTTATTTACAAACCTGGATAACTGGAGTCGGAGTATGCATTAATAGTTATGTAAAAGTAAACATTAACAGGCCGATTCATGGAATAAATGTGCGCCGAAAATCCCGGCGCAGAGGGGCCAATACGTGCGCTGCGCCGAAAATCAGCGCAAAGCGCAGGGAAACCAGCGCACGTCGATTCATGGAAGTCCCTGCGCAAGAAAATCAGAGGACGTGCGCGGAAAAAACGCGCGGCGCAGGCCGGCGCACAGGTCAACCAACGTCGTGCGCCACGGCCACTGCGCCATCACTCCGAGCGCAGCGCACAGCTCTAAAGTAGGCGGGACACAGGGCGGGACACTCGGAATGGGGAATAAAATGGGGCACAACACTCGGAATGGGGAAGAATGTGGGCGGCACGGGGAAAGTTTAGGAGGCAAGTGCGCGGAACGCCCACACGCTCGCATACAACACGTATTCATGGAATAGAATAGGGCAAAAAAGCGCACGCTCAAAGCAGCGCACAGGCACAAACAGGCACAAACACGACCGCCACAAGAAAGCAGGCGGTAGCGTCTCTGCGCCTGCAAGAAATGTGCGCTAAAAGGTGCGCCAACAAATAGCACCTATATACAGACATGATCAATGTCCAATACTGTGGCCCTCCAGGACAAAAGACGTACAAAGGGGTACCCACAAACACACACACGCGCAGAGAGAAAAAATAAACGTGTGCGTGCATACCGGGGTGCGCGGTAAGTTGCACACGCGATATGGCCGGGTACGTGGATTTCAGGGGTGCGCGGGAAGTTCCACACGCGATATGGCCGGCTACGTGGATTACAGGGGTGCGCGGGAACTTCCACACGCGATATGGCAGGGTACGTGGATTACAGGGGTGCGAGGGAAGTAGCACACGCGAAAAGGCCGGCTACGTGGATTTCAGGGGTGCGCGGGAAGTTCCACACGCGAAATGGCCGGCTACGTGGATTCCAGGGGTGCGCGGGAAGTTCCACACGCGATATGGCAGGGTACGTGGATTGTAGGGGTGCGCGGGAAGTTGCACACGCGATATGTCCGGCTACGTGGATTCCAGGGGTGCGCGGGAAGTTCCACACGCGAAAAGGCCGGCTACGTGGATTTCAGGGGTGCGCGGGAAGTTCCACACGCGATATGGCAGGGTACGTGGATTGTAGGGGTGCGCGGGAAGTTGCACACGCGATATGTCCGGCTACGTGGATTCCAGGGGTGCGCGGGAAGTTCCACACGCGAAAAGGCCGGCTACGTGGATTTCAGGGGTGCGCGGGAAGTTCCACACGCGATATGGCAGGGTACGTGGATTCCAGGGGTGCGCGGGAAGTTCCACACGCGAAAAGGCCGGCTACGTGGATTGCAGGGGTGCGCGGGAAGTTCCACACGCGATATGGCCGGCTACGTGGATTCCAGGGGTGCGCGGGAAGTTCCACACGCGAAATGGCCGGCTACGTGGATTCCAGGGGTGCGCGGGAAGTTCCACACGCGATATGGCAGGGTACGTGGATTGTAGGGGTGCGCGGGAAGTTCCACACGCGATATGTCCGGCTACGTGGATTCCAGGGGTGCGCGGGAAGTTCCACACGCGATATGGCAGGGTACGTGGATTCCAGGGGTGCGCGGGAAGTTCCACACGCGATATGGCCGGCTACGTGGATTTCAGGGGTGCGCGGGAAGTTCCACAAGCGATATGGCCGGCTACGTGGATTCCAGGGGTGCGCGGGAAGTTCCACACGCGAAATGGCCGGCTACGTGGATTCCAGGGGTGCGCGGGAAGTTCCACACGCGATATGGCAGGGTACGTGGATTGTAGGGGTGCGCGGGAAGTTCCACACGCGATATGTCCGGCTACGTGGATTCCAGGGGTGCGCGGGAAGTTCCACACGCGATATGGCAGGGTACGTGGATTCCAGGGGTGCGCGGGAAGTTCCACACGCGATATGGCCGGCTACGTGGATTTCAGGGGTGCGCGGGAAGTTCCACACGCGATATGGCCGGCTACGTGGATTTCAGGGGTGCGCGGGAAGTTGCACACGCGATATGGCCGGGTACGTGGATTGCAGGGGTGCGCGTGAAGTTGCACACGCGAAATGGCTGTGTGCTCCCAGGCATTACCTGTACACCCTCCACGGCCCCTGCAGGCAGCACACACCACAGGGAACTACCCTGCACACCTGCTCATGTCTCCCACCACCCCCACCCCCCATCCACCAGGGACACCCTCCACCAGGCCCTCACCCATGTCTCCCACCACCCCCACCCCCAGCACTGTGGGGAACCTGCCAGCAGGCCCCCACCCATGTCCAACCCATGTCTCCCACCACCCCCACCCCCCATCCACCAGGGACACCCACCACCAGGCCCCCACCCATGTCTCCCACCACCCCCCACCCCCCATCCACCAGGGACACCCTCCACCAGGCCCCCACCCATGTCTCCCACCACCCCCACCCCCAGCACTGTGGGGAACCTGCCAGCAGGCCCCCACCCATGTCCAACCCATGTCTCCCACCACCCCCCACCCCCCATCCACCAGGGACACCCTCCACCAGGCCCCCACCCATGTCCCCCTGGCCCCTGGTCCTGACGATACACAATAATGGCAGTAATGGCCAGCATACCCAGCACAAACACCCAGGCAAGGATTGCATGCACCCACATAGTGAATGCAATCACATGACACAACCCCAAAGGCAAGTATGCAAAAGAACACATGTCCGCCACACACACATACACAACGGGTGCAAGTGAATGTCAAAACCAATATCATGACATGTAAGAAACCAAAGAAAAAATGACACAAGTGTAAGATAATATAAAAATGTATTACAAAAAATATCAAGTAAACTAATACAACTATCTGGCAAAGCAAATAAAAGGGCCATGTCCGGGAACAAAAATGAGAAACCAAAAAACAAAGGATAGAAAAATCAATAGAATTTGTCCAAAGTAAACACATGTAGTATGAAATGAAAGAAAAACCATTACGACATGGTGTAAACAATATGAAAGAAAAAAAATGTACCTCCCAAAAAATAACAATATATACAGGATTGTTCAATGGTCCATGAGCCCAACACCACTAATGAAACCTAATACTAACTAATTAAAAAAATATGTACAAAGAAGTGGCCATTGTCCAAGCGGTCCAAAATAATAAAAAGAAATAAAGGAAACCTAGCACTAACTAACTAAAAAACTATATACAAAGGCAGCGGGCTAGTCCTGCGGCTCACTTGGTGATGCTGGCCAGGGCATCCTCGAACTCCATGTCAATGTCCTGGAGGCGGGACTCAGTCCTGGCCCCGAGGTCTCGCAGGGACAACCCCATGTGCTCACCAAATTCCCTGCGAGCCTCCTCGAGGCACTCAGCCCGCCTCAATGCCTGATGCATGGAGATCTCCGCCCTGGCCATGGCGAGCCGCTCCTCTTCCGCCCGCTGCCGCTCCGCACCTATCCGCTGGCCAAACTCCTCCCACACGGAACACACTGCCATGCCAGGGTTGCCCTGCCCTCCGGCCGATGCCTGCCCCTCCGATCTTGATGGCCCTGAGCCATGATGCCTCCCACGTCGAGCCCGCTGCTGCCTCCGACGCCACTGCCTCTGCCAGCACGACGGCATCCAGGCTGATGGTAACCACCGACGCCGTCGTGCACGTGCCCTGCCCGATGATGCCGGCACATCTTCCATCTGCTGGGGTCCACTTGCTGTGTCGTCCACCCCTGCTGGACCTCCGACTCCCAACTGCGGCAGGGATGGGATCCCCACCGAGCTCGCTGCATTGGTCGGGGCAGGTCCACAGGGGGCCATGGTGGCATCTGGGCCGGAAGACGGCAAGGAGAACGACCGGTGGATAGCCTGCACAGAGGAGGAGAGGGCCGTCAGATTGGCCAACACATGCAGGAACCCCCCGAACATGGCCGATCCCAATTGGGCCACGTCGGCACGGTGCACTTCGTGATGACGTGCGTGCTCCTCCCGGGAAGCACGCACGGCATCACGAATCACAGCCGTGCGCATCGCGACCCCAATCAGGACCTGCTCCACGCGGCCAGGGGTTCCCACGGCCGCAGGTGGAGGGGAGTCAGTTGACATGGACATCCCCTCTACCTGCGGACGGGCCTGGGACGGGGCATCCCTGCTGGTGCATGGTGGTGCACTCACAGGGTCAGGGACAGCGACATGCACAGGCACCTCCACGGTGACCTGTGCTGCCTCCTGCCCCTGGCCCTGGACTGCACCACTTGCACCAGCAGGGATGCTCCCACCAGGCCCCATGTGTGCACCAGTGTCGGCCTCCTCCTCCTCTGTGCAAACCACCAACATGGATGGCTCCTCACCGTCTCCCGCCGTAGCAGGCCCCTGTGGGGGCTCACCTTCCCCTTCCGCTGCAGCCGTGGGGGCATCCCCGCCGCCTTGCTCCACAGCGCCGTCTCCGCCCTCTTCTTCACTAGCCGCTGCGTAGAGGGAGACAAAGGACACAAGCATCAGGCTACTGTACAATGGTCCCCTAGACAGGAAGCAATAGCAGATGAGCACCCCTGTCAAAGTACACTTCCATCATGTCCCTCCACAACACATGGGTCAGTCCAGGCAAAACACACACAGTAACAGGCATGGTGCATGCCATGCACATTTCCATGCATGTCCAATTGACTCTTGAAACATTCAATGATATGTAACTCACATGCATCATGGCTCATGCATATCACATGCACACACTTCACCTCAGTCACATCCATCTGGCCCCAATCACACCGAACACAGGCAAAACAAGGGTAAGTTGGGTGCGTCACTGAATCTGTGCATTGTCACACACATGAGTCATGCATCCATGGCATGCACAAGTCACAGACATGCAGGTCAGGCACACAGACATGGCTACCATATATGTACCTGGCATCAGCACCCATCCTTCACCCCCATCCATGTCCAGGTACAGAGACTGGCATGCTCTCATGTCCCAAATCTGCATAGTGCTCCCCATGCCGCATTTCAACACATGCAACAACCATGTGGGTCACACATCACTGGTCGCACATGCATTACCATGATGTCCCAGCACACATACATGCATACATGGCCCATGAAACACATACAGGCAAGTATCATAGAACCAGCACACCGCAACATGCCCTGTCTCACACAGTGATGCTTGGACACTTACCGCTCAACTCCAGACGGGTCTCCCTCTCAAGGATCTGGGCGTGGAGCGCTGGGCGTACGCGTTCCAGGACCCTCTTCTGGATGGAACTCATGTGGCCCCGGCCCCCCTCCACGAGGCGCCGGGCCTTCACAAGGGTCCTGGACCTCAAGTCCTCCCAGCGCTTCTTGATCTTCAAGACGTTGCGGGTTGCCACCCCCTCCGCGTTGATGGCAACCACACAGTCGGCCCAGATCCTCTCCCGTCCTTCCTTGCTGGCGCGGGACGATCCAAAGAGGGCATCATACTGCCCCAGGACATGCTCCACCAGGACACCAACTTCGGTGGCAGTGAAGCTGGTGCCCCTCTGCCCCTCTGGCCTGGGGTTGCCACTGGTGCCAGATGTAGAAGTGCCCGACATGGCAACCCCAGAGGCAGGTGTGGGTGGGCAACTGGGTCCTGGGGCTGGGCTGTGGAGCGATGTAATCCCAGTTGGGAGTCTTCAGTTCCAGCAGGGGTGGACACAGCAAGTGGACCCCTGCAGATGGCTGATGTGCAGGCACCAAATGGCAGGGCACGGTGGCAGCAGGCAGGCAGGCAGGCAGGCAGCAGCAGATAGCACGTGGGAGGCTGCTCAGGGCACTGGGGGGGCAGTAACTCGGCCTTCGGGGCAGGAGCGTGGTGTTCCGTGTGTTTTCGGGTGGCCAGCTTGATACGGAGTGAATTGGCACGTGAAATTCCTGCACGTCAGCGTGAAATCCGAGGAAAGGCCCTTAGCGCGTAAGTGCGTCAGCACGCATACGCGATTCTATTGGACCAGAGTCCCTCATCGCGTAAGCGCGTCTGACGTGATCCGCACGGGCGTTCCCCACTCAGCACGTGAAGACGGAGCACACGTGGAAATACTGCACGTCAGAGTGTCATCGCGTGTAATTGGCCAAAAGTGCGCGTACACGCCATTGGCCTATGTGCGTGTATTTCATCGCGTGTAATTGGCCAAAAGTGCGCGTACACGCCATTGGCCTATGTGCGTGTATTTCATCGCGTGTAATTGGCCAAAAATGCACGTACACGCCATTGGCCTATGTGCGTGTATTTCATCGCGTGTAATTGGCCAAAAGTGCGCGTACACGCCATTGGCCTATGTGCGTGTATTTCATCGCGTGTAATTGGCCAAAAATGCGCGTACACGCCATTGGCGTAAGTACGTGTATTTCAGGGGCGCGCGGCCACTTACACAAGCAAGTACGTCAGCGCACCTGTATGCCTGCTGCGTGGGAATTTCCACACGCGATTGGAGTGGGAACTCGATTCCAGGGGTGCGAGGCTCACACGCTCGCCTAAACACGCGCAAGGCATTAATTTGCGCACTTTTCAATAAACAAGCCAGATGCCAGGATGAACATACCGTTCCTAGCAGCAGTGGCAGTGGGCTACCAAAGGAGGAGGAGGAGGAGAGTCAGGGCCAGAATATTCACACCCAGAACCAGCCTATTCGGGATGCCTGATGACCAGGTGTATGGGAGGTACAGGTTTCCAGCACACATCATACTGGACCTGGTCAGTGAGTGGGAGGATGACCTCACATCACCCACCCTGTGCTCCCAAGCACTCAGCCCCCTGCAGAAGGTCCTGAATGTACTGCACTTCTTGGCCACTGGATCCTTTCAGCGGACAAGTGCCATAGTGGGTGGTGTGTCACAGGCCACGCAGTCACGCTGCCTACACCAGGTCTTGAACATCATCACTGCACGGCCATCAGTCCGCAGGCACATATATCTCCCCAGGACTCATGCAGAAAGGCGGACGTGCATCCAGGAATTCTATGGTGTGGCTCAATTCCCCAAAGTGCTTGGTGCAATTGACTGCACACATGTGGCTCTACGTCCACCCAGGGCAACAGAGCACATCTATAGAAACCGCAAGCACTGGCATTCCATCAACGTGCAAGTTGTATGCAATGCCAAGGGAATAATCACATCAGTATATGCCAACTATCCAGGGTGCACCCACGACAGCTTCATCTACAGAATGTCTACCCTATGCCGGGACCTAGAGGCTGGCCAGCATGGAGATACATGGCTGCTTGGTGAGCATGAATGCCACTGCACATGCATGCATGTCAGATACTGGGTCATGCCACAACACCACTAATGATACCCATCACCACCTCCGCAGGGGACAGTGCCTACCCTATCAGCCCCCACATGATGACCCCAATCCGGAACCCCACCACGCCACCCCAGGTAAGGTACAACACAGCCCACATTGCAACACGGGGCATAGTGGAGCGCACATTCGGAGTGCTGAAGTCACGCTTCCGCTCCCTTGACCGTTCTGGCGGGCAGCTGTTATATGCTCCCCGAATAGTGTGCAGGATCATAGTGGCAGCATGTGTCCTGCACAACGTTGCAACACGCCGGGGCCTGCCCGTGGACATGGTGGTGCCCCCACATCCACAACCACATGCACGCCCGCTGCGCATGGGAGGGGAAAGGGCACGGGGGGAGGCAGCCCGTACGCAACTGGTGGCCAACTTCTTCACCTAGGAATCACAGTGCTGGCTAGTGCACACTGCTCTGGCACATACCATCTGACAATCAATGATGACACTACCTGACAATGTCTGAAAATTACTTGACAATAAACAGTCAGATACACATCAGCCTGAGATTGTTAACATGGAAGTGTCAATATGTGTGCACCCCTAGCTACACATACACCAGCAATGCATCACAACGCAAAGACACAACTCCATCAATCTAATATGCATTGCCACAGGCGATTCACTACATGACAACATTGCCATGTCAACCATTCCCTTCACAGTCCCGCCACTGAGGACACCATGTCATGGTATGTGACAGCAAACAAACTGGCCATCACAACATGACACCAGTGTCACAAATAGCAGTGCCCCAAATGGAACATAGCCGCACTTGAGCAGCTAACCGCCCTGGAGCCACTACTACACACCTGTGTAAGAGTATTTTCAATCAAATTACACACCAACCCACCCTGAAGCCCACCCAAACAAGACACATTGCATGTAATCAATGGTAGTCTCATTACCTGATTCTGCTGGTATGTCCTCACCGTCCAGATGTACAGTGATGGCGCCATGCAAAAGTGTCAGTGCACATCTACCGACATGTAGTCTGACTCCAGAGAGTATGCCCTTGTGAAGATCTGTGTGAAATACCTGCAAAACATGAGCAACATATGTAAGTAGAGGCACATATCAAACCATCATGCATAGTTAGGTGCAACAACAATGAACACTATGAATGTCTACACAGTATTGACTATGGACTGGCCAACAGCTCATGGGAGTCCAATGTCACCGTGTAATTTGCTGTCACTTGGGCACACCCTTTGCAAGCCCATGGAAACGGAAGCAGGAGGGGTGTGGATGTCTGCTACCCAAGCATCGAAACCAAACTCAGGACAAGCCTGCATGTGCCCAGCCACAATACAGTGTATGCCCAGGTACCCACACAAGGCAACACTCTTGCAAAATAAAAATAAAAATGAGAAAAAATGGCCATGAAAGGGCCGGCGGGGGGGGGGGGGCCACCTATGAGGTCCGAGGACAGGATGCACGCCACAATCCACCTGTGTGGATCATGGGAAAGGAAAACACCCCATAGGCTCGTGGCCCACACGGCTACTCTGTTGTGGGAGATGAGTCGCTATGGCTCTGGCCAGACCCTGCAGCTGACTCTGGAGGTGGGGGAGCTGCCTCAGAAGATGGTGTGACAATGGGAGGCAGCCCACGCAAAGCACGAGTTTGCTCCTCCATGGCTGCAAGCAGGCGGGTCTGGTAGTTCTGGTTCTGGGTTATAATCATGCGGAGGTCCCCATGCAGTAACTCCCGGGATGACCTGACCTCCGCACGAGTTGCCTGCATCTCGGCCGAGAGCGTCCGTGTCAGACGCTCCAGCTGCTCCTCTGTCCTTCTATGGGATGAAGCCTCAAGCTCTAACAGGGTCGACCTGAGGTGACGGAGTTCTTCCCTCAGGCCTTCCCTGTGGCGCTGGGACTCCATGGAAAGTGATTCCCGCAGAGTCGCCAGTGCCGCCCGCCTGTCCATGTTGGACGCCAACATATCCTCCCTGTGTGCCTGGCAGATGGACTCTGTAGCCTGCTCCAGTCGCTCCATCAGCCTTTCTGGGGGGACAATGGAAGTGGCCACCCTATCCATGGCCTGTGCAATCATCTCGGATGATGCTGCCTGTTGGGTGGCCATACCGTAGATGGATTGCTCCCAAACGGTATTGCCAGGTGGCATACGGCCACCACGTTGACGGGCACCACACCTGCCTGGGGCAAGGCGGACTGCGCCTTGCTGTGCCGGCAAGGCCTCAGGCTGCAGGACTGCATTCCCTCTCTGATCTGCAGCCCCAGGAACAGGATCAGAGATTGGGTGGTGTGGCCCTGCATCCGTAACCACCGGAGGCTGATCTGCCGACACTGACATCCCCATTGAGGGCAATGGCCCGGCTGCAGGTGGGTCGGACAGAGGAGATTCTCTCCCAAGAACACTCACCTGCGACTGCACATAGGTGTCATCCTCCGAGTCTACACCTGAATACTGCTCGGGGGAGGAACCCCCAGAGACACCCCTCGACAGCACGGCCTGCAGCACTTGTGGGTTTTCACCCACAAACACACCACGTCCCTCACTTGTGGTAGGTCGGCCCGGGTTGCCCTCCTGGGACGGCTCCACCACCACATCCCCAGCATCAACAAGTGCTTCGTCCCCTGCAAAGACATGAAAGAGAAAAATGGAAACAGGCATTAGCACCATGGCATGCACCAAGGGCTGATGAACAACAGAGGCAGTAGTTCTACGACACATGTCCAACATGACTGGGAGACCTCCTATGCATTCACCATCACTGGGTCTGTAGGGGAGGCTCAGGGCATACAATGTACAGATTGGAGAGCAACGCCTGCTCACCTTGCTGCCTAGCACTGCCATCACACATTGGCCGGTGATTGCCATGTCAAAGGCACATGCCATCACACACATGGCATGTGACATAGCCACCAAGTGAAGAGGGAGAGGAGGGCTACTTTTTTGGATTTCAACCACTCTGGTCCTGACATTGCATCGTCACATCCATAAGTATACATGTTGTACATGGATCTGCTAGTCCTAATTGGCAACGATGCACAGTGCCTTGTCTACATCAACAAAATGCAGTAAACAATGTGATTCCACCTCCCCATCACCTGTAAAGGATTCATATTGCATTCGTGAAGCACCGGTCAAGTAATGTATGAAGGTACAGCGGAGCACTGAGGGGTGGTGGGGCAGAAGGGGATGCCAGTCAACAATCCTACTGGTGCTGGTGTCATTCATGTCACGCAAGTGCAGGGGTGGGTGGCACAATGAAGTGCAAGGGGAAGTGGCGGCTGGAAGTGCTGTACAAGGTAAGTAGGACTTGACGTCAAGGGCAGATGGTGTTAGGCGCAGACAAGTGCTGGGGGGGTGGCCTATAGGGGTACAGAGACAATCATGCAGTGCTGTGGGCTCGGAGGGGACAGGGGAGGTACACACTGCTTCTGGCTCGGCAAGGTCCTTTCAGATTTCTATGTGTCCTGCAGAGTTGTCACATGCGGCCGATATGTGCCCTTGGATTGGGGATCTCATCTTGGTGAAAAGGGTGAGGCGCTATTGCCTTTGGAGCATGTGACAGGCCAGTTTGCCAGAGGATGGCCATGATGCAGGACATTCCCTCTCTGCCACCCGGCACCTGTGGTTTGGGTTCACAAGATCCGAGTCATGCCAGGACTCTGTATTGGCATGGGGCTTCAGACAGGTGGTCATGACCGTGGCAAAGACATCCAGTGTACCTGACATGGAGTGGAGCATGGAGTGGGCCCTGTCAGGATGGGAGTGAGCCTAAGGGGGAGCTGGATGGGGGGGAGATTTTGGCTGCATGAGCCTCGACTGACACACACTTCATGGGTCGGAATACCAAGAAGGTGTGTGACAGTGGTGAGGGTGGCTTTGCCTGTGGGGTGGTGAGGGTGAGCTGGGAGGAGAGGAGAATGTGATCACTCCAGGAGAGAGGAGTGCAGAGAGATGGACGGAGAGGGGAAAGTCAGATGAGATCAGAGCATCAAGAGTGTGCCCTGCAGAATGAGTAGGGACAGACGGGAGTCTAGAGGGTGAGAGGGAGTTGCTGAGGTCACAGAAAGGTCACGTGGGGGCGTCAACAAGCATGCAGGTGGATGCGTACAGCACCAAGGATGAGGATTTCTGTGTCTGGGGACATGAGTGAGGAGGAGAGGTGAGGACACTCAGAAAGGAAGTAGTACATTTGACCAGTTTTCCCAGACACAGTACGCACTGTTTGAGAATGTCAAGGTGTGGTGGAGAGAGACCTCACACAAGCCATTCCAGAGTGGAGTAGGTCTGAGTAGGAGTGACAGTGGCAGGAATACCCTCAGGGAAGCCAAGGGCACACCCCCCCTGCACAGTAGTGGCGGGCCAAGGAGAGGGTCAAGGATGCAGACAGAGCTGGCCGTCAGACATGTTTCCATGAGACCAAGGATGTCAAGGTGCATAACCTCATGTAAGTGACAGATATCGGAGGAATGCCTGATGCAGCCGCAGTGAAAGGAGTGTAATTGTGGAGGAGGTTGACAGCCTTGTAGGACTTACGGGGAGTGCTAGAGATCAGAGGTGCAGCATGTGTAGGAGTTGGAGTGGGAGGCGGAGAAGGTTCATGGGAGGGTGCAGGGAGGCAGTGCAGGATTGATGAGGAGAGAGGAGGGGGGACAGCAGGAGAGGTAAGGAAGTTGATGAGATGTGGGTAGCATTTCTCAAGGAGATTGAGGTTGGCCTAAGGGCCTTGGACTGAGACGCTCCCATTACCATGCACATCAATAGTGGCCTCTGAGGATTGGAAGGAGGCCAGGAGTACACCCCAACGGGTCCCACCAATGATGGTGGAAGAGGAGCAAGGAGAGAGGACAGGGACCATGTGAAGGGTCTATGGGACAGGCAAAGGCATGTATGAGCAGATGTCAGTGAGAGTTAGCTTAGAGTAGGCTCAGATGCACTGGTCAGCAATAGGGTGGGTCGCATTGGAGGGCAGGGTGCCCTCATTTGACTTTTGGCAAGCAGGTGTCGTGAGTAGGGCACGATGGTCTGAACTGTAGGAGTCATGGAAGATAGACCATGAAGAGCAGCATGGAGTGTGAGGGAATGGGGCTCGAAACCAGACGGTACCAAAGCCCACAGGTAGGAGGTGGATGTCAAGGCAACATCCACAGTATGACAGCATGTTGGCTGGCATTTATATACAGAGGACGCATTAGCATGTGGTATCATTGCATGTCAGGCATGTGAAGATGAAACTTTAATGGCTGGGGGAAAGGATAGGAATGGTATGTGAGACATCAGATGAATAGACAGGGGAGTATGAGCAACAATGTAGTGACAAAATGACAATTCAAGGGCAACTTCCATGGTGTTGGCCCATATGTGCACTGTTGCCAGTAGGGATAGTGCTGTGGCCAGATGGTGTTGCACTGAACATACTGGATGAGGCACATGGGTGCCACTATCAACTCTGCCACACCCCCCCTTGACAGGCACCCAACATGAATGCTTCACACACACACCATGCACATGGATAATACACACATGCATGTGCACTCACCGGATGATGCCTCGTAATCAGGGAGGTCTCCCACACCTTGGAGTTGTCCCTCGGTGACGTAGGATCCAGCTACAGACTCGTGTGGTGTGAGTTCTATATCCTGTGCTGGGGACCCACCTCCAGTCACCAAGGTTGCGGCATGACTTGAGGCCAGCTTATCCTTTGCCCTGCGCTTAAGGTCATTCCAGCGCTTCTGGCAATCACTAGCTGTGCGCCTCACTACTCCAAGGGCACTTATTCTGTCAGCAATGGTCTGCCAGTGTGCCTGGCGTCTGGCATGTGTGGTCTTGGACCCTGCAACGATGACCATTTCCCTATCATGATCTGACACATACTGAACAAGTGCATTCAGTTCGGCGTCTGTGAAGCTTGGCTTCCTTGATGGGCCGGACTGTGCAGCCGTGCCTGGGGCATCAGCCTGTGCCGGACGTGCACTCTTCCTCTTGCGCTTGGAAGGGGGTGGGGATCCAGAGTGTCCTACGCCGCTGTGGACACTAGGGGCAGGAGCCGTGGTGGACTCAGTACTGGGTGTGTGGGATTGCCCACTCAGCATGGGAGTAGGTGCAGGCATTGGGGGTAGTGGGATGGGGTCAGGCCTGATCTGAGGTGCATGAACTAGGACCGACACAGTCTTGGCAGGGTGTATGAGAGGTGGGGTGGATGGAGCCACACCCTGGCTACGGGGGCCAGCAGATGACCTATCTGGCATAGATGCGCGTGCCCTGATGACACCAATGTGCACCGGTGCACGTGCAGTGGACCTGCTGACCTGGATGTCAGCGATGGGATCACCCTCGGACAGGTCTGGTGCCACAATGGCCTGGTCCGACAAGGGCTGATCAGGGTTGGTATCAGCCACATGACTCTCAACTGGGGGGGGGGGGCATGGGTGTCCCTGACTGGTCCTCCAGACTGGGGGGGACAGGGGCACCCTGCAAGTCACAACCACGTCCCCTAGTGGATCCTCCACGGCCACCACGTGTGGCTCGGCCACCTTTGCCACCCTTACGGCTTGCACGCCTCCCAACCATGGCACTGATGGTATTGTGCGTATGGGAGTCGGTGTGCACAATTGTCCTGGGCAATTGGGTGTCAAAGGGGTTGGGTACCAGATGGTATTCGTACCCTAGTGCAGTGGCAAGGCTATATGACACCCCTGGGGAAAGATGACGGGTCACGCAACGCACAGGCACCCCAAAAAAGTTAAGGAACGTGCACAATACCCCTCCTAGACCACGTGTGCTGATGGAAAACCCTGCCCTACGCTGTGGCATCCAGTAACACAATGAACGTATGCGTGTCACACGCAGCCTAGATTGACCTCTGAAGGGGTAGGCTACACACGGGGCAAGCACAGATGTTAGATACGTGCGTGACTCACCGTCTGCCAGGTAAAAGAGCGTGAAAAATGAGCGCTTTTGGTTGGCAACACCCCCGCCAAAAGAAGATGTGTACGCTGTCTGAGGAGACAGGACAACAGTAGAAGGGGACACTGTTTGAGGGAACAGGCCCAGGTAAACCAGTACAAGAGGAAAAAGAGAAAAAGCTGTCAGAGGTAACAGGGAGTACGAACTGGAAACGCCGTGAAGTAAATCGCGTGTGAAACGACAAGAAGTACAGAATTCACCCACTCGCTCTCCACGAAAAGCACGTACAAGGAAATGGTGTTCAACACTACCTTTTATACAGGCCCACACGTACAGCGTCACTTACGGCGTGTACGTGCTTGGCCCATGTTCACCAATCACACGCTTTGTCACTCCTGCGTGTGGATCCTTTTTCACCAATCACACGCTTTGACACTCCTGCGTGTAGCTCACTTTTCACCAATCACACGCTTTGTCACTCCTGCGTGTAGATCCATTTTCACCAATCACACGCTTTGACACTGCACGTGCAGGTAACTATTGACGCACATATGCTGGTGACGGGTTTTCGCGCGATTCGCTGAGTGTGGGGTTTTCACGTGCAAAATCACTCCCTATCAGGCTGTCCACGCGTTCAAACACGAAAGACCAGGCTCCTGGCCAGGAGGGCAAATTTATGTCCCCCAGAGCCCTGAGCACGCTCCCACCTGCCATCGGCTGCTGCCTGACTGCCTGCTGGCCACGTGCCCCACAGTGCTGGTGGGTGGGGGTGGTGGGAGACATGGGTGGGGGCCTGGTGGAGGGTGCCCCTGGTGGATGGGGGGTGGGGGTGGTGGGAGACATGGATGGGGGCCTGATGGCAGGTGCCCCTGCACTGCTGGGGGGTGGGGGTGGTGGGAGACATGGGTGGGGGCCTGGTGGAGGGTGCCCCTGGTGGATGGGGGTGCAGGGGGACATGAGCAGGTGTGCAGGGTAGTCCACTGTTTTGTAGGCTGCCTGCAGGGGCCGTGGAGGGTGTACAGGGTACACCTGTGAGGGCCCACCCAGCCTATTCGCATGTGATAATTCCCACGCACCCCTGTGATACACGTACCCTGGCCAATCGCGTGTTGAACTTCCCGCTACCCCTGTAATACACGCACCCTGGCTGTTCGCGTGTGATAATTCCCGCGTACCCCTGTGATACACGTTCCCTGGCCTATCGCGTGTTCTACTTCACGCGTCCCCCTGTAATACACGTTCCCTGGCCAATCGCGTGTTGAACTTCCCGCTACCCCTGTAATACACGCACCCTGGCTGTTCGCGTGTGATAATTCCCGCGTACCCCTGTGATACACGTTCCCTGGCCTATCGCGTGTTCTACTTCACGCGTCCCCCTGTAATACACGTTCCCTGGCCAATCGCGTGTTGAACTTCCCGCTACCCCTGTAATACACGCACCCTGGCTGTTCGCGTGTGATAATTCCCGCGTACCCCTGTAATACACGTTCCCTGGCCTATCGCGTGTTCTACTTCACGCGTACCCCTGTAATACACGTACCCTGGCCAATCGCGTGTTGAACTTCCCGCTACCCCTGTAATACACGCACCCTGGCTGTTCGCGTGTGATGATTCCCGCGTACCCCTGTAATTCACGTTCCCTGCCTAGTCGCGTGTAGTACTTCCCGCGTACTCCTGATTTGAAGATTGCCCGCTTTTCTTTCCTTGTTTGCCTGCCCTGTGAAGTGGTCCAGGGTTAGCGCAGCCCTTAGCGATGATTTAGCGATTTTGATGGCTTTTCCTTGCGCGAGGGCGTTCTTGGGGGCGTTACTGGCGCTGCTGCAGGCTCGCTGCGATTCTCTGCGCCACGGCTGGTTTGGGAGCTTGAAATCCATGAATACGCTGTGCGCGGAAATCTGTTTTAGCGCACGTGCCTGGCGCAGACTATCGCAGGCGCACGCTGTGCGCCAGCCGCGTGCGCTACTTGTGCGCTGGATTCTATGAATTAGCCTCTTATTCTGTAAGAAAGTGAGAGCCTATTCCCATATGTTATCTCTCTCTGGAGTGTTAAACAGAATGTTAGAGCAAAAAAAAAGTTCTCCCAGTGAGGATGTGTCTTGTGGAAAGAAAACTTCCTTGGGCATTGCTTTGTGGTTTCCCTATCTGCTTTTGAAGACGGAATGCTCAGAGTGCAGTGAATACCGGTAGTTATTGACTGAGCCCTGAACATTCTGATTAGTTGAGAGGATGTCGATACTATCTCCATGTGCTAAAGTGCATGATGACATTACTGTGGTACCATTCAAGTTAAAACCCTTCCTTTTCAATCAGCGCCAACAGATTGCATTGCACATGTGAGGTGAGGAGCAGTTAAGCGTGTAGGGGAGAGGGAGGATGTGGGGTGCGGTGCAGAGTATTCAAGGGGGCGGCTGATGAGCAGCTAAAAAGGAGCAGAACAGGGGTTGAATAAAGGGGGGCTGATGGATAGCCGAAGAGGGATGATGTTTGGGGGGCTGCACGGCAGCCTGATGGACAGCTGAATGGAGGGGAGCTGAGATGGGGAGAACCTAGAGGAACTTGAAAAAGGAATGGTGTAAAATATGGCAAGGGGTGATGTGGGTGTGGGATGGTGAGGTTATGGTGGGGAGTGATGGATGGAGAATGATGTGTGGGGAATGATGGTAGGATAATGGGAAAGTTATGGGGAATAATGGTGAGCAATGATGAAAGAGGAATGATAGCAGATATTGATTAAAGGAAAAATGTGTAGTTAATGATGGCTATGGAATAATGGCAGGGGAGTAATGGTTGGGAATGATGGGGGGAATGATGTGGAAACAAATTGTAGGGTTTATGGTAAGGAGTGAAGGTGAATGATGGAGAGGAGGACAGTGGGGAGAAATGATGAGGTAGGAATTGTTGTGTGGGCTGATGGGGAAAGAAATGAGGGGCATTGTGTGAGGGAATGATATGGAAATTGGCATCAATATATGCGATGACACGGCTTGACCAGCCTTATTCTTCCTTGAGTGGCAGCCTCGCCTTGGTTCATTTAGCATCTTTGAAGTGCTCTAATATTCCCCTAATTCATGCTTTGACATGCAAATTGCTGCTGGTGTGCCTTCAACCTTCGAGTAATTTGTCATTGCATTTACTGCTTGTGTATCAGCCACCATCATATCTTACTAATGATTTTATTAATAGCTTTACTCAATTTGTAGCTGATTTGGCTTTATCTCATATTCTGCTAGGCGATTTTAACTTTCGGCCTCATGATGCGACTGATGCTCATGCAGCTAATTTAACTGCTAGACTGTCTGATTGTCACTTTTATTTGCGAAATCATCACCCGACCCATGATAGTGGTAACACACTTGATCTGATTCTTTTGGACAAGGCATTAACAGCTACTTTTAGTCCATTGCCAGTTACTTAGTAGGATCATTTTCTTCTTCCTTTTCTTGTTTTTCTTCCAGCTAGAAATGATCCTCCATCACAGAGTCTGTACTAGTCGGCATCACTGGGCTAACGTATCTCCTACTCAATTAGCAGAGTCTTTCAAACTCAGCACGCAAACTGTCCTTGAGGAAAATCAGGTTGTTCCCTGTGTAGCCCTAATAAAAGCCATCACATGTACGGCCAATTGCCTGGCTCCTTTTAAGCAGGGTCTGTGCCGCCAAAAACCTTCAGCTCCATGGTCTCTCCTGTTCTTAGATCTCTTAAGAAGGCCTGTGATTAGACGGACAGTAAATGGTGCATTTGTAATGATCCAGAGGCCAAAGAAAATATAAACAGGTTTTACTTTAGTATAAATTCGCTATTAAATCAGCTAATTCACAGTATTATGCAGAATACCGAGAGTTGTTTAGAGTTACTAAGGAACTCTCAACATGACCCTCTCTCCTGTTGTATCTTTCTCCTTCCAAAGATACCTGTATTCAATTCTTTTTTTTTTTACAGATAAGATCAATAAGATTAGAAATTTTGATCCAGTGGACTGGCTTGGACATGCTAGACTCTAATTCGCAGGAAGCATTTATTGGGGGTGATACTGCTGCCTTTTATATCTTTGACCCTGTTACTGATGAGATTGGTTATTACACATTCTGTTAGCTTAAATCTGCATCCCAATCTGATCCGATCCTGTTGTATCTCATTCAATCTTTACCTATGGATACCATTGCGCTTTTTACTGCCGCACTCCATTATTCATTTATGAACAGTGTGATTCCTGTTTCTTTGAAGAAACAGAAGAAGAAGCCACAATTGGATCCTAGCCCTACCTCCTGAATGAACACTGTTATCTAAAACTCTGCCCACTGGAAGTGCTTACCCCTGCAAGTTTCTTCCTTGCATTGAAGGGCAGAAGGGCTCAGCTTATCTGCTAATACCGTGGCTGGTTATCACAGCAACCAAGGAGCAATTCTGGCACCTGGTTTCTGCCTTCAGCTGCTGTTAAGGTATGTCAACCCTTTCATCGCCCGCCATCCCAAGTTTCTTTGTGCTGCATGCCTTTGCCATTTATAGAACAACACTAAATGTTGGACCAATTGACCCACTCATCAACCTGACCCTTCATCGCCACCTCAGAAAGATCCCAGACCCCAGGATCAATGCTATCAAGCCCAAAGAACAAGACTGAAAGGCATCTGTGGTGGTCCTGTCCACCTAGACTGGGTTTAAAAGTCTGAGTGACAGTTAAGACCCCACTCCTGATCATTTCAAGGCACAATATGTTGATCTTGAACATTTGCTGCAGAAACCATCTGCCTGGCTGGCCATGACTTCAGACTCAGAGTGTCAGGTCTGACAAGTATTGGGGTACTCTGGGGAAACGTGGAGGACTGTCACTCATACCCAAAAGGAAGTCATCCCTCCTCTAAATGTTACCTCAGGGCAGAAGATGTTTTCCTCTTAAGAAATGGGTGACTCATAATCTGCACCCCCAGATATGAGATTTGTCACAGGTACAAGGCTCTGGAGCTAGAGAGGACGAGAAAAGAAATAGGGAATTAGATTCAGATTGAAGGAACACAAATGGGCCGCATTACGAGGTTGCCGGTATCCTGGTGGTAATTCCACCAGGATACCGGCAACCTGTATTACGGTTACCAGCACTCAGTCTGGCGGAATTACTGCTGGATTCCGAGTGCTGACAATGGTGGTAAATCCCCATTCCATGGAGTGCAATACTGGTGCTGGTAATACCAGCTATTTTTGCTGTTGGGGTGATGGAATTACCTCCAGCTCTTGGCTGGAGGTAATTCTGCCCACCCCCCTGGCAAACATGGACTTTGCTGGTACAGTAACGTGCCAGTATACACAATTAAAGACACATTATTAAAGCAACAGCAAACTCCTAATGAGATCCTAGAGTATTAGTAGCATAATGGCATAGAATGGAATTTGTATAGTGCCCTTTCCCATAAGTATGGCCTCAAAGTACTGTAGATGATCGCCCCTGGGGGACCAAAGTCCAAGGTATGGGAGATTCATCAGAGGAGTTTATAATGTGTGTGTGCATTTTAGCCAATACAAAGGTAGGTAGGGCTGGCCAAGTCCCTACTAGTGGCCCATGTTGCGTTAGCTTATGTGAGGGAGCTGTGCGGCTGTCGGGAGAGTATGCAAGTGCAGGAGACTGATTATGTGTCCAGCTAGACCAACGTTTTGTCATGGGATGTAGCTGTGTTCTAATGGCAGAGGTGTTGTGTGATGTGTCTTCAAATAGTTTATGATAGCAGATGTGTGCAGGTTAGTGGCTGTGCCTGTGACTGTCTTCCATTGACATGGAGTGTGATACGTACCTGTATGTCCTGGCAGGTTCCCTGGTTTCGGAGATTTGGCACGGATTCTGTCCTGTGGTCAGCTGGAATATATCCTCTCTGACACTCAATGCATTCTATATGGCGTTTGTTGCTGATTCAGCCTATTCGACTGGGGGATTAAATAACCTGAAGTGCGGGTTCGTCATGATGCTGGGGGGAGCAAGTCTTGAAGGCCTTCGAGAAGGCAAGTTGATTCTCTATGTGGGGGATGCTAAGGGGAATTGTGGTCCAGCTAGAGGACGCTCAGACGGAGAAGGATGACCCCCCGTAATGTGGTTGATTTGAAGGGAGGGATGACAAAGAGGAGTGCTGTGCCTGATTGCAGGTTTTTATTGGGTTGGTAATGGGTGAGCTTGTGTTGAAGGTATTCTAGGACTGTCTTGTGCAGGGCACGGTGGATGGTGCACATGCCTTTGAAAGTGGACCACTGCTCGACAGGGAGCGAGGGAGGAAAGTTAGGGCAGGTGTGATTTGCTCTCTGGACCAAAGGTTGGGAGGAACCTAGCTGCATTGATTTGGAGCTGTTAGAGCTTTCTGAGTTAACATGCAGGGGCACCTAGGAAAAGGGAGTTAGCTAGTCTAGGTGGGAGAGGATGATATGATTGCAGTGACTCTGAGGTAGGTGAAGATTTGTCTGAGAACGCAAAGGTGGTTTTTCCGGGGTGGAGGTGGTTAGCCCTCATCCACTAGGTGATTTCTGGGAGGCATGACACGAGGTCAGGATGGGGTGGAAGAGGTATTTGAATCTTGAATATGATTTGGGTGTCATCAGAATAGTTGTAGCAGGTTAGGTCACGAGAGCCAGTAGGAGCAGGTAGAGGGCTAAGGTGAGGCTAAAGAGTAGGGGGGATAGGGAGGCACCCTGTGGTACCCTGTTGATGACAGAGCGGGGGTTGAGGAGAAGGGGAGAATGAGGGTGATTCCTGATTGGTTGGCGAGGAAGGAGAAAATCCACCTTAATGTTGTGTCCCTGATGCTGAGTGAATGGGGTTTGTCTGAGAGGTTGCTCTGGTCGATAGTACCAACGGCTGTCGAGAGGTTGAGGAGAATAAGTGTGGCACAGCCTTCTGAGTCTGCAGTTCTTTTGAGATCATCCCAGGCAGAGACAAGGGATGATTCAGTTCCTCGAAGGGTTCTGACACCGGACTGGGTGGGATCGAGGAGAGGGTTGGCTTCTGTGAATAGGCACACCTGGCAGTAGGCAGTTTGGTCAATAAGTTTGGCTATGAAGCAGTTGTTAGAGATGTATCAGTAAAAAAGTTGAAACTACCTGTTGTCCGTTTGAGCATTGTATGAACCACCAAGATGAACGACTCTCTGTTCCAGTAAAAGATAAGGATTACTTAGCAGTAACTCCCCTGACTTCTGGAGTTAATCATAATCAAATTTGAAGCATCATCATTCCTGGATCACTATGTTTAATGCTGTTGGCTACACTAATCAAAAATAAAACAAGATCTCTGGGTTCTCTATTAAATACTCCTAAAGAGAATATGCTAATCAAAAATGTAAGTATTTGACAAAGAAATCAAAACAAGGCATAACTCAAAACCTTACCTTGTCTAAATACTTAACTTGGAGATTAATTATAGCTGGGAACTGACATAACCCTCCAGAGTAGTTGCGAACGCCAAGCCGTTGCTTCTGCTGTACTTTTTCTGCTTTCTGTCACGAAAGTGTGGTGTTCGTGTCACACTTTATCTGGTAGCCAACTTGTTAAGGAACCCTACCAGTCAAAATTTCTGTATGGTAGAGCTCCCTCCGCCATCTGAGGAACGTCTTTTTCTGGGGGATAACATGGCCTTGGCCATTATCGGTGGCCATCTTGGAAGATGCAGCTGTGCAGAATGGTGGTTATTTAAACAGGCCGTCTGATACCATCTTTTCCCCTGTTGCCAACGTCTACTAAGGATGATTGGGGCTTAGTTGGTGTACCTAACATAAAGCCCCCTGTTCATTACAAAGTGAACATTTCTTTGTCTTCCTTAAAAGTTGTGGGTTATTGGTGTTTTACCCGTGACATTTTAGTTTGATTGAAGTTTATTTTTTATAGTACCTTAAATGGACATTTCTTTAATGTTGGTACCCCAGTACTATTGTTGTTTTGGATGCTTCTGTGCATGTTCACATTTCTTTGAAGGGTACAGCCGTCCCTTAGCCCACCTTAATGTAAGAGGCGAAGAAGGTATTCCATTCATGTTGTGCATTTTTCACCTTTATGATTGAGATTCGTTTTATAGAATAGAATACTTGTCAAGTTGTAGAAAGTCAGGCAAGAGAAAAAGGGTTTAGGGAGTTATGTTCTTGCCTGCTAGCCGATTAGCCAGCGAGTCAGTTGAAGGAGACCCATGGGAATAGTGACAATCCCAAAAGGCAATAGTATATGTTCCAGGGTAAGCTAATCTGAGTGGTGATAAAGGGGCACAGTTTGAACCCCTTTATTTTAACCCATCATTTCTGTAGACCTTGATCAGGTGGGAATGGATATTTCTGAGTGGGTTTGCATTCTGGAAAGCGCAACCAGGGCACAATGTGCAGCTGAATACTAGAGGGGGACCTTCCTTAAGAGTAAGTTGTCCTAAGAAGCCTTAGAGGCGTTGTTGGGTTTAATGCTCCACATGGGTATTTCTATGCTTACATGACTGACTCTCTGAACCCAAATACAGCCAAGCTCGTAATGAGGCCCAATATTGTCTTGCATTGTTTTCCATGCTTCATGCACTGCCATTTACTCCACCACTACAAGTCCAGGTGACTTCGGATTTTAAAACTATTGTTTTTCCATGGAAGTGCAATAGCCAAGCCTTTCAGAAAAAACAGCTACCACACCAACTGGGACATTTTAAAGACTTCAAAGGAAATTATACCAAGTGCAATAAATACTCACATTTACAGTGGACAGAGGGTCTGTAAAATGAAAATGAGCAGGAAATACTGGGTGACTAAGAGGGACTAAGAGGGACGAGGGAAAGGTTCAGAGACGACACTACCACAAATATCCAACATAACACAAATGTTTTATCTAGGTGTATTATGTCATTACATTTCATACTATGTTAATCTATGTGTAAATTTAACAGGCATATATGTGTAGGTTCTGCACCAATGCCAACTTTTAATATGTTGTTTGCTTTTTTTTTACTTGGTTATATTAATTTACAGTTTGCATTAATACCCTGGAGTGATCTTTGGGATACTTTACACATACACCCCCAATGTATTTGTCTCTTTTCTTGTGAGTGTTGGGGCTAGTATTATACTGTTCCTCATACGTTATTGGTGGATTCCGGTGACTACATAAGCAACAGTTAAATTGGAAAAAGGCTGCAGTACAGAAACTAACTTTTACAAGTACACCTGGTTTTGAAAATAATGTTTAAAAATAGTTATCGTACTCCAAAAAGTAATCCTTCTTGCACAAATGCACTGAAATCAAAAATACTACACCTGGAAGAAACCCATACCGTCCGTCTAGAAATCCAATTCTTCTAGCACTGTACTGAGAAGCACGGTGCCACTTTTTCATTTATCTTGATTAACTTTTACTTTCTTAAGTTTCTTAACTTTTTTGTAGGCACATAGGTTAAACTACATTAAAAGCAGCATTTAGGGAATACCGTGTTTGTGTTGTGATTGCTCTATTTACTTCCCTATTGCAGATAGTCTGATTAAAACAAATATTGAACCATTTGAGAGAGTTTATGCGGTTTCTACAGATTCACCTCGTATGCCATACTGTCAACCTAGCTACGTGTTTGCCTTTCATCAATTCAGCCATGTATCATGTTTTAGTAGTGTTGGATGTGACTCGTGGGTTCAATGATCATTCATACAAGAACTATTCATGTGGATTATCCTGTCATCTTAGAACTAAACATGTGAAAAAGTAGTTTGCCACATTCTTTACAATGTTATATGTTGTATAGTATTGGTGTTCGGTTCAGTGAAGTGACGGCTTAACTCTGGCAACAGTATGCCTCTTTTATTTTCAAATGTAGAATCGTCCACCTCAAAGAAAGCAACGTTTTGCAAGCAACACAAGCCAACTCACACCTCCACACTTCGGCTCACTTCTCCAGTGAGGCCATCACCTGGATCACATCCTTCCTCAACGGCAGGACTATGAGGGTCTTCTCTCCCACGGCGGCAGCAGACCCTATACCCATCACATGTGGTGTACCTCAGGGCTCCTGTGTCTCCCCCACATTATACAACATATTTACCAAGCCCCTTTTCGATGATTTGGATCATCTCGGTATCACCTACACTAACTATGCAGATGATACTCAGATCCTCCTTCCGCTTTCAGGAGATTATGGAAAGGATTTGGCCTTGCTAAATAGGGTGTACATCATCATCCAGGCATGGATGGCTACTCATGGACTATGCCTGAATGATGATAAAACAGAACTCATCATCTTAGGCACCACAATCAGTATAAAGAAACTTGGCCCGGCCTATAACTCCTTCATGATTGACGGGAACAACATCAAAGTCGGACAAGAGGTCAAAACATTGGGATTCTATCTAGATTCCAATTTTTCCCTCAAAAGACAAGTGAGCTCCCTTGCATCCTCCACGGCTTACACGTGCAAATTAATCCGTGCAGCCAAACCTTTCCTGTCTGACACTAGCTGTCTGACACTCGCCAGAGCCCTCATACTGTCTCGCCTCGACTATTGTAATGCCCTCTACCTAGGATCCACCAAGGCCACCACCAATAAACTGCAAACCCTTCAGAACAACGCTCTCAGAGCAGCTCTGGGCATCTCCAGAAGAGAACACATTACAGGTTTCAGCCAACAGAACAATTGGCTCTCCACCAGAGATAAAATTCTCTTAAAAACGGCATCTCTCACCCACAAGTCTCTCAACAACGCAGCCCCAACCTACCTGATCAACAGGTTCCACAAACAATCCTCCTCAAGACCCGTCAGAACCGCATACAAAGATTGCCTATCTGTCCCCCACTACAAACGGGCCACCATAGGAGGCAACAGCTTCCCGGTAAAAGCTGCCAAGCTCTGGAACTCCCTGCCTCCAAACCTTAGAGTAGACTTGCCTTATCAGAACTTCCGTTCCAAGTTAATCTCCTGGCTGAAACTGGAGACCCACTAAGACTAGGTAGTGTCCAGCGCTACACGCACACATCATAACCACGTGTGCCTCTTGCTTACCTGTATATTACATTACCGCCTGCTGGCCTTACTGATGATTTGTATATACTGTATATAACATTTGTGCACCTATTTTTGTATTATGTATATTCCTCGTGTACTGTAACCAAGCTTCGAAAATTCTTGTAAAGTCTGCGCCCTGATACCCCCGGGTACGCTCGCGCATTATAAATAATAAAACAAACAAACAAACAAACAAACTGAAAATGACCAACTGTGTTACATTTTCCCGCAGAGAAATGGTGTATGCTTGTTTTTTTTTTTTTTAAACTTAATTTACAAAAAACTTGCTAAAAGTCTGAACAGGTGTATATGGGGGGATATTTACCAAAAAACATAGGTTTCATTCTAGGTTAACAGATAGAGAACCAACCTAGTTCACGAATGACAAGAGCCATTCGACATTGATTTAAGTCATGGGGCTGTGTTGACAAATGTTACCATATATGATGGGAAGACATGCAAAAAGTAGGTATATAGGGTGATTTTTTGCTCAGTATTATACAACTAAAGCATAATCAAGGCTCATTATTAATGTCAACTGTATGACCACCTTTTATATCAACAGGGGCACAAGAAAATACTGTTGTGTAATCACACTCTTGCATGATGTCTATGACAGTAGGGAATTGACACTGTGAGGGGGGACAGGGACTCCTCCCAGCCTCTGGTAGAAGGCCTTCCGGGGGATATGCCACAGCCAGTCCTACTCCAGGTGTGGGGAGGGACGTGGGAGGGCCTCAGTTATTGAAACCCCTGTATGTGCCTTGAATTAAAAGACTGCTACAACGTTTAATCATTCAATGCCACGCACCCTCAATTCTGGCTAGGAGTGGCTTTTAGGGCCTTATAGCACGATAGCCCAACCCATTGTAAAAGGCAGCATTAGATTGAGAGCCAGGGTCAGGTGGAACACGGTCCCACCGGGGTCAGGAGGGAAGGCTAAAGATTTGGCATCAAAGATCTGCGGGTAGAAGAGAGAGTGAGGGGTGTTTGGGTGAGGTCAGGAGGTGAAGAGTCTAACAGAGAAATGAGGAAAAAGATGGAAGGTGAAGCAGAGCGCTTAGGAGACTGTGGAGAAACTGGATAAGAGTGCAATTGAGATATTGCATGTAAGAAAGAGTTGGACCCAGTGAAAAGAGTGAAGTGGCGATTTTAAGAGTGTATGTGAGAGTAAATTGTAGTGGAGCCGGGGCATAAAAGAAAGGAGAGATTGTAGAGGGTAACTGTGATTGTAGGGAGAGACGGATTGTAAGTGATGATTGGAAATTGGAGAGAGAGAAGTGAACAACAGGGGGAGTGGTTGTGAAGGGTAGAAAGAAGAGGGTGAGAAGAGTTGTAAGGAGGGCAAGATTGGATTGCAGAGAGTAGTTGGTGGGGAAGGGAAGTGATACAGTTAGAGGGGCGATGAGTGTGAGACGATCTCTGGAGAGAGGAGGAAAGAGGTGGGATGAGAGAAAGAAAACAAATGAAGAAGGAAAGAGAGAGGTGAGAGTGGAAGGTGGGTTAGTAGGAGGGGGGACAGGAAGAGAGAGTCTAGGAGGAGCAAGGGGGTAGAATAGTATGGAGTCATAAGAACAGGGAGATGAGTGGGCCTAGAGACTCAAGCTACGCCTCGCCCAGACGTGGGTCCCGTGCCTGCTGGGCCTAGAGACTCAAGCTACTCCTCACTGATGAGGCCCAATAAAGCCAAAACATGTTTGGGGATGCATGTGGTCTCCTGCAGAAGGGATGTGACCTAGCAGTTTGGGCTGAACTGCCCCTTTTGGGGTGGGACCAGGCCTGATTTGCACATGGTCTTTCACCTTCTGTAATGGCTTGGCAGGCAAAGACCAATGGTCTGGAGGGTTGCCCAGAGCAATGCCAGTGGTTAAGATTCATTCTAAACCTTCCAGCCATCACATCTTTGTTTTTGCTTTGTCACCCCGAGTGGGACGGGTATGCCCAGATGTGGGTCCTGTGCCTGCTGGGCCTAGAGACTCAAGCTACTCCTCACTGATGAGGCCCAACAAAGCCAAAACATGTTTGGGAATGCTTGTGGTCTAATGCAGAAGGGATGTGACCTAGCAGTTCGAGCTGGACTGCCCCTTTTGGGATGGGACCAAGCCTGATTGGCATATGGTCTTTCCCCTTCTGTAATGGCTTGGCATGCAAAGAACAATGGTCTGGAGGGTTGCCCAGAGCAATTCCAGTGGTTAAGATTAATTCTAAACCTTCCAGCCATCACCTCTTTGTTTTTGCTTTGACACATCTACAATTAACATCTCACTTTAACCCACAGAGGTAAGTTAACCATACTTTTCCTTACAGACTGGAACATAATGTTTATTAGCACCCACGGTGGGAAACACAACCAATCAGTCTGCTGGGATTGAGGGCTGAATCTACTGATCCAACATTGCGTTCCAAGTTACCTGATGGCTGTATCCCCTGCACTGCCATCATCCCCCCAACCTCCTTCCCTTCCCTTCCTATTTGCAGTCCCTCCTACCCCAGCCTCACTTACCTCATTACTGCAGTGGTGCCTTTGTCCCTGCTGGCCGCCATGGGAATGGAATAGGGGCTCCGTATGGAGCTCCACCTCTGCCTGTGTGCTCCTCCAATCCTCCCCACTGCCAAACTACTTTTCCTACAAAGCATCCTTCTATCTTCCTCCTGCTTTTTATTACCATTTTCTTAACATTCACTCTCCCCTTATAGACTCTGACAACTGCTGATTGCACTCATTTCTTCCTTCATTTTGTCCTCCTCTTCCTTCTCAGAGCTTATCTCTCCTTGTTGCCTCCCCTAAGAACTCCATCTCTCCACCCCATCTACATGTTATCTGTAATAAAGCCATATTCACTGCTGCTAACTTTGATTCTTATGACCCCTTCCTCTTGTAGCAGTAAGCAACACTGAGACATATGCCAATTCGTCCATCTTACACACCAACTTTTACATTATATCTCACTCCTCCTGCTCCTCTAGAAGGGGTGAGTCTGAACTCATGGTCAACAGGACCCATCTCTCTTCTCACCTTCCAACCTCTGACATTTTATCACTCACATTTAAAATCACTGACACCCAACAACTCCCACCCACCCCAATCACTATACCCCTAATCTATTTCTCAACTCCTTCCTCTCTTAACTGGATTTTGAATCCAATAACACTCATGGGTGACTTTAATGTACCAATAAGCGCTTCCACACACCAACTTGAACTGAACTCCTTCCTCCGAGAACACTCATTTATCTCACTCCACAATCTACCAACTCATTCTAAAAAAAAAAACAGATTCTCCTCTCTGACACGGCAGTCTCACAACCCCTTTTATACAATCCCACCTGATAATTCTGGGCAAAAAATAGACAGTGTGGTATTCAGAAATTGAAATGTATTTAAAAGGATAATGTAAATTCAACTAAGTTGGTCTCCAGATTTAAATCATTGCGATCAACATAATACTATAGTAAGACCAATAATCAACCAAAACAAATCAGCATTACCTATTATCAGTCCATCCAAGCATTCATAAACCATCTTCATATAGAAGTATTATATTCTAAAAGATACTTGCCACTTTAATAATACTATTCTCCATTTGCTTCAGTCTAAACAACATATTTTAAATCAGTGATCCCATTTCAAGATGAGACAAGTGTTTTTAAAAACATTTCATTCTCTCCATTATCAAGACAAGTATGCTATCAGATAAGGTTATTTGAATAATGAACATTTAAAAATCTTTTGCAATCAACCAACTCCCCATGTATCAGTGTGAGGTACTGAATATACAGGCTACATGTAAACCACTTATCTGTCGACAATGCTCAGCCTACGTGTGTCTTTGCATTTCTGAATTCGAAATTGTACTCTCAGGGATCTGATAATTCTATTCTGAACCCCCTGCATATTGTGTTCTCAAAATACACTGGTCCAGCTTTTGCTAAACATTCATGCACAACTTTCTCTAAACATGAGTGTGCTACATTTAGTCAGTAACAGTGTGTTAGCGACTGTGAATACAGCTATGTATGCAGATTTTAAATAACTTGTGTGGGTGTACTGTTTTTAGTCTATTAGTGTGCATACCTTTCAATCTTTGTTTGCCTGCCCAGTTTTCAGCTTGCGTGAATTTCAGGCTGAATATATATTATTCCTCACAAACATACAATGTTTAAAAAATCCCTTTCCCTGCCATATTTCAACATGTGTTTGTGTCTTCAAGTATAAGGGATGGCAGGGGTTTGCACTTCACTACATTCTTATTAAATACTACCTGGGGCACCTGGTGTTGCCCGTGTCCTGATCGAGTGCTGTCTCATGTGCCCTGAAGGATGTTGTTCTTGTCCTCTTGTCAGCAGGTCTTGCTTCAGTTTGCTCTGGTGTCTCATTTGCCCTGGAGAAAGATGCTCTTTTCCTCTGGTCAGCAAGTCATGCTCCTGCTTGTTGTTGTATTTAAGAAGCTCTAGATGCTGATTTTTGCTTTGCATCAGATGGAGCTTTTGCAAGTGCTGTTCGTTTTTTGTGATGCATGTTTCAGTCACACAATGGCTTCAGCACATTTGAGAAAATGTCCAAGAAAGATTGATTGATTGTGCTCTCTTCTTGTGAAGGAACTTAAGTAAACTGTAACCTTACCATTACCCATTTTTGGAGTGGCGTGATACATTTCTTTTTAAATTCCCTTTACAAAATGCTTTAATAAACACTTCCAAACTGTATGTAGTAGTAATACATATCAAGGGAATAACCAACACATTGGAAATTTTTCTTCAGGCACTTTTCCAAATTTAGCCTCCTTCTAGTAACTACTGTAGTGAATCGGGGTGAGCATCAGTAAATGGTATCTGCCGTGTGAATGTTTTGCATCCAAACATAGACTACAATCCTGCCCCAGACAAATGAGGAATACATGCACAATTTGGTAGCAGTGGGTTCAACGGTGTGGATTTGTGTAGCCAGACAAACATACACAGACACATCCAAAAATGTTTTTGCATATAAGATTTTTGCATTCAAACACACACTATGATCTTGCCCCAGATAAAAGAGGAATCCATGCAAAATTTGGTAGACGTGGGTTCAACGGTGTGGCTATGAATATCCGGACAAACATACACACACACATACATACATTCAGCTTTATATATTACATGATTAATTCCCTCACCATGCATTTTGTTGTGCAGACACATATCCGATTACTATGACCTCCCACGGCTGCATTAATGCATGATTTCTTTCAGAAAATAGTATGTCACAAACCACACTATAGTCCAAAGGACTTTACAAAGTCTTAAGCCACTAATTATATTTCAAATAGTACTTGTTATTACAAAGTCAATGGCAGCAACATGCATTCCATTTTAAATGTAGTTTTCAATGCAAAGGACATTGGGATTTAAAGAAGAATTCATTTGGGCTCCCATGAAGCTGGGACGGCACAGGATTTTGAAAATCCCAGTACATATGTCCCTGTTTTCATATTGCTCTGTAGTTCCCTTCTCTTTGCCTTCCCAGTTTTAACTTGTTCAATCTATCTGGACTGTTTGTGTTTGACTGGGGTTTCATTTAACTTTTGAATGTATTTTTCTGATTTTGGAGAGTTAGCTGGGGACACAGTCTGCCTGGAATCATTATTTCAGTAACCCTCTCTTCAGTGGTTTACCTGGAACCCACATTCAAAACACAGCCTGGTCATCCTTCCCCCAATGCACTAGTCTCCTATCTGCCTGGTGTCAATCTTCCATGTTCATCTCCCCATATCCCATAATCATCTTCTTATGTCCTGTGTATATACAATTATATATCTTTCTGGCTCAGAGGTGTGGCGTCCCCTGTCCCATGATTTGGTACAATGGGGATCAAACCAATCCTACTGAAGAAAAGGCTATTTTATTTTCCAAACACAGCTCTGAATGTGAACATTTGAGGTTAATAAAACACATATTTTCAGATTCACTACATCAATGTGCACATTTAGATACTCAAATGATCGATGTGAGCTCAAATTTGGCAAAATTAAGGGTTTTGGCCATTTTATGCCTATTCAATACGTGGCACAGCATATATTTCTTACATTATTTGGTATATATAACTTCCATCTAGAAAATGTCACAATGTTGTGGCGATCCAAGCTTGCATTATGATGCAGACATGCATTTGGTGATTAAACATGTAATATAAGATTTCCCTCATGTTAATATAAATCAGGTTTTCTAGTGTGTATTTGCTGATGTTGTCCTGCTGGTGGCAATGGTGGTGCATAACTTACATACTCCTTTTGCATGATATCAATGTGTGTGAAAGCCTAAGACCTTTGCTGTGCACATGGTTCATTACCTTTCCTTGACTTCTTGCTAATGCAGTATTTATGGCGGCAGAGTTTTTGATCAATTATAGCAAACCCTTTCAAGCTTGCAGACCCAAATCCATTAATGCTATCTCACAATGGATTTGTTTGTATAATCTGTGCAACAAACTTGAACAGGCCACCAAGGTTTCTTATGTAGACTCTTCATGTGTTGTTATTGTGGGGTATGCCTGTGAAATTGATGATTGATGAGTTTTGAATTCCCCTGTGTAGCTGCTTCGATTACCAGATCCATGCAGGTCACTTTGAATCTCAAATGCAAGTGTTCAGTGCTTAGGTCCTAAAACATCACATATGGGTATAATAGGCGGTACAATTTACATCATTATGTTTTCCAGAACACATAATATAGATGGTCCTTGAATACTAATCTAATTATTGCTGTAAATGTATGTTCTCTACACTTGACACATTCAAAATACAAATTGCTTTTCTTTGTATACTAGTAATCCGGGAACTTTGCACGTGTGATGATATCTGGTACTCTCCTGTATCTGTGCCGTGTTCTTCCACAAACATTCTGAACTTGCTGAATTCTTTTGGGGGGTAGATGCATTCAAAAGTTTTGGACTTACTTTTTAGATGGGGCATATTTTTGTTTAGTCACAGCCTTAACCTTTTGACGTGTCACACAGTGGTTGACAGAGTAATATACACCATTGGCATTACAGGTGAAATTGGGCCTAAAATATTATGGCAATCCAAAAGTTACTTTCACAATATTTACAACATCGTTGGGTGCATATTGTTTATGTTCTGCTCTTGGGTGCCTTTTTTGTCATAACTGTAAGCAAGAGGCATACATTTTCAACAAATTACATAATTGGTGACTGGTGCCTTTGTTGCTCTTTCAGGAAGATTATTTTGTTAAATTCCCTATAATTAATGTTATCATCCTTTGCTGAATTTATTTCCAAGTGTCCCCCATCCAGGACCAGTAGAAAGTTAGAAATTCCAGGATTGTATCCCCTTTTTACTTGTTTAGCTCTCCAACATGGGTATCACCCACTCCCTCAAAAATCACCATTGGAATCATCTTTGCTCAGCAACTCTGAGGCTTGGATGCTCTTTCTTTCTTTCTTTCTTTTCCACTCCCAATTTGGCATCCAGAAGAACGAAAATAAGACTTAGTTAATGAACTAGAGAGAGGGGTAGAAAGGCTGGTTTAGTATAACATCCTAATAATGTTATGTTTTGCAAATTTGTATGATTGCTTGTTCTGCCTTACTCTCTCCATATTACTATACAAAATGATCTTCTTATTCCCAAAATATGTTAAATACATTTATTAGACCTTCATCATTTCAACCAGATTTTTCACACTTAACTCTTTACATGGATTGCTTTTCTTGGTCAGAATTAATCTGTTTGGAAGGAGGAACTGATTCCTTCATCTGATGAAGAGCATTTCAAGGGTGGCATGCTGAAGGCTTGCAGCTGATTCACATGGACCCAATGTTCCTCAGCCTGTTCCCCTTAAGGTTTCCTTATTTTGTATGCAACGGCAGACTCTTGTCAATGAAGTCAGATGATACTTCCAACTGGCAAGGAACTTTTGTTCCTTGATCTGTTTTTTTCAGAAATTGTAAAGATAAACATTATCATCTACCCTGTGCTCTTTTCTAGATGTTTGCATGCTGTACTTAGTCTTGGTATTTACTGCAGCTTTTTCCATGTTTGTTTGTGTATAGGTGAAAGAATGTTGGAGGGGTGCCTTTGCAGGTCCTCCAAGTATTCATGAGTGGTAGAGGCATGGATCAATGTCTGTTCCTATGTTCGGTATAACAGATATATCAGATGTTGAAGCAAGACCATTTTCCTACCAGTCATGAGTGCAAAGGGGACATTTTAGTAGCGGAAATAAGAGTAGACAACAAAGCAATCAGGACTAGTGGTAACTATACATCTCAACTGGGATCAGACTCCTCCAAAAACATCTTTAAAATTCCTACTATTGTTTGTTATATTGTTCCACACCCACACTGTATGCTGGGATGGTAGGTGATATGCAGTTTTCTCTTAACTCTGAATATTTGTGATGTCATCCGTGTGCTTAGGGGCTGCAGAATGGGGTCCTCATAGTTAAGATTACATAGCTTCCTGCTGAATTTCATGTGTTTTGATGCATTAAATCGGCACCTTAACATCACTTTAACTAAAGATCTTTCACTGAATTTCTAGGGATTTATTGCATTGAACTTATTCACCTTAATTGTCCCTTAACTATATTTTATCACTGATGATTACAGCGCCTGCAGTAGCAGCCCTGTAATTATGGTTATGTTGCTCAACTCATAGAAAGAACACTTTTTGGGTGGTTTATAACTTTGGCGCAGTTTGACAAATCCTGAGCAAACTTTGCAAAAAAATGTATCTGGCCCCCTCAGAATGATTTTGCGATTTCATCTGGAGGGGGCAAGGTTATAGGGGGATCCCAAAATGTGTTAACAATGTTTTGCTTGCATCTACAGCCCAAACATCTGGATGGAATTTCATCAAATGTACGCCAGGAGTGGTGGCTTGCTCCCAAAATTGTACTTTTGTAAAGTTGGTGTAAATCCGTTCAGTAGATTTTTATTAAATGGCAAAAGGTAGGTAAAAATAAAAGTGTAACATCCGGTTCAGTCCACAAACTTACTTCCCTATTCAGGGTCCGTGGATGCCTCTGGACCAATCAGGGTCCGGCGTGATGTCTGAGGACATCATACCTGCCCACCGACATCGTACATGCCCGCTGATTGGTCAATTCAAAATGTGAGGTTCGTCAACACTTTTGAAACGGATGCATGTTGGATCCGCGGACAGACGTCACTGACCGCGGACAGCGGGGTGAGCAAAAAGTCTGGAAAACACATTTGGGGTTATTTGGTGGCCAAAAGAGGACCTGGAAAGTGTGGGGCAGTGGAATAAAGTTGATTTAGAGGTGTTTTTGTAGATGAAAAAAGGACATGCAGGTACCATCGAGTCAGCGGACTTCGCTGCTGATGGCACATAGCGCAGTGAACAAAAAGTCTGGAAAAAACATTTGGGGTTATTTGGTGGCCGAAAGAGGGCCTGGAAAGAGGGAGGGAGTGGAATAAAGTTGATATGGAGCTGTTTTTATAGGTGACTATTTTTGCAGTTGCAGCTGAGTCTGCAGTGAATTTTATTGTCCTCTGACATCATTTTGATGGCAGGGGGTTCTGGATGAGTCTTGTTATTTGAAGGTGTATTGTATGTACTTGTTATGTGGTTTCATTATATTGTGGTGGTTGTGGCCAGTGGCCATATTCTTTGGGGCGTCTTGGAACTGAACTTACATACTATAGTAATATGTGTATAGTAAGTATAGCTACTATTGGGGGAGCATAGAGTATTTGTAATATGGTGGAATGATACAATTGAAGTGTACATGGTATTTATGATTGTAGTACAATTGAGGATAGTGCTTATGCAATATGTATTTGTTTCTTTGTGAAGATAACAAATAGGATAATACTCAGTAGAGTTACTTAGTTGCATAGGGTAATAAAGCTGGAATCTCTGGTTCTTTTTTTGTGAAAAAACACAGTATAACATGTTAAGCAGGATAGTTTAAAAGCTTTAATTGCATACAATTTTACATATAGATATACTTTTTGACCCGCATAAACAGAACATTCCATGAACTATGTATGTTGCAAGATTACTGTGTGCTACACTATGGTTGTATTGACATGAAATAATATTTGGGCCATTGGGAACAACAATCCATAGAGGATTTTAAAAAAAATAACTATTCTAATTGTGTGAGTGTAAGTGTGATAGTATGTTTGTTTGAAGCGTGTTGTAATTAAGGGAATGTTTAAAGTATTTAGATACCTGTTTGTGTATTCTAACTATACTGGACTTTTGAAAACGTTTTGCACTAAGAATAATTGTGATGGCATATTTGCATTGTATTGTAACGAAGGGTATTTTAGAAGTAGTTAGATACCTTTTGGCGTATTCTAACTGTTTTGGGTTTTAAAAGTGGTATTGTAGGTGTTTTAGATGTAGTTAGATATCAGTTGGTGTATTTTAACTGTTTATTGTACTACAGTTTAGTGAATACATTTGGGGTGAAGGAATATTAAGTAGGCATTTGTTGTATTTGGTGATAATGTTGGTATATTCTAATGATTTTGGATTTTATATAAAGTATTTCAGTAAAAAGAACAGTGATGGAATATTTGGAGTGTATTGCAATGAAGGGTATTTTTGAAGTAGATAAAAACCTGTTTGCATATTCTAACTATCTTGCCTTTCAAAAGTTGTATTGTAGTATTATGGATATATTTAGATACTGGTTGGCATATTGTAACTGTTTATTGTGCTACAGTTTAGTGACTAAATTTGGGTTGAAGTAATATTATGTAGGCATGTTGGATTTGCTGGCAACCTATGTTTTGAAGTTACGGAGGTGTTGTTACATTCAAACCAACCACATTTGCTTTTGACATATGCAGTAAAGTGGCCAGAAGTGGTTGTAGCTCCAGTGTGGTAGATTATGCCCATGGTTGTGAAGGCTTTCTTACCAAGAGATACTTGGCCGTGTGTGAAGCTAGTAAGCTTACAGTTATTTTTGGTAGCATTTGCAATGAACCTTAGAAGCATTAGTATCACATATTGGCCATGTGAGTTTATTTGTATGTTGGTTCAATTGTCTGAATTAGAAAAAGAGCATAATAGTCTATGATTTGCATTATGCAGCAGGTGGTGAATGGAATCGATCCAGAATTTGGTATGGATACATACACAAATCGTTCATTAGGGATGTGCTCTTGTGAAGCATGGTTGCAGAGAGTGCATGTATGTTTCCACATGTATGAAATCTGGAAGACTTCAATTATAAGGATGATGTTGGTTTTCAGTACTTTGGTTTCCTAAGTACATTAGGAATTCTTGTGGATCTTCCTGTGTGTTTATGGTTAATTTGACCATTCCTGTACAGTAGTCCAATTCTTGCCTTATACCTGAGACACCGTAAGGGCTATCAGGATTATTCTTGGCATTTCTTTGAAGGTTGAGCATTAGCAAACACAACTGGTCTGAGTGATTTAATGTTATGTTGTGAACAATTGGTGGCAACTGGAAGAGAATATTGATTGTTACATTTGCATAGCAATTTACTCCAGTTTTGTTGCTGAATTTAAATGAACCAGAGAGTTGTGTGTCTGCATCATTTGATGGCATGCAGGTTTTTTTTGGAGATGAGATAGTTGTCGCTTTCTTTTTTGATGGACGTGCAGTTGAATTTGTAGTAGACAGTTTTGTGGTTGTATTATTTAATGGAGAAGGAGTTGCTCATTGTTTCTTTAGCAGTATTGTTTGGAGATCTGTTGTAGATTCTGTTTGCATTCGATTTCTTTTTAAAGGTTTTATTTTTGAGGTAGAGGGTACATATCCAGATGGGGTGGACAGTGACTGTAGACTGTTGTATTCTAGGATGCAAGGAATGCCAGCGTCGACTTTGTTTGCAACAAAATTAACTAGAAATAGACCATGACATGATGTAAAAGTGCTATATAACTCATACCTTCCTTAAAGACTGTGCTGCCAATGTCAATCAATGTGTGATCTAGGGTTAGACCTTGTGATTTGTGAATAGTGACAACATATGCAAGAGATAGACAAAATTGTTCTCTGTGTACGTACATGTCTTTGAAAAGAAAGAAACATGCTATTGTGTGGCCACTTTTTTTTACCTTTGGCAAGTTTGCCAATGTGGACATTGACACACTTAATGTTGTTGTCGTGTGGATATGTTGGGAATCCAACAGCTGTACCAGTTGCTTCATTAACTAAACCTTGTTCTACATAAAGGTTATGTTTTAGAATTACTCTGCTGTTTAGCCACAAAGTCAATATTTTCTCCAATCCAGCTGTTTTGGAGATACATTTTTCTAAGGTGTTTAGTCGTGCTGTTGCTTGTTGACACATAGAGAGTGTCATGTCATGCACTAGTTTGCCTGTGGTGCTGATATGCAGTATGGGTTGCATTTCTTTTTTCAACAGTATCATTGAATTGACTACAGCTTGTAAGGGTTGGCATTAAGGACATGCATTTTATATTTTGTTGAGTTAATTGTTCCATGACATCAGGAGCAGATGTGTTTTGTCCATGTAGCTCATGAATTAGTCTAGTTTTTAAGATGGATTTTGCATCTTTCATAGGTAAACCCATTGAAATGCTTTTTAAAATGTTAGCATAGTTGAGAACTGCAGAGTGACGCATGTTTTGAGTTAGTTCTTTGTAGCGATAATGTTAGCCTACATTTACATTTCCAATGCTGCCGAGTGTGTTATGCTATTGTTTGTGCCCTACTGTTTTGAAAATAGGTTGACCTTGTACAGGTGTTAACTGTGGGCGGTCTCTGAAAACAATAACATATTTTCCTCCCAACCGATCTTCATAGTCGGTTTTTAGGACTTCTTGCATTCTGAGATGAATTAAAGCAAACATGTGGTTAGAACCATGCTTACTTCATCTATCAGGAGCACTTTCATTTGTTTCAGAATTCTGTGTACCTGTGTAGCTGCTTATGCTGATAATTTGTAGTATTCTAATTGTATTTGGTGTTCTACTGAGGAGCAGTAGTCGGTTTAAAGTTACACCTCCTATGTTGTAAGCAGCTAAACCTGTGGGGGCTGTTGCAACAGCTGAAAGGTTGTTTGTTAGGTTTTGTAGCAATGTGCTGATTATTTAAATTAAGAACATTTTGCAAGAACCAGCTCCCCCGCTTACATACAGGAGACAGGGTTTATAATTTGTACAGGTGCATATTTTAGTTTCATGTTTAAAACCATGTTCAATGTCTTCAGTGACTTCTAGATACATGGGGAGTTGTTCATCATTTAGCTGTGATTTGAGCACTGACAAGTCTTCTTCAGATTGTTTAGATTGGTACATGGTATTTTCTATCTGAGTCATGGATATTTCTGCTTCATTTAGAATGAGTGGCTCTCCAAGTGGTTATTGGCTTCCTGTAAGAGAAGGTTGACTGCCTTCAGGAGTGTCTTTATCTAAGTGATCTTCAATGTCTTCCTCTTGTTGCCGTTAATTGTCTAACATGTGTGTGTATTGTTTAAAATTGACATTTATCATACTGTTATAATTTGCATTGAATGCAGCTTCAAATGAGTCAGGGTCAGCTAATCATTCTTCTTCTTTTCCTCAAGGTTTAAAAAGTTGTAGTAGGGCCATTTAATACAGTTCTCTATGTTGCAGAGATTTAAATGATACCTTTATATGAACATTTAGGCTCGGTTTGGTAAGTTTTACTAGCCTTCCTTCACAATTTGACACTGAATATTTTCCAGTTGTCTCATCTGTTGTGGCATTGTTTTTGTACGACTAGTTTTGGGCTATGTCGTACAGACACATGTAGACACATGTTGTCCAAAGGAGTACTGCTGTTTGGGTAGTATGTGTAATTTACATTTTGTTTTAAATGTCCTGGCTGTTGCGATCATTTCTGGCTATTGGTACTATCGCTTGGTAGGATTTTAGTACTCTTTTTCATGACAAAGCTGGACCAAGGTTACCAAAATAATGTTTTCAGATTTCCCTTATAAGGGTGTACCTCTTGAAAGGTCTGCAGCTTCTTAGCACCCACACTCTCTATGGCAGAGCATTTTTATACCAAAACTGTACAATTTGTGTGACAGTGTTTTGCCAGATTATATGTCATCCCAGCTTTGGAGAGATAGGCTGTGACATATCTTGCAACTGCAGTGGAATTGTCTGCAATGCATTCTATGTCTATATGTGCATTCCACAAGAGGTCAATGATTGCATTGTAATCATGATGTACTTGGGTGCGTATTCCCTTTTAATGCTGTAAGTGTTTTTAGTGGATTTTCCTTTTATACTGTGTCTAACAGAAGACATCAGGATATTTACTTGTCCTTTTATGCAAACTGGTCTAGGGAAGCTAAAGCGACATTGCTATAGTATTTACCTTTGTTTTTATATTGATGTCTGCAGTATTTGCAACACTTTTCTTTTCTTCTCTATTGTGTTCTCATGATTAATTAAAACTTACAACACTGGTTTAAAAGGGAACAAAGCCAATACAATCTTACAAACATGAGAATACAAATTATAAAGTAATTCATATTATATTCACATATTTTAGCATAAGTACAAAAATAGATTACAAAAGACCAGCTCAAATAGACCATACAACTTACAATTTGACAGTCTCCATAATAAGGATTTAAATAATTAATATTAAAATCTTTTATAAAAATTCCAGAATTTTTATCCACATATAATAGATTGCAAAGTTTGTGTTGTTGAAGTTCCCAAAAATATAAAAGACCATATTTGGTCAGAGATAAAATACAATTTCATGTTATAAACCCATAAAAGCTTTCATTTGCACATCGCTCAGACTAAGGCAGCTTGTTAGCAAATGCCTGGGATTTTCAACCTCTTTATGAGAGAGTCTACATATTCTTTGGGAATATGGGAGCCCGATCCAAGCTCCTGTTTGTGATAGAGATAGAGTAGGTAACAGATCTAGTCTTAATAATATTAGTAACCTCCTAACCTTGTTATCATACAACTTATTGAGATAGGAACAAGGGGTATCCACCAAAAAACCTTGCTTCACATAAGAGTCACAACAATATTAAAACCAATTTCATCAAAGAATTTGTGTATATCCTCTATCCATTCCCTTCGAGAACTTGTTCTCATGGGCCCCATAAGTAGACTGCCAAATTCAGAGAAAAGGGAGTCCCCATCATCTTTCTTATCCACATGTGCACAGAAAATATGCCCATTCTTATTTTTGGATGTGTATTTAATGATACAAGCCCTAATTCACAATGTATACTCTCAATAGGTGTATTTCTCGGGAGCCCCAGAGCTTTTCTCCATCGACGACCCTCTAACTTTCTAGCCTATGCTTTTTCTTTATTTGTAAAGATTTCCAGGCCATAGGCCAGACACGGTTTAATGCATGTTTTATATAAATTCACTCATGCTTCGATTGCATTTCCCATATAATTTCTAGTCATATTCAACAATGCTGCAAATCATTTTTCCACTTTCTGCCAGATATAATTTTCCAACAACTTTATGCTCAAACAGTTATAAATTAGGAATCCCAGATATACATATGATTTAACAATTTCAATCACTACATTATCCATACTCCAAGTGAATGTACCTCATGTTTTTCTATTTGATCCAATAACCATAATCTTTGTCTTTTCATAATTAACCCTAACGTTATTTGAGCTGGAATATTCACATAACTTGGACATGCTACACTGTAGTCCAATCAGAGTGTGATCAGTCACGAGGGTATTGTACCTGTGCTATGGTTTCAGTTTATCATTTTTGGATAAATTAGAATACTACAGGATTCAAATCCCAATCTCAGAGTTTAGTCCATAACATCTCTCTATCTACAGTGTCAAATTCACCCTTATAATAAATTAAATAGATACAAAGGGTGTCCTGTTTTTCCTTCGAACCTTCATGCATAAGATACAATAGTGTCCAGGAATTTGACAGAGTTCCCATTCCCTGTCTAATTCCTGTTTGGAATTTTGGAAACAGATCTGATTTCCGTATCCAAGACTTTAGTTCCACCAATAATATCTGAGAGAATAGTTTTGAGCAAGCATCATTCATTTCCATTAATGTATACTTTTCAGGTTGATCCCTCGCTCCCTTCTTGTATATAGGAATTAAAATAGAGGCATTCCAACTAACTGGTATAAACCAGGCATACAAGATATTTTCAAATAGAAGCGTTAATATATTACCCCAAAAAGTAGTTTTATTTTTGTATGATATGATATCATGTAATTTGGCATTTATAACACGCATATACACAAGTGTTTCAAGGTGTAGATCCAATTGGGTATGCCTTCAGAGCTAGGAGCCTTGGCTGGTTTCATTTTCAAAATGATGGCTTCAACCTAATCATTCTTGATACCAAAGCCTGGGGACAACTTACCCAGTCCAAACACAGATTTTTTTGGGCACACTAATTTCTTACTATAATAGAGCCCAACTAATTGTGTCTCCCATACAGTCTCTGGTATAGGATTAATTTCAGTTCCCACTCTATCATGAGTGGTCCTATGATTTTTGTAGAAATTCCAAAATATACAGCCATCACCCGATCATCGAAGTGCCTTATCTGTAAGAAACCAATTTGTAGAGAAAACCAAGGCTTTGTGTCTTTTAATGATTTTTTTATACTTTGTTTGCAACTGTGCAGCAATTCTTTCTCCCATACTATTATACTTTTCTCTATTTCCCCTCCTCAACATTCTCAGCGCTGTCCCATATTTACGTTTTCACATGCCACAATTCTATCAAAAAGATTCTTTTGGACTCTAGTTTTCAATCAATTTGTTTCATCTAAAGTGCCAATATATTGCCTAGCATGTTTTGTTAATGGGCCTCATCACGACTTGGGTGGTAAAGCTGGCGCTATTAGCGCCGACGCTATCTGCCCTACCGCCGAACCCCCTGGTGCTAATAGCGCCAGATCACGAGTTTGGCGCTAATGGTATTCCCCATTCCCCATTGAGCCCATTCGGGAATGCCCCATTCCCCATAGGGCTCAATGGGGAAATTTCGCACTCATACCGCCGGCGGATTTCCCGCCGGTGGTATGAGCGCGAATTTTCAGTGGATTTCCCCCCAGATCATAGCTGGGGCGAAATCCGCCTAAACCCTGATTTGGCGGACCCTTAAATCCGGCGGTAATAGCGCTACCGCCGGATTTAAGGGTTACCACCAAAGTCGTGATGAAGCCCAATGTCTGAAACATAGCCACAGAAACCTTCCAGTACATTAAATGTTGAGGTCAAAATGGCTCAATATGATTTGTGTATCGTTCTATATTATTAATTGACCACTGGATTCTATTTCTAGCCAGATTTACACAAATGTCACCAATAATCTTAATCTTTAGGGGTTTCGTCTGAACAGATAGTGAACTTTTGTACGACATGATCACTTGCAGTTGTAGGAATGGTGCGAAGTTTCCCAAAATGCAGGACCATTGAATAGGGCAGCAAGATATAGTCAATCCATGAGCAACAGTTTCTAGCACACCAGTTGTACGGTTGCTTAATGCATTGTAGTTCATCGAAATATAATTGCATTAAACAATTTAAGTTTATAAACATATCCCAGGGATTCTCTCGACATATAGGGCCTCATTAGGACCCAGGCGTTAAGGGGTTAATAGCGCCGTAAAAGGCTGCGGCGCCGTTAACCCCTTAACGCCTTACTACGAGGTCCCTTTGCGGCTCCCGACCTGAATGGCTGGTCTGGACCAGCCGTTAAAGTAGGGACCCGCAAACAGACCTTGATGGCAATTACGGTACCACAATTTGCGGTACCGTAATTGCCGCCTTCCCCATTCCCATTGAGCCCTATGGGGCAAAAATGGGAATGGGGAAGGGCCATGGAGAAAGGGGGAATTACCACCCCGCCAACCTTGGAATGGGGTGGTAATTCCCACTTTCTCCATGGTGGACTCCGGCATGGACCATGGTGCTAATAGCACCATGGTTTAGTGCCGGAGTCCTAAAGAGGGCCATAGACTCTTCTATTTCTGATATAAACATGGCACCATTACAATTTATACTCTTTTCAAATGTCTCTGCTGTGCCTTTATTGGGGAATCCTGCATAATTAAGGTCACCCAAGAATATAAATAGTGCTCTTGAATTGTCTTTAGTCCATTCCTCCAAAATCTTATCCAATTCAATAATAATCTCAGCAGAAAGGATATTGTTTGGGGGATTATAACCATTTATGATCAGAATTTCTTGATCAACATCCTCCTGCTTAACTGCCAAAGTTGCCCCAAGATAAATGGTGAACTGGAGTAGTAGGCATAGTTTGACGAGGAGGGATGTGATCTAGCCCCCAAAATGAGACCACCGGATGGGTCTCCCTACTTTATTGTATATAGCATTTCAATGAATAGTTTGATAGCCGTCTAACTTGAAGTCCTGAATCATGCAAGTTTCCTGGCTGGCAAAAACATCCTCTTCCAATAGGAAGGACATCCCTATCACATTAGACACAAATGAATGGTGCGCTCTTGAATTCCAGGATATGGCTCTTAAACCCTCCTTATCTTGTACAATTTGTCAAACGATCTCATCACAAACATCGCCCCTTGAAAGGATATAGTCCCTTAAATCTGATTTTCTAATATTTCCTTTTACTCCATCCGCAATTTGGCAAACCAACTTCTCTATGTCAATATCTGAATTAACTTTAACGTTCTCTTTGATATTCTTTGATTTATTTTCCTTCTTTGAGACATGTTCTTCAATTTTGTTTTCTTTCATAGCTCAGTTCATAGAAATGGGCTGAATAAGATAACATATATTCCCTGATAATAGGAGAGACCAGATGAACTATAGCCCAATTTAAATTGTACTCTGACTTTGGAATCTCAACTCTAGTGAGATCCTGAGAATTTATAGCTTTGAGGTCTGGAGATTCATGAAATAGTTTTATAAGCGATGAGCGATTTAAAAAAAGGGCTACTTGTCACGACTCGCTCCCTTCGCTCCCGTTCCCGCCACTTGGGGGCATGTTTTGGGGCTTATTCCCTGCTGGACATTTCCTCCGAACCTAATGCCACAGTGCTGCAATGAACTGGGAGCGCAAAATCCCTATTTTCCAAACTACTTCCCTTCCGGATCCATTCCAGGTTTTTGGCAGCCAGCATGCTTCTTTAACCAAATGACTGTGCTTCCCAGAATGCCTGGCCCACTGCTCCACCTCCACCCTTGCAGGACAAGGTTGGGTGGAGGATAGGCAACACCTGTGGCTGCAGGTGCAGCAGTCAGCACACCTGAGGCGTGTGCTCGTTAACAGCTTTAAAAGCCTCAGTCTCACTTCAGTCCAGCGCTGGTCATCGTCTGCAGTGTTCCTGTTTTGACTAGTCCCTGGTTCCTTGTTCCTTGCCTTTTGTACCTACTTTCTTGTTCCTGTTTTCTTGTTTCCTCCGCCCTGAATTTCGGATTCATGAGCTAATTGATTTCTGCTCCCTTGATTTCCCTTTTTGTCTTCCTCTGTTTGCAGGCAGCATTTCTCAGTGCTTTCCCCTTTTAGATGCAGCCCAGTTTGTCTGTGTTCTATATTTCTTTGACTCTGTCCTTTGCTGCTGTTACCCATTTACCTTAGCCTTCCTCTTAGTTTAGTTTCCTGTCTTTTCCTTGGAGGGGTAGGGAAAAGTTTGCATTGGTTATTTAGCTTTTTCCCTGCTCCTGATCCTTACTTCTATTGGGATCCATTTCAGGTTTTCCTTAGCTCTTCTGCATTTATTTTCCCTTTTGATTTTAGGTGTGGTGTGCGGTTGTTAGCTAGCTCCTGTGTGAATGCTTATGTTTTCCTCACTATTTGTTATCACTATTTCAACTTAGGTATTTAGTTTTCTGCAGCGGATCACGCTCGGCTGCCTTCCAGCCTTCACCCTTGCCCTGCCGGGCTCCCCACATTACAGCGGATCACGCTCTGCTGCCTTCCAGCCTCCGCCCTTGTCCTCTGGGCTCCCTGCCCTGCAGCCTGCCTCGCTCCGGTTACCTTCAGCCCTTGTCCTCTTGGGCCCCCTGTTCTACAGTCTACCTCTCCCTGGCAACCTACAGCCCTTGCCCTCTTGGGCCCCCTGTTCTACAGTCTACCTCTCCCTGGCAACCTACAGCCCTTGCCCTCTTGGGCCCCCTGTTCTACAGTCTACCTCTCCCTGGCAACCTACAGCCCTTGCCCTCTTGGGCCCCCTGTTCTACAGTCTACCTCTCCCTGGCAACCTACAGCCCTTGCCCTCTGGACCTTCCTACTTCTCCCATTGCTGTTCTAGCCTCTCGGGGTCCCAGTTTCATCAACAGGATTCGTGGGCTAGCTGACATTCAAGAGGTATATCTCGTCCTTGTGAGTACAGTTCTTTAGTTCCCTTATTTGATTCCATCAGAGTGTTAGTTCACAGATCCTGTCATTGCTTGCCCTCCACGTGGGTTTAGCGCTGTCAGTACCTGTAACAGCAATTGGGGGTAAGGCGCTTGCCGACTTTCCTCGCGGTCAGGTGCTTACCCCACATCCCTTTTCATATATTGGGTTTAAAATCACACTCTGTTTGCACTCCTGGCTTCTGGCATACATGAGTCATTGTTCCTATGTGCACATTTCCCTTGCCATATTCGCTGCCTTAGTATTCGCAGGACTAATCCTGACAGTATCCTGACAGTATGACCAGCCCAAAATTCCCATTGAATATGGCAAGTTTAAGAAAGAAAGGCAGCAAGGCCTCTAACAAGTTAGTACAGAAAGCTTCCCCTACATTTACCTGTGTCAATCAAATCACTAGTCTTGGTTTAAATGAACTCCTTGTCACGAATGGGCATTTACGAGCAAAGTATTTTTCCCATAGGATGGCACATCCTACATTGCCTGATCCTAGTTCGATCTTTTGTTCTGATCCCGATTCTATGTCAGCGCAAGCCTTAGCCGCAGAAAACAACACACTGTTAGACTTATTATACAAGAGTACCTCTGTTGTTGAACCCCATGATTCCAGTTGTGCTTCATCTCAGATAGAACAGTTTCATGGTACAAACATAACGAATGGAGGGGTTCCTTGCATAACTTCAATTTTCTACTCTCAGCCCAAATACTTCTTTGCACAAGTACATACGGTAGTCCCTAATGTCAAGAGGTCTAAGGTCAATAGATTACTTAAGGGTAACACAGACCAAGTTAGTATGAGAAAGTATAAATCTCAGAACCTGAAAGCAGTTGAGGACAATGCACAATCGGTGCACATCCAGATTGCTAGTGCAGGATCCAGCCCTGATGCCACTATGCCTCCCCCTGTGCCTACTGATAGTGATGTACAGCTAATGCAGGGCATGCTAAGAGCTAAGCTTGAGGAGTTAACACAAGAATTCATTTCTTTACAAGAGGAGAATAAGATCTTGCACGCATTCCTGAATACACCTCAGACTTTATCCATTGATGTTGATGAAGTGAACACAGTTCAGCCCCTGAGTGCAGAGACTTTGGTAAACCATGATAATTGCCAATATGTTAGATCTATTGGAAGTGAAAGTCTTTCTTCTAGCACAGCGCTCAATCTGGGCACAGTTTCTAACAATTGTTCTGCTGATTGTCAGGGATTGCAGTTAGCTGAAGATTTACAAGCCACTCCTTTATCTAAAGTTTCCTGTGTAGCAGTCTGTCATAATTCTGAGCTAGCACACACACAAACTTCTGATCTCCAAACACAATACACAAAGGTGACATACACAGATTCAGTCACTACAGTAGGCTTAGGTCCTGCTCTTGATACAGCTGCTGAGACTGAAGTAGATGTTAAAGCTGATGTGGAAAACGATCTTACCTCTGGGTTCACTCTTCCTTCTGCCAATCCTGATCAATACGAACAGTCAGAGACAGTACAGATTTCATGTTCTGATGAACTCATTCCACAGTATACAGAACCAAAAGACCAGCAGGCGATTCCTGAACTATTGATTGTTAATCTGCCTCTTTCAGAAGCTAAGACAGAGGAATGGACAATTGACGAAATCCTGATTAACAGAGACTTTACTATGGTGATTCCACTGGTTGATTTTGACTTCCACAAAGAAAGAGACTCTGTGTCACCCACTAAAGAAAAGGTCTGCAAGAGTACAGTTCAGTCCTTGGTTACTGGAGCCAAGGAGTCTAATGCCCTAAAGGTGCCCTCCATTCCTGAGTCACCAATGTGTCTATCAACTTCTGAGACTTCTGGGTGTCCTCCTACAACCATTGACTCTTCTATGATCCAATCCACAGCCCTGCAGTCATCTTTGGTACACGTGTCTTCTATCAATGAACCGCTGCCATGTCTGCCATTTAATCAAGAGCCTCCACCATGCACGGGGTCAGTCCCAAAGACCCTGACATGTTTGGATTCAGCTACCGAGATGGCTCCAACTTGCATGCCTTCAGCTTCAAAGTTTCCTCTGGCCTGCCTGTCTTCAGCTACAGTGACTCATCCAGAAGATCATCCTTCAGCCAGAGAGCCTCCGATAGTCCATCATATGTGCATGTCTTCAGTTCCAGAGTCTATTGCTTGTTTGCCTTCAGTTCATGAGACACCGGTATCCTGCTTAGCCTCGCTTCCAACATCAGAGGTATACCTGTCTACACCATCAGATCCTGCTGTATTTTCTACTGCTCCAGACAGTCCTCCTGAACCCCAAACATCTACTGTCGATGAACGTTTAGATTGCCTTTCTTTTGCTTCAGGAGGAGCACCAGAATGCCTGCCTTTTCCACAAGACGATTCTTCCAACTGCTTCACTTTAGCATCAGAGCTTCCTAAAAATGCAGCATTAGAGTTTGAGACTTTTGCCAGCTCCCGCTTCAGAGTCATCAAGCTGGACCAAGTGGTGAGTCAGAACCACTCACCTGGGTATGCACAGGGGGTGGTGCAGACCGGCGTATTACCTACAGAACTTGTGCAACAGAATTCCGCCAAGAAGCACCAGTTGGGTGCTAGTAGCCAAAGGAAGGGAATGTCTGCTGCAGTTCAAGATGTGTCTGTTATCGCTCCTTCTGCGAGTGTGCCTGAAGTACCAAGTGCTGTGTCTATCACTCCTATCAGTATGCCAAACGTTCCTGCTGTTGTATCCAACGTGCAACAAAGTAGCTACACGACTGTCACCAGGAGTACCAGCCTTGTACAACCCATTGGACTTCCAGGCATCCAAGGTGTAGAACATGTGCAGTCAAACCTTAATCATTTTCAACCACAAGCTTTTTCCCAGATGGATGACAGAAAAAGATCTGAACCTCTACCTCAGCCGCCACCTTCTCTAATGGCTGAACATGAACATTTCCTGAAGCCAGCAACTTCCTCACCTCCCGCATGTCCGCTCTCGGCAGAAAGGCTAACAGAACTTCTACCATTGTCTAAGGCAAGTTGCACCAGTCTGCCTCCCTCCTCAAAGACTTACAAGGGTCCACTCCCAGTGACTGAGCTTCCTGGACCTTTCAACGTTGCTTCAGGTCTTGCAAGTCCTTCATGCCCTTCTTCGAACCATGAGTCTCTTCCTCACCAGAAACCACCGTTTCCATCAGTATCACCTCCAAAGACAAAGCACTCCTATCATGGAAGCCCATCTGCCTTTGCCCACAAGCCACCATTTCCATCAGTGCCACCTCCAAAGAAAAAGCACTCCCATCATGGAAAGAAGAAGTCTCGTGCGGGTGGCGGGCACCCGAAGAGGGCCGTAGGAGGGGGTATACTGTCACGACTCGCTCCCTTCGCTCCCGTTCCCGCCACTTGGGGGCATGTTTTGGGGCTTATTCCCTGCTGGACATTTCCTCCGAACCTAATGCCACAGTGCTGCAATGAACTGGGAGCGCAAAATCCCTATTTTCCAAACTACTTCCCTTCCGGATCCATTCCAGGTTTTTGGCAGCCAGCATGCTTCTTTAACCAAATGACTGTGCTTCCCAGAATGCCTGGCCCACTGCTCCACCTCCACCCTTGCAGGACAAGGTTGGGTGGAGGATAGGCAACACCTGTGGCTGCAGGTGCAGCAGTCAGCACACCTGAGGCGTGTGCTCGTTAACAGCTTTAAAAGCCTCAGTCTCACTTCAGTCCAGCGCTGGTCATCGTCTGCAGTGTTCCTGTTTTGACTAGTCCCTGGTTCCTTGTTCCTTGCCTTTTGTACCTACTTTCTTGTTCCTGTTTTCTTGTTTCCTCCGCCCTGAATTTCGGATTCATGAGCTAATTGATTTCTGCTCCCTTGATTTCCCTTTTTGTCTTCCTCTGTTTGCAGGCAGCATTTCTCAGTGCTTTCCCCTTTTAGATGCAGCCCAGTTTGTCTGTGTTCTATATTTCTTTGACTCTGTCCTTTGCTGCTGTTACCCATTTACCTTAGCCTTCCTCTTAGTTTAGTTTCCTGTCTTTTCCTTGGAGGGGTAGGGAAAAGTTTGCATTGGTTATTTAGCTTTTTCCCTGCTCCTGATCCTTACTTCTATTGGGATCCATTTCAGGTTTTCCTTAGCTCTTCTGCATTTATTTTCCCTTTTGATTTTAGGTGTGGTGTGCGGTTGTTAGCTAGCTCCTGTGTGAATGCTTATGTTTTCCTCACTATTTGTTATCACTATTTCAACTTAGGTATTTAGTTTTCTGCAGCGGATCACGCTCGGCTGCCTTCCAGCCTTCACCCTTGCCCTGCCGGGCTCCCCACATTACAGCGGATCACGCTCTGCTGCCTTCCAGCCTCCGCCCTTGTCCTCTGGGCTCCCTGCCCTGCAGCCTGCCTCGCTCCGGTTACCTTCAGCCCTTGTCCTCTTGGGCCCCCTGTTCTACAGTCTACCTCTCCCTGGCAACCTACAGCCCTTGCCCTCTTGGGCCCCCTGTTCTACAGTCTACCTCTCCCTGGCAACCTACAGCCCTTGCCCTCTTGGGCCCCCTGTTCTACAGTCTACCTCTCCCTGGCAACCTACAGCCCTTGCCCTCTTGGGCCCCCTGTTCTACAGTCTACCTCTCCCTGGCAACCTACAGCCCTTGCCCTCTGGACCTTCCTACTTCTCCCATTGCTGTTCTAGCCTCTCGGGGTCCCAGTTTCATCAACAGGATTCGTGGGCTAGCTGACATTCAAGAGGTATATCTCGTCCTTGTGAGTACAGTTCTTTAGTTCCCTTATTTGATTCCATCAGAGTGTTAGTTCACAGATCCTGTCATTGCTTGCCCTCCACGTGGGTTTAGCGCTGTCAGTACCTGTAACAGCAATTGGGGGTAAGGCGCTTGCCGACTTTCCTCGCGGTCAGGTGCTTACCCCACATCCCTTTTCATATATTGGGTTTAAAATCACACTCTGTTTGCACTCCTGGCTTCTGGCATACATGAGTCATTGTTCCTATGTGCACATTTCCCTTGCCATATTCGCTGCCTTAGTATTCGCAGGACTAATCCTGACAGTATCCTGACACTACTTGAAGAGGCATAGATATTATCTACCCTCATTTTCTAGACTGCAGTTTAGGATTACAGAGTATATCTTTAATACTAACTGTCTCACGGTAAACATTTTCCATCTTCTGTTTCTGGTTCTCCATCTCCAAATAGGGGTCAGGGTCAGTCTGCTCATTATTATTCCAAAAGGATTAATTAAGGGATACTTCAAATTCTTCCGTTTGTACAGCAGTGACTTTGGTCTACAGTGAATCTTTCTCCCCACTTATATTACTTAACCAGGGTTCCAAGTTTCCTTGTTGTGTTATCTTTTTTGATACCAGGGTTTTTTTTGTTTTCCCTTTTTTTGGTTTTCTTTTTCTACCCCTTATAGAAGATTTAGTAGTGGATCCTGGCTCCTCCTCTTCTACTAAAAGAAAAAGATCAGAAGACTTCACCCATACTACTCTATCCAATTGGGTTAAAGCCAGGGATTGGGAGGCCAGATGTATAGGGGTTCTTCCCCTTTTCTTTTGTTTCACCCTGCAAATTTCCTTTCTTCCACTTATTTTCCTATTCATTCTGGTTTTCTCTATACATTTCCTTTTATTTATTCCCTCATTTGTTTTTATTACTGCTAATGGAGTATCTGGATCACTATGTGAAGTCTCCATATCATCATGAATCATCTGAAGGGAATCATTCACATTGAGGGTACCCAAAACCGAGGTCCCCTCCCCCCCCGAGACATTTTTTTTTGTCTGGGGGTGAGAGTCAAGTCTGTCTGGGATCCAATGGACCTAGATTTAGTGCTATTTCCTAGTTTTTTCATACTTCTTTCATCTGTTGTTGCTCTTTAAATATAGAATTACACATAGTGAATAAAGCCTTAAAAATGTTCATATGTTCTGGTTCACCACTATCCTCATCATCTGAGGAATCAGAAGATGAACAAGAATCATCCAGTCGGTACGAGGAAGCCTGAGATCTAGCTGCAATTTTTTCTTGAGCAGGAGATTTTTCTAAGTTTGTTACACTCACTATACCAGTGTCTTTGTTGGAGACAACATTATCAGGGTCTTGCTCCTGGACACTAACTATAGGATGTATTAATTGTATGCATATTCAGGAGGGAGTTATTGTCAATTTGTTCTTCCTCCAATGGCCAGTGTTATTTAATCCCTCATTCCCTATGGGGATTTGTACCACAATCCTGGAGTCTGGATTTCCTAATTTAGATACTGGTTTTAGGTATGTAGTTATCTTTTCTTGAGCCATATTAGGGTCCCCTCTTGTTTCCCAAACAGCTTCCACCACTCCCAATGTCATACCCTCTGCGTAGATAGTAGCCAGGGTTTTATTTTATTGAAATTAGTCAACTTCTTTCCTACTAAAACTTAATGGGAGCGCTTGCATGCCAATGTGGCATTGCTCCTTGTTTGGCATCTTTTTTTGACTCCAAGCATAATCAGGCTTGCAGTGTGGTTATCACCACCCTTTTTTAAGTTCCCTCCCTAATATAAATACACCCGTGCCTTGTTGGTACAACAACATGCATGACCAGCAATCAAAGCTGGAATACAAAACACTCACTAGTAAACATCAATTTAAATACATCCAAAAGAAAACCACCATACACTCCCTGCTCACCACGAACAGCCGAACAGCGCTCGCAAATGCACTGGAGCGAAGCACATGCGTTATGCGTGCGCCTGGCTCTATTTGTATTTTAGCAGTGGATGGTGTGCGTGGCCAACCAATGTTCAAAGTTTTAAAGTCCTCAAGTCTCTATGAGAAAAAGAAAAATAAGCAACATGTTCAGTGCAGAGACCAATTTTTTATATTAGGGATCTTATGGGCAGCGTCCCAATTGAATCCACAATGCACCGTAATAATTCTTCCATGGTCCTGACGAGGGTCCCTCAGCTGAACAGCGCACACATATGCACTTGAGTGATGCGCGGACACGATGCGTGCACCTGGCTGTATTTGAATGTTAGCAGTGGAGGGTGTTGTAGCACTCTGTAACGGTCTCTTGAGAAAACATAGAAATAACATAGTGTATATATATCACCAACTAGTTATTCACACACACACAGACAGACTATCCCTGCTGGAAGAACACCCTTTCCCTATCTCTGACAGACTCTCCCTAGAGGTCGGGTGTTGCACCGCCCATCTGAGAGGGATAGAGTGGAGAGGCTTTCCCTATTCAGAAATGCTTGACTTAAAAGCCAGTTCCAAGTCACGAATCACAAAATTCTAGGCATTCTACATTAGATAATGTCTGATTCTTGAGCATACTAGAACTTGCTGCTAACTTGAATTTCTGCGCCTTATTAACAAGTACAGTATCAGCTTCTAGATGTCTCAATAGACTTGTGTTGGTATTAAAAAACAAATTAGCTCCTTGTCTACAGGGGCCTAAAAAACAAAAAACAAGGACCTGATCAAACAGTCAGGTCACACTTGACTTCCGATGTCTGTAACAATTATTTGGGTAAACAGATCATCAATGGCATGAGTCCAGCTCATGCTCCAAAAGGTCGACCGGTTTCATTGACCATTGTAACTGTGGTCATCTTCATCAGGACAAAAGAATGTTTGGAAATGTTGGGGACCTTGCTCCCTTCGTAGGAAGCCACTTGTGCCCACTGCAATGCTTCCTTGCCCTGGAGAAGAGACAACAGAGAAAGGGGGACTAGGAGGTAAATATATAGCCCCCTGTAGGAACATACTAGTTTTCTCACTATATGTAATGTTCCAGATAGCATGTGTGTTATTTTACCTGTTCATTATATGAAAAGGGCTTAAGCTAAAGGAACCTTGTGTGTATCGTTTATCTGCCTGGCAAAGTACAGAGAAGGGAGGCTTAGGGAGGAGAAAGGAATTGGGGAAGTGGAAGCAAAGGGGTGTGTTCCAGTGTCACCCACTATAGGCATAGGAGATCGCACCACACCCGTGCAGTGAATCAATAGTGCTGCAATCCAAGTGTGCTTACCACAACTTCGTAGTGGTCACTCAGTCCCAGCGTGGACGATGTTATATGTAGGCGGGCTCTCCCATCCATGGGATACCTGCTTGTAAGTGAGAAGTATAATTTAAATTCTTGCCATCTGTAGAGATAACAGCTATGCGAGCTCTACATAGCTCTACATAGCTACGAGGAAAATAAGGATAAAAATGGCTTACCGGCACAATTATCTATCTGAGCGCGGACTGTTGTTGTAAGGGTTTCAGTCCTACATGCGCGGTGGTAACTGCAGCTAATGGCTGTATGTCCGCGTTGGAAAAGTTCTGCTGGCCCTTCCTACAAAGACAGGGAAAAGGTGAAGCACCAGTAACTGGGTGCATGCCCGAGTATGTCTCCCTCCAAAGTGGCCCACTTACCGTGGCAATGATGCTATTAGCCATCACTGTTTCTGTGGTGGTGTGTGTGGTCTTCTGTTCAAGCGTCGCGGCCATCATAGTTAAGGATTGGCGGGTGACTGGTTGGGCTACTCTATGATCTAGGCGCCATCTTAATTAGGTAACGTGCCTAGTTCCACTTCTGAGCATGGGGCCACCATCTTAGCTTAAGATCGCCATCTTGGATCAGGATGGTTGTGCGTAACTCTGCGGCTCATCGGGGCAAACCCTGAGGTTGTACTTAGCCCAAATGTCTCAAAGAGCTAAATCTTACATATCTCATGCAAGTAGTAATACTTAAAGTAGTGTACTTTGACTAGGCTGCGTATGAATATTTTACCAACATAATGTGACTACCAACACCCAATTATAAATGTTGCATCCTCCAAAGGTGTGTGTAGGTGTGTGATGTGTTAGGGCTGGTGATCGATGAGGCCGCATGGGGGTGGCAATGTTATCCAGTCATAATCTGTCTGGATATTGTACATGCAAGATCTGGTGCAGGAAGAGACACGTTGTCCTGGCTCTTGTGGTGTCTTGCTATCGCCTGGTGGGTGATGTTTTATGGGCACCTCCCTGATCATGGTCCCCTATGTTGTGCAGGTATCTGGCATGTCTAGCTCTAAGTCCATATCAGGAAGTACAAATGGAGGGGTTTGGCATGCCATCACATGTGAAAGTGAGAACTACCCCTGCTATCACTGTAGGTCTGGGTGTAAGGAATTCATCTGGGGAGCACAGCCAGTTCATTCCATTGCATCTGTTTGTTGAGTCCTGTATTATGTGTGTTCAATCTGAAGATCCAGTTTTGTTCCCTTCTTAGAAGGATATTGTGATAATTACCGCCTCATATGGGCATTTGTATTTTTTCTATAATTGTCCACTTGAATTTTTCTAGGCGATGTCCTGATGTTATAAAATTTGTCACCTGTGGGGCCGTGAGTTTTTTAGTCCTGAGGCAGGCGTGATGTTCAATCATCCATTTTTTTATGGGTCTCGTCGTCATCCCTACGTAGCACAGTTTGCATGGACAGACAATCAAATATATGACTCCTGCTGTGTTGCAATTAGTAAGATCATTTTGCGTCCAGGGGGTCTTCAGTCCAGGGTCAATTTCTTTTGTGTGTTCCGTTTGGGAGCACATGGAACAATTGCCGCACGGGGAATGTCCAATTGGAGGGTTGCTCTGCCATATAGTAGGAGCTTGTACTTCCTTGCCTTCACGTAGTAGTTTCACTAGTTTGTCTCTTATATTAGTTAGTTTTTCAGAGCAAACTGGTCTCTGCCAATACATTTTATGGCCCATAGTGACTTTAATTCTCTTTTAATTTTGATCACCATTGGGGAATAGCAGTGGAGGGTGGACATGGCCAATTCATTAAAGTCCCAAAAGCTCATAATAATTTTTCCACAGTCCTGATGAGGGTCCTCCTTTGAGACACTTATGTTTTGGAAGCATAAGATTTGTAATGTATTTTTGAATAAATTGTAAAACAGTGGCATCACTGTCATGACCAAATTTGGGAGCATATTTTATCCACAAAAGCATGTGGATGTTTGGTGCTCCTCTTGATTGATATTCTTTTCTCCAAAAGAAGTGTTCCACTTCTCCGAGTGTAGGGGTATTTTTATTTCATATGAAGTGCAGCATGGCAATGAAGTGATGGTGAAAGTACCTTGGTACATTGACAGGGTTTGCTTTGTGTTTTAATATCTACTCCCTCTTTATTTTGGTTTGCAGTGCGTAAGACGTTGTGTAAGTCATCCCATGTGTATTATCCACAACTTAAAGTAACAAACCATGTGGGTGGGCCTAGGTTCCTTAGCATGTAACGTGCATCAGTGTGACGTCCTAACCAGTATTCTTCTGTACTATGCATGTTTGCTAACAGATTTGTGATACTTGACTGCAAAACTTGATCTCTGTCTATTATCTTTTGAAACAGATGTGTAGCGAACATGGTTAAAAAAGTAGAGCCTGTTTTTATATGTGTGTGCAACTCCATAATATAGAGTTGCTGGTTCGCTTTCAAACAAGAGGTTGAAAATGTATTCTACATTTTGTCTGAATTTGGGGCCTTTGGAATACATTTGTAAAGAGCGATATTCTGATGCAGTAATTTGTGTGGATTTTTCATCATATCTTCCTCCTTTTCTGTAGGAAAGAGTAGAGGAAAATGAATGTGCTTCTGCACTTTTATCCCATTTGCTCATTGGTAATCCTTTGGCTTGAAGCATTTGATATGTTTCTAATTCATCTTTGATGGTGTCTAATGGATTGTAATGGGTGCATTGTATACTGGTCTAAAATGTTGGCTGCAGTAACAGGATCTACATGTTCAAATTGCCCATTTTGTGGTGAATTTTGAATTGTTTGGGTGGTTTCTCTTATGTTTTCCTCTATTTGTATATCTTTGTATTATACATTGTTTTCTTTGATATATTGTAGGGCTTGTCTAACTTTAATTAAGTCGACTATTTGTTGCCAAATGGTTTTGTCTTTTGTTGGTACACCATTAGTTAATACAAATAGAGATTGATCTATTGCCCGCTGTACTCCTAGAGTCTCTAAGTTCTCTACTGCAAAGTAGTATATTCGCCATTAGATCTTTAAAAAAATGTAGAGATTTTAAGAGTACGACCTCACATTACTCTCTCTGGGTGTTGAAGGTAGGAACTTCCTCTACTTCATCTTCCTGTTCCTCATCATACTCCTCGGCAACATTGCACCTGTTCCACTGTTGAGGCCCTCCAGCTGGTGGTAGTGGTGGCAGCAGTACTGGTGGCCTCTGGGAAGGAAGGATGGGAATGACAGATGCCATTGGAGCAACTTGTAAATTGTTTGCAAATCAGCTGCTCTCCCTATGCTCTCCTGGTGATCTCTCCTGGATAGCCAGATTGAGAATGAGTAAAGGTAATGAGTTGGTCCCATCAGAGGAAACGTTCGAGTCAAAAATACGCCTTGAACAATTGTAAAAAGTTGACAGATCTACTAAGAATGGATCTGGAAGCTTTGGAAGGGTAACACTTCAACTTGAAACATTCTAAATTGGCCAAAAATGCCATTTCAAATTGTCTGTGGTGACATGTCGTTATGCTTCACAGGTGTGGTCACATGATGATGTCCGGGGACATCCGTGGCTGTGGCGGGTGTCCACGGACCCACGCATGTGGAAGTTGCCGGGCTCATGCGCATGTATGTCCGCAATCGGGACTATATAAAGAGCGTCATGCAGGAGCGGACATGTCCGGACACGGCGCAATGTCCGCAGAGGGCCCTTTCATCAATCAGTCATATAGTCTGTAGACTATTCATTGTTTTTTTTTTAAAGAAATGTATCACAGAATCATATACAAGATATTTATAGTATACAAATTAAATGTAATTATGAAAGGGGTCAGAATGGGAAACATAAATGGGAGGATTTGGAATTTCTATAAAATCATTATCGAGGAAGGGAGGGAGGGAAGTTTCATCAAACTGTCTTTCATTTATATTTTGTGAATTTGGTTGGGGTGATTGATGGGGAAGGGGGACAGGTACAAGTAGTACAGTGATAATGAACATTTCTAATAACAGGATTTTAAAGATAATTTAAAAGTTCTTTAAAGTCATTGCTAAATTCATCCAATTTTGCAGAAAATATCATGATTTCATTGTGTACAGTCCGGTATTGTGATTGTCTTTCTGATTGTTGGGATTCTCCATAATTAATCTGTGGTGTAGTTTCTTCTTGTAAACTATGTACTATAAGAAAAGAAGACATTATGATTTCAAGAGCTCTGTATAAATTACACATTATTTGTTCATGTTGAAAGATGTACTGTTTACCATTAGAGATGTCATCATCACTCATTTCTTCTTTGGGGAAGTTTTCTTCAAGCCACTAAAGTGTGTTTGTCATTTCTGTCACAATACAAAATGGTGATATTTGCTTATGAGAAATGTGAACATAATGAATGGTAATAATAGAGAAATAAATACAATGTACTTACTATTTGTTAAGCTGTTGTTTTGCAATCAGCTCCTGGTGTACACTAAACTGTTAATATGAGGTGTACAGTTATGGTTTGTGCTTGGGGCATTCCATAATATTGTGTGCTAAATGGAAGGAAAACAATGTTTTACATTTTGAAATGTTGAATTGTACAAAAAGGTGTATTTGGGTGTAGTAAATATAATTAATGTTGTTTTATGTATATTTTTTGTTGTTTGAAGGCTAAAAATGTTCTGTTGTCCCCTGTGCTTCTAGGTTTTGTTGATGTCCCTTGCTGTCCGCAGACTTTCGTAATGACCGCTAGACAGTTTTAGACCAGATCCAACACAACTTTGGCAGGAAGTGTTAACTTGGGATCCAGTCTTGGTTTGGGGTTATTGCATGCAGTAGTTATTTAAATATTTGATGGAGAAGGAAGTGCTCCCTTTCCAAAAATAGATAGCTATATATCGGGAAGTTACCCAAAACGTACTGTTTTTAGAAATGAAACAGCCGCCATCTTGTTTTTCCTCTCAATTTGAGAGATATTAATGGTTGTAGCTGAGGTTATGAGAACATGAAACATAGGGAAAAAGCCATTTGCAGGTCAACAAAGATGCAAATGCCATCAGGCTAGAAGTTGGGGGAAGGCTAGAGAGCACCAATTGAAATTTGGGAGTTGGAGGGGGCCTGGGAACAGAGTTTGCAACACAAAGCTTTCTGTAGCATCGAAAAGCTGACATCTCAAAGCAAACTGCATCACAGAAACAGTATGTGTTGTGTGTGGAAAGGGTAAGGGCAGAGGAGGCCATCTGGGGAGTGGGGGGAGCTAGCACAGATGAGGGGGGCACTTTGGTGAAGGCCTGAAAAAAAGTTCACCTGTTTTACTTGATATTTGCAGCTATTTTTACAGTGTTCAAGGCTATAAAGGACTCTAGTTCTGTACCTGCAGGTGCACATTTTTTTGTAAAGCTATATTTACAGCTATAGTGATGTTGGGGGGACATGATAGCCATGCAGATCTCCCATCCATGCAGTAATCTGTACAGAGCCTGCTTAGCTTCAAAGTGCGGAAGGGGCCAGCCCTCTCAGGCCATATTGCCTGACATTGAGCTAAAGTTACAAGACCCTTTCATTGCTTTGAAGCTAAGCAGGGTCCATCTCGGATACTGCATGGCTGGGCGACCGAATGGGCACCCGATTTATTTTTTTAAACCGTGCTACTATCAGTCCTTGAAAGTGTTGCACTCAGAGACAATTTCTTTGCTTTTCCTTAATTACATTCTGGTATTTGTAATCTCCCTATCAATAATAAAAAAAACATATTTTTACACCTAAAGCAGTAGTTTTTCCATCCATGCAGTAGTCAGAACCAGCCAAGCTTAGCTTCAAGACGAGGAAGGGGCCAGCTCCCTAACGCCATGTTACCTAAAAAAATAGCCCCATTTCACAAGACCACTTAGAGCAACATGACCCAACGGGCCAGATCCTTCCTTTCTTGCTTTGAAATTAATAAGCATCGGTCCTGGTTATGGCAGGGATGGGTGACAGTCCACAGTCCCAAATGCTGTGTGTTTTCTTAGTTTTAAATATCTCATAAGACATGGAATCCACATTATTCTTTTTTTTAAACCATGTTACTATCATACCTTGAATGTTTTGCACTCAGAGACCATTTGTTTGCCTTTTGCTGAATTGCATTCTGATAGTTGTAGTGTCATAGTCAAGATGGGGAGAATAAGGCCACAATTGTACACTTTTTGCTTATCATAGTTCTCTAAGGATTTATATATTTTATTGACACTAAGGTATGTGTACTTTCCAAGTAAACTTTATAAAGCAGAGTATTGTTGAAAGCCAGGCATGGGGGTGATGAAGGGAAATGATGAGAGGGCAAGTAAGTCATGAGTATTTGCCCACAATGTGGCAAGAGTGTTTGCTATCCTGGACACAGGTGCAGTTATTTCCTCCTGATTGTGACTGTTTATCAGGGCACTAGTGAACGACACATGTGGGTGGACAGCGTAACTTTTCTTTATAGGGCAGATGAAACCCCTTGGGTGTTTTGAGGTTGGCAAGCTTGCACAAGTATTTGGCTGGCAGGATTTCACTCAGGTTGTCATGTTCCCAGTGCAGACGGTTACCCATGAGACCAAAAGCACTTGTTTTTTAAACGGACAGCGGGCAAGGCTGTAGGCCATGGCTAGTGGTCTGGTAGTAATTGGCCATGGCCAAAGCCCACGACTAGTAGTTTGGTAGTGGCCGTAGCTACTGGCCAGGTGTGGAAAAAATCTATGGAATAACAAAACTCTTGAAATTCATGGAAAAACCTTTAGTTGCAGGGACACTAAGGTGAGTAATATATTGGAGAAAAAAAAACTTGAAATTCAAGTAAAAAACATTTGTCGTAGGGACGATGAGGTGAGAACTTAATGCAACAAAACCCCTGAAATTCACCTAAATCCACCTTAACTTTGTGCCATCTGTTGTGCAGCCTATGGCCACAATGATAACATCACAGATGAAATCACTGATGACATTACTAATTACATTACAACAGTATCCCGTACTAAACATGGCCTTCAACCATGGTCAGTGTGCATGGGAAAATAAATTGTAATACATTAATAGGCACTTATCATGGTCTTCAGTCATGGACACTGGCCACAACATTCAGCCATGTGCACTGTATATTTTAAAACACTAACAGTCCACAAACCATAGGCTTTGTCCTTCAGCAGGGCAGCTCCCAGTGATCAGACCAAGAAAATACAACCCGCTAGGAAAAAGGGCTAGGTCCACCCTTTTTCGAGAAATACAAGAACTTTATTTTGTATCCAAAAGAAAAAGGCAACAAGGTATTACAGATCCACTGCCAAAGAGCTGTCTGACACCATCCGTACATGATTCAGCTTTAAAACACACAAATCGTCACTCATGACTCACTCGATATACGGTATTAATCCCGCACCCTCATTGGCTGCTGTCTATATACATGCTAATAATTACAAATAGCCCATCCTCCAATTGGTTCCACTGTCTTCTCGCTCCTCTTCACCACAAGTGAGTAACTTCTTTGTCCATCATGGAATGCTGCAAAGCAATTGGTTAACATCAACTGGCACCACCCTACCTTCGATCCTAACCCTGTGACATGCACCTGGTTATCAACGTGAACTCAGTGGACAGCTTTGAGAACAGCCTGGTCCTTGCGAACAAAGCAGCCCTTTTCTCATCCCGACACATTAGCGCCCCTATCATGCCCTCCCCACTGTATGGGCATCTTTCTTAGCTCTCAGTGGCACAACACATCGATCATGTTGTTCTCTGCTTTCCCCTTTATCAGTTCTCCTCCTCAGAAGTGAACATAGTGTCCAATTTACCAATCCAGTACACAAAGGATTTAGAGCACATTGGCCTGCACATTTGATAGTTCAAATAGGGTAACTGTCATTCTTGGGGGTGCTACTGTCTTAAATCTTGGTTCATGTTTTGGCATTCCAAGACTTCTGCCTTCGCTCACGGGAATACAACCTTGGTACTAGACCGCAGCCCTTCACTTCTTTGTCTGCCCATATTCCTACCTAATTAGTTCAAAGGACTAACTGATGTGGGGGCTTGTGCATATACTTTTGCTGTGCCTGGGAATCGGGATGCAGTGGTGTGGCGATGGATAAGGCTTTGTTGTTCTGTGTTTCTGTGAAAACATGGCCTGTGAGGATTCAGGCCTATTTGTTAGTTCAGTTTATTACTGTCATATATATGTTTACTACATCCTACGTAATTCAATTGCAACACTACTGAATAACTTTCCCCTGTATGATTTTTTACTCTTGCCAATTATCCCCACCCATAACACACGCCCTCCTCCCTACAACGGCATGTGGTTGTTTCCATATTTTAATATATTTACTGCAATCCAAATCGTCTTGGAGGGACAGTGGTCTGGATGTGCATCCCAACACTTCACCAGTGGCTACAGCCTTCAGCCGTGTCCACTGTATAATATATACACTAAGCGGCCTCTAGCCATAGGCTTTACCAAAATATTAGCCAGTGCCCACAGCTTTTGACTGTCTCCACTATATATGGGAACATGTAAATGGGCCACTAACCATGTCCTTTGAGCATGAGCAGTTTGTACATCATTTGCCCATGCCCACTGTATATTATGAAATACTAACATGCCATAAGGTATGACATTCGGACATGCCAACTGTGTATTATACAACATTAACCAACCACTAGCAACGACCTTCGACCATGCCCACTGTATAATATTTACACTAACCAGCCACTAGCCATGGACTTAAACACAATACTAGTCAGTGGCCATGGCTTGGCCGTGCCAACTGCATATTCTAAAATATCAATGGGCACTAGCTATGGCCTTTAGCCATGGCCACTGACTACAGATATTATCCTTGCTCACCACAGCTATAGCTACAGTGTTTGGTGAGGGCCAGTTACCACAGACTTCGTCATGGCCAAATGCACAGCCTAAATTGTTATTAAGATAGTCAACGTTTTTATGGGCTAACTTATCAATGATTTTATATCTAATGCGATTATTTATGTAATCTTTTATGTACAATGTAATTGTGCTGTCACGAGTGATGTCATTGGTGATACTATTTGCGATGTCATCAGTGTTCTCATGCAACATGCAATTAGTGATTTCATCAGTAATGTCATCACTGTGGTCATAGGCTGAGCAACAGGGGGCACAAAGTTAAGGTGGGTTTAACTGAAATTCAGGGATTTAATGTCTCTGCAACTAATATTTTTCCCTTGAAATATATATATTGAGAGAAAGGGAGGAAAAAGGAGAGACCGCACTTTCCGCGGACCCAATAAAATCCATCAATCCATCAATCCAGAAGGAAAAAAAAGGCGCAGCTCACAGGAGGTTATTGGAACATCCATTTTAATGAAAAACAGCACAATATGTGCAAAACAAACGGCTGGGGAGACAGCAAACAAACAGAGGCAGGACGCCTATAGGCACGACCTGCTTACAACGTGTTTCACGCTCAACTGAGGAGAACACCAGTGGCCTCGAAGGTTGTGCAGGGAATTGGAGTGTGCCCCTTCCTTGTTTTGTCGATTTTTTCAGGATCTTGAAGGGTGGAATCTTCAAGACCTGACGGGGTGCTGCACCAGGGTGATATATGCCCGGCTTTGGAGTGCCTCACTGTAGGCTACTCCCCACCTTTCTCCACTGTGGAATTGGGCGTGAGCATTTTCCTTTCTAACTTGATGACTACATCCACCAGAAGCCCTTGCAGCAGATTATCATCACCTGCACCTGCGGTGAGCTGCAAGTTAAGACAGCCTCCCTGATGACGTGTATTGGCACAGAAACCGGTCGGAGGAGAACACCAGTGGCCTGGAAGGTTGTGCAGGGAATTGGAGTGTGCCCCTTCCTTGTTTTTTCCATTTTTGCAGGATCTTGAAGGGTGGAATCTTCAAGCCCTGACAAGGTGCTGTACCAGGGTGATATATGCCCGGCTTTGGAGTGCCTCACTGGAGGCTACACTCCCCCCCTTTCTCCACTGTGGGATTAGGCGTGAGCGTTTTCCTTGCTAACCTGATGACTACATCCACCAGAAGCCCTTGCAGCAGATTATCATCACCTGTACCTGCGGTGAGCTGCAAGTTAAGACAGCCTCCCTGATGACGTGTATTGGCACAGAAACCGGTCGGAGGAGAACACCAGTGGCCTGGAAGGTTGTGCAGGGAATTGCAGTGCACCCCTTCCTTGTTTTTTCGAGATATATATACATATTAGTTGCAGAGACGTTAAGGTGAGAACTTAACGCTACAAATATTTATGTATACGCCACACACCATACCCCTACCCCTCACCTCCCTACTCGCCTGTCCCATGCACACATATACATTCATATTTGTGTGTTTGTGTGTGTATAGTGTGTATTCGGGTGAAATAACCAAATGCAGTAAACCAAATCGCAGAATAGATAGTACTGGGCCTCATTACGGGTTTGGCAGCAGTTCAGCAGTAGATCTGCTGAGCTACCACCAAATTCGACTACTGTTACTGCCACTTAGTCCAGCAGAGTTAGAGCCGGATTACAAGTGGTGGTATGGTGGTGTTAGTCCCCATTTAAGGACTGATGCCCTAATTCATGGCATTATTTGCACTTAAAAAAGGGATTTGCGTGCCATTCTGCCTGCAAATTCCTGTTTGACAAATGGAGATTTGCGGGCAGAATGGCACGCAAATCCCTGTTTTACACGCAAATAATTCCATGAATCAGGGCCGCAATATGGATTTTGGCAGAATTACCACTGTCTGTAATTCTGCCTGCTATAGTTCCACAGATTTGGCTGTTTATTGACAGTAAGGCAGTGGAATTACCTCCAGCATTTTTTTCTCCGCCTCACCACCAAAGTTGTATGGTAATGTGTTAATGCAGCAGTAATGCAGTGTGATTCTTCCTGCACCCCCATACACGTAATGAGGCATACTGTGTCAAAAAACAGCATGCTCCTTAAAAACTTCCCCTGTAATAGCTTCACCCACAGTCCTGCGACCATGTGTACTGGACATTGGCACTATAGTAACCTTTCACCTTACGCTGATCCTCTAACAAATATAGACTGCCACAGTAAAGTCTAATATAAATTTGATCACAGTGAAATGAAGTTCAAATTCATAAAATATTCAGTTTATTGCTCATAAAATCCTATCTGGAGCTGTCAGTCAGTATTGTCAAGCAGCCTGCAAGGAACATAGCCTGAAATGGAAAATCGATGAAAAAATTATGTAAGTGTCTAGGCAGAATGTGTTCAGTAGTGCAGAAAAAAAATGAAAACAATGTAAGTGGCATTAATGTGCACATGCTGAATATTTTTTGGGGAGGAGGTGAACTTTCTGAATAATGAGCAGGTCTTAGTTATGTGTGGCCCAGAATACATGTTGAGTTACGTAATCCACCCCTTGAATTAAAGCATGTGGATTGGAGGAGGAACCGGTGGAAATTAAGAATGAGATGCACTATCAGTGCTCACATCTATGCTAATTGCCAGTAGTACACTTACACTCACAAGGTTGCGTCAATTGTCACTCCTCACTTTGGGATATTCCGACCCAATCAATAGGGTTATGCCAGGGGGTTTTGGGCAACAAAAATGAGACATGGGCAAGAACCCACTTTGCCATTGGCTTGGGGAACCCATATGTGTAGTCAATTCTCCATCTGTTTGTCCCCTGTGACTTGGGAAGGAGACACTATCAGCAGATTCTGTGCTGGAGTCCTTGCATGAGATGTATGTTTCCCATGAATTTGGGCAGGCCCCCACCGTAAATACTAATGGAGCAACTCTGTTTTACCCTTTGGTCCAACACTCTTTAAGGGAGGGACTACCATATCTCTCTGCATGCCTGCTTCATTTTTAACCCATACTCCATCTTCCCACAGCCAGGGCCCATAAACATTCTGTACAGTATTAATGCTACTCAGCGTCTCCTACTTTTCAATATGTAAGCCAACACTGTCAACTCAATTGTTATTGTCGGTCAAGTGGCACAGCGAGTAGAGCGCCCGCTTTGACACCCGTGCAGAGCCTGTTAACGCAGGTTCGAATCCCGGCGGGGCCAAACTCAGCCTTTCATCCTTCCGAGGTCGATAAATGAGCACCACACACCGTGGGTAATAATAAGCAGCGCTCAGATACCTGAGGGTTTGTAGCGCTATATAAAAGCCTAAAAAAAAAAAAAAAAAAAAAAAAAAAATTGTTTCTGCAACCCTTAAAACACATGATGGGATCTACTTTTCATAATTGCCATGGTATCGTGCCTGTTTCTTAATACATTTCCGACTGTGGTCCAGAGCTAACATACTTAACACACCACCTACCTTTTTCAACCTATGTTTTTATTGGATATTTGGCACCAATATTTATAGGCGTTTTGCACTGACTCTCGGGAACTATGGGGTAGATCATTATCCTCTGCAGGTGCCTCCCTCTGGAACAGCCCCCCTACCTGTCTTTGTCTTGAGCCAAACCTCCTTAAGTTCTGGGAACTCCTCAAGACCTTCCTCTTTCTCTCTCCTCTCCCTGTTCCCTGCTAACCTCCTTTCTCTTCTCTCCTGCTTCTCTCCTTCTTTCTCTTCCTAATTTTCTCAGTTCGTTGACTGGTCACTTGGTGCACCTCCATAGCCTCACAGGTCCCATGCTCCCCCTCCAGTCCTGCACTTCCCTCCGGGCCTCTGCACTCTGCTTGGCAGTACTTCACTCGGAATATGCTCCATGAGAGAGGCAACCACTCTGCACTCAACCCAGGCCCTTGCTGGACTGGGTGCACTTGTGCCACCCACCACCCTCCCTAGCACTTCCTGTCTGCTCACTTGCACAAACTTGAACGTACTAAGCCTAGCAATTTTGTCTCTTCTGTCCTCCCTCTTTCTCCCCGTCCTTGTTTGGTTGTACCTGAAATACTCGAGCATAGGCGTATTAGTGACGAACAACCACCAATCAATCCAAAATGTCACCAGGCCTAGTACTGTAGTTTATTGTTCTGTATGTCCTCCTCCCCCTTTCTCTCCCCACTCTTTGTCATGCAATTGTGCTATCTGACAAGTCGTTAAGCATAGTACGATAGTTTATTGATTGTATGTTCTTCTCCCCCCTCTCATTTCTTCCTGTCATGCACTTGCACTAGTAGAAATGCCTCTGGCCTAGTATTCTGGTTATTTATGTTAAGGTCATTCGGAATCTTCAAGGCCTAAGAATGACAACTGCATTCCCTTGTTCCCTTCCCATATTGAAGCGCTTTGAAGCACTTCATTGTGTATAAGTGCTTTACAAATAAACAATTACAATTACTCTACCATAGCGCCTCAGCACGTGAACTCCTCCCACCTATATTGTTTCAAAGTACCTCCGCCTGCCTCTCAAATCCTATTCAAACCTGTTCTCAGTGTTCATATTCCTCTTCAAGATGTGGAGTCTGAAAAAGACCCAGGCTTGGGCCCCAGTAATGATGTGAATTACTACCAGTTCATTTGCAGGTGTAGTCCACCTCCACATCTCTTTGTGTCTTCATTTGAAACTTACCCACCAAACTTTTATGACTCCAGTAGAGCAGCCTTAAATCACTCTCTGAAAGTCAAAGCCGGACATTCCAGGGCAGCCAATTCATCAACAACTGTTTTGCTGCGGTGCTTTTTTTCGCCGCTCCCATTCTGGCGCGCACTTTTGCCCGCGGCCAACAGAGCGCAAGGAACTGCCCGCACTGGAATAGCAGTGTAATATCCCCCCCCAGAGACCTATCCGCATCGGGATAATACTATTCTCTTATTGTCTCCCAAAACACTCAAAAAATGCAGTGCTTTCGGTGACATTACATGCATGCCAACCGCCACACACTCAGTACGTGTAACTGTAAGCTTTCCATGTACTGAGCGCATAGTGTTGGGCTTAAATACACTGTCCTTCAAAGCACTGCAAGTGTTTTGGATGACAATAAATTTAAGAAAACAGTAATATACCAGCGCTGATAGGTCTCTGCGGCAGGATATTACTATGAATAGTGCTATCCCGGAGCAGACAGCTCCCTGCGCCCTGGTGGCGGTGGCCAACAGGATGTGCCTGAATGGAAGCTGCGCCGAAGCCGCCGCGCCAAAATGTCTGACGCCAAATCGGCTGTGCCAGAACATGCATGACCAAAATACCCCAAAGTTTACCCTACAGCTGACGCCTCCCACTACAGCCCAAGGTATCATCAGCCGTATTGCAGCTGTTTTCTGGGCAACAATGGGTTACATGCCCAACACGCAATCTGTCATTTTTTTCTGGGAAACTATGATTCCCTTTCAGCCCTTTTTCATCTGTCATTCATTTTTTATTTGGAAAGCAAACACTGTGATCAATATCCCAGCTATGCTTCTAACGTATCCACCAAAGCTTCGCGAATACACTTTGATCATCAGCGCTGCGACGATCACGTGCCCCACCCAGCAAGCATAAGGGGCTGCACCCACAACTGAAAGAGCGATTCATTTGAGGGCATCCTCCGCAACCTGAATTGAAAGAGTATATTTGTTTTAACTCATTTTAAACACATGAAATTGCTAACTCCCATCCCAGGCTTGATTCAAAGAGCTGATAGGTCCTGTCAACACACTGCTCCGTGCTTTCCTTGGCCATGACATGATATAATCTCGTTAATCTCAGGTCTGTCTTTCTGAAGGTCGCACCTGTCTATTCTCTCCAACACTTCCATCAACCTTAAAGATTGGCGCCTGACTATTGAGCACACCTTAACAAATAAGCTTTGCCTCCCTGTCCGCTTCTTGCCAAGTGGGGCGAAACTTTATTGGATGCCGATCCCTGATGAAAAGCACTCGCTGCCCCGTTGTGCGTAATGCACCTAGACAAGTCGGCGTTGTTTTCATTCGCATCTGATGAATGTGATAGACGTCGTCGCGCACTCGCCGCGCCCTTCGGCCTAGCTCGTCCTGGGCTGGTAATTGATATGAGACTGCGGTTCTCACGTTGCGAGTCTCGTGGAAGCGAAGGACTTTCTTACACAGGACAAACCTCCCTTTCCTCAGATAGCCCTAAACCCATGTAATTAAGCTTGCTTCTCACATTTGGAGCTGGCAAATAGGAGTAGGCCTTTTTTCCGATTCTGGTTGGATCCACCTTCCTCTTTACGGTTGAAAAGGTGCCTTTCACGTTGTTTAAGCTCTCAGGTCAACAGTGGCAGGCCGCGATTTGTTTTGCCAATTCCCTCGCCTCACCCCTTCCTCGGTGGAATTACAACATTATTTTATTGTTCTGTCAAGCTCGCAAGTCAATTTGAATGTCCAATATGACCAGCGAGGCGGAAGTTATGTGAGAAGACAAAATGGCACCTTCACGGTGTAAAATAAGGAAAGTCCAAATAAAACAAGGAAACTATTTGATGTGCTTGACACGCGCACCCGCACATGCACACGCGTAGGACATTGCTTTCTGTCATTACTCCTGTTGCTATTCATTTAGAGCTTATGAGAAGTGTGATATCCACAGAGCTGTAAATTGACTGTCAACCTCTGAAAGCACCAGTGCTACTTGGAAGGTAAAGCATAGGTGCAGAACACCACTCTGGAACACCTGAGTGCAGAGAGTTAGGGAAAAGAGGCAGTTTTGGTATTTGGTGTTCAGATTTGGCGGTACGAAGTGACCAAATCAACATTGGTGGATTACCATTAAATAAATAAATGCATACATACAAAATAGCGTCTAAATAATTTCTGTCTGGCTAGAGTAAAAAGCGCAAGCGGAAACTTTAACACTTTGCGCAAACATTCACGAACATATCACGTTCGATTAGTTACCTATTTGCCTAACACCTAGTTAGTTTTACCAATTTGTAGGTTTTACATTTTGTATTTGTATTTCGTATCTTTTCTATGTTTTAACAATCTGTCGGTCATTGAAAAGTACTAGAAACTGGACATGTGTTTTAAACCATCAAGTACATATTATGATAGTGCTTATTGTTGTTGTGCAATTTCAAAATATTTTGTAAAGGTTTATTTTATAAACGAAACACAATAAAAATAAATACATAAAACACCTAGTTTTACAAACCCTCCTCTACCCACACCAGTTAAGACTCGACGATCTGCTCCTGCAGTTTCCGCCCCTGTTTGCTTGTAGATCCCTTGTTGCCATATTGCCCGGCCACCGCTTCCCCCATTGTTAGCTCCCCGACACCCTTATGTCTCTTCTTCCATCACCATGTCCCCCTATGATTTGTAAGCTCGGTTGACGCCCAATGAATATAAATACTATATAAATAAAATCGGTTATTTATAACGCATTAAATGCCCAGAGGTTTCTAAGGGCAGACCCGGGTATCGAACCTGTGTTGCTCCACATCCTTGCTTCCAAGGGGAGCCGTTGCACATGAGCTATGGATGGCCAATGCCACTGAGGAATGCCCAATGGTGAAACCTGGGTCACAACAAATAAGCTTGCTCCTGTAGCCCTTTGCCCCTCTACCAGCCTGGCGTAAATCAGAACTGGACACGGGCCAATCTGCAGGAAGAAGTTTTACTTTTATAAAAAACAGTTGCCTGAAAGTGTTTCACTTTCTACAAAGTTTAACACCATTTTCAACAAAAAAAATATCAGCTTATTTTTTTCCCAACAACACGTCTTTTGTTTTAACTTACACAAACGTGCATCTTATATTTTTGTGAATCTGGCTAATTTATGAGTGAGAAGTGCCGTGTACACAAATTGCGTGTGCCTCACGTGACTCTCTGTGAAACAATATGGCTGCAAAACCGGTGGTGGTTGATTACTGTGTGTCTGAATTGATCGCAGGAGAATTGGTCCCAATTTTTACTGCGCATTTTGCTGCATATATATGTGGGAGGTGGGTTTAGGGATATCATTCATCTATAGGGGTTATGGGAGGGCTGTTGGGGTGTCCCGCGGGATATATATGCAGCAAAATGTAGCTGTCAAAAAACAATTGAATCAATTCTCCTGCGACCAAATTGATTCGATGTAATGAAGCCAAACCTCTAAACCTATGAGTGGGTGCATGAGCAATTTGCGGAAACTGCACTCTTGACCCATAGATGGAAGTGTTTGTGACTCAGCCCCACAGTGTTTTCTTTCTAGGTTGAGGATTGGAGTACTGCAGAGCACCACCTCATCTCAGCTCCTCACTTTCTTCCCTATGAGAAGGTCCGTGCAGGACACAAATGCCCGGAACCGATGCATCTTAACAAGAAGATGACCAAACCTGCAGAAAAGTATGTGGACTCCTCAGGATATATTTTCCCAGTTTTTGCATGGGGTTGTGGGGGTTGGGGGGGGCGGCGGTGGGAAAGGAGCAAATCCTGGAAATATGCAGAAAGAACAGCAAAAAAGCACATTACTTTTTCTGAAAATAATGCGAAAAATATTGAAACAAGCTACATCAAAGTGCTCTCATAATATGGCGCTATTATCAATGTTTCTGCCTGTTAGAAAACCAGTGAGCTCAGTTTTGGGTGCCTATGATTAGACCTGCTGCTGTTGCCCTTCCTTTCTCCAGCCATTCTGGCTTTCTTTCTAGTTCTGCAGACTTTAACTTTGCCTGATGAGACAGGACAGCAAAATCTCTAAGCACAAAAAGACAATAAAAACATAAAAACATTAAAATCAGGGAGTGATTTCTAAAATCTCACTGAATATTGCAAATCTGTGCTCAGAGAATAATCAGTGTTTTACGCAGGAAAATCTGTGGAACAGATTTCGACTGTCATAACCCTAATATTGACGACTCCCCATCCTTCATCCTTTATGTCTCACAAGGGATAGTCAACCTGGATGCAAATTTACTCTTTGACTTCTCTGCTGAGAAACTTAGTAAATCAATCCTTAAGACTTGTGCACTACTCTGTACCTCTCATAAAGATAATGGCCAACACTTATTTTTATTGGAAGTATTCTGCTTCTCGAATTTCTTAACAATATTCTATGTGTCCTTGGAAAATTCACACGTTCTGTCTTTCAGAGCTAATTAAAATCGGTTTTGTGTTACAGCAATACTCATCGTTAATGGCCTTTAGAAGTCTAGTTGAAGACATGAGTGAAGCGAGGGCCTTTAGCTATGGAGCACGATTAATGGCTGTTTTAGCCCACTCCAGAGAGCTGTAAGATGTGTAGCACTCGAGCAACAGATCAGGGTGGAAGCTGACTTAACAAGTATTGGCAATGCCAATAGTTTTGGGGTTTACTGCTATTCTTTACATTATGCATTCATATGCCACAGGGTTCATTGAGAGGAGTGCAACGTTTTAAAGGAGGATGCGATTAGGGGTGTGCAGGTGTGCAAGAGAATGAGAAGGGAAATATAGCAAGGGAGGAAGCTATTGATCAAAGGTGCCATTACTGATGAGCAAGAGGAAGTATGAGGGAGAAAGGGTGAGAGTGAGAGGGTAAGAAATAAAGCGGGAGTGTGAGAGGAAGGATGAGAGGGGGTACGGAAAGGGGGTAAGGTAAGTGGGTGGTAGAATAGAGGGTATAGGTTGGGTGGGGCTAGAGAGCTATATGGGGTAAGTGTGTGTGAGTGGGAGTAGAGTAGAGAGAAGGGGTACAATGGGTGGCGGGAGAGAGAGGAGGTAGGGTGGGAGGGAATAGAGAGGTGGTAGGGTGAGTGCATGGCAGTAGAGAGAGGAGGCGGGGGTAGAGAGAGTAAGGATAGGGTGGGTTGGTGTGGGTATCGAAAGTGTGGGGAGTGTGGGCAGGTGAAGAGAGAGTGTTTGTAGGTACGTGTAGAGGGTAGGGTAGAGAGAGTTGGTAGGGTGGTTGGGGGTAGAGAGATTGGAGGTAGTATGCGTGGGGTTAGAGGGAGTGAGGACGGGTGGCATATTGTAATCAGAACTCTCACCAGATGTAGTGCAGCACAAGATGTACCCTGAGCGCAGCCCCTTCCTTACCCTGACCAAAATGAAAATAAATATGTTGGTCGATGTCACATATATACAGGAGTGTTCTGGGTAAAGGGTGGCCATACACTTCAATGGGCAGGAAATGGTTTCTTACTGTAAGGGTTTTGTGGCAGGTGGCGTCTCTTGTTTAAGAGCTGTGATGAGAAAGAGTATTGGTAGAATGAGGATTACGAACCAGTAATCTGGCCAAAGACACACTAGAACAAAAATCCACTGCAGCGTATACCAGCCAGCACCACTCCATATTATAAAATGACTGGTGCATAGGGAGGTAAGTAACATCACCTTTTACCTGCTCATAACTCCATCATGTTCATAACTCAGGGCAGAGTCGATAACAAGGAAGCATCTGCATAACTGCACATCGGTTCAATATCGGACGTTTAATTGCTAAATTACATCCGGAAACTAGTACACCTATTCCCTGCGACTAAAACATGGCAGCTCAGAAGAACCTGAAGCTGTTCTTTGAACGATTTAGTCTCACGCTATCCCTATGTTCAGCTGAATAGGTTTAGAGACAAGCAGAGCACTGCAGTGTCTGAAGCAGTTCAGCTATACAGGCACTGCACCTGGGATTAGCAACTCAGGCAAGCACAGCCTGTTCTCACACTAACCGACTATTTCAGGCCATCTGCTGTGCCTTCAGATGCCAGCAATGTTCCAGATTGTTACTGATGGGAGTGTGGGGGTATTACAAAATGATATCTCCCCTTCCCTACCTGCTCACATTTCCATTCTGTGGTCAGAAGTCGCGATGCAGGGTTCACAACAATAACACTCTGCAGTCAGACAGCAGGATTAGGTTGCATGTTACCCCTTCAGGACTTCCTTCTGGGGCTATTGCTCAGAGACAATGAGGGCCAGCGGTGCCACACGAGACAGGGGATATAGCTAAGCTCCCCTCTCCCACACAAACACACTAGCCACTCTCAGTGTGGGGAGATTGCATTGGAATATGGGGCTCTGTAAAATAAAGCAGATGTGCTTTTGTTTTGAAGCTGGGAAAAATTGTGTTTTGGTATGATGGCCTGTGTGTGTCTATGTGTTTATTTTATCTTGGCCGGCAGCCAGGGATTTTCTAGGCATCCGGAATTTTGTATGCAAAGGAACTGTGATGTGTGGGGCGATGGCAGGCCCCACCTGTAGGCGCACACACACACACACGCAGCGCGCGCTAAGAGACACGCCGGAGACGTGTTGCTCTTCTGGTCTCCGGCGCGAACTGCCGGCCGGGACCGTCTTTATTTCCAACACGCATGCGCGAGCCTCGTTATGGGGCGCGCATGCGTAGAACCGCGTATTACTACACAACATCCCTCCTTTTTCCCCAAACAATGAACAGTGATCAACAGTATAACTTAACAACATGTTCTTCAACCATAAATGTTCCAATACGACCTAGATGCCTAGGCAGGGTCCATGATAAAGTCTTGGAACCTCTGCGGCGGCTTACACCCCGCCCGGCTCGGGTACCTGCGTGCCTCGGCCGAAGGCATATCTTGTGTCCCTTGAGTCTCGGCCAGTCCATCAGGTCTCACGGGTGGTTCATCGCTCGGCTCAGGTGCCGGAGGGTCGACTTCATCAGTTTCGGCAGACCCCACTGGCTTGAAAAACGAGACATTCCAGGTGACAGTTCCACGTGCGTTGGCCGCTGTAACCATCGAGCCCTTCACATGTGTCACCCCCAAGGGCTGGGTTTCGTAGGTTAACAATAACTTTCCTTCTGCTCTTCGGTTTCGCACCAATACGGTATCCCCCACTGCAATCGGCCTCTCCGAGAGCTTCCTCCGGATCGTTTCCTTTTCATTCCTCACTGCCCTCTCAGTTCGCACTTGATCCTTTTCAATCTCCCCTGGCTGGCGGCCTTCCATTTCGGGCAGGAGCCCTCTCGGTACACGCTTGAAGAGCGCTTCGGCAGGGGCGACCCTGGTTGACTGATGGGCGGTCGAGCGGTACTCGCGAAGGAAGTCCACTAAGTTGCGTCAGAGGTCTGCGCCTCCATCTGCTGATATGCGGAACACTTTGTTTAGCGTTCGCATGAAGCGCTCTACCTCCCCATTTGCCCTCGGCCAGAGCGGTGTGACTTTCCTATGGCGTATTCCCCTCTCCTCACAGTACTGAGCAAAACGTGCCCCCGAAATGGCGCCCCATTGTCTGAGCAGAGCTCCACCGGAAAACCATGCGTGGCGAACATTTTCTCCAGCGCCATGATGGTGTGGTCACTCGCCATCGACTCCACCAGTTCAACCTCCGGATAGCGGGACCATTGGTCTGTCACCACTAGAAAGTAGAGCCCTCGGCCGGTGGATCCAAAGTCGGCATGGACCGTCCCCCATGGCTGGTCACTTCTCTCCATGGTTTGGATCGGCGGGGCCCTCTCCACCAGGTGGGCTGCTTGGCAGGGGATGCACCTTCTCACGAACTCCTCCACTCTGCTTTCCAGGTCGGGGAACCAGACCTTGAGTCTCAGTCTTGCCTTCATCTTGGCCATCCCTTGGTGCCCATTGTGTGTGAGCTGCAGAACCTTGTCAACCAGTGTTCTCGGGATGACAATCTGGTGACCCCTTAGCAGGAGGCCATCCTCGGCTACCGAGAGCTCATGGCGCACTTTCCAGAGGGCCTGCAGGTCTTTCTGAGCCCCTGCATTCCTTCGTGAGTTGTCCTGGAGTACATCACGCCATTCTCCATTTGCCATGGCAACCTTGATCCATGCTAATGTCTCGTCCCTGTTGGAGTCTTCGGCGATCTCCTGGCGGGATAGGGCAACGGGCAGCGCCGATTCGACCGCGAGATGTATCGCTTCAACGCCCTCTGCCACTTCCACTGTGTCTTTTGGCCTCCCCGTACCTGGATGGCGGGACAGGTAGTCTACCGGGTTGTCAGGGCCTGGTCGATACAGCAGTTTGACCCTGTACTCCATTAACGACAACATCCATCTCTCTATTCTAGGCGGTGGTTTGGATGACGTTCCGGACAGGATCGGGATAAGAGGCTTGTGGTCAGTTACCACCACGACCGGTTTTCCCAAGATATATATCCGGAAGTGCTTGCACCCCCATAAGATGGCTAGAGCTTCCCTCTCGATCTGAGAGTACAGTCTCTCCGTCTCTGTAAGCGCTTTGCTGGCATATGCGATGGGCCTCAAGGTTCCTTGATTGTCGGCCTGCATGAGGACAGCCCCCAGTCCTACGGGGCTGGCATCGACGACAATTTCGGACTCCCGATCCGGATTAAAGTATGCCATCATTTCTTGTTCCGATAGGGCACATTTGATGTTGTTGAAAGCCCTCTGTTCTTTCTCCCCCCAGTTCCAGGCGATGTCGTTTCTGGTTAGCGCTCTCAGGGGCTCTGACAGGGAGGCTAGATCGCGGATGAAGCGACCACAATACGTCACCATACCCAGGAAGCTTCTGACTGCGGAAGGTGTTGTTGATGGGGTCGTTTCTCGGATATCCTTCACTTTCTTGGGATCAGGTGATAAGCCCCCCGCGTGGAAGACGAAACCAAAAAATTCCAGCCTGTCCCTCAAGAACTCACACTTCTCTTTGTGCAGTGTCAGCCCTAGGTCGCGCAACCTCACCAGTGTGTTTTCCAGGCGCTTTAGGTGTTCAGCTTCGGAACAGGCAAAGACCAGAATATCGTCCGACATGTTTATCACTCCTTTGAGTCCGGACAGGGCTCCCCTGATGGTGTTCTGGAAGACTTCTGCCGCGGAAGAGATACCAAAACTTGTATCTTGAGTCTTTTATATTGGTATAACCCCTCATGCGTCGTAAACGTCGTGATGTATCTTGACTCGGGGTGGAGCTCTAACTGATGGTACCCAGACCTCAAATCCAGTTTTGAGAAGACTTTCGCCCCTTGAAGCTCCCCAATGATGTCGTCCAGGGTGGGTGTTATGTGGTGCTCTCTTTTGATCGCTAGGTTAGGAAGCCTCATGTCCACGCAGATGCGTACCGCCCCCGGTTGTTGGGGCTTTGGGGCTACCACGATCGGGGAGACCCACGGGGTGGGGCCCTCTACCTTCTCGATTATGTCCTTGTCTATCAGGGATTGCAGCTCGCGTTCCACCTGTGTCCTTAGATGGAAAGGGACGCGGCGGTGCTTTAGAGCCGTTGGTTTCACAGACCCATTGATGTGGAGACGTATTGGGTCAGCCTTTAGTTTCCCTATTCCTCGGAATATCGTTTCGAAACAACTCAACAAATTATCCAAGTCGGTGTGATAGACTGCAAAAGAGAAGTGTACTAGGCCCAATGCCTCAGCCGCAGCACAACTCAGAAGGGAATGCGGGCTCACATGTGTGACAAAGAATCTTGCCCTTATTCTATTTTGTCCGTGACTGACTGGAGCAATGAATACTCCTTGGATGGGAAGCGGTGTGTGTCCTCCGAAAGCGTATATCCGTGCTGTGGACTCTGCTAGGCCTGGTGGACCAGGGAGTGCGTTGTAGTGTTCCGTCACCAGCACACAGACGGACGCCCCAGTGTCTATCAAGACCGGTGTCGGTGTCTCCCCAATGTTCACTGTGCACTTGGGTTGTCTTCTCCTGCCTGGGCCTTCGGCTATGCTCGAGATGAAGAAGATTTCGTCTTCCTCCTCCTCGGCGATGTTCAGGTCCTGTACGCCTTGTTCAATGGATGATACACCCCTCACTCTCCGAGCGCCGCCTCTGGCAACCCTTTCGGGCCCCCGCGACGCGGTGACAGGTGCTGAAGCCTTGCACACCCTAGCATAATGTCCTGGGGTGTTACACCGGCCACAAGTCCTCGATTTGGCTGGACAGTCGCCGCATGTGGCAGGTCATACCCGCAATATTGGCACAAGGGGGCGTTGCTCGGCCCCCCCGGGTTATCACCTCCTCTTGACGTCCACCTTGACTTTCCTGGGTTATTGCGGCCAATTGCAAAAGCCTCACCTTCGTTCCTCCCATGCGTGGCTGCATCCATTTTCGCACCCCTCGCGTCATCCAGCTCATAGGCCCTTCCTGTGTCCAGAATCTGTTGTAGGGTCAAGCCAGGTTCCCTCAATATCTGCCTCCTCAGTTTACCAGAGCTGCAGCCCTGCAACAACTGGCTCCGAACCATCTCCTCTTCATTTCCCCATCTACAGGAGCTTGCTAGAACTCTGAGTCGTGCACAGAATTGATCCAGTGACTCTTCCTCTCGCTGTCTTTCCGCACTCATGACGAATCTATCAAAGTCCACATTCGCCATTGGCAGAAAATGATCTCGGAGTGCCAGCTTCACTGTCGCATACGTCGCCACCGGAATGTTCAGAGAGTCATATATCTTGTGCACCTCGGCCCCTGCCGAGTACACCATGATTGCAATTCATTCTTCGTCCTCCGTGATCCCCGAGGCTGTGAAGAACATCTCCAACCTCTTCACCCACAGGAGCCATTTAGGCCCCAACTTGGAAGGTGGGCCTGTGGTATCAAATTTGGGCATGGGGGCCAGTGTACTGCTCATCCTGCAAAGGATGGGGGCAGGAGCACCATCCTGTTCATCTTCTTCTCCCATTTCCTTTCGTGGTACTTACAGGAGTACGTTGAACTGCTTCTAAGACCGGGCCCCAGAACACCCTTGGTGCCACTCTTTTCTTCTTTTTTTTTTTTCTGTTGTCTTGGCAGAATGCCACAACCTTGCAGCTGCACAGGCTGTGGAGGGTCCAAAAATTCACTGAACTCGGTGTGGATTGCAGGTGCCGCACGAGCACCCTCACGGGCCGCAACCACTGCGTTCTGTGCTCGATCCAAAATGGCCGCCGGCCACACGTGTGAGCCCGTGCTGACACGGAGCAGCATTCTCCTCTCTGGATGCTACCAGAGCGGAGGACTGCTCCCGCACCGTCCTCATCGCCAGTGTGATGGTGTGGGGCGATGGCAGGCCCCACCTGTAGGCGCACACACACACACATGCAGCGCGCGCTAAGAGACACGCCGGAGACGTGTTGCTGCTCTGGTCTCCAGCACGAACTGCCGGCCGGGACCGTCTTTATTTCCAACACGCATGCGCGAGCCTCGTTATGGGCCGCGCATGCATAGAACCGCGTATTACTACGCAACAGGAACCATGATGATCCATTGTTGCAGATAAATAACTTTTCTTTAAAAAGCCAAAGGGGAAACGGCAGTTGACATCATGTTGGATGCCTTTTTGTTGTGGTAGAAGAAAGAAATCAGCGTAGCTGTAATTGCAAAGGTTTTTGTGTTTCTGTTTGTGGAATGCGCACTTGCAGTAAACCAGGGCCCATTGTTTTGGGTTTACTCCTCAAGGCTAATTTGATCCATTATTTCCAATTGACATCCAGCATCTCCCTGGTGCAAGTCTTTTCAGACTTACTGGGGCAGGATATGCAAATCAGCTTTATTTTAGACAGACATGTTCATCACTGAGGGATGAACGAGATCTCGCTTTCTTAAGGACTCTCCATTTTTTGCCTGGACCTTGACATCTTGGGTAAACAGTGCAGCAAACCCTACACAGCCCCAAATCAGGTGCCTTTTAGAAACATTACCATAGCAAATTCCGTAGCTGGTTTTCAACCTTCATCAAAACTAGAAACACAATGGCTTACTTGGAGAAAAAAACACACACTACATAGCCAATCAGGTGATCCTTACATCAAAACACTTAACCAATCCCCCACAAGTCACTAAATGTACATTTCTAGAGCCATTTTAAACCAAAATGTAACTATTACACTACCCTGTTTATTTTTAATAAAAAATACTGTGAAATATGTAACATAAATTGAAAGCTGCAATAAATATATTTTAAAGCATCACACAAGATAAATAACGTTTAAATAACATTAACAGATGGTGCCTGGCATTTGGGAAGTATAAATGTGTCACAAATTTACCACACAATACAAATTCATCCCACAAGTGCCAAAAGAGGTGTCGTTGGAGGGAAAATGGGTCGGAATGGGAGGAAAATCCTATAGATTTCACTTATCAATTGGCATTAGATGGGTGTGGCACAAAGCCAAATTACATAAATCCATCTTCCTATGTCATCTACATTGAAAAGAATTACAAACCTACATTCAAAGCCCCTATTTTAAGCTCTCAGGTTAAAGCTCTTATTTTAATGACAAACGTTTTGTCTCTGAAGGTAACGCTTTCAGCGCACCTAATAGGCAAAACTAAAAATGAATTATAACAAAACGGTATGAAGTATTGTTTTGTCTTATGGCTGGACTTGTCAACTAATTGAATAGTAAAATTTGATACAATGTTCAGCTTCAATAGCATATAGACAAAACATAACCCATGAAATTCTTTAAATATCTCATTTCTTCTCAACATTAATTTCAGATATTGTGAAACTCAAATTGGAGTTTTGAATGGAATGGATTGCTAAATCAATTAATATATTTTAATAAAACAGCATACCTATTTAATATTTTAATACTGTTTTTATCGTCTTCCTTTTCTGGTTGCAGTTAATCAATTCTAAGAAAATGGTCAGAAAAAAGAAATTCAAAAGTAGTAGCTAGGTAATCATTATGTCAAAATGGATATCTTAGTAATCATGCAGAATATGTTGTAAGATTAAAAATGCTTCACTCCATTTGATCATAGTTATTACACTTTTGATATTATTGTACATTGAAAGAACCAGCCTTGACCCAGAGGGCAACAGAGAAATTACATCAACCTAGGTCCGTGTTTAGTATCAACTATTCAGTCTGCTTACAGTACACAGATATATATGATCAGGATAAAAAAAAAAATTATATCATATTACCTTAAATCGTACTTAACAGATTTGTATACATATATGTGGGGTTAATATTACCCAATTTAACAGTTCCCCATTTATTAAACTTGGAAGGGCGAAGGGCTATACCAGAAGTGATTGAAAGACTTAGCCAGGATTGCATGGAGAGACAAGTCCATTCTAAATTTAGATGGGCAGAAATGTACGGCAAACTTGGGTGCTATCCGTGTACTGATGAATGCCAAAATCTTGGTCGAATAGAAATGCCTCTGGGTTTTTAATGGAAAGTGCCAAAGATCATTAAGTCGCTGAAGATGTCCTAGGGGACATTGGATATTATGCTATGGTGCAAGTCGTATGTAGAGTGCTCAATACCATTGATATGAATTTATACCCTGCAGGCTGTCCAAATGTACCATTCTGCAAGTATTAAAGTAAAGTAAAGAAGGATGCTGCAAAATTGTCCAGTAGATTGTTTCACCGCAGATTAACCTGCCTTCCATGTTTTAACACAGTGCCCGGTGGTCCCTCCTTTGTAATTTTAGAAGGCTGTATGCAGCCGCAGACATTTTATGATCTAGAAACAAAAGCTTGTTCCCTGCAGCTTTCCATTAAAATTTCAATTTGAATTGTGTTTACCTGAAAAGCACAGAATCAAGTGCATGCCATGCATGGTCTTGGACTTTCTGAAACTCGAGGTTTGGCTGAATGTATGAATGGGTGCCTGAGATTCACTTTCGGTGTGTTTCGCCAGGAAGATTCCGTGAAAGTTTGAATGTGGTGACAGTCCCAGATTGGGTGACCGTGTACTGTTTCAAACTCGCTCTTAAATTGGAAACCTAGTGCGTCAGTGCCGAGTCGGTTTGAGGCGCGGGCTCCCACTGGAAGAATTTGGCACTTGAGGTGATTGAGTTGATTGCTTCCAATATTTTGTGTCAGTGTTGAATTCTGAGATGAAACTCTGGTTCTGCAGAGTCTAGTAAGTGTTTCAGATTGTGAGTTAGAAGCTTCTAGCAGGTCATGTCGGTGTTCGAATCAAATGGTCACACTTTGACAAGCTGGGATTCAGGTTGTGTCCATGTGGTTCCCTGAAATTGATCTATGCAGTGTTTGGGTGGCTCAAAGTGCAGGTCAGTGCTTCCTAGAACATAGAGTGCCAAAAGCAGCAAAGCAGGGCCTTTAGAAGCTTGAAATGTGTTGAGCACGGACACACAAGCTCGAAGATGTCTTGAGATGGTAAAACAGGGTTCCTGCTGCTGTTTGGATTTCTGGGTTACTTGGAGACCCAATCTCAGGTCTACAGGGGCAAGGTGAGTTTTGCACTTAGTTCTGGACTTCCTGCCCAGGCAGTTGTCTGGTGGCTACTTGGGATTCTTCATCTCCAGTGAGCAGGATCTTGGTTTCAGTGCACTGGCAGCAGAAAGGCGTTGTCCCACAGCATTGTTACCACCACTGTTCCATGGGGACGGTTAGCGATCAGAGATTGCCTCTGCTTTGCAATCTTCTTTCTTCACCTCTATGGCAAGAGGATTTGAAATAGACTGCATTCTTAAAAGTGTACTCGTGAATCATTGTTCTTTTTTGTAAGAATCCAACGATTAATGAACTAAGGAGATCATTTACTCATCTTAAAAGGGCAGAATATGACAGAATATTGGTCTAACGCAAGGCTTCTGTCAGTTGTTCAATCCAGGCTGCTCTAACAAGTGTCCTTTATCCTCTAACAGTGTAGCCAGAATAATTTGTCAGCAGGAAGGTGTGAGAGGCACAGGAAGTTGCAGAGAGCCCTAGCAAAAACCGAGGTGGTGGAACCCCTCTTAGAGCCTACCTCTCTCCTCTGGCTTCTCCTACTCCACCCCTTCCCATGTCTGCTGATCTCAAAGGAATTCCACTGATCAGCATCCTAGTGTGAGTGTTGCTATGTCATGTCAGGACTGCTTTTGAAACACTGGTTCCCAGTGGACCTCCTGGGGAGGATTAATGTGGCATGGGAAGGAGTTGGCCTTCCTCTTGGAGAACACAAGAACAGAGTCCTGTGCTTTCTTCCCATATTTCTGTTTTAGAGTCATCCAGGTCACCCAACTAATATGCATCAGACCTGTCATAGCTTAAGCACTGCTCATCAAGCTGACGCTAGTATGATTTAGAAGTGCTGTGGCTGTTTAATTCTGTGACTCAAGTAATCACCCCATCATAAACAGACATTGCTTTTCTTTCCAATGTAGCATACTACTTGACTGACTAGGGTACACAATCTTTATGTTTTGAATCAGAGTTGCAGTGAATTACAAAGTAACTTCTGCCTGTTTTAACTTGGTGTTCCAGCACTTTCCAGGAATGCACATGTGACTTTTGATCCTTCTCTGCTGCCACTGCAGCGCTGCTGCTGTGGGTGTCTAGACATTATCTCAGCAAACGGCACATGGGTGCACTATAATTTTGGCATGGAGCATGATGAAAGTGGGGTCTGATTAGCAGACCTCCCTTTCTGAAAAAGAATTACCGGCATCATTTTATCAGAATGTTTTCAAAACTAAGGCTTTCACCATGTGACATTCCATCACAAGAGTACTTACCCATGGAAGAAGAAGGCTTTGCCCCTCTCTACAATCTGAGGGTGGAGTACTGCTTTAAACTTCACGTTACTGACCTGACTGTGGAACCAGAGGGAACCACATTTTCACACCTTTCCCTTGACTTTGTGGGCACAGTTAACTTACTCACTCCATTTTGCATCCTGGCCCTGCGAGTTGAGTGTCCACATTCCCCCACTCTCTGTGCCCGGCTTCCCTTTTTCTGCTTTTTTTCTGCTGTTTGCACCCTTCTTCTGCCTTTCCTTTTTCACTGACCTCTGCCGTACTTGACTCTCATATACAACCTCTACACTGTCCCTTTTCCCTATTTTCTCTGTTCTTTTCTGCTGGTTGCACCCGTCTTCTGCCTTTCCTTTTTCTACAACCTTTGCCGTACCTGGCTTTCTTATGTAACCTCTCCCCTGCCTTCCTTCCCTCTTTTTTCTGTTCTTTTCTGCTGTTTGCATTCTTCTGCCTTTTCGTATTCTATGGCCTCTGCCATACCTGGCTTTCTTCTGTGATCTCTCCCCTTCCCTCTTTCCCACCCGAACCACCTCCTCTACCCCTGATTGATTGTTCCTTCAGAGGAAGGCAAAACCACCCTCTGGGACCACGACTGCTCCACTCCATCTTGTGTCCTGGCACATGAGAGGTGAGTGTTCCCTTTCTCACACTGTGCATGCCCTTCTTCCTCTTCTTCTTCTTCTTCTTCTTCTTTTTTCTGCTTTTGATCTGCTGTTTGCATCCTTCTTCTGTCTTTCCTTTTTCTATGGCCTCTTCTGTACCTGGCTCTCATATGTGACCTCTCCTTTGCCCTCTTTCCCTCTTTTTATCTGTTCCTTTCTGCTGTTTGCATCCTTCTTCTTCCCTCCCCTTTTCTATGCCCTCTGCCATACCTGGATCTCATATGCAACCTCTCCTGTGCCCTCCTTTTTTCAGTTCTTTTCTGCTTTTTGCATCCTTCTTCTGCCTTTCCTTATTCTACGGCCTCTGCTGTACCTGTCATTTTTTGTGCAACCTCTCCCCTGCCCTCTTTCCCACTGCTGACCTGCCTCCCCTACCCCTGGTTGGCCTTTCCTTCGGGGGAAGGCAAAACCACCTTCTGGGACCAGGACTGGTCCACTCCATCTTGTGGCCTGGCCCCAGCAAGGTGTGTCCCCTCCCCTTCCTGCGCTGTGCACTCCCTGCTTCCATGTTTTTCTATTTATTTTCTGCTGTTTGCATCCTTTTTCTGCCTTTCCTTTTTCTACAGCCTCTGCTATATGTGGCTCTCAAATGTGACCTCTCCCCTGCCCTTTCCCCTCTTTTTTCTGCTGTTTGCAACCTTCTTCTGCCTTTCCATTTTCTACAGCCTCTGCCATACCTGGCTTCCATATTCGACCTCTCCACTGCCGTTTTTCCCTTTGTTTCTGCTTTTTTCTGCAGTTTGCATCCTTCTTCTGCCTTTCCTCATTCTAGGGCCTCTGCCGTACCAGGCTTTCTTGTGCAACGTTTCCCCTGCCCTCTTTCCCTATTTTTTCTGTTTTTTCTGCTGTTTGGATCCTTCTTCTGCCTTTCCTTTTTCTACGGCCTCTGCCGTACCTGCCTCTCGTATGTGCCTCTCCCCTGCTCTCTTTCCCTCTTTTTTCTGCTCTTTTCTGCTTTAACTGGCTTTTTTGTGCAACCTCTCCCCTGCCCTCTTTCCTGCCCCAGACCCAACTCCCCTAACCCTGACTGGCCTTTCGTTCAGAGGAAGGCAAAACAACCTCCTGGGACAGGACTGCTCCACTCCATCTTGCCCCCGAGAGCACTGTGATTGGATCTGCAGCTCCAATATAGTGCAAGCGCCCAGGACAGCCCCCTGACCATTGCAGCCCTCTCAGCACAGGGCCCCAAGACAAAGGGAAGCTCCTACAGAACCAGCTCCAGATGGTGTCTGCCAGTGTCTGCCGGAGAAGCAGGAAAAAGGCAGCCATTAACCAGCAGCAACAGACAAAGTAAGTGTGGTGCAGACAGGGGGCACAGCAATCACTGTGCCACACTACACTGGCCCTCCACTCTCATATCTTATCTTCCCCACCACCGAAGAGCATGCACCCATTTCTATTTTGCAATGCCTCATACAGACTCACTGAGTTGAGAACTGTGTTGCCTAAGCCATGACTCACATCTAGGAAAACTGTTACTTAGCGATATCTCACATCGAGGTGTACTGTATTCTAACTGCGCTAGCTAGTCCATACTGAAATGCAAATATTAGCTTGTGTCACATCTAGACAGAAATGTGAATATTAGCCTGTATCACATCTAGACAGAATTGTGCATACTAGCATGCATCACATAGAGACAGAAATGTGAATATTAGTTTGCGTCACATGTAGACAGAGATGTGAATATTGGCTTGCGTCACATATGGACAGAAGTGTGAATATTGGCTTGTGTCACATCTATATAGAGATGTGAATATCGGCCTGTGTCACATCTAGACAGATCTTTGAATATTGGCTTGCATCACATCTAGATAGGAATGTGAATATTGTCTAGCATTGCATCTGAACAGAAATATGAATATTGGCTTGCATCACATCTGGACAGAATTGTGCATACTGACTTGCGTTGCACCTAGACAAAGTTGTGCATACTGGCTTGCATCACATCTGGACAGAAATGTGGATATTGTCTTGCATGACATCTGGATGGAATTGTGAATATTGGCTTGCGTCAGATCTAGACAGAAATGCAAATATCAGCCATTTGTCACATCCAGGTGAACTGTGTTAGTTAGCCATTTGCCAAATCTAGGTGAACTGTGTTAGTTAGCCATTCACCACATCTAGGTAAACTGAGTCAGTCAGCCATTTGTCACACCCATATGAACTGCCTTTGTCAGCCATTTGCCACATCTATGTGAACTGAGTTAGTCAGCCATCTTTCATCTCTGGGCAAACTGTGTTGCTTAGCTATCACCCGCATCTGGTTGACCTAACACTAACACTCAACCCTTAACTTACACCTCTCATTTACTGCACTAAAGACAACCAGAAATCCTCCACACAGCAAACCACACGTACTTCACAACACTGCAACAACAAGACATTGCACATATAACCTTCTACAACACCACACGACGGCCGCCTCTGAATCTCGCACCGGACTCAGTCAACGGTCCATCTGAACGGAAGCTGCCAACAGCACATCATAGCTCCCTTGCTCTTTTACCATTCCTCCCACTAACCGTACCCTCTCCCCTCCTTGTTTTTTTCACAGAACCACCAGAGCGCCGAGAGACAAGTGGTACCTGTGCACATTATAAAAACCTTTAACATTAACATTAACTCAGGATTCCAGGGCTCATTGAAAAGGCACGCACTTACCAGCTAATTAACCAGCTTAACTTGTGTCTGTTACCACAACTTTTCTGCAGTGGGATATTAATATGAAATGTCTAAGACCAACTACGGTTAAAAGCATCACCTTACCTGCTTTGAAACTGCTCTGACACTGTTTGCACTTCCTTGTCCAAACAGCTGCACTCTTATTTACGGAAGTAGCTGCACTGATCCCCAACATCAAGTCTATCTTTGTTCACTCCAGCAATGCCACATACTACACAGCTGGAATGTAAATTAGAATGCTCTTTTCCTAACCAACTGGCAACTTGCCACTGGGCATTGTCGCAGTTTACACTGTTGGGATATTAGAAAAGCATGGAACACAAGCTAAGCACAGCTGCATCTTGTGCCAACGTTTCCTACGGTTCCACTGCTCCTTTTTTTTACAATAAAGTCAAGTTTTCTTTATGGCTTTTTCCAATTGGCTAACAATGGGCTTTGACTGCATTTCTTAAAACTCCATTCCAAAAACAGTGCACACTCCATTCATGAACCGTGTAATGAACATAAAGTGTCTCGGGAGGATAGCTCAGTGGCAACATGCTCTCCTTGGAAGCGAGACGACTTGGAGCATCACAGGCTCGATCCCAGCATCCGCGGTTAGAAACATCTGGGTATTAAGCAGGGTATAAATAACGAATTATAATGATTCTGCAAGGGTCCCTGTCATTAACAGACTATCTTAAGAAGCTACTCACTTGTAATATCCTTAATATCAGTGTCTGCTAAAGCTATATAACGATTATATTTTAAAATATATAATGTAGAGGTATTCCCTTGTTGTGAATGTGTTGTATTATACCATGTACCGTTTCTCCTGCAAGCTCCATTCTTCAGAGTATTGACTTGACTGCTCTGCTACATCTACCCCTGGTTCAATCAGGCTTTTACTAAAAAGCCTTGCAACATAGATATGGATGAAACTTCCTGAATGTTAAACATAGAGTTTATGAAAATCTTTCCAACACATGCAATAAATAACTGTTCCTGAGAGAATCGCATGTTGACATTGCATAGCAAAAGACAGTTCATATAATACAGTACACATTTCCAGTGGCTTTTTTTTTCTCCATTGTGTTGTGAATTCAACGTTACGCTTTACCAGAGCTAAACAACATACTAATGCTGCTGCTTGCAGTGGCAGGGTGTCATTCAGGAATGGGCTATGTCAGTTTCGCGTGATGCATAGCTGATTGGCTGCCTGATTCATGATGGTTGTTCAGAAAGTCCTGCAATGTTGCATAGGCAAAGTCCCATTCGGGAGCTTTTGAAATGGCTTTAATGGAATGTATTAGCTGGCAAAAGACTTCCCTTGTAATCTTGTAATTTTGCTGAGAGTTCCAATGGCACAAAGCTCCCCACGTTGGCATCTGTGTTGGAGAGCTATGTCCATTAATACGCCCAGTAGCCCATTCTAAACGAACCAAGCAGTCACTAAGAGACTGGCACCGGTAAACACTCCACACTGCAAGGCCTGTATTTGCTGCATCCCACATACCGTCTGAGAGATCCCTCTAACCACTTCTTAACATACACCATTTCTCTTTGTTGCTCAAGGTGGATTGTGGCACTCTTTAAGCAATTTATAAACTGAGAGGAGACCTGAAAGACAGAAAGAGTAATTGGGAATGTAAAAGGGCCTAATGCTGCAATGATACTGACATACCTATACCCTGCGCTATGTATATCACTCACTGTATCATACCAGAGAGACTGTGAAATTATTTTGGTAACATTTTGAAATTTGGAAACCTCAAGAACATGTGCAATAATGGTTGTATCATGGAGCAAGTGTGATTCTTTTTCCTATCCTGGTGTTGGCAGAACTCGCGCGATTCATTTACACAACTTGTTAGTCACTGTGTTATTCAATGGAGCAAGATAAGCGATTTAGAAACATTACATATTATTAAAAAAAACTGGTCTACTGCAGTAGCAGTTTCTAATGTTTCCCTCCCCTAGTCCAAACCTTCCTGTTCCTGCCACTGGTGCACTCCCTGTGAGATTTGTACTCTGCTATAAGCCATTTGGTCATCTGCTAGGTGAGCAGTGATAATACGCACTTTAATGTTTACTCTACCTTCGTCATACCAAGGTATTCCTCTCCTCCTGTCCCAGCTACTATCTACAAAATGCAGAGTGGAGCAACAATAGGAAGTTAAGTCAGACATATGCAAAGGCTCAGGCCACCATTTTCAGCTGGGGCAGTAGATGTAGACGTTAACAGAGTATTGGTCTGAACTGCAGGGGCTGGGGTCACTAGCTGCAAGTCCGCTGCCAGTGTTCCTAGAGGATCCAGTTCCGAAATCCAATTCAGGGTGGCTTCACAGGGGTATAGAATTTGACCTGGTTAACACTCAACTGGTTTTGAAGAAATTCCTGAAGTAGATCTACCCAGAGCGCCTTTCTCCAACCAACCTGCAAGTACCACCTTACCAGGCCTCAAAATGGGATCTTTGTGATTACTGTGACGTGTTAACACCCTTTTCACCCCATATATATGTAGGAGATGACCCCCTGCAGCCCCTCCTTTATCCATTATATAATGTAACCGTCCCCTCACACATATATGGTGTGAAAAGGGGGTCGAAAGTAAAATAAAAAGTCGACATGTTGAGGGGTCGCACTAAAAACAGTGAAGCCATTGTATAATCCCACAATATGCCTGCACTTATACCCAGGCCAGGACTTTACTTTGGATATAATTACCATACATGAACCGTTCAATTTTCTGACAGGTCCATGGCTAGTTGGAACCATTTAATGATGTTCTGAGGAAAAGATGTAATTTAAAATAACCAGTCAGTAATTTGAGTCCGATAACCTCTTGGCCCCAATGATTTGTAGGCTTCATTTTCAGGTGGCACACACCTTCTTTTGCAGTGTTAGGCATGCACCCAAGAAGGGAGCTCTCTGACCTTTATGGCAGAACAGGTACTAATAATTACTTGGTTGGGGCCCCTTCACCTAGGCCGCTGGAAAGGCTGCAACATAACACAATTCCCTACCTGAAAAATGACAGGCTTCTCCTTCCTCAGACCATACTTCACCTGTATATGAATGGCTCTGGTGGCAGAAATCATTTTCCTGCAGCAGTCAATATATAGGCGTGATGAAAACAAACACACTGGGCATCCATATGAGATCTCATGAGGACTCTACCCAGTCTTTCAGTTTGCAATGTTCCTAATGCTAAAAGATACCAGCAGAAAAGATGCAGGTCACTTGAGCCCAGTCTCGGCATATAACCTTTAGAGGCAATTGTTTTATCCCCCATGCTGGCGCTTCACTGTTCTAGCTGGCTGAGGCTGGTGAGTGGAGTAGAAATTGGGCTGAAAAGTTAATGCTTGTGGGAGAAGGGGACCATTCTTTTAATAAATAAATAGATAATTTAATGAAGGTAAGTCACAGTAGGACAATGAGGTTGGGGTTTATCCTTTACAGAAGGGAGTGGGAACCTATCATGTGAACTAAGCTATGAATACACGGGGCGTTGCTAGGGGGGGCTAAGGGGGATTTAGCCCCTGATCTTTTGGTTGTAGCCCCGGATAGAATCTCAGGAGCTACAGCCAAAAGACTAGGTAGCCCCCAGTCCCAACAGTACCGACATCAGCTTAGCCCCGGGTCTTTTCCAGACCTAGCCACTCCCCTGAATACACCATTTCTCTCTGATATTGTGCCCTGCATTTCCTTTGTTTTTCTTTCTTGTGCTGACATTTACTAGGACCCACACTTCGCTCTCGGCTAGAGGCAATGTTGAACATATGACACAGCTTTAAAAACACTGGAGAGCTCTACTTCATCCCCTGCGGGGTTACTGGAAAAAAGGCAGGAACTTGCGTCCAATGATCAAGCCGGTCCGAACCAGTGTAGAACATGGCCTGCTGTATAATAATGGAAGCTGTCATGGGGTTGTTGAATGGACGAGACCTTGGCTGATTCTGCAGAAACTGAAGGACTTTCCGATAAGTAATATCCACCCCCTTACAGGTTACGTCACACTTGAACTGTGTCATTTGCATTCATAAACAGAAACGATGGACAATTGGATATATGAATATGGTTATTGGTCTTGCGGATGCAGGACAAATGTACCATATAGGTTGGGTATAGATTTGAGCTCCTGTTTGTAACAATCAAACTCAGAAAGAAACACATATTGTACTAAACTCACGAAAAACAATCTACGGGAGTCAGATTTACAACTGTCATTTTCCAATAGCCAGTATTCTGCCCTCGCCATTTACAATCGGTCAAACTGAGTAACTTGAATGATACCCAAAAAGCACTGTGAAGAACTGGGCATACATTTTCGAAATAAGGAGACTAGAAAAGGAAACAGCAGCATGGCGAATCGTCAACAAAGGTACAAACCCCTTTGCAGGCTTACCTGCCTGAAAAACATGTGTTGGTATTATCTCCTTATGGGCTATCTAGCCCATTCTCTAGGGGCTGATTGGGTGGAACATGTCTGGCTCTCTCCATACATACTGCCACAGATGACAGCCTCCATTATCTATTGAGCAGTAACATACTGCAAGGTGGTAGCCAGAGTAACATAATGTCTCAGTGCTCATAGAAGAAAAGGCAGGAAAGGTGGAGTGGTGCATTCTGCCAGTGCCTGCTCGACACTGGTAGAATATACCACTCAGGTGTGACCTGGGGCCATGTTCACAATCTTGTAGGCTGCCCACTGCCTCTGCCAGAACTGTACTACATGTCCCAATATCAGAGCCCTTACGAGGCATGTTTAATTTTGATGTTTTGTTGGGGCATTTAAGAGCCTTCCTGAGATCTGTCTAGATGCATGGCATCTGGAGAACCCTGCTGACCACTGAGAAGGAACTTCACTCAGGACCCAAATGGCAAGGCAGAAATCAGAAGGGGGACACACAAATGCTAACACGGGGCAGGTTAAAATGTGACGCACCTGAGATCATTTACCAGCACCTCTTTCAATCCACCCCCCCCCACATCCTTTCAAGTGTGGAACTCTTCAATATCAAATGCATCTTGAGTTCAGATTTAGTGATATCATACCTCTACGTCCTTACATGGTGACCATGAACTAGAAGGATAATAATCAGTGGGCATTTTACAAAAAAACTCCAAAAAATTACAGTGAGACTCACTTATGGCACAGAACTAAAATAAGTATTCAGATAATTTGCTCACAACTTCTCTGCCCATAACATGGCATTAGAGTTTGAAAAAATGTTGGGTGAAGACGTTTCAAGGTACCCTCCTTTAGATCTCGCCTTACGCAGCACACAGACAGCAGTTGCATGTCCCACGTATCACAGCGTAAGCTTAGTTGCCCCCAAAGGGTCCATTGTATTGGAAGGCATCTTCACAAAAAAAGGACCTACTGTAATACCGCTGGAGTTTGAATAATTTCTGCTCTCCAAATATCAAGGTCAAATACTGAACAGGAAACATAACTAAACTTAGGTCACAGATGAGAAAACTACAGCATGATCGGTCTATCTCAGTTTCACCTCAGAATGAATGCGCACAATGGATTGAGTCCTACATAGTCACCATGGCAGTTGATAAACATCTCAAGTTATCTTGTCCACCAGCCCCCGTACAAATACCCAAACGCACACTTACAAGAATACTATGTTCCCTTTCGCAGAAGATCATTAACCTTTCGTCAAGTCAACTTGGCGATAAAGCCTGCGATTGAAAGAAACCTTTAAGGCCTAAGGGTGGAGAATGGACGGGAAAGTACTGCCGGAGAGAGGCTATGGTGACAGAATGACAGTGGCTCATACATCAGTCTCAACATGACAGGCACTGGAATGCAGTGTGTGTATACGAAGAAAGAGTCACTACTTTGGTCTGACAGGAGGCGACGAGAGAGATGCTTCGCCACAAGCGAAATGCGTCGTTCTGCAAAATACAGCCTTCTCTTTCCTCGATCTGTCTAGTCTTTTTCCTGCAAAGGGCGCCTTTTACATCCCCCATATTTGCTCAGGCTGATCCGTTGACAGACATAGAAGGGTGTGTGACAACAAGCGCCCGATATATTTCAGCAAGAACTGAGCTTCCAATGGTGGAAGGAGCTCGTGGGTAAAAGGTGTCTCCATTCAACTACTTAATGAGGAAAGCGCGGGAGGAAGGATAGGTCATGAACAGTTTGGCAGCAAATTCAATTCCAAGCAGTCCTCTTTTTATGTTGCCGCTCTCGAAATAGATTATGCATTAAATCCACTGGAAAGAAACTGCGTTTCTATCAAAACAATGCCTTTAATTTAGAAACGACCGAAGCTAACAAGCAATTAATTGCGGCATTAGAAACAAGTACGAAACTTTGCAAATTAGACCTTTCTAAATTTTAATGAAGGGGAAACCTTGGAACAATACCCAACTAAGTAATTTAAGAATTGTAATTTCAATAAGAGTTTTTTTTTCTTTGTATGTTTTGCGCACTATTTGTTCCATTAGCGGCTATGGCAAGTGTTATGAGATCAACAATTTTAAGCCTAGATCTAATATCCTTGCAGGTGTTTCAAACAGGTGAAATTCGTGTATGCACTTTTGTAACATTGGAGTTTTCCAATTGTGATAAAAGAAAGCCTTCACCAAGTGTCGCTGGATGTGAATAGTTGAAGGTGCTGCTCTGAGTGGCCACATTGATTTCTGGGATGTAGCAGGCGAGGGGCACAAGAAAACACTATGGGCCTCATTACACGGAAGGCGTTAAGGGTTAACGGTCACCGGTAATGGTACCGGTGACCGTTAACCCTTACCGCCTTACTACGAGGTCCCTTTGCGGGTTGGTACTTTAACGCCTGCTTTTTAGCAGGAGTTAAAAACCAACCCGCAAAGGGACCAGGGTGCTAATTACGGTACTGCAATTTGCAGTGCCGTAATTAGCACCTTCCCCATTCCCATTATGCCCTATGGGGCAAAAATGGGAATGGGGAAGGGCAATGGGGGAAGGGGGAATTACCACTCCGCCAACCTTGGAATAGGGTGGTAATTCCGCTTTCCTCCAAGGTGTTGCCGGTATTTTACCGGCATGGAGCAAGGTGCTAGTAGCACCTTGGTCCACCGCCTACCGTGTAATGAGGCCCTATGTAATTGGGGAAACCACTCTTATCTGAAGTGTAGTGTGCTAGTTCCTCACTGCACCCCTCAATTACGGGGGAGGGAGCTGTATCCTTCAGCCCAATCATGAGATTGTAGGTCTTGCATGATCTACCAGATAATCATACATAGCCGGGTAATCCAACCCAACGTGCAGGATGTCCTTTATTGAAGCATGCATTCTACCGAGCTACAGAAAAATGTACTGGTCGTCATTTGCCTGTCAAAGAAAGGAGTTTCTTTTGAGGGTGTTATGAACAAAATACACCTTTGCTGGTATCATCGTCAGTCATGCAGAAGAGTATAAAGAGGCAATCCACCCTGATTAAAGGTCTGCTGTCCAGCAGGCAGGCTTGATGCTTTGCAATAGATACCATGACTCCACCAGCCCTACCCATCTCTGGCTGCAGCCAAGTCACTTGCACCGACTGAAATGTTAGGAATAGTGATAAGACTTGAGAGAGTGCAGAGCGGAGTTAGAAAACCAGGTCAGAGTGGCGCGGGAGTTGACAGCTGTTGTAAAATCTCTCAAGTGATATCTGTAGAGCACCTAGTGCTGTCAGCTTTCAGATGTGACCTTTGTGAGAAACCAATACGTCATGGGACCCCGAAGGAACCGATTTTGTAACCACGCATTCAGTGGGACCATATCTGAAGGCAAGGACATAATTTAGGATATTCCAGAGATTGCAACTGTCACCCACATGCTCCTCTTGGTAAGTTCTTTGCCCAATTTTGTGATCCCAGGTTGCAAAGGAAGGTGTTCTGCCACAAAGACTGGCCGAGAACATGAACCGAACTATGAGAACCCTGGCTGCTCTGCTCTCTGCTGATAGTCGCCGACCCAATTTCCTCTCCTGTTTCTTGATCACTCTCCCGTTGTCCTGACTGAATCCGTAGGTGTACCAACGGGCGGGCATGCTGTCACAGAATCAATTTAATATGATGATGCAGGTTGAAGCAGAGCGGCAGCATGTGGCAAAGGAATGCATTTTCGATAGCCCTCGAGCCATAAAGAAGTCCAACTTCCCAATTCCCTGTGCACACTGGGAGGCAGCCCTTCAGGAAATCAAGTTATAGACACAAAGGTGTGAAAGAGGAAGTTGTCCATCTCCCCACATTGGGACTAATTTTGACATTTTGGGCAGCACCCTTGACAAGCCTATCAGTCCTTGGCTTTTGAATATCACCTTGATATAAAGAGCAGCAGACCTGGTCTTACTTGAAGCATCTGGCATATTGTGTGGCTCCCTTGACTTATAAAGACACACACCTTTATATTGTTCAACAGAAGAACATGCAGTGCAACAGGCCAATGTACTAAGCAGTCACCTGATGAAAACGGATGCCCTTTGCTCTAGTTACCAGTGAAATGTAATCACTGGCAGCAGGCTGGCATATTTCGTAAGGTATATTTTTGTTGAAATTTATGCCAACAGAGAGGCACACAAAGCATTCAACAACAGGTGTAAGTGGCCTATATAGCTAACTGGAGGAATCTGAAAAAGAGTGCGTTCCATATCATCCTGTGTAAAGGCAGGAGGACGGGCCACTGACCCATTCTTGACTAACAAGTACTAATCCCTGCGAACAATTTCTCTGCGTATTTATCCTATTACCACAAAACTGCAGAGAGAGTTCACCACCTCATATCTAATGGACATAATCAAACTGACTTCCCCGAGTTTACAAAGCCTCTTCCTAAACTGGACTCATCCGGTGATATTTACAAGTGCCCCCTTAAGAAGGAAGCAAAGAAAATTCAACAACTTCGAAAGAAGGAATAAATAAAGTGAGGAATTGCAAGGAAGAAGAGGAAGGAAACAGAAAAGCACTTCACAACAGCAATCTACATAGAATGTAGACCCAAGGCTCACAAACCTGCATCATCCATCATTTTCAAACATCCCATTTATCAACAAACCAGTCCATCCATTTTCAACACAATGCATTCCCTCCTTCTAATATCAGTACCATCGCCTCATTTTGGAGCACTGGTTCGACCCCAGGTACTGTTCCACTACCTCTGCAAATGAGAACATTTTAAAAAAATACTATTCTTTTCATTTCAGAAGTAGACACCGCATTCATCCAATGAGAACCAACTACCCTGCTTTCAGGCTCACCCGAACATCCACATCAAATGATGGATGTTCCAAGGATGGGCAACAGAGTGCTACCACTGTCGACATACACAGATGATATGGTTGTGCTTGCGCGTACGCCACGAGTGCTCCAGAAAGTCATCCTTCATTACACTGTGTTCAATGATGAGTTGGATCTGAATGTTTATGCTCGGAAATCCACAGTCATGGCCTGTTATGAAGGGAGGAAGGTCCCAAAACGTCATCCCATGTGCAGCAAAGGTGTTACTGTTCTGAACGTGAATGCCTTTGGTTATCTTGGGATTTGCTTTTCATCGAATTCTTCCCCAGACATGCATGTTTACAAACAGGCTTTGAGGTTTAGACAAGTTTTGGGGGAATACAAACATCGCTGGAAATGCTTAAAGCAAAAGCGGTGGACTTGAACCCAAAAATGTACGAAAGTAAAGCAGTGTTGGTTGCAAGGTACGGTATGGAGCCGTGGAGGTTCTGGAATGTTGGCTCACTCCAGACAATCAAAAATTATTTATTTAAACGTACATTGGGCCTTGCTTGGCCTCCAATTACGGAGTACACCTAGAGTTAAATTGTGAATTTATGAGGCAATAAACGCCGAGACGACGGGCCAATACCACCCAAGGTAATGTCCCCAGGGGCATTACCGTGGGCGGTATTATGCCGCTGTCGAGGCGCTTATTGCCATTAGTATTCCGGGGTCTGCAGGCTCGGGATACATGTTTTCCAGAGTTTGCAGCCCCAGAATACTAATGTCTGACGAAATCTTTTCAAGCAGCATTTCTTTTGCCGTTTGAAAAGGTTTCATGGCAGTACGTATTAGTTCTATGAACACTAGAACACACATACTGCTTCATTACTATGAAGCAACAGGGCACCATTTTGGGCCAACTTGCTCTGTACTAATGAACAGGAGAAAAATAAAAATAAAAAAAGGCCACCTTGGAAAAGGGAGAATGGGCTATGTGTGGTCTCTTCTCCATTTTCAAGGTTGCTTCGAAAGAGTGTACCCGGCACGCAAATGACGTTTGTGCTTCCACGGGATTACACTGTGGTATGGCTCAGAAATTAACCAATCCACGTTTAGTGTTTCCGGTGAACGCACAGTGCTGGGTACTAATTAGCAAAATTATTTCCGTGCAGTCATTGTTACATTGGTTCCATGTATGGAGTAATGACAAGGCTGGACTGACGTACACTCTAATTCAATCTTTAATTTTAAAAGATACCAATCTAAAAAATGTGAGCTAGGGATGATTAATGTCACTTCAAATTTTGATTAATGGGAAAATGTAACATTGAAAACGTCAAATCTTTGAAAACTGAGAGATAAATCATAAAGGTTGAAAAAAGGGAATTCAAGGAGCTGTTAATACCTTTTAACAGGAGGCCCGTCATTGTATCTGTCCAGGGCATCAGAATTACCTTTTATGGGCCAAGTAGCCTAGTCAGAGAGTACTGATTACAAGACCACGCTTTAATTGTCTATCTCGTAGGGCCATTTCGGCTGTTTGTGAACACCACCCTGTTAATCAATCGTGCCTATTATGAAATGCCCCTTTGGTGGATCTGGGCATGTTTGTATTGTTTTGTACGGCGTACTCAAAGTTAAGAGCCAGGGCTTTGAAACCAATACTGCACGAACTTCAGTTCACCCAGTTTAGACCAGCTTCTCTTTTTTTGCTGTCGGCCGATTCTCCTAGAGTGGACTGGGCTCTTCTATTAAATGTAAGGAGCACTTTATATAAAAGAAAACAAATATGAGTACATAGCCTGTTTAATCTGGGTACCGTAGCCTATTACTGTTTCATTGTTCTTATTCTCGGTAATTTATATTTATGAACTGTTTGTAAAATATGTATATGTATTTATGTTTTTTTTAATGGAAATTGCTTTTTTCCCCGAAATAACTTTTAATTCGAATTTGTTTCCACATGTTCCCTTGAGGAGAACTCCCACAAACACACTTTGGAAATCAATCGCTCACTTACTTGCTTGTCTACCTGGTGGATTTCCAGATCTCATTCTATTTTGGTTGCAAGACACTGATGAATGATGATCCTTGGGTGAGTGTATGTCATGGCAAAGTAGCGCAGGAAGAAGACCCAAAATATTTGCCCGGCAACTCTGATGAAATGAATATTTTCTGTGGAAGTGCTAATTCTTGTTATGCCCTCCTACTTTATTACTTGGCCAGTTCGTTAGGAAGAGCCCAGCCACTCCTGCCTCCAATGCCTGGTTACTGTCAGCTTAAGCGGTATCGGGGCAAAATCCCGATCCCTACTGGCAGGAAAACCTGGATGAAAGGGGCAGATGGAGAAAAGACACGGAATGACATGTTCTCTTTTTCTCTTTTCTCCCACATATGACTCCATGGAACGAGGTTGCTAGTCTTCTCCTTACTCTATATTATCATCACCCTCCTCTGTTTCTCAAGATTCCCTCCCCAACAATTTCCCTCACACCCACTTTTCACAACTTGCCTTCATTCCAACCTAACTTGCACTAACGTCATCTCTTTAACACACCTAAATATTGTACCACCATCCTCTTCCTCATACTCACCACTCACACATCTACCTCTCTTCTGCATAACTTTTACTCACCCTCTTTTACTCGTTCTCCTTGCAATCACACATTCTCCTGTCCAATTGGCCCAATCTGAAAGATAGCCTTCAGCTCTCTTAACCTCTTGACCTCACACAGAGGCACACACAGATGCACACATGCACACACACACACACGTACGCACACACACATGCACACACACACACCAACCCACACACAGAGATATACATACACAGGCACACACACACACTTGACACATGTTATCACACACCCACCATTGCTGTTTCTCACTGCATTTGGATAATCATAGCTGTTGGTTCTTGCTTACTCTGCACACACGCTCCCATTCTTTTCCCCTTATTTTTCAAAATACTTTCCTTGTCTCTTCATGTTTACACAGGCAGTTCCTCTCATTCTATGTAGGGTCTTCAAGCACTGCTAATGCTTCTACTTTATTTTTCACAAATACCTCTGCGCACTCCCGCCACTTCTCCTTTCCCCTCCTCCTGAACAGGAACTTTTGCTCTCGCATGTACTTTGCACAAGCACACCTGCTCACTCGGTTACTATGTGCAAGCACAATGCCGTTCCTAAACTAATTTTCAAAAGTAACCTTATTCTTGGTTTCTTATAATACAGAGGCACTTTTTCTCACTTATCAAGAATGGGTTGCGCATGTGAGGAGTATGGAATGTAAATGTTCGCAAAGACTCCCACATGTAATGAAATATGCAAGAAGCAACAGCGAGAACACTGGTATGCAATGAATGAACCATTAAGCCAAGCAAGAGTCCTAAATACCTAACATACACACATTATAATGCATTACTGAAACATAAATGTACACATGAACCGTTTGCTTGCAATATCCACTAACCCCAAAACACCCGCTAATTTTTCTCTGTCCATAAGGTTTTCTGAGGCAGTTCATGCACTTGATTTGGATGAATCCTGGCTCCCAAATGTGCACACCCTGTTCTCCTCGGCAGAGAAATGTAATGGGACTCGGGTAGGGTTGCAACCAGACAGTAACCTCAAGGTGAGAGCCAATGAATTCAGATAAAGTGCTGAAGGTGGACAGGAAAAATGTAGAGCTGTGTGAAAAAAAATCGTTGGGGTGCTTAGAAGGGTATTTGGGTCCGAATGCATTAGGAATTATTGTATAGTTTTATAAATCTTCCAACAGTCCGACTGGGAAAATCACACTGCCCACTGCTGTGTGCAGCAATGGCAACGGTCAGAAGACCACATACAGTCTGCTTCGCTGCACTGTGTGATATAACAGGGACTTGTGCACTCCAGCTGCAGGAACCCTGAGGAAGAGATGAGCCTTTATTCTGTACACACTGGGCTATCATCTTCCCTCGTGCCTTCTCTTTAGCAGGCACACTCGTCTCTAGGAACTCTGTCATCAGCTTTTCCCTCAAACTGGTGTAGAACATGCCCTCAATGAGTCACACTATCTTCACAGTTCAGGGGTTCTCTTTATACCACAGGAATCATCTAGAACCGGAACGAACTGGCTGGAATATAAGAAGCGGCGTCATCACTCAGTTCTTTTCCATTATGTCACTAGTCAGCCCATCAGTAAAGCAGTGCTTTCAGAGTGTTTGCACTCCCAAAACATGTACATAGATCCACTGCAGTCAGGAACTGCATCCCACCTTAGCAGTAAGTCTACTTCATATAAGGGAACGTTTGCATTCTTGCGCATATAGTTCTAGATAAACCTTGTACAAGCTTTTCATGTGTCGCTCAAAATGCCTCATACTTGCACACACTTCTTGAAACACTTTCGAGTCATGGCGTAGAAAGCAATGTAATTTTGGGTATTTTATGGAGATATCTATCCAATGATACTGTTGTTACGTGTTAGCACGTCGGAGAAAGGCAGCAGCCAACCAGGTGGCCTGCAAAGCAGGCACAAACTGTGAGTAACAGCCTGTCCATCCTGGCAACCTGCGCCAATCTCTTGGGGATGTTATTTTCAGTGTGGTCAGTGTCCATCTGACCAGTGCCCCTGTGATCCTTTCCCCAGTCCCACATTCCCCCACTCATCCCCCACTAAATGAACCGCACACCTTCACCCCCACTTACAGCACGGCCACAGGCGCCTAGTTCCTGTTCTCTGGCGCCCATGTCTAGGCATTAGTAATAGTAAAGTGACTAGTTCCCTTTACTATTTCTATTGCTGGTCATCCTACAGTGTAGCTTTTTAGGGAAATTTGGTGCATACGATGATGGCAATGTGTCCTGGTTCAAATACCGTTAAGCATCTCATTGAAGGTGGACATGGCTCTAAGGCCTGACGAGGTCCTCGGTGCTCTCATACATTTTTGGCTCAGGCTGTTATCAGCTACGTCCGCCCCACAAGGGAGGCAGGGTTAACAGTATACTATCTTACTAAGACTGCAACCTTATAGGTTTTGAAAAAAGGAATGAAAGTAAGATAAATGCAGCTGACACATCAAATAGAACTGAAAGGATAAAGTGTATCCATCTGCTGGGTCCCACTGACTCAAATCTTTAACAGATGATGGTCTTCCCAAACCCCTAGGCGATACCGAATGAGAAATAAACGGTAGAGAGCACAAACAGAGAGCAGGGTGGGGGGATTGCAAGGGATGGCGGGTGGTTGTGCCATCACCTCAATGCATGCATTAGCGCAGCTATATAGTAGATGCGGGTATGAACACCATCTTAGCTAGCGGCAGCCATTTTGGAACTTAGGCCCAATCGTGGCGAACAGCATTATATGTGTTAATATTAGATCCCATGGATGAGCACTGACATCACCCCCACCCTGGGCAGGTTTAAGAGATCCATAAAACCCATTGTCCTAGAAGTTACAGACCTTCGCGCCCTGGGAAGAATGCACCCTGCAAAGTCATGGGAAGGGAGCAGAGAGTCTCTTGGCAGTACCAGGCCACGGAACAGATAGCAAGGCCCTTCTGCCCCCAACGATCGCCACATGAGAAATACAGCTTTTCAATGCTTTCCTCCTAAGACCCCCGCGTGCCACAGTACCATCCAAACCCAGACCACCGACCATAAAACATTTACACCCCTTAATTGATCACTAAGATCAAAAGTCAAGGCTATCTGACCTTCAAAAATGGGTACCGTGATTTGGGCTGCAAGGTGCAGGGTGGTTTCAAATTATAGCCTAAAGCAAAGGTGAAAGGCCTTGTGAGTTGCTGCTCGCCTGGGAGTGAGTGGAGTATGTGAGTTAGTGTGACCTTGTGCCTCCCTCCTCCCCGGACTCATCTCTGTGCCTGCCAAGTGCACTGGTACAATGATAAAATAACAATGGGTCTCATTACATGGAAGGCGGTAAGGGTTAACGGTTCCGGTAATGCTACCGGTGACCGTTAACCCTTACCGCCTTACTACGAGTTCCCTTTGCAGCCGTTAAAGTAGGGTGCCGCATAGGGACCTTAGTACTAATTACGGTACCGCAATTTGCGGTACCGTAATTAGCGCCTTCCCCATTCCCATTATGCCCTATGGGGGCAAAAATGGGAATGGGGAAGGGCCTTGGTGAATGGGGAATTACCGCCCCCGCTCACCTTGTAGTAGGGCGGTAATTCCGCCATCCACCAAGGCGGACACGGTAAAATACCGGCGGCAACCATGGCGCTAATAGCGTCATGGTTACAGCCTACCGTGTAATGAGGCCCATTGTTTTTCCAAGTAGCTAATTAATTGTTAGATCAACCTCACCGCGTATGACAAGCCCATCAGCGCCCACAAGGGCGATAATGGACCGATGAATTTGGACCAATGGCCTGGCATCTCATATGGAGCAGGCTCTACATGTATAGGGCTCTGCCAATTAGTGTTGTAGAATTGTACTCTCTGAAATTACGCCATCAGTGAAATTGTTTGTGCTTATAATGTGCCGCACATGCAGACGGAGCTCAGAACAGTCCGTTGCAGCAGAGTTCTTTGCTGATGCACTTCTATTTTGTAGAAATAAAAACTTGTTATCCTTGGAAGCGGTGTCTTGGGTCTTTTTCCCTAGCAGGTTGTATATTTTCTTATGTTCTACCAAATGAGAAAAAGCCTTCCACATTAGCATCAAATAGCCCAATACCTATAGGTTTAGTCTATGCTATTTCATTTTGTTTTTCTAAATCTTTTGAAAATATTTCAGCATCTTCTGGAGAAGGTAGAATGAACAAACGTAGCATAATACAGTAGCATCATACTTTTCTGTAGCATTCACAATTCTTGTTTGCTACATGCATTCCTTTCACAGTTCCTGAAGCGTTGGAGGATATCCTTTACCGACAATCATCTTTCCATGGTCCCATTACTGTATCTGTTATGCCATTATTATTACCCTAAACAATATATTGGTGTATGCTTGCATGCAAACTTCTGAAACCACTAAGGCACAGGAATGCTTTGACCTCTCCAATGTATCATTTTTTGTATTGTCGTCACGTGTCCGCGCAAAGCACCATTTCTTGTATAGTCGCCTTACAACTATCCAATAAATAAATAAACAAATAAAATGGAAGCCTGTTTTCCATCTCATTATTCACCATAACCTTGTAGCACTCTACTGTTACTTCACCGGCTCAGTGATACACTGATTCACAAACAGAGGCTCTCTTAGAGTTTACCTACTTGACATGTCAATGCATATGTCCCACACTAATGCATAAAGAACCCAATAACAATTGCATAAGATATGCCATACCAGATCAATGTACATGACATTACACTACATTACATTACTAATGCCAGAGAAGAAAGGCCATAATGCAATTGAGCCTAAAGAAACGAGCGCACTGTCGTAAAGTGGCATGACAGTCTCCAGAAAGGGTTCTCAAGCCATGGCCCTACAGGTGCCCACCCTGACGAGCCCCACCCATGCTGACACCTCGGACAGCTGTGTAGCCGATGCGCTGCACAGTTACATGGACTGCCTGCAGGAGTCAGCATTTCGGAAGTACTGACACCTGCAGACAGCCAGTGTAACTGTGGCTTCAGCTACAAGGCTGCCAGATGGCTCTGAATTCCGAAACAGGAGGAGGCTGGAGGGCCAACTCTCTCCTTTTGTTTCCAAATAAAGAGTCATCAAGGAGCAGGAAGCCTTTTAAAACGAGGCTTCATGATGCGTGATGATTCTTCACTCGAAAAACAAAGGAGAGACTGGTCCTCCAGCCCTCCGCCTGTTTCGGAGTACAGAGTGATGACGCAGCAGGCAGCCCTTTCATTCAAGGAACCACATTGACTGAAAAGGCTGCCTGCTACATGTCAGAGCTGGGGCACACTGGTGTCACAGCTTTGGTGTGCCCAGGAGCACTAAAAACCTGTAGGCCATTCTTCTATCTCCATCTTTTCAGTAACCTCAAACCCTGTAATGAGGACCTAGTCTCTCTGAGGTTACTAGCAGTACATGCCCATGAGTATGCCACACAATAACGCTGCCAGATCCAGCAACTTCAATAGCAAAGAGGGGTACTTTCATAAAACAATATGAACCTCTACATGGAACACACACTACTTTTCATAGTGACCCTCTGCTGCAATACTTCAAAACATCCCCTGGTCATTAGGGACTAAAGTGGCCCTGACTAGTCCCTTCCCTTTTTCAACAATAGTGATGTGTTTTGGGTACCTGTTCATAAAGCAGACTCTGTTTCTAGGCATGACACTGAAGTGGAGGAACATACAAGTATTGACCAAGATCACACAGTGTGCCAGACGTCGTGACATCTTTCAGACAGGGCAATGCTTACTCACCTTGTTAGCATTTCTTTTCCCAATGTGACACTGGAAGGCCTTCTCAACACAACGCACTTGAATTCTACATGCCAGCAGCCATTTTAAGTCACTAACTCTTGATCTCAGGGCTTGAGCCAATCAGTGTCCCTTCCCGTTGTTTGCACAGTTATTAATTCTAATCCTTCCTCTATTGCTTTCGGAGACTCTTACATCTGGTTTTATTACAAGAGAACGAGCAGCCCTGTGTCGAAATGGCGGCACCTCTAGCAACCTTGAAAAACAGGTTGCAGTGTCAACTTGTTGATTCAAGAATGAGGAAGGACTTCCTTGTCTCCCTCTGCGCGTCCTGCTGTCAACACCTGTATGGGACGGAGCCTTTGATGCGGCTATAGAGACAAGCGTGGCGGAGCGCCCAAGACCTGACAGCTCCCCGCCCGCCCCTTGCCGGGATTTTTGGCGCAGTCGCTGGCAGCTGCTCACGGAAACAACAGACAGCTTCATCCCACAGTCCTTTGATCTGGGATTAGCGCTCACATTTTATCACATGCTGTTCGTACCCTCGATGAAAGTGTTTGACAAACAGAGGCTTACGTTTCGCCTCTGTCCAGGTCCAGGACAAACATTCAATGGGAGTTGCGTCATTCTAGAACCATGTGCATGGTAACACTGTACATCGGGCCCAATTCTAGGCACTGCAATGAGAAACTGAACACAAAAGCTGAGAATAAACAATGCGGCTCCCTAAATGACATCACCAAAGAAGAAAAAGCAACCCATTCGACGAATTCTCCCGAACTACAGTCGGCTGAGTATTCCATGTTCCATTCACCAAAGGCGGACGTATGTGTCGTCATCCTCTGTGCAATGCCATAACCTACGGAATGCCTCACCCGATCCTAGATGAAGACCCCTACCTCATATCCCCCACGAAGCAACTGGAAGCTGGACATCAAGGAGGCCTCCCCTCAAGTGCCACCTTGCAATCCAGGACAAGTACACCACTCCTCCGTGTTCTCTGTATAGATGTGTGTACTTACAGGTTGCAAACCTAGCTGTGAAGCAACACAGCACAGTGCATCAGGGGCATAAGGCAATATGGGTGGGTAATGTGGGTGTAATGGGTTGCATAGGCTATTTAGGCTACACTTGGAAGTCCATTGAAAGAGGGGATAGACAGGGTTACTGGCAGAGCATATAAGTTAGGTACAAAACGGTGGTCCCTCTTTGGAGGGACCCAGCCACATATCCCACCTGTATGCGACCTACTGCTTCCGGTAAGTGTCCAGTGACCAGGAGACCATGGTTGGGGTGTACTATATCCCACCCATTATTTGAAGTTAAAGTGAGCTGACATGTTGGTGCTATACACAGACCTAAAGAATTAAATAAATATTTATGAAACCAAGCTTTCTGTACCCGAACTAAATGGTGCTTATGAGAAGCAGTACCTAGCACTCTGTCATTGCCTTGAACGTGTGCCAACAGTACATTAACCCAAAAAGACCTGAACTGAAATAGGGAATCTGGAGAAAGCTTAAAACCTGATGGTAATAGTGCAACCATGTGCTATTTTTAAACACATCGGGCCTCATTACGACCCTGGCGGTATGGGGTAAACGGCGCAGTAAAAGGTGCCGGCGCCGTTTACCCCGTACCGCCTCATTACGAGGTCCCCTCGTGGGACCCAGGAAGCAACGCCTGGTCAAAGCAGGCGTGCTTACCGGGTCCCGCGAGGGGAAAAGGGCGCAAACAACGGGCCAACTCGTAATGGCCCGTTGTTTGCTCCCTCTCCCATTCCCATTCAGCCCTATGGGGGCTGGAATGGGAATGGGGAAGGACCGGGTCCGGGTCCTTGGAGGGAGGAATTACGGGGCCTTCCGAACTCGAAATGGCCCGGTAATTCCTCATTCTGAGGACCCGGACGCGATTTCGGCAGCAGCCATGCCGCCAATAGCGGCATGGCTACCGCCGAGGTCGTAATGAGGCCCATCCTCTTTTCAAAATACTACCAAATTATGTGTTGGGATCCCAATGTGTATTAACTGCATGAGGTCTATGGGAAGTATTGCTTGGGGTAAATTCGCCATGCCTGCCCCGTGAAATACGTTCTATGTACTCAATGCTGTAAATATGCCATGGGATCCCTCTCAGAATTAGGTGGTCTTTTTTTAAAGAGGGGGGTATTTAAAGTACCTTTACCAGCGTAGTCATAATGAAGTCGCAGGAAACGTTTGTGTAAAAAGAGTGCTCAGAATGTGACAGACTGAAGGAGTAACCCAGATTTGACTTCAGAATGTATTTTTGTATTGTAGTAAAAATAAATGGTCTATTTCAAAAATGTTTCTTCATATGTGGACCATAGGGCCTCATTCCGTGTCCGCGGAGTGTCAAAAAGTGGTGGTAACAGAATTACCACCACTTTTATCACTGTGACCAAATCAGAGTTTTTCCATGAAGTGGAGGTAAACCTGACACCAAAACGCTGCAAAATCTTTCGAATTACTGCCGGCAGAATGACTGCGGTGGTAATTCCCCTGAAACACCTATGGAGTACTATGGACTTCAAAAATGGGGACTTACACCGCCACCACCACTTGTAATCCTGCGGAAAAGTCAGCGGGTCCAAGTGGCAGCACCGGTAATTTCATTTGGTAGTAGTACCTCCAAACCCGTAATGAGGGCCATAGTATTGACTGCTAGTTCTTTGCACAGGATATTCAATTTTATGTTACGTCTTCCTTTGCCGTGAATGTGAACCCTAAGATATAAGAGCACTTAATAGTCCTCGAAAATACTATTATAAAATACAGTTACAACATGTAATTAGCCCCAGGTTATGAATTCACATGAAAAGGGAGCCTGTGCAGGTTCTGCCTTAAAAAAATGTGCAGGGTTGTAATATTGCCACAAGTAGTTTGTTCCAAAACCTCAGGGAGACCACAACTGAAAACGACTTTTCAGTGTTTTTCATATTCTTGTTTTCAAACTTTATTTTCAATTTTGACAGACGGAAAAGAAGCAAAATTCAAAACTTTGCATTCCATGCAGCCAATCAGCTCCAAGCTTCAATGTCCCCTGTTGGTGCCAAGTGGACAGGATGTTTGCCGGAATGATCAGACTCCACTTTAGGAAGAATAACACAGACCTAATTTACCAAGGAACAACCGCATAGCAGCATGTCAATTTCTAGGGGGCTGGTCTAATATTGCAAGAATGCCATCAAGGGCAAATCAATTAGCATGTCAATCAAGTTGTAATGTTCCCATTTATGGCATGTGGCTCAAAGCAATTAGCAAGGACACCACAGAAAACACAGTAAACAGGAAATAGGTAACACGGGCATCCATTTTTCACACAAGGTGTGCAGCATAGGACCATCATGAATATAGGTACTCATCAAACCACTCAAACTTCAATACTCAGGCCCCAAGAAACGTCCCTGTGGTCTGTGGACAGTTTGGGTGAGCTCAGAGAACACTTAAGAGATGTTGGACCTTTTGTGGCAAGATTTAAAACAAACTGTTTGACAGATTTGTGATGAACCGCAAAGCGATTGCAAGTCAGACCAGATGCAAAGTCCTTGCAATGGTTTGGTGCAAATCCATCCAAAGGCTTAATTTGTACCTGAGAACAAATATTGGCATATGAGAAACTCTATGAAAAACACACATTTCAGGAGGCACCATAACTTTATAGGGCCTATATGTTGTCAAAGTTTTTCAAGCAAAAAGTGCTCTTCTTATAGGAAGTCCAACATAATATTACTGTGGATCACTATAACTGCCCATGTCCAAAATCCCTTCAGATTTAACCTGGAATGTTTGCAAACCCACAGAGCGATTTTCAGGGTCATAATAGGCCAATTCGTGTATAGGCACCAGAAAAACAGCCATATATTTTAGCCAAGGGCAGACAGATTGGGTATTTGAAAAACAGGCAATCTGGTAGGTTTCCAGCAAGGAGAACATGATCTAACTGCTGCCATTGTTACTCACAGACTTTTTTTTAGGGTCCTGCAGTCAGTCCCTGCAGCAATTAAAACATCTTTCAAAGTGATATGATAGTACAGATTATTAAAGGAAGACCACAACCCAGTTTAAGTGTCATCCTCAGTTGTCAGTATTTTCCAGTATCTCAAATGGTTTGGCATATTTATGATCCAATCCTCCACTTTCAGCTTTTTCTTGGTTTTCCACAGTTTTGTTATATCCTTCTTGGCTACAACTGTTGCCCCTAACAGCTGCATTTCATGGCAGTGAAGGGAAAGGTGGCTACTTCCACCACACAAAAGGGCAGGGTGTACAGTCGCTCATCAATTCTTCTCCACTCACCAAATCCAATCTATGAAATGGAAATCCTTGACCTTGTTGCCGTCGCACAACATATGGGTTAGACCATCCACTTCACTTAGAGATCCCCAACAAGTATTCACATCCAACAAAAGTTATACATCCTAACAAGTGTCCAGTAGACAGTAGAAATAATGGAGTATCTTTTGTTCTGTAACACGCAGGCTTAACTCTACCCTACTATTGGTCAGTAAGGAGCATAACAAATTCCATTGCTCAGAGGTTACCTCGTTGTTTAATTAGTATACCAGTCTAGCCTCCGTTTCCCACAGTAATCTTCACACTTTCCATCACCTGGCATTAGGTTGAGGAAATATAAAACACAGATGAGCAGGAATTTGTAGACATTATATGAATCAAGCACATCCTTAAGTTCCTTTCACAACATTCCCTTACAGGTCACAATGAGATCTTTTAACATGTGTACTACAACAATTAACCCAAAGCCAAACGAATTAGGATTTTATAGGTTAAAATGTAAATTCATGAATAACAGTTATCATGTCACCCAATACCTTCATTCCTTCATCGATCAGACTCTTCCACTGTAATGTTTTATTATATAATTGAAGGGTTGGATTATTCCAGATTGAGGCTTTCCTGTGAATCCACTAACTTACTTATGTCTAATACCCGGGAAAGATATTGTGGCTAGCTTTCCATGTGCCCATGGACAATTGTTTCAAGTACAAAATGAGCTGTCCATCATTCCTCCTATTCCACTCAAGAAGGTCTGTTATGTTTGTCTCGTGAAATCCAGTGATATGCCTTCTTCAGCACAACGCCAACATGGAATCAGTTTCTATTAGGGAAAGCAAATCCCCACTTCTTGCTGCACTTTATGAACATTTGGAATGGTACTTTGGAAGCCCCCCCCACCCTCTCTTCCAACAATTCAGTGTATAGACCTGAACTGTGTTTTACTAAATGGGTCATGAATAATGATTTTTAGAATGCAAACTAAGTGACATTGGCTAATCGAGGATGTCTGTGATTCATTAGACAGACAGGGCTAGCAAGATAGTTTTCTTTGCCTGTGTTTCCTCAAAATTGATTATTGCACCATGTCACTTAAGTTTTAATAGATTCATTCATAAAATGTTGATGTATGTATGCATGCATTTTCCATACTGGTTCATGTATTTATGTTTTGATTCATCTACATAATTACAAATAGACCTAATTGGTATTTTTTAAGCTTGTAATCGTAGGACCTATGGCTTACGTAATAAACTAGAACATTTTTAGTATAACAAAAATACTATTCTCTGTGTGTACTGTTCTTTGAGGTAATTTAATAACCCATGGAATAGGGCCAGTCGTAACATAAACTGGGTCTTCGAACTATTTGGTTAATGGTTCATCTGGGGGACTCCCCTTTGTGTGCTAGTTACTAAATGGGAGCAGCAGGGACTGAAGGACATAAAGAACCTCTGCTAATAGTGCCATTTGACCACGGTATCCTTGACCCATAAATTCAAATATGTTTTTCTCATTTTAGACAAGGTTTTCAAGTTTTGCCAGCACCGCCTTGACATTAAGGGCAGGGATATTTTTTGAGATATCCATCTAAGAGCATACCCCCATATTTCACTTTCCTATCCAAACGTCTAAAATCTCAGGTGGTGACGTGGTATACGCCAAAGTGTTTGTTTACAATTGTTCGAATGAACAATTGACCGATTTTAAAGGGTCACAATGGACCTTTTCATAATTGACCGCATATATATATATAAAGTCATACCGTGGGTCAGTCCATAGGTCCTGTGACAAAAACACCCAATCTTTTATATATATATAGGTTTGGTTTTATATATATATATACCTATATATATATATATATATATATATATATATATATATATATATATATATATATATATATATATATATATATATATATATATATAGGGTTTTGCGGGGTTTCCGTTTGGTGGGGGGTTGCGGGAGGTTTCCACCCGCATATATGTTACAATTGACCTTCACAATTCAGTCAATTGTGTAAACGTCAATTGTAATTCGAACAATTGTGAAACGAACAATTCGTATACAACCGGTGACGTCAGACCTATTTCAACTACTCAGAAATTTAAGAGCCACTTATTTAGATACATTTATTTTACAGCCAGATAGGCATCCAAATTCCCAAAAGATCTCCTTGAGCAGATTAGAGAACTGTGCCAGGTTGGGAAACAAGAGTACTCTGTCATCTTCAAACAAAGGGTTTGTGGGGGGGTGGGCGGGCAGGGAATCCCCACACCTGATTCACAATATAGCATTACATTGCCAGATGTACACAGCAAGCGGTGCAGAGGCATGATCAAGTCTACAGTCATACCGTGGGTCAGTCCATAGGTCCTGTGACAAAAACAACCAATCCATTCCTCTGTGACTCCTCTGACCCTGTCTAGGGTTGAGAGTAACTTGAGAGGGCTGCAATATGTTAATTTTCACAGAATACGGTTGTCGGGCCCATCAAAGGCCATGTCCATAGTAGATTATGCCAATAGCCTATACCTCGGTATGCCGTATCGACTTCTAAAAAAACTACAACGCATTCAAAATGCGGCAGCCAGGCTCCTTCTCAAACTACCCCAAAGAGAACACATCACACCTGCGCTAAAAATACTACATTGGCTACCAATAAAGCAACAAATTCAAATCAATGTGCATCACGCACAGAGCAATACACAACCAAGGTGCAGAAGTCCTGAGAGATAAATTACGCCTACACCAGCTGACAAGAACACTCAGCTCAAACAACATCTGCCTGGAACTGAAACCCTACAACAGAAAAAAACTCAGAGGATCCACCTTCTCTCACCAAAGCCCGAAAACTTGGAATGACTTACCAAAGAATATACAGAACACAAGAAACCACCTATTATTCAGGAAATTGCTCAAATCCTGGCTCTTCATTGCGTAACTAGAAGACCACCCACAAGACCACCCACACTGCTAAAAACACCAATGAAGGAAGATACCATTCCCGGTTCCCACCAAACAACTGAATACAAACAGAATCCAAGGAACGCACTCCACGACATACCATAAAACATAATGAGAGATAGCCACAAGAGGAGGACACTTAAGACTGAACACATAGACAGACCAAGACGGAAGCACTTAGATGACTCACCCATAGCATCCCAGCCAGTACCACACCCATACTTCCAGCTGAAAACTCCACATAGATATTAGGAGAAGAGGACACTACAACTCCTGCTTCGACACCCAAGGAGGACAACAGACACAACAATCTCACTATACATAGTTCATTAGAATACAACAGAGAGTGTGCCGCGCTAAAACCCTTACAGCCAGACGGTCAAGAAAGGATAGTAGCAACTAATCCCACTGGTAGGAATATAATTTATTCCGAACAAGATGAGCCACAACCAGGATTCTCACCCCACTAACCCCACATTCACATCTCTGCATACCTAACTCACCCGAACATTCACACAACCTACTCTCCCCCAGCAAACCGCACACACTTCACCACACTGCATCAACAACAAACTAACAATACATAAACAACACCAACAGCACACGTGGTCACACCCCGGTCCAATGCTAACACCAAAGCGCAGCGCACAGTGTACACCGAGCTGAGGCCGCCAACAGCACACCACCTCTCTCTCTCCTACTCCCTCTTCGCCAGAGTGCCTGGGGACGGTGTGCGATATAAATACCTTTAACATTTAACATTTAACAAAGATTTTCCAAACAACAATGTTGGCCATTTAGTAAAAAAGTTTCCCTCCAGCGAATCAGATGTGTTATTTTGAACTAGCCAATCTGTTTGCTCCTTTGTAAGCTTTGTGCTTTTTTGCAGGACTGCAAACACCAATTGGTCAATCAGGGCCCTCAAAACGTCCTTGTGGTTTGTGGATCGTTTGGGTAAGCTCAGAGAGCACTTAAGAGATTTAAGAGCCACGAAACTCTACACCAACAACAACCACACATTCAGTACATTGACTGTCTTGCAAGGAACTGATGTGCCAGGTCCTTCTCACTTTACAGGGCGAGGCAAGCTGCCACGTGGCACAATCATGTCAGTGGATGGGATACAGGCAGTTATTATTTGATTATTTGATTATTTAATGGAGTTTTATATGGTGCCAATTGCGATCACAAGAGCAACATAGTAAAGGGGTACATGGCATTGTATAATTCACGGGCTTTGCATTCATTCAGATCAGTTAAGTCAAAAGAAATAGGACAAAAATGAGAAAACATGAGCCCAAATAGATAAAGATTCTAGTAACAATAAATAAAGTGCCACAAATAAAGTGCATGTGGTCTATGGGCAAAGCATGTCAGAAATCGGTGTGATCGGACCAAGCTAGAGTTCCAGGAGAATAGACCAAGTGTCAGGAGCAAGGTTCGGATGAAAAGCTTTTCAATAAAGTTATGTTTTGAGTTATATTTTTTCCTGAAGTGGAGGTTGTTCCTATTTAATGTGATGCTGTAAGGAAGTAAGTTCCAGAGGGAGAGTCCAGCAGCATTAAATGTTTTGCCACCTTCTTCTTGAAAGCGGAAGTCGATGTCAACATGGAGTCAGAAGATCGCAACGATCTGGATGGCATGGACCTCTCAGCTGAACATTTGTTCTAAAATCAAGCCTTATGCATGAGGCAAAAACTTTAAAGTTGATGTCCACTGACACTGGAAGCCAAGGAAGGGAAAGAAGTGCTGGTGTTATAGGATCCAACCGTTTGGGGACATGAGTCAGTTTGCCGACTTTTCTTGTTGGATGAGCTGTAGCTGATGTTTCAATTCTTTTGGCAGGCAAAGGAGCAGACTTTTACAGTAGCCCAGATACGATTGCAGAAGATACTGTGTCTCAGGGCATGGAACAGGGAATGTGATTTCTTAGTGAGATGATAAATGTGAAGGACGAAAGAAAGGATATTGCCAAACATGACACCAAAAGTTTTGCTAAGGTGGGCAGGGTTGGACAAGCTCCCAGAGATGAAAGTTATACAAAGGTAATATAAGGATGGGTAATGACACAAAATAGATATAGATAATCTTGTTTTGTACGGCATTGAGAAAAAGGTAATTTTCAGTCATCCAGTCCTGAATCCGCTGCATGAGATGTCTCGGTTAGGTAGCCTGGAGGACCTTAAAGGTTATATAGGATATGACTATCCTCGGCATAGAAATGGATTATGGCATTTTCAGCAGTGATAATATTAGCACGAGTTTTAAAGTGCACTATTAATCCAAGGGGAGAGAATGAAGACCTGTGGAACATCATGGCATAAAGTGGTGGGATTATAGCAAAAAGGGCCAAATCTGACAGGTGATTCTCAGTGTGAGAGGAATGGAGAGAAGAAATCAAGGGCAACACTAAAACATCCAAATTAGGTCTTTAGTCAGCTGAGGAGAATGGAGTGAGTAACATTGTCAAAGGCTGCCGAGATTGAGGAGAATGGAGTGAGTAACATTGTCAAAGGCTGCCGAGATTTCCAAGAGTATGAGGATTGCCAGAGAATTGGCTTCCAGCTAACAAAGGCAGGGCAGATATTGGCCCTCATTATAAGTGAACCGGTCCGGAAATAAGGTGCCGATAACAACGTTACAGGCACCTTTTTCGGACCGGCTCACTCCAAGACTGCTGTTAGGGGATGTAAACTACCGGCAGGCCTGACTTGCTGGTAGTTCAGGGCCCATATAGATCACTAAAGCACTGGCACCGTTTACAATGGTGCCGGTGCTTCAGTGTTCCCATTCCCATGGAATACTATGGAACTCACAGGAATGGAAACTTACTCTTCCACCACTGCCGATAATATCCCGGTATTAGTTCGATATAGGGCAGTGCAAATGGTAAAACAAGGTTGCTGGTAGGCCACCTGCAACCTCATAATGAGGCTCATTGTCTCTCTCCGAGGACTGAGACAGGATTGATGCTTATGCAGCAAGATGCACGACTCACTATGCTACGCAAATTATTGAAAGGATACATTTTCAATGATCTTCCCCAAGGAAGGATTGTTTGCAATGGGCCAGTAATTTGCAGGGAAGTTCAAGTCATCAATCACTTGTTGCATAGACATTTTCTTGAGGGAGTGTGGGAAGAACCCAGATTCCAAAGAACTGCTAAAAAAAAGTGGTTAGAGAAGGAGACAGGCTAGTAACCTTACCATTATTGGTTTTGTCAGGGCAAGAGTGAACCTGTTCCAAGGAGGTATTCATATTTTTAGTGACACCAGCTCAGATTTAGAAATGGGCTTAAAGGCAAACAAGGAGGTAGAGGTCTTAGGGTCAGGGACCAAAGACATGTCTGAGTGGGACATGGTAGATATAGTACAATTAATTTCATAAATCATCTTGACAGAATAGAAGGAAAGGGAATCTGCAAGTGCCTGAGAGACAATTGGAGAGGAAGAGCATGTTTTGGGGAACTAAATCCTACAGAGCCCAGCAGATGGCTTGGATGTCACAGTAATGGGGTGACAAAGGAGGTCCTTTTTTTTGACAATATGACTGCCCGATATCCAAGTTGGAATTTAAAGCAGGGTTTTGGTATTTTATTTCATCTACTTGATTTTGGGCCCAGCACCAATGCTTTTGAAGCTCTATATTTTTCTCTTTTAGTGTGGCAAAACAAGAAAGGTTTGATTTTCTTTTTAATGATTGGGCATTGAATCCAAGGCCCATTTGAGTTACTTTGATAGAACAGCAAAGATGGATTTAGCCGAGCTGTTGAATGTAATAAAGTTATCAAAGGCTTCTGGGAATGTTGTTAGTTCATGCGTCCCATGGGTCTTACTAGCGTGGAGCCCAGGTCTGCGGGATGGTGAAGAGATTCAATGAGGAGAATTTAGAAATTCTTGATTGAAGAAGCCGTTGGTCTGACCAAGAAAGAGGGCAAGCCACAAATTCAGGATGGAGGACAGAGCATCATCAAGAGTATGACCACCAGTGTGTGCAGTTGTGGAAGTCTAGTTGTCGATAGACATAGAATCACAAAGTGTAGAGGAGAAGGGGTGTTTTTGGAGGAATAATCTAACCAGGTATTTACGACACAGAGGACACATTCCTTACTTGAGGTGGTCTGCAGAATTGAAATAAAGTCTGCCCATTCATCTAGGATAAGAGTAGGGTCATCTAGGGTGGTAGATTTTGATAAATATGATGGAAGTGCTAACGCTGAGGAGACATTTGCAGACAGTGCATTCAAAGGAGGAGGCAGAGGAAGTAGGGATATATTTGGAGAATGGGAATCTCCAAGCGACAACCGACACCAATTGTGTTGGACCTATTGGAAACCTCGAGCTTGAAGCCATCAAATACAGGGTGTCAACAACAGTTGTGTGTGTGTGGCCATCCCACCCTTATTGTGGTAAATAGTGATGTTAGAACAAACAGCATTGAGCAGATATGTCATTATGGTGGAAGACATTATGTGGGATCCATAGGCGTGGTGTTTACTCTGGCTGCGCTAGCAAAGGGACTCACAGGAGGTGGTCAGAACTGCCACTAATTCCTGTCATTACATAAGGGGGAATAGCTGCAGATATGAAACTTGGGTGACCAGTGTAAATTTACTTTGCAAAGTGTGCTGTCATCTCATCCTGCACGCTATGGCTGCTCTCCTCAGCCCACCAGCTGCACCTGGGTTATACTGGTGGCTGTCTGCGTATGGCCGTTGCATGCGGTCCAGTGGTGATTAACACATTGGCTGTCTGCACTGGCCGAGTATGGGTAGGCAGACTTGCAGTAGGTTGCCAGCCTTTAATAGAGCGACTAGTCTTCAGCATGTGCCTTGGTGCTATCACATAACTCCTTGCTTTTGAATGCTATGGGCTCCTCCAATGCAAAATCTGTTGTGCACGTGGGCCCTGATGTAGCATTTCATGTCTTTTGTTGTAGCGCTCTTGCATGAAGTAATTAACTATGTCTATATTGGGTGTCCACCGGTACATGTGAGAAATATGAAGGTGGTGCTACTTCATAGCACATATTGTGTTTGTCTGCAGGTGGGCTCCAATGAAATGAGTTGCTCGTGGTGTGTGAAGATGTGTACTTTCACTTACCACGCAGAATGCAGTTCTTTTTTCGAATGTTCCAAATGTGTCTCAGGCCAGGATCCAAGAAAGCATTTGGGTAAAGCAGTGAACGGTATGTGTGCGGCATCACACACCAGGTGAATTTTCAGACTGATGTATCCTTTCCGGTATTAGTAGTAGAATGTCCCATTCAGAGGGTTTTTGTATTGCCCTGTGTGCTATCAATAGCAAATATTACTATAAGGAAAATGTAAATAGCGCAGTGGACGGCCTTGTTGGCTCTGATGTCATCAGGGGAGGGGGGAAAGTAAAATATCATGCCACAAATGGTTTGGATGCTGCAGCAGAATTCTATATTGCTTTGGTGATGGTGGTTTTGGATATTTAAAGAGTGTCTTCTGTAATTTGTTGCATTGAGCCTGAGGCATAATATCAGCTCACCTGATATGGCATGTGGATTTCCATTTTCGAGTGTGATGTTGCCCTCTATCACATGCAAAGGATTTAAAGCAATATCTTTATTGGCCTGGTATCTCAGTGCATACTGGTGGTCTGTGTAGCTTTCCAGCGCTATGAGCTTATGGAATGTTCTCCTCCTGGTGTGAACAATGTGATCAGGTGCTTAAGCAAGCTAAAGCAGGGACGGTGCATCTGTCCCAGCTTGTGCTTCAGACATGAACCACAGAGGATTAAGGATTCCCTGCATCTTAATGCCACCAAATGTGAAGATGAGCCCATAAATATTGGCCTTTGGAAACTGTACGAGGAAAGGGTAGCCAGGAACTGAAACCCAACTCCCCTAATAGTTAGGAACAATATGTCAAAGACTATTGAGAATACTCACACAGAACATAAAATAACTGCAAAACTGGCTGATAATAGGACAACTCACTGATGGAGAGGTTTAGCAAAATTCAGTGAAGGATCCCACCACAAGGATATTGAAGGGAATTTCAGACATACTTTCCAGGGGAGTAGAGCATGAATGGATCAGCTAAAGGGGGTGGTGACTTTCTTATGAGTCAGGTAATGGTCAGACCAGCCTTTTACACTATTCCCAAAATTCACAAGGATGTAGAAAACTCACAGGGCACCTCATTATTTTTGGTATAGAGTCAATCATTGAACCCCTGTTCAAATATGTTGACATCTTTGCTAAGTAATATGTGGAAACAATGCAATTGTATCTAGGCGAATCTATGCACATGGTCAAAGTATTAGAAGATTCAGAGTTAGAACCCTTAACAGATATGTTTGTCAGACTTGACATAATGAGTTTTTCTCAAGGCATACCACACATTGATGCAATAGATGTTGCTTTTACGGCACAACAAAAGTTGGCAGACTGCACCAGCATTGATTTTCTGAAAATACCTATTTATCCTGAATATTCACCGAAACTATTCTTAAATAACAGACTTTGAAAAAGAAACTTATGTATGGCTGTTTTTCACTCCATAGGTATGCCTTCTGCTGTTGGCACATGGTGTGCGACATCTTAAGAAATCGGGACACCTATAGGGAGTCACTGCTATGTCCTCTGCCCATCCCATATCACATCAAAGAGGCACAACAGTGGTATATGTTCAACAGCTATTTAATCAAGCATTTTGATTTTTGCCCTACATCCACTCTTATTGTAACGTATAAGCCAAAAGTCTGGCTTTTGAAGCATGTTGTCATCAACCAAGGGCCTTTGCAAATGACTGACTGCAGTGTGTTAGTCTACCTCCAATTAGAATGGGTTAGCAGCTGTTTTAAGGGCATTTTATGTTCAACCTCAAGACTGAGGGGCTATACAGTCAGGGTACAAATGGACAGTCAAATGTCAGTGTCATGCATCTGCAGTAGGGTAGTGCAAGATCCAGGGCCCTGAATTCACTGCTATGCTGTTTAAATGTTGGCAGAGTCCGATCTGTTTTCATTGGTAGTGGTTCATATTCCATCTGGCAAAACGCCAGAAAGCTGAACAGCTCAAAAGAATATTTCCATCTTCCCTATTGTTCTGCAACTACCTGCTCGATGTTCACAGGATGTGTGAAGGGTGTAGTATTCCCCTTCTGAAACTGCATGCAAAACTTCAACTCAACAGTTCCATCTTCAGATCATGTCACTTGAAGAGCTTATGCCAGTCTGGCAGGTGTCTTTGAATGATGTGTTGTACATGTCTACATTCCTTTGAAATTATTACTGTGGTGAACCACAGGTATTCATCCCTTCTCCCTAAGGGGGAAAACTCCCTCTCTGAGGCGAGGGAGGTGAGCCCACTCTGCAAGATGCTCTTTATGGGTCGAGGCACGTGCAACCTCACTGGGAGAGACACTCACTTTTGGACAAGGAGTCCCATTCCTGTGAGGAACTCTCGAAGTCTACCATAGATGCATATATGGGACTAACTTCTATGAAGAGTACTGTGGCAACTTTACATTTGGTTGAAAACAATGTGAAAAGAAACATATGTTGAAGAAAAAATGAAGATATCTCTTTAACCAGAGAAATGTGTTCAACTGCGTCGAATCAGAGCAGAAGGTGAGAAGGAGAGTGCTGTGGGCAGGGAAAGCTACCTGATATCATCACACTGTTTGAATGTGGAGTCAAGCCAAATATGCAGGGCTCGTTACTTCCCAAGAGCAAGAGAAACACAGTGGGAGACACCAGAGCCCCGGCGTATGCAACCACAAAGGAAGCGGTATGAGAAGGAACACAGAGGGTAAGTGCCTGGCAGTGGTGTGGCAAAGCTTGCAGAGTGGTGGGCAGGACCCCTGAGGAACAGCACTGAGATTACCAAGAGGGGAAGCCTGAACGGCATCTGATTGCCAGCGTCTGTGGAAGGTAGGCACCCGATGACGAATCAAGAACGGGAACCTGAGCAGTGAGAAGAGAGAGAACCAGTACCAGAGTGTGAGACGGGCCCTGAAACCCTCCGCTGCACAACAAAAAAGTACAGGCTAAATCAGGAATAGCGGGAGGCTGCCGGGGAATCATTATATGCATGAAGAAACTTGTCCCAGTTCCAAGGACAAGAACGAAAATGTCAAATTGAATGACTGGAATTATACAAACCAGAGAAATCAAATAACAAACAACCCTGCTGGGGAAGACTGGTGGGGAAGATAAATCTGTGAGCCCTGGCTGAATCCTGAGGATGGAAGATGCTCTTCCTTGTCACAGTACCTTGGGTGCCTCGGCAGGGGAAGTGGTGGAGTTTCTTGGCTTTACTTGATGAGACCCCCTCAAGGATGCACCTCCCTCCCCCTTGGAAAAAGGAGTTGCTTGGATGTCGATGTCGAGCAGAAGAAGGGAACCAAGCAGTGTCGGTAAGGCAGCACTTTTGGTCTTTGCGTTGGTCTCCATTGGTGGTCTGTTGCTCCGGCTGTGGATGTTCACGAAGGTGAAACTTGCTGTAGACCTCGACAAGGCCTGGCTATAGAAGTTAAGACCCTTGGCGGCTGTGAAAGACCTTCAGTGGTGAGAACTGCAGTGGCAGAAGTAGGTGTCTGGTTTGGGAATTTTGTGATTTACAACCTTTTGCTTCTGGTGACCTTGACAAGACTACTGGACTTGAAGAGAGAGATTTGCCCCAGTCCTGAGGAGGAGATAGTAGAAAGAAGTTTATCAACAGAGACTGGGAACTAAAACCCTGGTAGAAAGGGCAACTACCCTATATCTGCTGAGTTTAAGGCTAGAGAAAGTAAAACCCTGAAATAACATTGTGAGAAAGTTGAGATAAAGCTCACCAATGAACAAGATAAAAGCGCAGACAGCTTCAGAGAGAGACCTGTGGCAAAGCAATCCTGAAGGGGAATCAAGGCAAGCATAATTTGGGAAAACCTGAGCAAAGAGACTGGGAAGAAAATACATGTGACGACAAGAGTGTGAGGAACTACTGGCAGGAAAAGTACTCCAAAGCTAGGGCCACAGAAAGCATGAGACCCAAGGGTCATTTTGAAGAACTACAAGACTTGATAAGAAAGAGTATCCAAGGAGATTACACTAAGAATGATATGAGCCAAAAAGAAACATGTATATCAAAATCTATCCAACAAGAAGAAAAGACCAGAGGAAGAGGGGACATTTTCTTGGTCTATTTACTTTAGATATATTTAGTGGTAGGGTCAGATAGAGTTAGTTTGGAAGCAGGACATATTTACTTTGCACTACCTGACACCGGGTGAGCATGATCTTATTCACATCATTTTTATTTAAGAGAGTTCAGAATGTCCTCAGCATGTCTGACACCATATTCCGACCCGCCACACTACCCATACAGAATATTTAAAGCAAAACCTGTTCCTTTTGTATACCTGACAGAAGTGTGCTAAAGTGTGCTAAATTTGAAGGGACATACAACTTACATTGGTGACGATGATGGGATGTGAAAACCACAGGTTCAAAGAACAATGGATTGTCCTTCTTATGGCTCACACAGAAGTTGTATGTCTGCCTGCACTCACCATCCCTTGCCCCATTTTTCATTAATACTAATGGTTTGTCTAAAAGGTAAGAAGCAAAACTTTGACTATGATGGTCTTATTCTGGATGTTGGTTTGCCTATTAATACATCTTGTGGTAGTTTGACAATGGATTTTTTCATTACTCCATGGCCTACTTTTCCTCATCTCAGTCATAACATTATTTATTTATCTTCCTTCCCTTCCCCTTGCTGCACAACTGTGATGCTGGAAATGCATGGAGGGACAGGGCATCCTTGTCCTTGTCCTAAACCTCTGTATTCTGTGTTCTGCTTATTTTCTTCATAAGAGTTCAGTTTGGACCCCTGGCACTGCAGCTCTTCATTTTTGTTCTTGGTGGACCACAACTCATGGCATACCCTTAGAGCACCAATGGGTAGGGGTACAACCCTGTACCCTAGTGAAGGTTTTGGGCACATGTGTGTTTCCCACAGAGCAGGTAATGGGCTGATGGCAGCTACATGCTGATGACAGTGGTTCTAGGTATTCTCCATTTCTGGGTCCGTGCCATAGGATTCAATGGATTCCTACACAAAGACAAGATGGCGACTGGTGGCCTCTTGGTTTCCTTTGCCTTACCCTCTTGTTTCTCAAAGTCCTGAGAAGCCCTGGCTCTGTCCCCTTCCCCTGAATGGTTTTTGGGTGGAAGAACCATATATGGCCCAGGGGCTGCCTCCTAGTACACTGGCTGGAGCCTTCCAGGGGCTGCTTGTTGTGAGTACACCCTTGGGGAAAAGCATTCCTGAATGAAGTGAGCAGTCACTATAGATTCTGTGTTGTGAGCATCTGGTTTTGGTTGTGTGACACAATGCCGGCACTGACTGAAACTGTAATGAATACACTATGGTGTACTAAAAGTCCGGGGAGTAGACCCCAATCCACATCATGTGTTTTGTGTGTCTTGTTTCTGGTAAATAGCTTGAACACCTGTGAGCCTGATTGGGTGCTGCCTGCATGAATGCACTTGTGTGTGACTGACTGGTTGAGCCTGGCTCACCCTGTGGGAATGGGGAGTGTTTTGTATAAAGGGGGCCTCACACTCATCCCTTTGTCAGAAGCTGTAACAGAAACCTGAAGCAGAAGCTGATGTAATCTTAAACTTGCATCCTGGAATCCAGTTGGAGGAAGAATTATGTTGCCGAATCTCTTCATCAAATGCCAAATACTGCTGTGCTGATTCAAGGACTGAACCAGAGAGGACCTGGATAGGAAACCTCTTCCCATAGCTATGAGGGAACATCGGGCAACTGCTGTTTTTCAACCAAAGTGTCCTGGAAACCAGTCCTGCGTGCCTGCCATCCGGAGAAGGAATTTTCGTGGGTCCAGAAGAGGAGTGCCTGGACATCTTGAAACCAAGATGTTCATCTGTGTCGCCCAAGATCTGGAGGAGTGTTTGTGATCACTGGAAGCCAAGCTGCAGAGTATCGCCCTGGAAGAGGGGGTACTCTGGCATAGTACTGCTTGACAACCAGAGCTGGAAAAGTTCCAAATCATTGAAGAATCCTTAAAGGGGCATCCCTGCCGCAACATTTATCAACTTTTCCTCACTAGAGAAGGACCAGGGTTGCTGTTGACAGTGTCTGCTGTTGGATTTACCACCACCAAAATCCGCAGAAGATGTCCTGAGTGTCCAGACTTGGTGAGCGTCTGCCGTCAAGTCCAGTAGTCTTGTCCAGGTCACCAGAAGCCCTCCTGATGTCTGTGTTGCGGCTCCAGCAATGAAGAAGGAAAGGTTGTAAATCACAAAATTCCCAAACCAGACAGCTACTTCTGTCACTGCAGTCCTCACCACTGAAGGTCTTTCACGGCCGCCAAGGGTCTTAACTTCTATAGCCAGGCCTTGTTGAGGTCTACAGCAAGTTTCACCTTCATGAACATCCACAGCCGGAGCAACAGACCACCAATGGAGACCAACGCAAAGACCAAAAGTGCTGCCTTACCGACACTGCTTGGTTCCCTTCTTCTGCTCGACATCGACATCCAAGCAACTCCTTTTTCCAAGTGGCAGGGAGGTGCATCCTTGAGGGGGTCTCATCAAGTAAAGCCAAGAAACCCCACCACTTCCCCTGCCGAGGCACCCTAGGTACTGTGACAAGGAAGAGCATCTTCCATCCTCAGGATTCGGCCAGGGCTCACAGATTCATCTTGGATTCTGTTCTCCTTTGGCTTCCCAGGCATGCTTGGGTAGTGGGATCTGTGGAAAGAAAAGCACACTAATGTTGAACATATTTGGACAGGGCTGTAACAAACAAGATAAAGTACACCTTAAGTTTTCTTTACAGGTTGCCGAGGTAGGAGTGTCCTCACACAGTATTGTTTATCTATTCTAACGAAAGCATTCAGCCAATCAAAATCTAACCTGCCTTCTTACAGTAATCTATGAAGTTACACATTGCTTAGAATTCTTTTGCTTTTTGATAACTGTCAGCGGTTGGTGCATTTTTACAGAATCTAAGTACATAGTAGTACCACATAGCGTGTATATTATTGCCATTATTAGGATAGTGTTGCCTGAGTACAAAGTGTTATTTATGTGTATATATGTACCTGGACACTATCTTATATAAAAGTACAGTGTTAGCTCAAAACATAGAGTGTGGACATTCCATTGTGGGGACTTGGGGATTCACTGTACTTAAGAACCAGCCTGCATCACCTCTCGAGTCTCAGCCTTGGTTGCTCATCCATTGCTATCATTAGAGAACCTAGGCTGGGGTGCTCTGTGTGTCTACCCCAACTGTATCGGGGCAGAAATGCACATACCCCCTTCAGCCTTTACAACACTCTTATTTAGTTTGGCAGATTATACCTGTAACATGAAAAAACATTATAGTGGCCCCTTTAAATTAGAAAGCTGTTAAAGTAGAAAGCTTTTGTTAAATGAGAAAAAAGTGTTTTAAAGTTAAAGCTAGCTGTTATATGCATATTTTAATCAAGAGGGTGTTTGGGGATTCAGCTGTCTAGATCGAGTAATGAATTTAACTACAAGGAGGAGTCCTTATGAGTAATTAACATTACCACCTGCTATCTGGTCGTCTCTAAACCTGGAGGCGAAATGCATTTTACAATGTTCATTGCATGCATATCTGGAACCTTATGTTTCATTCTAAAATGTTCATACATCAAGACAGACATTTTTGGGAACTGTTAGATAAAGCAAGAGTTAACTTACATAATGTGTGTGTAACAAATGCCTAAATTAGGACGGGCTGTGAAAACCAAAGGTGATTGTACAAGAGCACAATGGGAGGCTCGTGAGTTAGTTTAAGAAAAAAAGTATTTTATTTAACTATCGTGGCATGATGGATATGGGAGGCTATTTGGAGTGCGGAGATGGAGGCAAGGCAGCAGCGACAGGTGTTTCCTCATTGTCAGCTGCATGCCCCATGCATGTTTGTTCATGTTATGCAGCTGTGCATGCGTGATCCCTAACACGCTACACTCTGAGGCTTCAGTGTCATTGCTGTCATGAAGAGGGAGCACGCTGGCTCACAACATACCTCAATTTCTTGAACATGATTTATTTTAACTTTATTTTATCGCAAATGTACCTAGCTCAAGAGTACCTGAGTGAATTACAACAGGATTCTGCGAGAATCGGGCTTGGCATTTTATACAGTAATGTAGTACTGTTGGTGGTGGGAGAGAAGGATTTTTATTTGTCCAGCAGCTATTGATGAACTGGATTGTCAGTCTCTGGATAAAGTTCAAATGATAGTCTTGGTATCGGGAAGGTATCCTCCTGTCCTTTGGGTCTGCCATGTCTTGAAGGTTCTGGAGCTGTTTAGAGAACATGTTGTTTTGTCTTTTGTGAACGCATGTTTCCTTCCCACTTTCATCATGCTGTTAGTTGAACTGTCATGTAAGAGGGCATTGCTTGCCTTCTAGTTATGCTTGACCTTCACTCAGTGTCCAGCCTTGAATGGAGGACTTCTTGCTGCCTTTTTTATTGTCATACAATGCTCTTCTGTCCTTTTTCCTGTCCCTTACTCTCCATATTATATTCTCCACTGATATGGACTTATATATGGTGGAAGTAGCACCCAGCATGCTTTTCATCTTCTCATAAGCTTTAATGGAGACATTTCAGTGATGCAGTTGAGTGCTAGATCTTGTGCCTCAACAGCTTCCATGTTGATATCATGTGGGTTTCTTTTGAAAGCTGCTCAGGCTTCCTTTGATTAACCTACCCACCCTTTAAACTTGACTATTCACTTTTGGAAGGTACAGTGTTGTTTTCAGTTGAGCTACCCAATAGGCAGTTAGGTATTCTTGCATTGTATGTAGAAGAGTGTAAGTAGTTGAGATTAAGTAGATGACTATCTCTTCAGGTACTCTTTGCCCATGAAAGACTAATCTTAACCCGTGTGAATGTGGAGCTGGTTGTGTTACGGACATACACTAGCTCTCTTCACTTTGAGAAGTAATTAGCCAGCACTATCCTATAGCAATTTTCCTATGCCATATTATGAAGCGGGCCAATAAATGAAAAGCTTAGTTTTTCACCAAGGACCTGAGGGAAATTCGACATTTTGGAGAAGAGCTTGTCTCGGCTACTGCCTTTTATCATTGTTGAGGCCCTCATGGAACGTATCAAAGGCCCCTGAGATGTTCTGGTCATTTGGGCCACCAATAGGCCTCTTGTACTCTTCTTCATGAGAGTACTTCCTAAGTGTAATTTGTGCCATTAAGAAATTGGTGTGATGTTTCTTATGTCCTTCGGGGGCAAAACGTTGGCTCCTCAGAACATTTGATTCACGACTATGAGCTCAAATGCTCTTGGTGCGTTTAGACATATTGCTGGTGCAAAGATTTATTCATCAGGCTGTCTTTCTACAGCATGTTGCTTCCCTGCTCTAGTTTCATGGCAGCTGCCTTCTACACATGTTACCTCATGACTTGGGGCTCATCCTCACACACATCTGTTAGCATGGCCACAATCCATTTATCTTTGAGGAACCTGTAGGTCAGTTCTTTGGTATTTGACAGTCTTGACATGCAGTTGGCTTTGCCATTGCTCTATTCTGGCACTTGTGGGATTTCAAAACTGTATTTCAGAAATGTTATGGCAGGTTAGTGCCAATCTGGGTGTGGGGGTTTAGAAGCTTCCTGCGCTATGGCGATACAAAAAGATGGTTTGTGGTCCATGATTAAGTGAAACCTTCTGCCAATTAATAGGAATGGAAGGATTCTGATGCCCTAACAAACAGTAGTGTCTTTGTTTCATTGATGGAGTTCTATCTTTCTATTGCCGAAAGGGGATTTCATGCAGATGCCTCTGCTGTTTTTGCTGCTTCTAGGTCAACCTGGCATGTATATCATATGCACTGACATTGACTGCGGTGCACATTCTGAGGTTAATATTGAACGTCTTCAGGCATGGGGTATTCACAATATGTTCCTTTATTGTTGGAAATCTTTGTCTTGAATGCAAGTCCATGTAAGCTCTTGCCCCTACTTGAGGAGGATTCTTAGTGAGGGGCGAGGGGTGGGTTCTGAGAAGGAAACAAGGAATGTCACATAATACTCTGCAGGGCAGAACAACTATTGTAGTTTCTCTCTGTTTATGTTCTGGGGCAAGAGTATTTGTGTTGGCTTTGAATATCATGCTTTGAGTAGGTTGAGCTTTCTCGTCATCCCATATATTTCGATGACATCAGGAAAGCAGGTTACATTTCTGGCATGGCCCAGTATGGAGACAAACGTCATTTGTAAGAGGGAGGCTTCCACAAAGTGTCAGAATTTGTTATATTTCTGAAAGGTGTGATGAATACTGTTAGGGATTTTGATGATTTGTGTACTCTATTCTGGAGATATGCATACGATTTAATCGAGCACTTTGCATCACGTAGCTTCAAAATGAGATTGGATATGCTGGGCAAAGTGTAGCTGTTCATTACCACGTCTTCGTTAAGGTTGCGCAGATCCACACATAGACCGTATTTGCAAAGTAGGTTTATCAGGAGTCGGCCGGGCTCGAACACTTTGTGGCATGAATGGTCTCCTTGGTTTCAAGATCTAGACATGTCTGTATTCATGTCTTTCACACATTGTGGCTGGGAATTGCTTCACCTTGTGTTTGACGGGACTTTCCCCTTTGTCAATCTGTACAATGCAGAGAGGTTGGGATTTCCTTTCCACTCCTGGGGCATGCATCCACAGCACGGTGCCTTCATCACTTTCCATAAGACTCTCACTATTTCCTTCATCGGACACCATGGCAACTGTGTGTGATACTTCTACTTGCACACATCTACAGAATGCCCTATTTTCCTGCTGACAGCACATTTCTTTGGTCAGGCAGAGCACTTGGGGTCTCAACCTCAGTGGTTCATGCTTTTGAAGCTAAGGTAGAACTGTGCTTCATGTCAGCAAAGGTCTAGTCTCTGTATTTGTTTCTCCTCTTTTGTCCAGTGTTCACTACATGTACTTCCTAAAATTATGTTGCTGACAATAGTCTTCTTTCTGACTGCTGTCTCCTCTATGGACCTTACATTTTGGAGTGTTTTGTCTAAGGAGAGGTCCTTTTTCTGAATGAGCCTCTCCTGATCTTTTTTGCTGTGGGTGTGTACAAGCATCACCCCCCTTATTACAACTTCACTGTACTTTTTGAGGTCACAGTTTGCTGCTATTTCCCATAGCTTGACTAGGTATTCATTAGTTAGGTCAGTGGGCTCCTGCACTCAGGTTTAAAACTTCTTGTCTGTGATACTATTTTCAGTGTTGTCAAATCTTTTTGCTTGTTTATTGCCTTTTTAAGTCATCATCAGCATTGCCCTAATCAACTTGAGCTGAGGAAGGGTCTCCTCCCACAATGTGTTGGACCTCCACCCCCAATTTATTTGAAATCATGGCTTTTTTACACGACTGGCATATCCATTGCCACCAATAGCTTTAATGCATGTATCAGAGATCTGGATCCAGCTATCCAAAGGGACAGTGGGCTTACTTGGCATTGGCAAGAACTGAGGGGGCAGGAGGTAGGGTGGCGCCATGCGCGATAGGCAAGTCGACTTTTTCTTTTGATTGTTTGAAGTGCAACGTTCCAGAAGGTGGGTGCATGACAAGAGTAGGATTGTTTGTGGGCCTAGGTGTGATTTGAGCTAGTTGGTTGATTTGCTGCTCAAGTAGCGTATACACCAGGTATGCTGGTGTGCTACTCCTGACTGCTTTGCAGATGATACATGCAGTCTTGAATAGTATCCTGGCCTGGAGAGGAAGCCCATGTAGTTCGTGTAGAATGGGGTGATTCGGTCAAATTCTGGTGATCCCTAACAAGCCATGCTACAGTGCAGTGGACTGCTTTTACGGGAGCCAAGTGAGCGGCTGGAAGCCCTGTCAGGAGGGCATTTCCCCCATCGATGTGCAAGACCAAAAGTGCCTGCTCTACCCAGACTTGGAAGGGGCCGTGAGAACTTCAGGTGGTGAGACAAGAAGACATTAGGCAACTATATGAGCCCTTTAGTTATCATGGCATTATGGATAGAGGTTAGGGAGCAGCAGTGGATGTGTCGTCACTCTGCCCTCCATGCCTGTTTGTTCGTGCTGCACCACTGCACCTCTATCATCCCCAACTTGCTCCGTCTCTTGGCTTCAGCATTATCGCCATTGTGACACGGAGGTCAGTGAGGGAGCGTGCTGGCTCACCACAGAATGCCTTGTATTGCTATGGCGGAAGTGCTTAAAAGACACCAATAGGTTAAAATAAAATGTGATTCCACAATCCTTGGCAATACAGCAGAGGGCTCTTAAGCAGACAGCAGGGTACTTTTTAGTCAGCAATGCTATAAAAAGGAAGTGCAGGCCTGGGCATTAAGGTGACGTCTTAACACTTGATTTTTGCTGCGGCAGGGGGTTGTTAACACGCATGTCACCTGCCCCGTCAGTCTGGCTTTCCGCACCTAAAGACAGATGAGTGCAGTAATTAGCCCGAACATGACACGCACACAAGCAGCGTTTGTTTGTGTCAGTCAGGCTGCTGGAAACTCGAGTCGCCTTCCGAGCACGTCTCATCATCCGGGCAGGCGAAGGTCCGGGGCCCGTCTCTGACCCCTTATCAGGATGGCATTTCACTTTGGAGTGACGTGCTTAGTGGCTGCGCGCTGTCAGGCCGCCGAACAGCAGGCAAAGGAAAGCAGGGAAGCTATGTATTGCTTGGGATTACACAGGGCGCGCTCTGAGGGTCTCATTTACAGAGATTTTATTTCAGGACTCTGTGGGGAGCATGTTTTCATTTTTTTTTCTGCCCTACATAACATGCACGGGTTCTTTCATACTTCACAATGGTGCATGCAAATCTAAACCAGTGTCCTCACAGTGTGAAAATGTTTTTGTCCTCCACCCTTCATCCCACACCACAAGCTATAACTACTTGTATTTTCTATTAAATGCTTATATTGTTTACTACAAACAGTCACCGTAATTCCTTTGCAAAGAGCCTTGCACACCCCGGACATCTTTTTGCCCCCTCATAAGTGTGCCAGCCCCAAAGTTTGTTGACCACAGAATTCTAAACTCAGCACACTGCGTGCAAAATCAGTGTCTAATAACTACAGTTCCAATGAAGCTTGTGCTGAACCTCTATGCATTTCCTGCGCTATGCCAGAAATAAAGAAGTATTGGCATATGCATTATGTTTATGTAATTTGTACATATTTTCAGAAAAAAAAACTTTGTTAAAGGGACGTTATGGTTAAGTTGCCCTACCAAAAACCTATGAAATTCTAAAAAAAAAACTTTGTTAAAGGGACGTTATGGTTCCAAGTAAAACCAAAAAAACCCTGAAATTCGCCAGTTATGGTAAGCTAAGCAACCATAACTCGCGCCACCACCGTGCACTGCTAAGACTAACACCCAGGACATTTGTGATGTCATCTTTGATGGCCTGGGTGTTAGTCTTAGTAGTGCAAGGTGGTGGCGCGAGTTACGGTTGCTTAGCTTACCATAAATGGAGAATATCAGGGGTTTTTCGGTTTTACTTGGAACCATAACGTCCCTTTAACAACGTTTTTTTCTGAATTTCATAGGTTTTTGGTAGCGCAACTTAACCATAACATCCCTGACTTTATATACATGTAACATAGAACATACTGAACCCCCAGCTAGTGATTTTGATGTCCGCGGACTGTGCGTATGTCCGCGGACGGACGCGGACAACAGCAACACTACCCAAAAACTCAGGGGGTATCTTAAATTGTTATATCATGCCATATGAACACTGCACAAGTTCAAAAACCAGCACACAAACACATTAAATGTAGTAATAAATAAGAAGTGGAACCTATATATGTAACACATCAACCATCCATTTAAATACCATATGTACTCAAATGGAATATACCAAAAGAAGAAATATAGGCTTCCAACATAATTAGCTCACAGAAACTGCACAACTAGGAGCAACAGCAGATCTACAGACCAGTAAGAACACAACTTACCAGAAGCTAGTAAGTGTACTTCATTTTACTTATATATTTCTAAAATTCCTGTATTAGATACAATAAAAGTAATATATATATATTTTTTACCACAGAAATGTTTAGAACTTTAGAATGGTTTGAGGATAATTCCCCACTTGAGGAAATGTCTGAAGATAGTGATACTAATGGTAGACACTTCTCTATATAACCAAATTAATAAGCATTACTTTATGTACACTTAACATATATATATTTTTTTTTTTAACAGACCATACAAACATTGAAAATAGTACACCAAAAGATACATTGGAAAAGACTCTCCAGCGCATGGAAGAAAAAATGGACATGCTCATGGCAAAATTCAACCATTTGAAAAATGTTGTGGAGGACCACATAAAAGAAAAAAATAGATACCATTGTCACACATGTACCTGTCCCCCTCTCAATATCCCAGTCAATTATTCCCAAACCCTCTCCACGAAGAAAAACGTTTTGATGAGACTTCCATCCCTTCATCTCCTCCTATCCACCCTCTTGAAACCCCCAATTCCCCTGTGTTTATGTCAGTTTCTGCTTCCCCTTCTCTTTTATAAATTGTACATCCATATATAATAAAACAAAAATATTTTTTATGTGTTTTAATTCAGTTCTTTTTTGTGTTTTTTTTTAAAAAAAGGCAGTTGGGGTGTCTGCGGACAGCACAGGTGTCCGGGATGTCCATAATTAACAAAAATGGGTGTGTCTCAAGGACACTATACCTGTCCGTACTGTCCGCAAGCAAAATGGAACTGTTCTTAGAACACACTCAGTGTCTGGGATGTCCGTAATCAAACGAAAATGGAGGTGTCCTAAGAACACTATACCTGTCCGTACTGTTCGCAGGCAAGTTGAAACTGTTCTAAGAACACACTCGGTGTACGGGATGTCCGTAAATAACCAAAATGGAGGTGTCCTAAGGACACTATGACTGTCCGTACTGTTCGCAGGCAAGCTGAAACTGTTCTAAGAACACACGCGGTGTCCGGGATGTCCGTAAACAAACGAAAATGGAGGTGTCCTAAGGACACTATGCCTGTCCGAACTGTTCGCAGGTAAGTTGAAACTGTTCTGAGAACACACGCGGTGTCCAGGTTGTCCGTAATCAAATGAAAATGGAGGTGTCCTAAGAACACTATAGCTGTCCGCAGGAAAGTTGAAACTGTTCTAAGAACACACACGGTGTCCGGGATGTCCGTAATTAAATGAAAATGGAAATGTCCTAAGGACATTATGCCTGTCCGTACTGTTCGCAGGCAAGTTGAAACTGTTCTAAGAATGCACGCGGTGTCCGGGATGTCCGTAATCAAATGAAAATGAAGGTGTCCTAAGAACAATATACCTGTCCGTACTGTTCGCAGGCAAGTTCAAACTTTTCTAAGAACACGCACGGTGTCCGGGATATCCGTAAATAAACAAAATGGGGGTGTCATGAGGACACTATACCTGTCCGTACTGCCTGAAGAACATCTACGCACATGCGTACCACACCCATGTAAATTCTCTGAACATCGCGCCTGTCTGTAACTGTCCATCTCACTTGTGTCACACTTTCAATTAGGTTCAGGACCGGAACACTGTCTGTAGAACACCCGCATGCATGCACACGACCGTTCCCGTGCATTTGGTGTCCTGCGGACACCCGTTCCCTTCGCGGACATGTTCGCGACGCCATCATGTGACCGCACCCACGCTGAGTGTGTGTCCTGAATTGCAGACACTGTCCAGGTCCCCGAACATTTTAAAAGTACCTTTTCAGGCAATCCACAGTATTTTATAGTAAAATTTCACCATAGCACATGTCCCAGACAATCACCCTGACTTTTTACATACTTTTGGAACTTTTTGAGCCTTTTTGGGGTGTTCAATCTGTCCGTGGACAGCGCGGGTGTCCGCGAAGCACGCACCAACACCCCTATAAAAGGCCACACACCAGAGCTCATCCTCATTGTGTTTCTGGCTATCTGACAGAACACTATGTACTTTGGCTGCCAATCTTACAGATTTTGCTGAAACCTGATGGCATCCATGGCTCCTCTACTTCTACCTGGTGCTATATCTGCCTCAGTACCGCCCCCACCCCCTCCACCACCAGCACCTCCCCAAGGGCCTGAAGAGGGGAAAAGGCATGAGGATGTAGAGGAGGATGAAGAGAATGATGAGGATGAGGTAGTGGAAGTCCCTACTCCCAGCACTCACCGTGAGTCTTGGGTGTGGTGGTTATTTACCATTCATGGTAACGTACCCAAGGCACGTGCAAAGAAGGTCACCTGCAACCAGGGCAATATGGTGCTGAGTCACGGGAGGCCTGGTTCGTACAGCTTTGGTACGACAACTATGAAGCGTCACCTAAGGTCGTTCCACGGTGGGGCCGTTCGCAAGGTTGTACCTTGTGAGGAGTGTAGTAGGTTGAGTTCCTCTACTTCATCCTTCGTTTCCACTCCTCTCACCACAAGAGACACTCCTGTGCGAGAGCACATCCCTCCAGCTGCCTCACATGCCATTCACAATGCTGATGACCCTTACCTTTTGAGGGTCACAGTTTTGTGTATGTACTGCAACACAGTACTCTGCAGGAGGGAGAGACTTTGAAGTGCTTTCGAGACTACGGTCTCAGAGCATGAGAAGACCTGCACACTACCTAAGTAAGGCCCACCCTACATCTTCCTCTGTCCACCCGCTCTGTCATATCCCCATGGTTGGTGTCCCCCCCGTACCCTCTTCTCCCCTTCTCTCCTAGTGTGTCGTGTGTAAAAACCCCCAAAAAATATAAAACAACAAAAATCCCCCCAAAAAAGGCTCTTTTCAGAGCCACCTTTCACAGTCTAAAAATAGAAGTGACAAATAAATGGAGAGGGACCTGTGCATTTTTTAGAAGTCCGCAGACAGTTCGCAAACATCAAAAATTCTGGGGTGCTGCCCTAGCAAAATCATTGCCCTTTTCTCTGGGAGGAAGTGGTGGCTCTGAAAAGAACCTTTTGGTGGTGTTTTTGTGCGTTTGAAAAACTTGAAATAGTCAACACCTACTGCAAAATGGATGGCGGTAATTCCACAAAAGGACGCAATGCATTTCGTACATTTCTCAGAAAAATTTGATTACCAGCATAAGTAAGATGTGATATGATATGATATGATAGTTTATTTATATAGTGCCTGTACACAATGTGTTTCAAAGCGCTTCAAGGCAAGAAAGGGAACAAGGGAAAATACAGCGACATTCTTACATGCCATGAACAGTAAGGATGTGAAATTAACTATCGTACTCGGCCTGACGACATTTCAGATAGTGCAAGTGCTAAGACATAGATAAGGAAGGGAGTGGGAGAGTGGGAAGGAAATGGAAACAGAGAGGCGACTACCGTACTAGGTCTGACGACATTTCTGGTAGAGCTGGAAGAAAACAAAAGGTGAGGGAGAGGGGTGCAGAAAGGGAGGGGAGGAACAAAACAAGTGACTATCGTACTAGGCCTGACAACGTTTCAGATAGTGCTGGAAGGAGGGGGGCAATAGTAAGGGGATAGGGGAGCGACAGATGAGGTTGCTATCATAGTAGGTCCAGGGACAATTCTGATAGAGTAAGTGCATAGAAGAAAGTAAGGGGAGGACAGGAGGAGATGGGAAAAGGGAGAGGGGAGGGGAGGAGAGAACAGAGAGTAAGCAGTCAAAAAGAGTGGCTAAGCAAGAGAGGAGAGTGAATACAATTGCAGAAGTCAGTAGTAACACATAATGTTGCAAGCCAGGATACAAGATGAAGATGGAACAGCATGATTCAGGGCCAACATGAGTACAAGATGCAAAGGAAGTCCAGCATGAGAGTTGAGAAAGGGTAATGCACCGTGAATCAATGAAGTCCATAAAAGTAAAATCCAGCATTGGCCACAAGACGGTGATGGTGAAACCAGAATGTATCAGGACAGACTGAACTCCATCTCTGCAAAAAATGTATCTGCTACGAAATATAATATTTTCATTGTGGAAAGAGGATATGCCAAAATCTCCTAGAAAGGCACAAACAGCCTTATTATCATTCCACCTTGCTTTCTCCATCAATGGACCAAATGAAGAAGAATTCAGGCACATTTGTCTCTGCGCAATACGAGAAAATATTACTTGGGAATTTGGAAACATGTCCATGACCTTCCCAAGTCCTTCTTTCATCGCAAATTGCAACGAAATTCCTGACAACATGTACTAAACTGTTCCCTCCACAATTAATTATAATTATGTCTGGATGAAGCTCTGTATGCAAACTAGCACAGAGAGGTACCAAGAACAACCACTTCATTCTACGCACTCCATGCCAGTGCACTTCCACATGAGGGAATCCAAGATCTGCAGCTACTCCACATCCTTGTGCATGCACCTCCAACCAATCTATCGATGAGTCTCCCAAAATCCAGACAATCTGTTTTCTGAAACACACAGCCATAGCTAAACTTTACTGACCAATCAATTGCTCTACTCATTCTCATTTGCATGCCTCTCCACCCCAAAATCCCTGTATGTAATACGCGATATCAGCGGACTACCGCCATGTCCGCGGACATATCGTAACTTGGACAGCCCTTCTACCATTTCCACTTCACTCTCTGTGCCATTCCCTCATTGGATACAGCTAACCATTCACACAACCATCCACCAATCACATCCAGCACCTCTACATCTAACTCCATCATCAGAGTTCAGCACTTCAAATGTACTGTAGATTACTCTGAGTACAAGTCTCATATCATTGGAAAGCACAGACTACAAAAACTACTGTACAAGACTCCAAGATTTCTACTTGCAGCTGCATGCATATCCACATGCATGAATGCAAACTACAGGTATGCATATTTTCTGCACAGTACATCTACAACTCTTATAAATGAATATAAACAGAGTAACTGCCACTTAAACTGTACAGCCTATAAAATTAACTTATTGTCATTTTTTCCATCTGCTATAATCAACTGTCACTTCCAAACCTGTCTGCTATCTAATTTCTTTTTACACACACACCTATCTAAAAAATTATATTAGAAGATGGAAGAAATAACAATATAATTGTGGAAAAACACTTAGTAGTGTATCATAAAATTACACACAGTCAGTAAAAATGCATGCATCTTCATGCACTCACACACATAGACACTTTCATTGAAATGCTCCCACCTGCAATAACACCACTACCTGTAAATCACATCCTTCTACTTTATTACCCACAGCTTCACAATATGTCATGCTTTTCTTTACGGTTTCTGCCATTTACCTAATAAAAATTGCAAAATAAACATAACATTATTTCTTCTTTCTCCTAACATTCTATAATACAGCTTTAAAAAACCAAGTGAATTTCATACACTTAATATTCTACTCATTTAAAAAGCATGTTGAACTAACATAATATAGAATATAAAGGCTGCACACAGTCAAATAAACTGCATGCATACACTATGTTCAGAAATAAAACAAGAATACTACTACAAAGACATAAAAATGAATCTCTCAATTAACATCACTGCTATAAACACACAAAATTACTGACTTTTTTCGTTTACAATTGCAGTGAAGACCACTCTCCTGGAAAACAGCAACATCTGAACTACAAACACACCTGTTCATTCCACAAAAAAAAAGAGTAAGTACAATACTACCTTAGTTTCTCTGCCAAGTCTTTAAATCTCTCCACAATCTTGCTCCCCCTTATCTCTCGTCTCTCCTCTCTTTCTACACTCCCTCCCACTCCCTTTACTTTGCTGACCACTTTCTTCTCACTGTTCATCCTTCCCCTTCTGCCACATCCCATTTCCGCTCCTTCCATCTACTAGCCCCCCTGCACTGAAACTCCTAACCTCTCTCACTCCACTCTATTTTTACCTTTTCCTCAATCTACACTTTCCTCAAATCTCTCCTTCTCCATTCCTCACCATGAAACACCTCCCACTTTCTTGCCCCCCTTGCCTTATCTCCTTAATCATCTCCCTCCCCTTCCCTCTCCCCCATTCTCACCTTTAACCCCATCCATTTCCCTCCTCCTCCTCTTCCCCACCCTTCCCTCTCTCTCACTTCTACTTCACTACTCTCCTTCTCCCCTTCAGTTTAATTGCTCTACTTACTGTTTTCTTGGTCTGATTCTCAATTTTAAATTGCTTCCACCGTTACTGTTATAATGTTAATTGTTATATGTATCCTCTTGTTATTAAAATGTATTACTCAAACACACTGTGCGGGTGATTCGTGTAATTTGTGCACCAAAAAACCAAGGATTTTTGTACCATTCTACCCACAAATCACCATTTATTAAACAAGGATTAGCACGCAGAATGGCACACAAATCCCTGTTTTTCAGAGCATAGTAACACACAAATAGAAGAATAGCCTTCCCAACTAATTGTAGATGCCCAATGCACAATCATACACCACCAGATACATCTTTACCATCATACTCAAACACTCATGCATACAGCACACATATATTGCACAACAGCCCAACCCATACATTCTATTTTTTTGTTTCAATAGACCCCACAGAATGCCTACCAGAAAGCAAGTCCATAGAAAGCAACGCAAAAATAGAGCAGATGAAAATAAAAATGTCAAAAATAAACATCCATCTCTAGCAGAGTTTGTACAAAACGTTCAAACAAAACAGCTAATACAGTCATTTAGCAAAACTAAACAATCTTTCAGTACAGAAACTGTCACTTCCAAACCTGTCTGCTATCTAATTTCTTTTTACACACACACCTATCTAAAAAATTATAATATTAGAAGATGGAAGAAATAACAATATAATTGTGGAAAAACACTTAGTAGTGTATCATAAAATTACACACAGTCAGTAAAATTTCATGCATCTTCATACATTCACACACATACACTTTCATTGAAATGCTCCCACCTGCAATAACACCACTACCTGTAAATCACATCCTTCTACTTTATTACCCACAGCTTCAAAAATATATATATTTCATGCTTTTCTATACAGTTTCTGCCATTTACCTAATAAAAATTGCAAAATAAACATAACGTTATTTCTTCTTTCTCCTAACATTCTATAATACAGCTTTAAAAAACCAAGTGAATTTCATACTCTTAATATTCTACTCATTTAAAAAGCATGTTGAACTAACATAATATAGAATATAAAGGCTGCACACAGTCAAATGAAACTGCATGCATACACTATGTTCAGAAATAAAACAAGAATACTACTACAAAGACATAAAAATGAATCTCTCAATTAACATCACTGCTATAAACACACAAAATTAAGGACTTTTATCGTTTACAATTGCAGTGAAGACCACTCTCCTGGAAAACAGCAATATCTGAACTACAAACACCAACTACAAAGAAACCTGCTCATTCCACAAAAAAGAGTAAGTACAATATTAGTTTCTCTGCCTAGTCTTTAAATCTCTTCACAATCTTGCTCCCCCTTATCTCTCGTCTGTCCTCTCTTTCTACACTCCCTCCCACTCTCTTCACTTTGCTGACCACTTTCTTCTCACTGTTCATCCTTCCCCTTCTGCCACATCCCATTTCCGCTCCTTCCATCTACTAGCCCCCCTGCACTGAAACTCCTAACCTCTCTCACTCCACTCTATTTTTATCTTTTCCTCATTCTACACTTTCCTCAAATCTCTCCTTCTCCATTCCCCACCATGAAACACCTCCCACTTTCTTGCCCCCCTTGCCTTATCTCCTTAATCATCTCCCTCCCCTTCCCTCTCCCCCATTCTCACCTTTAACACCATCCATTTCCCTCCTCCTCCTCTTCCCCACCCTTCCCTCTCTCTCACTTCTACTTCACTACTCTCCTCCTCCCCTTCAGTTTAATTGCTCTACTTACTGTTTTCTTGGTCTGATTCTCAATTTTAAATTGCTTCCACCGTTACTGTTATAATGTTAATTGTTATATGTATCCTCTTGTTATTAAAATGTATTACTCAAACACACTGTGCAGTGATTCGTGTAATTTGTGCACCAAAAAACCAAGGATTTTTGTACCATTCTACCCACAAATCACCATTTATTAAACAGGGATTAGCACGCAGAATGGCACACAAATCCCTGTTTTTCAGAGCATAGTAACACACAAATAGAAGAATAGCCTTCCCAACTAATTGTAGCTACCCAATGCACAATCACACACCACCAGATACATCTTTACCATCATACTCAAACACTCATGCATACAGCACACATATATTGCACAACAGCCCAACCCATACATTCTATTTTTTTGTTTCAACAGACCCCACAGAATGCCTACCAGAAAGCAAGTCCGTAGAAAGCAACGCAAAAATAGAGCAAATGAAAATAAAAATGTCAAAAATAAGCATCCATCTCTAGCAGAGTTTGCACAAAAAGTTCAAACAAAACAGCTAATACAGTCATTTAGCAAAACTAAAAAATCTTTCAGTACAGAAACTTTGCCTCCTCTATCAAAATGTAAAAGAAAACAGAAAATGATTAACAGAAATGCAGCTACCACTACTGCTAAAACTGCTCCTATAAATATTGATATTGTAGGAAGTAACTATACCAAAAAAAGTATGTTAGCAAAAATGTTCCGCCATACAGTCCTTCAGAATCAGGAGACAAATCATGCACAACCCTTAAAAACTACTGTGGAAAATAAAATCTTAGAAGCTTTGATAGACAGTGCAATCCTTCTCTAAAGATTATTTTAGTGTTAAACAGAATGAAACCACTAACAAAACAAAGTATTAAATTACAAAAAAGGCTTCTCAATAAACGGAATGTCAACAAAAATAACTTCTTAAATATCTGTGGAGGTGAATGGAGTCACACCACAAGCACAGAACCATATTTCAATGAAGAAGCATACAAACAAAATCAAACAAACATAATTGCCATCCGTAGCAGTGGACGAGGTTATGAAAAACTTAATAACAAACATATCCGCTGAAAACTCAGAAGCAATTCTCCATTCCACTGAACCAGAATGTCCAGTGTACAAATGGCCATGCACGTCAATGTGTAACATTGCCAAAAAATCGTTCAAATCTTTACACCAATTCCTCAATCAATATGTGAAAGAGAAAAGACAAAATCAAAATAGAACTGATGCAAAATATGGATACCTGTCCAGTGCGCAAATACACAGGACTGCAAGGACATTCATTGGCCTGCATTTCAGGACCTATTTGCAAAAGCAGCTTCCATCATATCAAAATTATATCAACACATCATTCAACTATAAGAAATCTAGTCTATAAACTCTACTATGCTAAACGTCCTGCTTTAGCACTAGCCAATTTAAATAACAATCTTCTACATGGTACAGCCAAAGACCTTCCTCGGAGAAATCAACCATTTCCAGAGTAAATATTTTGGAAGTGAAAACCACTTACAAAATGCAATAGCTTTACAACAGACTAGCAACAATTCTGCACATGGTAACTCTCTACTACACACATACAAAAAAGAAATACTAACATTCAAAAGTACATCCGCTGAAGTACCAAACCATGTGTGTGTGTGTTGCTGCAGAACATTTTATAAAAGTAACACAAAAACTATAGACATAACATACAAAAAAGAAGACAATGGAGATTCCAAATGGTTGAGTTAGCTCTCTACCTTATTGCAGAAAACAAATAAGAAAAAACTGACCCCTTAACATTTTTAAGTTACTGCACTACAAAACGTGACAACAATCAAACTCCTTCACGTACTATCACAAATAATTTGGAATTATTCCCTCTACCAAAACCCCTGAAACAACTCAATTTATATGAGAGCATCAAAATTTAAACAGTGCACCCATTTCAAGCAATAATACGCCTTCAACCAAAAACAGCAAAATTACCTCCCTCTGAATTGGTGAAAGGCATTTGCGGCAAAGTAGTATATTTACCATTAGATCTAAAAGAAAATGTGCACACTCTGGGGGTGCAACGTCCAATACAACAATCTTTAAATGTCTTAGTAAATGATGTACCTACAAAAGACAAAAATAATTGGCAATAACTAGTAGACTTACATAAAGTTAGACAATCCTTGCAATATCTAAAAGACAATAATGAATACTACAAAGAAATAAATATTGAAGAAAACTTAAGGGAAACAACTGAAATAATTCAAGAGTCACCAGAAACTGGTCAATTTGAACTTCTAGATCCTGCTACAGTATCCAATATTTTAGACCATTGTACAATTCATCCATTACACTCTAATGACACCATAGAAGATGCACTAGAAACGTACCAAATGCGACAAAGGAAAGGATCACCAATCAGTTTATGGGAAAAAGTATAGAAGCACGTGCTTTTCCTCTACTCTTTCCTACTGGCAAAGGAGGAAGGTACGATGATAGACCCACTCAGATAACAGCATCAGAATACTGCTCATTACGAATGTATTCTGAAGATCTCAGATTTAGACAAAATGTGGAATACATATTCCACCTACTCTTTGAAAGTGAACTAGCAACTCTATGTTACGGAGTTGCACACACATTAAAATCAGGGACCAACTTTGAAAATATGTCAGCTACGCAATTACTACAAAAAGTGCAAGAAAAAGATGAATTTTTTACAATCAAGCATTACAAATCTGTTACCAAACATGCCTGGTACAAAAGAGTACTGGTTCCGACGTCACCAAGCCAGAGGAGCACCACATATCCACATGTTTTTTATCGATTAAAGATGCTCCTAAATTTGGTCAAGACAGTAATGCCACTGTGTTACAGTTCATTGAAAAATATGTCACTTGTGAAATTCCATCAGAAGCAACAAATAGTGCTCTGCATGCACAAATTGTACAATTTCAAAGACACAAATGTGGCAAATATTGTCGTTGCAAATACAAAAACAAAGGGAAATACTACACCAAATGCTGCTTTGGTTTCCCTAGACTGGTTACAGAAACAGGTGAATTGAACAACTTCATGTCTTCAGATAGACATAGGGCCTCATTACGAGTCCGGCGGTAACCGCGGTGGTAAAACCGCCTGGTTACCGCCGGACTCGTATTACCATTCCGCCTCCGTGATTCCCGGAATTACTGGGGCATTACAACCCCGGTTTTCCGGGAATCGCAGAGGCAGAATGGTGTTAATCCCAATTCCCACTGAGTCCTATGGGACTCAATGGGAATGGGGAGCATGGAAACACCGGCAGCATCTCGTAATGCTGCTGGTGTTTCCTCGTCCGCCTGCAGGTGGGCGGTGTTAAACCCACCAGGTCAGACCTGGTGGGAACATCACCTCCCGCCTGCAGGAGTTGTGATCGCCTGGCATGGAAACAACGGTGGCGGCGGGTTTACCGCCACCGTTGTTTCCATACCGGCCGATTTGTAATGAGGCCCATAGTGTTAAAGGTAAATCACCTAAAAATACATATTACATAAAAAGAACAGAAGAAGCAAAATATATCAATGATTACAATGCAATCATTGCCCTATTATGGAATGCAAACATAGATGTGCAGTACACTGCAGACAATTCCACTGCAGTTGCACGATATGGTACAGCCTACTTAACCAAAGCAGAAAAAACAGAGCTTCAAGACCTCTGGAATGACCTGCCATCAGACAAAACACTGTCTCAGAAATTGTACAGCTTGGGCATAAAAATGCTCTCCCATAGAGAATGTGGCTGCTATGAACCTGCAGATCGTTTAACTGGTACTGCTTTGTATGGAAAATCTGAAAATGTAGTATGGCTAAGTCTTGGTCCTGCTAAATCGAGAAAAAGAGTTCTCAAATCATACGACAACATAGAAACAATAGCCAAAATGATCCCAACAGCCAAGACATTTTGAAAAACAATTTACTAGACACATACTACCCAAACAGAAGTACTACTTTGGAATCCATGTGTCTATACAACATAGCCCAAAACTTCACATACAAAAAAAATATGAAACCCGATGAAAAAAAGGTAGATACAGAGTGACAAATTGTGAAGGCAGCTTAGTAAAACTTACCAAACCAAGTTTAATTAATCATATCAAATTGTCATTAAAAACTCCTCAACATAAAGAACTATATTACATGTCCCTGCTACAACTCTTTAAACCATGGAGAAAAGAAGAAGAAATATTAGATAACTATGACTCCTATGAAGACGCTTTCAAAGCAAATGAAAGCACTATCACTGATGTAAACTTTACACAGTACAAAAAAATGTTGCACAATGAACAGCAACACGAAGAAGAACTCCAGGCCCAACTAGATAAGGACACTCCTGACAGTAGTTAACCTTCTGTAACAGGAAGCCAACAACCACTGGGACAGCCACTAATAGCAAACGAGGTAGAATTAGCTATGATAGAAGTAGAAAACGCCATGTGTCAGTATGAAGATACAGAAGACTTAAGTACACTACAATCAAAACTAATCAATGAGCAGCGTAGCATTTTTCAAGAAGTAACAAAAGAAATTGCACATGGTGTACAACATGAAAATAAAGAATATACCTGCCAAAATTGCACACCTATACTATTATACGTCAGTGGTGAAGCTGGTTCAGGAAAAACATTCTTAATCAAAATCATCAGCAAGTTCCTTCAACAATTGACAAACAACAAACTGTCAGCTGTTGCAACTGCCTCCACAGGTTTAGCTGCCTACAACATAGGCCGTGTCGCTTTACACTGATTACTACTCCTGCCAGTAGAACACCAAAACAAATTAGAATATTACAAACTTTCTACAGAAGCTGCAATGGAACTACGCAGAGTGTTAAAACAAATTAAAATGCTACTAATAGATGAAGTGAGCATGGTCTCCAACCTAATGATGGCTTTGATTCACCTCAGATTACAAGAAGTACTTAAAACAAACTATGAAGAGCTCTTTGGAGGAAAACACATTATTGTTTTCGGAGATCTTCTTCAATTGACACCAGTGAAAGGTGAACTAATTTTTAAAACCTTAGGACACAGACTCTGCCTGAAAACTGTTGGCAGCATAGGAAATGTCAACCTTTGGCAACATTTCCAATATAGAGAATTAACAGAAAACATGCAACACTCTGCAGACCTCACCTACACCAACATTTTAAAAAGTATTAGCGTTGGTGTACTATCTCAAGAAGCACAAGCAATATTAAAAACCCGGCACATCCATGCACTTTATGGCCATAACTCATGTGCTTCTGATGTTATGGAACAATTAGGGCACAAAAATGTCAATTGTATGTCCTTAATGCCAACTCTTGCAAGCTGTTCCAAATTCAATGAAACAATGTTGAAAAAATAAATGCAACCAATAATTGAAATTTGCTCCACAGACAAACTGGACTTACATGGTATGACACTATCCATGTGTCAACAAGCCACAACAAGACTAAGGGGGTAATTCATAGAATTCAGCGCACAAGTGGCGCACGCAGCTGGCGCACAGTGTGCGCGTGCGAATCCCTGCGCCATCCGCGCGCGCCAAAATACATTTCCGTGCACAGCGTATTCATGGATTCCAGCCACCAAAACCAGCCATGGTGCACAGTGGCGCAGCGAGCCTGCAGCAGCGCCAGTTACTCCCCCAAGAACGCCCCTTGCGCAGGGAAAAGCCATCAAAATCCCCAATCCAGCACAAAGGGCTGCGCTAACCCTGTACCAGCACCGCAAGCGGGCTACGTGTATCACTGGGGTGCGCAGGAAGTACCTCACGTCATTTCAGCTGGGTACATGTATTTCAGGGGTGCGCTGGAAGTTCCACACGCGATTCCATCAGGGTACGTGTACATCAGGGGTGCGCAGGAAGTTTCACACGTGAATTCAGCAGGGTACGTGTATATCAGGGGTGCGCGGGAAGTTCCACACGCGAATGTCCTGGGTACGTGTATTTCGGGGTGCGGGTAAGTTTCACACGCGATATCAGCAGGGTACGTGTATTACTGGGGTGCGCTGGAAGTTCCACACGCGAATGTCCTGGCTACATGTATCTTGGGGTGCGCGGGAAGTTTCACACGCGATATCAGCAGGGTACGTGTATTCCAGGGGTGCGCTGGAAGTTCCACACGCAAATGTCCTGGGTACGTGTATCTTGGGGTGCGCGGGAGGTTTCACACGCGATATCAGCAGGGTACGTGTATTTCAGGGGTGCGCTGGAAGTTCCACACGCGAATGTTCTGGGTACGTGTATCTTGGGGTGCGCGGGAAGTTTCACACGCAATATCAGCAGGGTACGTGTATTTCAGGGGTGCACTGGAAGTTCCACACGCAAATGTCCTGGGTACGTGTATCTTGGGGTGCGCGGGAAGTTTCACACGCGATATCAGCAGGGTACGTGTATTTCAGGGGTGCGCTGGAAGTTCCACACGCGAATGTCCTGGGTACGTGTATCTTGGGGTGCGCAGGAAGTTTCACACGCGATATCAGCAGGGTACGTGTATTTCAGGGGTTCCGTGGAGTACTACACATGAATTGGCCGTGTGGGTCCTCCCAGGTGTTCGCTCCACAACCTCCATGGCCCCTGCAGGCAGCCCACACCACGGGGGACTAGCCTGCACCCCCACTCATGTCCCCCTGCATCCCCACCCCCCAGCACTGTGGTGCACCCTTCACCAGGCTCCCACTCATGTCTCCCATCACCCCCACCCCCCTGCACTGTGGTGCACCCTCCACCAGGCCCCAATTCATGTTCCCCTGCACCCCCACCCCCAGCACTGTGGTGCACCCTCCACCAGGCCCCAACTCATGTCCAACTCATGTTCCCCTGCACCCCCACCCCCCAGCACTGTGGTGCACCCTCCACCAGGCCCCCACTCATGTCTCCCATCACCCCCACCACCCAGCACTGTGGTGCACCCTCCACCAGGCCCCAACTCATGTTCCCCTGCACCCCCACCCCCCAGCACTGTGGGGCACCCTCCACCAGGCTCCAACTCATGTCCAACTCATGTATCCCTGCACCCCCACCCCCCAGCACTGTGGTGCACCCTCCACCAGGCCCCCACTCATGTCTCCCATCACCCCCACCTCCCAGCACTGTGGTGCACCCTCCACCAGGCCCCAACTCATGTTCCCCTGCACCCCCACCCCCCAGCACTGTGGGGCACCCTCCACCAGGCCCCAACTCATGTCCAACTGTTGTTCCCCTGCACCCCCACCCCCCAGCACTGTGGCGCACCCTCCACCAGGCCCCCACTCATGTCTCCCATCACCCCCACCCCCCAGCACTGTGGTGCACCCTCCACCAGGCCCCAACTCATGTTCCCCTGCACCCCCACCCCCCAGCACTGTGGGGCACCTGCTAGCAGGCCCCCACTCATGTCCAAGTCATGTTCCCCTGCACCCACACCCCCCAGCACTGTGGTGCACCCTCCACCAGGCCCCAACTCATGTCCAACTCATGTTCCCCTGCGCCCCCACCCCCCAGCACTGTGGTGCACCCTCCACCAGGCCCCCACTCATGTCTCCCATCACCCCCACCCCCAGCACTGTGGTGCACCCTCCACCAGGCCCCAACTCGTGTTCCCCTGCACCCCCACTCCCCAGCACTGTGGGGCACCCTCCACCAGGCCCCAACTCATGTCCAACTCATGTTCCCCTGCACCCCCACCCCCCAGCACTGTGGTGCACCCTCCACCAGGCCCCCACTCATGTCTCCCATCACCCCCACCCCCCAGCACTGTGGTGCACCCTCCACCAGGCCCCAACTCATGTTCCCCTGCACCCTCACCCCCCAGCACTGTGGTGCACCCTCCACCAGGCCCCCACTCATGTCAGCCATCACCTCCACCCCCCCAACACTGTGGTGCACCCTCCACCAGGCCCCACTCATGTCCAACTCATGTTCCCCTGCACCCCCACCCCCCAGCACTGTGGGGCACCTGCCAGCAGGCCCCCACTCATGTCCAACTCATGTTCCCCTGCACCACCAGCACTGTGGTGCACCCTCCACCAGGCCCCAACTCATGTCCAACTCATGTTCCCCTGCACCCCCACCCCCCAGCACTGTGGTGCACCCTCCACCAGGCCCCCACTCATCTCTCCCATCACCCCCACCCCCCAGCACTGTGGTGCACCCTCCACCAGGCCCCAACTCATGTTCCCCTGCACCCCCACACCTCAGCACTGTGGTGCACCCTCCACCAGGCCCCCACTCATGTCTCCCATCACCCCCACCCCCCAGCACTGTGGTGCACCCTCCACCAGGCCCCAACTCATGTTCCCCTGCACCCCCACCCCCCAGCACTGTGGGGCACCTGCCAGCAGGCCCCCACCCATGTCCAACTCATGTTCCCCTGAACCCCCACCCCCCAGCACTGTGGTGCACCCTCCACCAGGCCCCAACTCATGTCCAACTCATGTTCCCCTGCACCCCCACCCCCCAGCACTGTGGTGCACCCTCCACCAGGTCCCCACTCATGTCTCCCATCACCCCCATCCCCTAGCACTGTGGTGCACCCTCCACCAGGCCCCAACTCATGTTCCCCTGCACCCCCACCCCCCAGCACTGTGGTGCACCCTCCACCAGGCCCCCACACATGTCTCCCATCACCCCCACCCCCCAGCACTGTGGTGCACCCTCCACCAGGCCCCCACTCATGTCCAACTCATGTTCCCCTGCACCCTCACCCCCCAGCACTGTGGGGCACCTGCCAGCAGGCCCCCACTCATGTCTAACTCATGTTCCCCTGCACCCCCACCCCCCAGCACTGTGGTGCACCCTCCACCAGGCCCCAACTCATGTCCAACTCATGTTCCCCTGCACCCCCACCCCCAGCACTGTGGTGCACCCTCCACCAGGCCCCCACTCATTTCTCCCATCACCCCCACCCCCCAGCACTGTGGTGCACCCTCCACCAGGCCCCAACTCATGTTCCCCTGCACCCCCACCCCCCAGCACTGTGGGGCACCCTCCACCAGGCCCCAACTCATGTCCAACTCATGTTCCCCTGCACCCCCACCCCCCAGCACTGTGGTGCACCCTCCACCAGGCCCCCACTCATGTCTCCCATCACCCCCACCCCCCAGCACTGTGGTGCACCCTCCACCAGGCCCCAACTCATGTTCCCCTGCACCCCCACCCCCCAGCACTGTGGTGCACCCTCCACCAGGCCCCCACTCATGTCTCCCATCACCCCCACCCCCCAGCACTGTGGTGCATCCTCCACCAGGCCCCCACTCATGTCCAACTCATGTTCCCCTGCACCCCCACCCCCTAGCACTGTGGGGCACCCTCCACCAGGCCCCAACTCATGTCCAACCCATGTTCCCCTGCACCCCCACACCTCAGCACTGTGGTGCACCCTCCACCAGGCCCCCACTCATGTCTCCCATCACCCCCAGCACTGTGGTGCACCCTCCACCAGGCCCCAACTCATGTTCCCCCCCCCAGCACTGTGGGGCACCTGCCAGCAGGCCCCCACCCATGTCCAACTCATGTTCCCCTGCACCCCCACCCCCCAGCACTGTGGTGCACCCTCCACCAGGCCCCAACTCATGTCCAACTCATGTTCCCCTGCACCCCCACCCCCCCAGCACTGTTGTGCACCCTCCACCAGGCCCCCACTCATGTCTCCCATCACCCCCACCCCCTAGCACTGTGGTGCACCCTCCACCAGGCCCCAACTCATGTTCCCCTGCACCCCACCCCCCAGCACTGTGGTGCACCCTCCACCAGGCCCCCACTCATGTCTCCCATCACCCCCACCCCCCAGCACTGTGGTGCACCCTCCACCAGGCCTCCACTCATGTCCAACTCATGTTCCCCTGCACCCCCACCCCCCAGCACTGTGGGGCACCTGCCAGCAGGCCCCCACTCATGTCCAACTCATGTTCCCCTGCACCCCCACCCCCCAGCACTGTGGTGCACCCTCCACCAGGCCCCAACTCATGTCCAACTCATGTTCCCCTGCACCCCCACCCCCCAGCACTGTGGTGCACCCTCCACCAGGCCCCCACTCATTTCTCCCATCACCCCCACCACCCAGCACTGTGGTGCACCCTCCACCAGGCCCCAACTCATGTTCCCCATGCACCCCCACCCCCAGCACTGTGGGGCACCCTCCACCAGGCCCCAACTCATGTCCAACTCATGTTCCCCTGCACCCCCACCCCCCAGCACTGTGGTGCACCATCCACCAGGCCCCCACTCATGTCTCCCATCACCCCCAACCCCCAGCACTGTGGTGCACCCTCCACCAGGCCCCAACTCATGTTCCCCTGCACCCCCACCCCCCAGCACTGTGGTGCACTTTCCACCATGCCCCCACTCATGTCTCCCATCACCCCCACCAGCCAGCACTGTGGTGCACCCTCCACCAGGCCCCCACTCATGTCCAACTCATGTTCCCCTGCACCCCCACCCCCCAGCACTGTGGTGCCCCCTCCACCAGGCCCCAACTCATGTCCAACTAATGTTCCCCTGCACCCCCACCCCCCAGCACTGTGGTGCACCCTCCACGAGGCCCCCACTCATGTCTCCCATCACCCCCACCCCCCAGCACTGTGGTGCTCCCTCCACCAGGCCCCCACTCATGTCCAACTCATGTTCCCCTGCACCCCCACCCCCCAGCACTGTGGGGCACCTGCCAGCAGGCCCCCACTCATGTCCAACTCATGTTCCCCTGCACCCCCACCCCCCAGCACTGTGGTGCACCCTCCACCAGGCCCCAACTCATGTCCAACTCATGTTCCCCTGCACCCCCACCCCCCCAGCACTGTGGTGCACCCTCCACCAGGCCCCCACTCATGTCTCCCATCACCCCCACCCCCCAGCACTGTGGTGCACCCTCCACCAGGCCCCAACTCATGTTGCCCTGCACCCCCACCCCCCAGCACTGTGGGGCACCCTCCACCAGGCCCCAACTCATGTCCAACTCATGTTCCCCTGCACCCCCACCCCCCAGCACTGTGGTGCACCCTCCACCAAGCCCCCACTCATGTCTCCCATCACCCCCACCCCCCAGCACTGTGGTGCACCCTCCACCAGGCCCCAACTCATGTTCCCCTGCACCCCCACCCCCCAGCACTGTGGTGCACCCTCCACCAGGCTCCAACTCATGTTCCCCAGCCAACATGTCATCACAATCTAGATCCCTGGTCCCTATGGTCAGCCTCCAAATGCAAAAAACCCACCCGAGTATTGCATCCACCCACTTAGAAATGGCAATAACATGATATAACCCCAATTGCAAGTTTAGAAACGAACACATGTCCCTCACATACACCCAATGGGTGTCAGTGAATCTCAAAACCCATATCATGATATGCATGAAACCAATGAGATGATACTACACATTGAAGTTTGAACAAAAAATATGTATTAAAGTAAACATAAATTGAATCAAAAATAAACAAACAGAAATGGGAATGTAAAAAAATAAAAAGAAGCATGTCCGTGAAAAAATGCAAAACCAAAAATCATAATCCAAACGAATGGTGTCCAAAGTCACAGTCCACAAAAGAAAATCCAATGGAAAATTATAATTGAAAGCCATTGCTCCATGGGTAAATTGTAAAAAAAAAAAGAAAATCCAATAGTCAACTATGTACAGATGAACAAGCCAGGGTCCATGATCCCAACAGAAGAAATGAAACCCCTCTAATAACACTACCTAATAAAAAAAAACTATATACAAAAATGTGGCCCATTGTCCAAAAGGTCCCAAAAAAATGCAAAACCAAAGGAAACCTAACACTAACTACAGAACTATGTACAAGGGCAGCAAGCTAGTCCGACGGCTCACTTTTGGATGTCCCGGCCAGGGCATCATCGAACTCCTGCTCAATGTCCCGGCGGCGGTCCTCCTCCATGGCCCCGAGGGTCCGCAGGGCCGGCGACGTGTCCACCTCCAACCCCCTGCGGATTGCCTCGAGGCTCTCGGCCCGCCTCAGGACCCTCCGCATGGAGTTCTCCGCCCTGACCATCGTGAGCCATGCCTCTTCCGCCCGCTGCCGCTCCGCATCTATGGCGTGGCCCAACCGCTGCCACACGGAAGACACTTTCTGTCCTGGGTCCTCCTGCTCTCCGGCCGATGCCTGCCCCTCCGATGTCGAAGGCCCCGAGCCTTCATGGCTCCCACCACGTTGCTGCTGCTGCTGTGCCTCTGCCCGTGCACTGCCTCCTGCTGCCTGCACATCCTCCGCTGGCTGGGGTGCAGTCGTTGATGTGGCCACCCCTGCTGGACGTCCGACTCCCGACTGTGGCAGGGATGCCTCCTCCACCAGCCTGGCCGCACCGTCAGAGGCAGCTCCACAGGGCACCCAGGTGACTGATGGGTGGGAAGATGGCATGGAGGACGACTGGCGCATAGGGAGTTCAGTTGAGGAGGGGGTCGTAGCAAGCCCCATCAAACGGAGGAATCCGGCCTGGGTGACCTGTCCCAGTAGGCCGACGCGGTCAACGAGCCATTCGAGATGACGTGCAGTCTCCTCATGAAAAGACTGCAGGTCACCTCGCATGGCCCGTTGATGCAACGCCACACCAGTCAGGACAGGCTCAACCCGGACCCGGATAGCCACGTCCGCAGGCAGAGGAAGGCCAGTTGTCGTGAGCTCATCCCCTGCCTGAAAACGGGTCTGGACGTAGGCATCCCTGCTGGTGCAAGATGATGCAGGGACAGGATCAGGGACAGGATTGCACACAGGCACCTCCGCGGTGGCCTGTGCTGCCTCCTGTCCCTGGTCCTGCACTGCACCACTAGCACCAGTGGAATCCCCACCTCCAGACCCCGTCTCTGTTGCTTGCACGGCCTCCTCCTCCACCAAACCCCCCACCAACCTGGATGACTCCGTGCCATCTTCCCGCGTTGGGCCCTGTGGGGTCCCAACTGCCCCTTCTGCTGCCGAGGAGTCCAACTCCAACCTCCGCCTCTTGGACCTCCCCCCGGCAGCTGCGGCCTGGGACACGGCACCGGACTCCTCACTCCCCAACGAGATCACAACCTGGGAGGGGAGCCGGGCCTTGCGTCTCCGGCTGGCGGTGGGATCCCCGCCGCTGTGCTCCACAGCACCTTCTCCGCCCTCTTCATCAGTTGACGCTGCAGACAGGGAGAAATAAAACACAGGCATCAGGGCACTGTACAATGGACACATACACACATGACAGTTGTACATGAGTGGCTTTGGCAAACCTCAGACATGCCATCACAATCCCCAACACACATGTCATTTCAACTCGCACACATGAGCCATACCACAGCCATATCGCAACTGCCAGCACCATCCATACACATACAACAGCATGAGCAGGCAAAGCTGAGCCAGACATCACATGCAACACACATGTACACACACCACCACACTTGCATGCATGTGTACACCTCTGCCAAGTGTTGCAGTGTTCAGATGGGCATCCATGTCACATCTGCCAATCAGGCTTCCACATCCTGCTGTCACATGCATCCATGTTGCATCACTGTTGCACCCTTGTCAAATACACACAAATGCGCATGTACACAGTGCTGATACATGCAGCTGAAAACAACATACATGCGTGACATCATAAACATGTCTACTTACATACACATTCATCCAAACATGTGTGCCCACACAACTGCATTTGGCATGCAAGCCTACACACACAAGCACCATCCATGTCTCACACATTACAGCCCTCGCATGTGTTAGCCTCACGGCCCTGTACACCCCCACCCATACTCCACCCCATACAAAACAGATGTGCAACCTGCACACTACTGAAACATCACCACACGCACAGCTCACAATCAGGATGCATGTACACTTACCGCTCGACTCCAGACGGGTCTGCCTCTCAAGGACCTGGACGTGGAGCGCTGGGGATATGCGTTCCAGGACCCTCATCTGATCTTCCGACAAGTGGCCCCGGCGCCCCTTAGCATCCGCTGCCTTCAAGAGGCGCCGGCCTTGTTCAGGGTCCTGGACCTGAAGTCCTCCCAGCGCTTCTTGACATGTTGGAAGTCGCGGACTGCCACCCCCTCCGCGTTGATGGCAGTCACGATGTCCGTCCAGATCGAGTCCGTCCTTCCTTGTCGGCGCGGGAACTTCCGAAGAGGGCATCATACTGCCCCAGGACTTGCTCCACCAGGACACCAACTTCCCTGGCACTGAAGCTGGTGCCCCTCTGCCTCTCTGGCCGGGGGTTGTCAGTGGTGCCAGATGTTGCAGTGCCCGACATGACAACCCCAGAGGCAGGAGTGGGTGGGCAACTGGGTCCTGGGGCTGGGCTGTGGAGCGATGGAATCCCAGTCGGGAGTCTTCGGTTCCAGCAGGGGTAGTCACAGCAACAGCACCCCTGGCTGATGTGCAGGCAGCAAATGGCAGGGCACGTGGGCAGCAGGCAGTCAGGCAGCAGCAGATGGCAGGTGGGAGCGTGCTCGGGGCTCTGGGGGGCAGTAATTTGGCCGTGGGCTTAAGTGTGGCCAGCTTGATACGGAGTGATTTGGCAGGTGAAAATTCTGCACATCAGCGTGTAATTCGAGGAAAGGCCCTTAGCGCGTAAGCGCGTCTGCACGCATACGCAATTTCATTGGACAGAAGGCCCCTCAAGTGCAAGCGCCCCTGTGACGTGACGCGCGGAGGCGTGCATGATCATTTCAGTGCGCGTGAAAAACTGCACGTCCGCGTGTAATCCGAGGAAAGGGCCCATGCGCGTAAGTGACGGAATGCATGCTGGCGTTTCACTCAGCACGGGTTAAAGATGAGCGGGCCCAGCAGTTCGCTGTATGTGCCTTTCGTGGAGACCGACGTGTTTTGCTGCTTCCTGTTGTTTCGCGCGCCATCACAACTTCACAGCTATCAAGGACGTATCTCTTCTTTTGGCGGGGGTATTGGCTACGCATGTTTTTCTGCATCGCGCTAGTCAGACGGTGAGTCGCACACGCTCTTTTTCCCACTGCGGGTGCCCCTGTGTATCTCACACATTTTCGATGTCATAGTAGCCTGCGTGTCCCACGCGTACGCGTTATTCGTGTTACTGGGTGCCACCGCGTACTGCGGGAGGTTGAATCCACGCACGTAGGCTGCAGGTTTGCGTGCACGGTTTTACTGCAGTTTTGGGGTGCCTGAGCGTTGCGTGACCCGTCACTACATCACCGGGGTCACATACAACCTTGCAGGTGCAGGGGGGCTGTTAACATCTTGCTTCCCACCCCCTTCACCCCAATTTCCCAGGTCAATTGTGGTGTACACCTCCCATTGGCACTACTCCATCTGTGCCGGCACTACTACATCTGTGCCATGGTTGGGAGGCCACCAAAGGTGAGGGGCGCCTCAGCTGGGCGTACTCCTCGTGGCGGGCGTGGTCGGGGACGTGGCCTTGGTGACCAGGGAGTAGGGGGACTCCAGGGTGTCCAGGGCAGCCACAGAGGGGGAAGAGGCAGGGGTGCGCCACTTGAGCACAATGTTGTGCCATGTGTCGCTGCAGTCATGCCACCACCCCCTGTGGTTCCGGGGGATGCAGCTTCTGCATCTGGCACTGGCGCCCGTGTGACCCGGCAGTCTGTTCCATCGACTGCCACGGGCCCAAGGGTAGTGTTAGCTGCAGGTGCAGCTGTGGACACCACCACCCAGGCTCAGGGTCTGCCAGCGCAGGCTGCGTTGGCACTTGAGGAGCCCTTGGTAGATCTCCAACAGGCCAGGAGGGAAACCATAGGGGCAGGCCGGGCTGCTCAGACCAAGACACGTGTCCCTGGGGCAGTCATGTCATCTGCTGCCCCGAACAGCCAGGTGTTGGCAAGTGCAGGGGCAGATGCACCCAACAACACCCCGGTTGTGAGTCTGCCAACCAGGACTGTTGCAGTCATTGACCCTGCCCCAGCTGATGTTGCTGCGCAGGGTCCATTAGAGGGCACCCAGCTGCCACTAATACAAGTCAGGCCTTTGGTCATCCCTCCACCTGCCACTCAATTGGCTCAATCCACCGAACCCACTGGCCATACTGGTCAGGGTGGCATTAGCCAGCCAGGGTCTGCGCCACAGTCCAAGAGGAGGAAGGTTGCACCTGCAGCACAGGCTGGGACCCCACACACAGCCACGACCTCCTGCACATCGAGGAAGAAGCCTTTCTACAAGCAGGAACTGGACTTCCTCGTTTACTATGTGCGGGGCCACAGCCGTGACATGCTAGTGGGTGCCAATAGTCAGACCACGGCTGCCCAACGTGACACCCACTGGAAGCATGTTGCGGAACATGTCAGTTCATTCGGCCATGAGGTGCGCACGGCGCAAGAGTGCAAAAAGCGTTGGAATGACATCAAACGCAGCACTAAGGCTAAGCGTGCCTCTAATTACAACTTGACTCTGGTGACTGGCGGTGGGCCTGCACCAGAGGAGGAAGTGCTCACTCCGCATGAGGCACTCGTTGCGGAGTTCATACCACCTGAATTGGTCGAAGGAGTCGGAGAGATGCTGGACTTTGATGCCCAGTCCAGTGAGTGTTGATGCGTGTTTGTTGAGGACGTGTGTGTTTCACTTGTGGGATGTGATGTGCATGATTGCCACTACATGTGACGTGTACATGGTTCTGATGTGTAAGTAATGCAATGCTTCCGTGATGCATGTCTCCTCGGCCTGCATGCGGGGACTCCATGTAGGCATGCTCCCTTGCCCCTCCTCCGCCACTCTGCACCCCAGTTCCACCTTTGCACTGGTCTGCTTCTATCTTGCCAATTTGTACTTTCTTGTTCATGCGTCCTGTGTAGATGCTAACTTCCAGCGTAGAATCTGCCAGACACATGCCGTGTGGTACAGCCTTAGTACTTGATGCAGGGTATCTCACTTGTATTGTGCATAGGTCAGATGTCCTGCAGGGACATGAGTGACATGAGTGCCCATTCATGCTCCATGTGCATTGCACGCATGCCCCTATGTGTCCTTGACTGGATGAGCACTGTAATACAAGTCCTTGGTTACATACATTGCCTGGCATCTCATCAGCCTTCCCATGTCAACTGTGGCTCAGTCCTGCGTTGCACACATGTTTAGGGTCTGACAATCTGTGTGGCTCACAGGTCTCAGCCTGTTCAATGGCCAATGACACTGTCCAACTGTTGTTGTGTCTTCTTCACACATGGGCGGCATCCAGAGTTTTCATCATGTGTCCTGCTTACTGTCCCAGCATAATTTGCAGTGTTGTCACTTGAATCACATTAAGCTGTTGATGCCAGTCAACACTGCCTGTCAATACACAGGTGTATGGTCAGCCTTTTGATACCATGCTAGGCATCCCTGCTTTGTTACTGGGGTGGAGGGGTGCTTGGCTTCTAGATATGGTACACATTGAATTCACAATGCACGTGATGTCTGAATTTGACATTGCACTGCCTTCACATTTCCTGGCACACACCATGGAGTCCTTGTACATGTAGGTAGTGAGTGGCGTAGACATTTTCTGCACTGCATAGATCCACTTCCATGGAAACTGTCACCTTTCAACAGGTCTGATCACAGAAGCAATTCAAAGTTGACCCAGCATGCATGCCAGGTTATATGTTGGTTGTCACATGTCTGCCTGATGCGTTTGCTGTCGGTGTATGTGTGTGTTGTGTGCTTCTGACATGTGTAGTGACCTTTTTTCTCTATATTTTTCAGGTGATGACAATGGAGGCGGAGGATGGTGTTGTCATGCCAGACACAGGGTTGTTACCACTACATCAACCCGGCACTACTGGGGGTCGTGGGGTGGTAGGCCACGAAAACCCCCAAGTGCTACAGTCCATCTTGTCTCTGGCTGCCTATGAGTCCAGCCTTGATGACGACTCTGACGTCCATGTTGAGTTGGATGAGCATCAAGTCCATGTGTCAGGGGTGAGTGATTCTGATGTGGACACTCCTCTGTCCGCGACACCTGCACTGAGGGATCAGACAGTCTTGGTTCCTCCGCCCGTGGTGGAACGGGACGCAGGGTCACCCTCCACACCAGTCACTGATGTGCCTGGGACATCACGTCAACGGGGGCATGTAGTCGTGCAGCCGCGGGCGGTGCCAACACAGCGAGGACCCCCGGTCCTTGGGTCCCGCAGGGGTCAAGCCCGGCAACGCGGTCGCCACGCGCAACCGCAGTATACTGAGTGGGAGCAAGACATGACGGCCAATTCCGAACGGCAGCGGGCAGCAATGGAGAACATCGCTGAGAGCATGGAGCGTGCGGCCCGATCTGTGCTCCCCCCTGCTAGGCAGGTGCTTCTCCAGCTGCAGGCGGCACGGTCCATGGCCCGCTCGCTCAGGCTGGGCATGGTGGCCTCAGACAGGGCACGCCAGGCTGAAATGTCATCTCTGCGTCAAGCAATTGCTGCTCACGCAGAGGTGCACATGGATGCCCTGAGGGAGGAGTATGCTTCCCTCAAATCCACTCTGGGTGTCCTTCTGATGTCCCAGAGGCAGCGGGCAGAGGAGAGGTTTGCACAGCTTGAGCGTACTATCTCGGCTGAGCTACAGGCTTGCCGGGAGGTGCAGCGGTTGTCCAGCCAGGCCTTGCAGGAGGAACTCCGTGTTACACGTGCTACCTTGCAAGAGGAAGCACGTGTATCACGTGAGGTTCTGCATGCAGACCTACGTCACATCGCCACACAGAACCAGTCTCACCCGTCCGGCAGACTTGCTGCCGATGAGGGGCAAGCTGCGGCTAGGCATGGCCAGGCTACTGTGCCATGTCCTACTTTACAGGATGAGCCAGACTCGGACGACCATCTATCTCCCACATAGGTCGGGCTGTGCAGGCGTTGAGCCCATGGAGGTTTTTTTTGGCTCAGCATCATCGCATGTGGATGTTGAGCAGCACCCTGTACCCCCCCCTTCCTGGGTGCCTCCCCTCCCCCCCCCGGGTCGTATGTGGCCATTTTTGATTTTTCTTTTAGTTTAGTTAGTTAAATTTCTGTTTGATAGTTAGTTTAATTAGGTAATGTAGGTTTTCCATAGTTAGTGTAATTAGTTAATATAGTTTAAAATTGCTTGTGATTTCATGTGACGGTGCGGTGCTTTGTGGCTTTTGAAGGCATCCACTGTCTGTTCCAGCTGGGCCCTTCAGGCTTGTCTTGTGTATGTGTTTGCTGCTTGGGGTCCTTGACTCACATATGCCACTCCTGCCTCCCTTATCCATGGGCTCGCAAGGATGGTTCGGTGTCACAACCTTTTACACAAGAGCTTTGGACTGTCATATCTGTGGCATGTCTGGTGCTGTGTGGCTTGTGTTTACACCCCTAGTGGGGATGATTTTGGTGTTATTGTCCACTGTTTAGCTTTTGCTAGATGGGGTGTTTCATGATTAATGTGTACATGCATTGCTATGCATTGTGTAGTATGTTTCTTATCTTTACTGTACACGTGCTTGTTGCAATTCATGCCGTAGATAGTGTTCCACACTTTGGATGTGAAAGACGGACTGATGGTGTGATTTCTGATGTGACTCTCTGACATGGTCAAGTAATGAGATGCCTGAAGAGACACACACAGATGACTTTGAAGCATTAATCATGTGTTGCATGCCCTTTCTGCAGGGGGATGAGCCTCCAGAGCACCTTTGCCAGCAGACATGGCCCATTGGATGTCGGAATTCTGGACATGTTTGTTGGTGCCCACATGCACATGTGGGCACAAGCAGAGGCACAGGGATTGCAGACCTACACCCTAGAACTGCTGACATGTTCCAAGGAACTCCAGGCAAGGTGAGCAGCACAGGGGGGCCACAACACAGCAAAGCTTGCACCAGGCGAGTTGCACATGCAGGCTTAGTCACAGCACTGAGGGTGAGCTTGGACGAATATTGGTGTTGAAGCACACAATGCAGCTCAGATGTGTTGGTGGACTGATGGCTGTTGATTGTAAGGTTGTCTGGGACACCTGCAGGGGCAGTGGCACATACCCTCCGGTACACCAAGGTCCATTGAGGCACTTGTATCAACCATGTAGCCTTCCGAGACATGGAAAGGGGCAGCTCACAGGGACATACAGCAAGGGACATACTCGGGTGCAGTGCATTTCATTTACATGTACATTTTGATAAATGCACTGCCAACTTTGTTTCGGTCATGGTGGTACACAACTTGCTCTGAAGTCATGGCTTGCTATATGGGTATGTCTGCTTACCCAGGGAAGATTGCATGTTGTGTGAATTGTGACACATTGGTGTTCCATTTGCCACGCACCCACCGCCGGCTGACTTACTGCATTGACTGTGTATGACCCATCACAGGGGTAATGCTATATATGGGTACGAAGCATCTACACCAGATTGTCTGTTTGTAGACTAGTTTGTTGCTATGGGGCATGTTTAGTGGTGTGTTTTTGTGTAATTGGCACGTACAGGTTGTTGACTGTGGCTCTCTTTGCAGCATTGCAGTGCTCCTGTAACCGGACCTGAGAGTGCGCAGGCAGGAGGCCAGCACTCAAAACCAGAGCTAATTGTCTTGTTTTTCTATCAAACTGCTCTGCATAGGCTTTCTGGGGGGTGCACTAATACATGGATGAATGTGTAATTCAATTTGGTATGTTTTTTCCCCCTAATCACCCGGAATCCTATGCAATTTTGAACCCTATACCCCGTGTTTCTGCTTCCCGTACCCAAGCAACGTTCCCTAACCCTCTTTCCCCGCTGGGGTTGCGGATGCCTGTGTAAGCCCCAAACTTGCAGGCACCAAAACCCTAGAGGGGGTGGTTGGTTCGTGCCACTCCTAAGCCTGGACTACAGAAGGCCATGACAATGATGTCCAAGTTTGTTTGGATTGTGTATGTGTTCATGCAGGTAGTACATTTTCATGCATTCCCTACTTTCATGTGTCATTCCTCCTCCCCTCTCCTGTCACTCATTCCAGTTATCCAGTGTGCCAACACCTGTCCCGACTGCATATCCCTGACCCTCCTTCCCCACCAGGGTCTCAGGGGCCTGTGTGAGTTTGACCTTGCAGGCACCCGGGACACGGTGGGGGTGGTTGTTTCGTGACACTCCCGCGCCTGTACACGGGACCTGTGACAGTACACATCCGTTCATGGTGCATCATTCTATGTTATGTACCACACATGGTTCACATCCTGTTGTGACATTGTTTTACTGTGCTACCTTGGTTGTAGCATCATTGTGGTAGTACTTGGCCTTTGTGAGGTACTGCTACGTCAAGTCATCTACTGGAGGGTGTTCTGGTTCGTTTTTCTGGCTTGGATTTTGTGATTTTGGAAATGAGTGTGGATTCTGAGGGTGCAGGCACCTTTTTACACACAAGGTGGGAGATTGTATTGAAGGGAAAGGTGATCCTGTGGCCAGGTGGAATTGAGGGTTGAAGGCTCCATGACCCAGATGCAGTTGTTCAGTGGGTCATGGTCATTTGTGAGGGAGGGGGGGTTGTTGTTGATAGTTGCCTTGCCCTGCAGTGTGATGGGAACCCTGACATTGTAATGGTGGTATCCTATGTACATGTTGTGTTCTGCTGATCAATGCCTGTTCATGTGTTGTGTTTACCTTTCAGGTGCGAGGGGATAGTTGTGGTTTGACATGCTGGGGTGTACACATGGTGAATGTTCACATGTGATGTGTAGAGAATACTGATGGTCACTTGATTGCACATGCATATGTTGAGTGCATGTCCTTGCTGACCCACACACTTTCACTGTGATGCACTACATGTACAACCGATGCACTACATGTACAACCACCCTTGCATATCCACGTGTACACTGTTTGCCTTCTGGTGACCACTGTGTCCCTGCAGCACATGTTCTGCGACCAATTATGGATCCTGTACATGCCTAATTTGCTTTTTGATGTGGTCTGTCGCTTAGATGTGATGCTCAGGGTGTGCATCACACACAATGGCTGTTCACTGTGCTGTGCACTGAGCAGTGTGTTGCAGGAGAAGAACACAGCACACAGAAGCTGCAGTGTTGATTTTGCAATGCACAATGTGCATGTAGACAGGCATTCATTGTTATGTTATGTTACGTCTACAACTCTTGTAATGCATTTGGGAATTACTTATTTTGGGTGGGAGGTTGTTGGTCAGTCATTTCATCTGATTCCAGGTCAGGCATCATTGTCTGATGCCACTCTACATTTTGGACATGGCAATGTGTACCTTATTGTTACTGTGTTGGTGTATGGGTATTGCTTGCCATGTCATGTTGTGGTTTGGGAGGGTTTGAGTGACATAACAGTGATGGCCATGGCCTGTTTTGCAGGTGTGTGTGATTCACACCTTGCATGTCAGGGTCATCCGCTTCTCAAAGCAACTAGCTGGGGGTAGATCTCTCTCCGCGGCAGGGCCCTCCCTCTGGAACAGCCTTCCTGCCTCACTGGAACTTGAGGAGAACCATCTCCGGTTCAGGAAGCACCTCAAGACCTTCCTCTTTGCTTCTGCTTTCTCTCTGCCTCTCCCTTGCTAAATTCTTCACTGGAACTGCACTGGATCTGCAACTGGTCCACTCTCACTGACCTCGGTCCCTGGCCCAGCCACTCTCCACTTGCACTGCCTCCCTGGCAACACCTGCACTGCGGGACTGTCTCTCTATCCCTACAGCCCCCCCTTCCCAGCACTTGTCTGCACTTACCTTTGCAGTTGCCACCAGCTGGCCTATGTATTTGTTTTTTGGTCTACTTACCCTGTACTGCACTAACCCCTCCCCTTCCCCTTGCACTTTTCCCTTTCTCCTACCCCTGCACTTGCACAATCTAAATGACACCTGGCCTAGTAGTACCGTTGTCTGTCTTCCCTTGTTCCCCCCTCCCTGCCTCATCGCACCGAGAAATACTTGTGTATAGGCCATATCATGTCATGTCATATGTGTGCCTTTTGGTCACACAGGATAGCTTGTGTTTAAGTAGCTAGGGATGCAGACAATGTGGCACTTCCATGGCAACTATCTCAGGGTGGTAGGGTTGTGACAGTTGACTGTCTCTTTGTCATCATCGATTGTCACCTAGTATGTGCCAGGCCTGTGTGCACTCTGCAGGGGTGGGAGTTTAGTTGAAAAATGTGGCCACAAGCTGGGTCCGGGCTTCCTCGCCACGTGCCCTGTCCCCTCCCAGGGGCAGCGCCTGTGCCTGTGGTTGGGGATGTGGGGGCACCACCATGTCCACCGGTACGCCCTGCCGTGTTGCAACATTGTGCAGGACACATGCTGCCAAAATGATCCTGCACACTACTGGGGGTGCATAGAGTAGCTGCCCGCCAGAGCGGTCAAGGGAGCGGAAACGTGACTTGAGCACTCCGAATGTGCACTCCACTATGGCCCTGGTTGCAATATGGGCGGCGTTGTATCTTACCTGGGGTGGTGTGGTGGGGTTCCGGATTGGCGTCATCATGTGGTTGCTCAGAGGGTAGGCACTGTCCCCTTGGGAGGTGTAAATGGTTGTGATTATTGGTGTTTGTTTATTTCTGTGTGTGTGTGACATGCATGCATGTGCAAGGGCATTTGTACTCACCTAGGAGCCAGATGTCGCCATGCTGCCCAGCTTCCAGGGCCCGACTCAGGGCGGACATTCTGTATATGAAACTGTCATGGGTGGAGCCAGGGTAGTTTGCATAGACAGAGGTGATGATTCCCTTTGCATCGCATACCACCTGTACATTGATGGAATGCCAGTGCTTGCGGTTTTGGTAGATGCGCTCAGTGGCCCTAGGTGGACGTAGGGCCACATGGGTGCAATGTATGGCACCGAGCACTTTGGGGAAGTGTGCCACCCTGAAAAAATCCAGGACAATGGCCTGCCTTTCTGCGGGTGTTCTGGGCATGTATATGTGCCTGCGGACTGAGGGGCGCGCTGTCATGATTGCCAGTACCTGGTGTAGGCAGCGTGACTGCCTGGCCTGTGAGACCCCCCCCACTATGGCAGTAGTCCGCTGAAATGACCCAGTGGCCAAAAAATGCAGGACATTGAGCAGCTTCTCCAAGGGGCTCAATGCTTGGGAGCAAAGGGTGGGGGATGTAAGGTCATCTTCCCACTCCCTGACCAGGTCTAGGATGATGTGGTGTGGAAACCTATACCTGCCATAGACCTGGTCGTCAGGCATCCCAAAAAGGCTTGTCCGTGGTGCGAACATGCGTGCCCTGGCTATTCTCCTCCTCCTGCGGTGTCCCACGATCAGTGCTGCGGAAAATGGGGCAGTCATCGTAGCTGTATATACGTGTTTGTTGTTTGCGCGCACTTTTATACTGTGCGCGGGGACGCTTCCACCTGCCTTCGTGTGGCGGACGCGTTGACGCCTGTGTGCATCTTTTGCCGTGCGCGGGTTTCCCGTATTCGAATCCATGAATACGGGTTGTTGGCGTGCGTGTGGGCGTTCCGTGTAGTTCCCTGCAGTACTTCCCCAGTTACGCCTTCTTTTTCACGCGTTATTTCCCATTCCGTGTGTTACGCCCACTGTTCCGCCCACTTTGGTTGTGTGCGCCACGCTATGTGCGCTTTTGCTGTGCACGTAGCGCACGCCGTGTGTGCCTGCGTGCGCCATGGCAGGATTGGGCGCACAGACAGCGGGAAACACGTGCAGCGTCTTCCTTGAATCGCACGCGTGCGCTGCGTTTCTCGCGCTTGCGTTACCTTGCGCCTGCTTGCACTGGGATTTTCGGCGCACGTTTGCTCCATGAATCGACCCCTCAATACCTTAGAAAATTCTAATCCTCCAAAGAGACAAAAAGAAGCTTATACTTCATCAATTACCACAACCAACGAAGAACCTATTACTCAAAGAAACTCAGGTACTTCTTCAAAGAAGCAACAAACACTCCGAAAAAATAACTTGGACTCAGACCTATCTGGTCCATTAAAATTTTCAAATATAACTGGTGTAAGCTGCTACGCAAATGTAGCAATGAATATTCTATTTCAATTACCACCAATTGTTGACAACATTTACTTACACAGTACAGACCAATTGTGTTTGCAAATGTTAGTACTTCATAGAAATGCAACAAACAATCCTGACAACACGTATAGTGTTCATGGAATAAGACAAGAATTGGACTACTGTGCTGGAATGGTGAAATTCACTATGAACTCACAAGAAGATCCACAACAATTTCTAATGTACTTACTACAAGTACTTGAAAACAAGAACACGCCTATAAAGGAAATTTTCCAGATTTCATACATGTGGAAACATACACGCACTCTCTGCAACAATGTGACACAGGAACAAATCCCTAATGAGCGCTTTGTGTATGTATCCATACCTAATTGTGAATCTGTTCCATTTCAGCAACTTGTACAAAATGCAAACCATGGTAGATTATGTACTACCTGTAATTCAGATAATCGCTCCACCTTACTAATACAAACACATAGTAAATACATAATACTAATGCTTCTATGTTACAATGTAGATGGTACCAAAAACAACTGCAAGCTGACTGGATTCACACGTGGTCAAGTATCACTTGGTAAGAAAACCTTCACAACAATAGGTATAATCTACCACGCAGGAGCCACAACCAATGCAGGTCACTCCACTGCATATATTAAAAAGAAATCTGGATGGTTTGAATGTAATGATAGTACCATTACTCTAAAGCAGAGATTACCAGCAAATCTTACAAGCCCTTATTTAATCTTCTTAAAACCAAAATGTAATAACTAATCTGTACATTAACAAAACTTCAATTAAAAAACTATAAACTGTTACAAAACACCAACAGGTATCTAACTGCCCCAAGATTATATAACAACCAAACAGATAAATGAGTACCACTAAATTATAACAAGAAATAAACAGTTAGAAAACGCCAAAAGGTATCTAACTGCCCCAAGATTTTTCAACAACCAAACAGATAAATCAATAGTACTAAATTATAACAAAAAATAGACAGTTGGAATACGCCAACAGGTATATAACTGCTCCAAACCAAAAATGTGCAACAAGCCAACAGATAGAACATTAGTCAAAAACAACAAGTGAACACTAAAAACAAACAAATATACTGTAGCATAACAAAAAAAGTTTTTTTTTAATCTACCACGTAGGAGCCACAACCAATGCAGGTCACTACATTGCATATATTAAAAAGAAATGTGGATGGTTTGAATGTAATATTAGTACCATTACTCTAAAGCAGAGATTACCAGCAAATCTTACAAACGCTTATTTAATCTTCTTAAAACCAAAATTTAATAACTAATCTGTACTTAAACATTAACAAAACTTCAATTAAAAAACTATAAACTGTTAGAATACGCCAATGGGTATCTAACTGCTCCAAAAATGTGCAACAAGGCAACAGATAGAACATTAGCCAAAAACAACAAATGAACACTGAAAACAAACAAAGAAATAGGCTGTAGCGTAACAAAAAAAGGGTTTTTTATCTACCACGCAGGAGCCACAACCAATGCAGTTAACTACACTGCATATATTAAAAAGAAATGTGGATGGTTCGAATGTAATGATAGTACTATTACTCTAAAGCAGAGATTACCAACAAATCTTACAAACGCTTATTTAATCTTCTTAAAACCAAAATTTAATAACTAATCTGTACTTAAACATTAACAAAACTTCAATTAAAAAACTATAAACTGTTAGAATATTCCAACAGGTATCTAACTGTTCCAAGATTCTATAACAACCAAACAGATAAATAAATACCACTAAATTATAACAAGAAATAGTTAGAATACGCGAACAGGTATCTAACTGTTACAAAAATATGCAACAAGCCAACAGATAGAACATTAGCCAGAAACAACAAGTGAACTCTGAAAACAAACAAACAAATAGACTGTAGCATAACAAAAAATGTTTTTTTTTTAATCCGACATGGATTTTTTTTTCCCACAGACCCAATGATTTGAAAAACAAACACAGAAACTGAGCAAATAGCACAGTACATTGGTTTGTAATCTACTAAATATGAGGGTCAAAATGAATAAAGAATGTCTATTATTCAATGCTATAAATCCTTACAAACTACCAATACTAATATGATCTTTTCTTTTATCAAAGAATATATGTACTCCAGTTACCAAACCAAACAATAAGGCCCTCATTACAATCCTGGCGTTAAGGGATTAACGGCGCTGCAAAAGGTGGCGGTGCCGTTAACCCCTTAACGCCTGATTACGAGGTCCCTTTGCGGGTTGGCGATTTTAACGCCCTCTTTTTGCAGGCGTTAAAATCCAACCCGCAAAGGGACCTTGGTGCGAAGTACGGTGCCGCAATTTGCGGCACCGTACTTAGCGCCTTCCCCATTCCCATTGAGCCCTATGGGGCAAAAATGGGAATGGGGAAGGGCCCATGGTGAATGGGGAATTACCGCCCCGCCAACCTTGGAATGGGGCGGTAATTCCGCCATTCACCATGGCGGACCCCGGCATGGACCATGGTGCTAATAGCCCCATGGTTTAGCGCCGGGGTCGTAATGAGGCCCAAAGTATATTACAATAAGTACAACTCATAAATACTGCTCCATAATACAACCATTGAAGCAAATAGTGCATATAACTGTGGTCTTCGGTGCATGGGCGATGCACCCAAGACTCTAAGTCCTGGCCACAACCATCGCAGCATATCACACCCATGGTAGCTTATAACTTCGGTACTTATAGCTTTGGTCTTGGGTAGGCCCTGGCCACAACCACTGCAACATATCACACCCATGGTAGCTTATAACTTCGGTACTTATAGCTTCGGTCTTGGGTAGGTCCTGGCCACAACCACTGCAACATATCACAAGCCGCTGGTCTTGCCGCAAATTTGGTGAAAATCCGTCCAGCGGTTTGGGCTGTAGGCATGAGCAAAGTTTTTCCCCATTCAGTCTATGGGAAAAAAAAGACATTTTGGGACACCCCCCTATAACTTTGCCCCCCCTGAACCAAACCTCACCAAACTTTGCAAAGAAATTCAGACTGGGCCATATACTTTTTTTTGCAAAGTTTGGTGTGGATTCGTCCAGGAGGGGGTGAAGTTATAAGCCACCCAAAAAGTGCTCTTCCTATGGAATAGCAATTTAACCATAACTACACAGCCACTGACGTGGCTGTGTAATATATATATATACATACAATGCAATGCAATGCAATGCTACTTCTACGATTTGCATTGCCTCTTGGCTTTTTGTGACCTGTGAGAGATTGCCTGTCTCTACTTGGACGGGATGCCAGAGGTTAATATGCACTCATTATTGTGTTTGCTGGGAGGGACGTCATTTGTGTTTCACCAGGGGTCACAACTGAGACCCCTGGGGGCCCCAGCTTCAACCCCTTGGGGCTCCCTTGCAACCCCAAAGTTAAAAATGTTTGTAAAATGTAAAGTGCCTAATAAAGTTTGAATGATAAAAAAAACAGAAGCTCCTGGTGTAGCGGGGCCTCTTGTGGTGTGGGGGGCCTCACTTACGCAAGTTATGGTTGGTCCCAGGCCCAGTCCTCATCCATCAAGGTGAAGGCTGGACCAGGGAGGTGCTCAATAGCGGTTGGCGTTGGAGCTGATCGTGATATGTGGGACATGTCACATGCCACATTCAGCTTCAGCCCCTTCTCCCTTGGCTTCCTTGCAGCTCACATTCAGGAACCAGGAAGCTCTTGCAGCTTCCTGGTTCCTATTTGTGAGAAACACAGAAGAGCCGAGGGTGGCCTGGAAGGACGGACCAAAGCTGCGTGAAAAAGGTGCGAGAAAAAGAAGGCGTTTTTTAAATATGATGTGTATTTTGCATGTGTGAAGTGCCTGTCAGATGTATGTATGATGTGAATGGTGTGTGAATGAGAAGTAATGTGATGTGATATGTGTTTTTGAATGTTCTGGGTGGGTGGGTGTGTGCCTGGTAGATAATGAAATGAGTGGATGTAATAGAATGTGTGAGTGAGTGACTGGTGGGTGAATGAGTAAGAATTTGATGTGTGTTTATAAATGTTATGGCTGGGTGGGTGTGTGCCTGTGTAGATAATGCAATGGGTGGATGTAAGAGAAGGTGTGATTGACTGGTGGGTGAATGAGTATGAATGTGAGGGTGTTTTTTTTAATGTTCTGGTTGGGTGGGCGTGTGCCTGTTTAGAGAATACAATGGGTGGAGGCAAGAAAAGGTGTATGAGTGAGTGACTGGTTGGTGAATGAGTGTGAATGTGATGGTGTGTTTTGAATGTTCTGGATGGGTGTGTGCCTGTGTGGTGAATGCAGTGTGAATGAATGTGAGAGGGGATGTATAGGTGAGTGACCGGTGGGTGAAACGGGATGGATGTGTGCATGTTTGTGTAAGGCCCTGGGAGACTGGGGATCACTGTAGCAATTTTTCCACATCCTTTATTAACTTTGTATGTTTTACTGGTATTTTCGGGCAGGGCCAAGTTCATGTATGTCATTACCTGTTTAGAATGGCATTTTGGTGCAGTCAGTCTAGTAATTGCTTACTGTGGCATGATATTTATTAGTCTGCAGCTTTAAAAATGCAAGTATAATAAGTAGTGCTATCTCGCAGCCTGTATATTATTTACTGTAGCATGACTTTTTATTAACTGATTATCTATGATGATACAAGCATGATAAGTGTTCTTATGGGTCTATACTGGCTTACATTGGAACCAGTTTGGACAGCTTTTCATATTGTGACATGTCACTTTTAATGGCCAAACCAACGGGAGTATGTTCTTACATAGGAGTACTGGCATATATTGGCAGAGCCAGTTGTGTGCCCAGTGCCAGTAATGATACTATAAAATAAATCTTAAAGCGAACATTAGTATGGTATTATATGGGAATCCTAGCATATGTTGGTGGAGCCAGCAGGAAAATGTATGTGCACAGCCAGCATGGACATTTTTTTTATACTGGCATATATTGCAGGGACCGGCATGATAATGCATTGGGAAATGCCCTGTGCACTTTTGATGACTTGCATCTATTGTACTTTCTTTCATGATTTACCCCACACCCTACAAAACCGATTGTTAGCCTTTTAGCCAAATTGTTGGCCTTTTGCTCACATTTTCTCAGAATGTGTGTTGTGTAATGCACCGTTTTAACCCATTATTCAAAACATTCTCTATGGGGAGGGAGAGGACTCCCCCCCTGATCACACAAACTGATTTTTGTTAGTTTGGGCTCTCCCGCTACGCTCGGTCACAATTGCATGCTTGTGGCAAATATTTACAACCTCCAAAAAAACAACTCACCAGTCACCAATGAGGGCTGGTATATTTGTGGACCAGGCACTGCTCCCTTCTTTCTATGCTACGTGAAACATTAAGCTTTGATTAAAAAACATATTTACTTCTTTCACTTGCAGTAGTGCACGCCCTCGCAGCGGAATAATCATCATGGACATTTCGCACACGTCATGATCCTAGCCGGGCCGGGGTGTTGGGTGCCCTGTGCTTTGTTAAGGAGATTAGGGGGACCCCAACAGCGTGGCTCACATGGGCGGGCCTCCAAATTTTGTGCTACACCATTGGGCACCACTGGGTCTGACAAAGGGGTAGTGTACAGTGCGCACCTTGAAGTCTGCCAGTGAGTCCCCGGGTGAGAAGCAACATGTGGGTGTTTTTAATTTAAAACAACTGTGTGGTGCCACAGATTTAGCTCTGCAGCAATGATATTACAGTAGATGGTGTTTTTATTTTTTAAAGTCCTCTGGCACCCATTATTACTCTTACATAATAAAAACTATGGCAGGGTCTTGGTTATATTGAAAGAACTTTTCCCAGGTATTATATTCCAGCAAAGATAACATTATCAGGTGCACTCCCCTGTATGCATGCAGACCAGTCTAATAATTGTCTTCTATCGTAGTGGTAGCTGACTCATTGATACATGTATAACCAGGGGATTGTGTTGATACTAATTCATGGTCAATGATTTACTTTTCAGGCCTTGCTCGTGCAGCAGTTTGATCCTGGGTACACAGCAGCGCACGCCTCCCCATGTCAGGGCTTTTTTGGCTCGTTTAATACAGCAATGCCACAGATATCTAGTACTTGTGTGTCCAATGATCTATAGATGTTTCATACACTAGCTGTAGCCTGTAGAGATTTTGGTTACCCTGTTACAAGTACTGCATTATGTATGTTTTACATATAGACCTCATGTCAAATCTGGAAAATGACATTCCCCAAATGTGTGATTGTGCCTCGGTTCTTATATCTGGCTGAAATGAGAGCACGTGGAAACGGGTGCTAGGCGCATCTGAAAAATCTGAAGGTAGTTTGTTTGCCACCACTTGCAGGTGGGATAAAACGACATCACTTCTAGTGATGTCATCCGGGGCAAGGGTCATGTGATGTCACTTCCGCTTACCCAGGTATTTTGATGAAATGACGTCCCTGGTTGCTTGGACTCAAAATGTGGAGCTGGCCTCCACTTGTCTTCATTGGCTCAAGACTGGCATCTAAGTAAATCCTGCCTTTCTCCAGCTTCCTCCCTAGCCCTGGCTGCTGGAAGTAGTGCCTGGTTGCAAGAAGTCAGGCTTCTTTTGGGAAGACGTGGTCGTACTCGCGTCTCCTCCAAACTGAGAATATGTGACTTGCTCCTTCATTCACGTTCGTTCTTTCAGTCTCTGAAAGGTCTCTTCACTCTTATTTTTGATTGATCTGGTGTCTGGTTGCACTACTCTGCTGCTAGCTGCTCTTACTTTGGTCTTTGATGTTGTTCCAGTGGCTTTTATGCCTTGAAATGTGAATCTATGTCAGACAATGTGGGTAATGCGGTTGCTGTTTATATCATTGTTCCTTGAACTTCTGCCACAGTTAAAAGGGTATTGTCGAATGTGGTGTCAGATTTGCTGTCTTTGGTTTCTGCGACTTCTGGTTCTCATGATGCATGATGGAAAAGGGTTCTTTACAATAACCTTGTCCTAGCCGTTGTCTCGCGCTCTGTGGGAAACGTCCCATTTGGGCTTGTATGTGAAACAGAGAGTTTCGTTAGGCCTTCCGCGTGATGTAGAGTACTCGATTCTGCAATACCCAACTCGTCCCACTTTTCCACAATAGTCTTGTTCCTGATGCTCAACTTTTCTTGAGGCCATAGCGGTATATCCATTCTTTGTCACACTCCAGCTGTGACCTATGTCCTTGTATCGCTATGTATAATCCTACATTTTGGACCATATGCATAAACAAACTGTTTCAACAAACTTCATGTAACTGTGGTCATTTTAGTTGGAAATGCTTCACTTTTCATATTTGCATAATCAGTTTCCTTAATGTTCAGTTTGAAATTACTGTTTGGCTACAATATTTGGAACAGTGTGCATGTTTTAATTTTACGCACATACACTATATGTTAATGAAAGTCCCCTTTCTATTTTCATGACATTTGTAGTGTTCATTTTCTTTTTGATGTTTCATTATGTCTTATATCAGTATTTCATATATATTTTTTATATGTGAAATGTCTATGTTAAGTTATTTTATATTATGATTCGAGTTATTATTATACGGTACAAAAAAGACCATAGAACAGAGGGAAAAGAAACAGGGGAATGATAAGCGGATAGAAACGAAGGATTGGGTACCATAGACAAAGGGTTTAGAGGGATGCAGTGGGACAGGGGAATGTTTTTCGAGAGCATGGTAGCATGTCACCCCTGGTAGGGGGACCATAGCTTTATAATGCATTAAAGAAGGGTGTGTTCCAAAGTCTTTGGCCCTCATTACGACCCAGGCGGTAAGGGGTTTACGCCGGCGTAAACTTCGCCGACCCATACCGCCTGAGTACGAGTTCCCGTAGCGCCATGGTGATTTTTACGCCTGCTTTTTGCAGGTGGTAAAATCCATGGCGCTACGGGACCTTGTTGTTAATTACGCCACCGTAATTTACGGTGGCGTAATTAACGCCTTCCCCACTCCCATTATGCCCTATGGGGCAAAAATGGGAATGGGGAAGGGTAAATGGGGATTGGGGACTTACCGCCCCGCCAAGGTCGGAATGGGGCGGTAAATCCGCCAACCACCATGGCGGAGTTGGCAACTTAGCGCCATGGACCATGGTGCTAATAGCACCATGGTTCTCCGCCAAGGTCGTAATGAGGGCCTTTGAGGTCTATTGGACTGTGTTTGAGGCATTTTTAAAGAACAGAAAAAGAATATACTATGTAATATTTGGATGCATGAGAGACTCAAAATAAACACAGCAAACTTGGCAGCTTTTTTTCTGAAATAAAATGTATGCAGTTTTCCTGACATCTTTGCAGTCTGTTAATTAAATTTGAAAAAAGAAACATTTTTTTTCCAAAAACATTGAAATATAGAGTGCCCAGGGTCCTTTCCCTTTTTTTGCATTTCTTGAGACCTGCATTGGTCTTCGTTTGTTCTCTGGAAAGGTGTCACACAGATCTTCTACTTCGTCTCTGGGTGTGGACTGGGAACCAAAATAGGCCCTTGAAAGTATGTTCAAAGTGGCCCCATATTACAAATGTTCAGCAAGCAGAATGTGTTTCATAGGAGAACATTTGGAAATAAAATAGATTAACACACAAAAGAGGGCCAGGGTGCAGAGTGCAAATCTCCATAGTTCCCCGTAGGCAAGTCCACCACTGTGTGTCTCCTACTATGTGTGTCTTAGCTTGTTAATTCAATATTGGTTTAAAACGTTAATTTCAACGTTTCTCATTGGAATCCTAGTGCTTCTGCATTTGACATCCAAAGGCGATGATTTGTGAAATACAGACATCCATCTGTTGTTGGAACCTGACATTGTACTTCTTTTACTGTTGTTCTTTTACTTTATTATTCCTTGTATTCTTTTATTTTTTCTACTTTTCTTTTAAGTTTGTTGTTACAGTTTTCTTGTTAGCTGACGCCTATATTTTGCTCTACATTTTTCCTCCATTGGGCTATTAGTTTACAGGTATTGTGATAAGGGGATACTGAGGCAAAGAGCTGTTTCAAAATGGCCCCCCTCGTGTAGCTTCCTTCACTGGCATGTTTCATAGACTGTTATAAGATTGCTGTTGCACGATGCCATCAGGTCTTGCGAGTTGTTTGTGTTATTTTAACCCTTTCTAAGATTGCTACCATCATGTACCATCATGTAGCCCCGTAAATACTTCCTGCAGGGCGTTGCTAATCTTTTCTGGATCATTCCAAGATGGTTGTCCAGCTTACATTATGTCACAAGACTTCCTTGTGGGCCTTACGACTGTGTATTTTGTTTGCCGGATGATGTGCCTAAATGCATGCTCCTCCATTCTGTGCTGCTGAAGTTGTTAGGGACACTGCCGTGGGAATACTATTTTGTAGTTTTTTCTTTCCTTGGGGCCTTACCTGTTGCAGACCAGATGAGCTGTAGGGCCTTGGGTTGGTGCCCATCAGTAGGGGATTAGTGTAGGTGCTGCTGCTTCTTATCAATCCAACCTTTATATCCAGATGTCATGTCTCCTCTTGGAGTGGGCATGAGAGGGAAATATTCATTAAACTATTGGGGTTGCTCATATGTTCTTTCTTTTCCTTCAAGGTAAGCATGCGCAGACCTACGTATGTGGCATCTGCTTCCACACGTCGTCTTCTCCTCAAGGCCAAAATGCAAAGTAAAGCTTTGTTTAACTCCTGCTGTGAACATGTGTGGACCCTTTAAGACAAGGTAACAGTATCTGATTTGGATGGGGATGCATACCTTACTCTTACATCAATAATCAGACCGACTCAGGAAGTTAGCAAACATTATCTGTTTTATTAACAAGTCTTTAGGAGTACAACAGGATTCAGCGGACGCCGCACAGCTCACTCAATTAATTCTCAAAAACATTTCTTAAAAAACACCTCTTTGTACTAAATATTCATCATAAGTGACGTCATAATACGTGGCAAACTAAGAAAACCTACTGGGGGATATGATAGGCTTAAAATGAACATCTATATATTCTTTCTATGGGGTATGGGATTGTGATTGGGTCTCCAAAGATGGGTGGACAACTAAGCCCACCCCAAGTGCAAGCCATCTTCTGTGTTGGACTAATACACAATGTCCCTTTGGCTTCTCAAACTATAGGGCTCTATGAAACATGGCCCTTATAATTGGTTGGCACACTTGTACCCTTCGGGAATATTCCACTCTCTAGCAGCATGCAAGCTGGTACCCCAGGTACTGGGAGATCGGCCTGGTCATGCCTCCCCACGCAATTAGCCCAACATCTATCATCACTCCTACAGTCTGCCATTCAATTACTACGTTTGAACTTGGCCTTGTGCAGGCTCTCTGCACCTGAGAATAAAAGGGAGTGAAGGCATGGCCTTATCTTCTGGTCTCGATGTAGCTATCCCCAAAGTCTATTTTCATCTGACCATGTGACTCGAGATCATGTTTTGAGCTCCTTCGTTGCATTTTATATTATTAAATGGAGAAAACCTGGCACCTCTAGTGTTTTTCCATTACACCTCAAGAGCTCAGCTAATTTCTGACATTATTGTATCCACTCGAGTAGATAACCAGGCTCTTGGCGGCCCCGACGCTTGACACTGGGTCAGGCAGGCCTTCCCGAATCTTCCTTCACCGTCAGCTAGTCTATTCTGCTGCACAACACTTCCAACCCTTTCATTCAGGGGTTCCAAGTTTACGACAATGCCTCATGGAACATCCAGATTCTATACATTCCTATACATATACATTGGCACATCATCTGCAATCTATTTACTACGTAGCCAGCCTTATGAATACTTTGTCTACTTGCGTTACTGCATCTGTACAATTGAATAATGGTTTGACATTTTCTTCAGTGCTTCTCAGCACACACATTCTTCATTTTGCTCTCGAAATGTTGCTCAATTCGCTACTTCACCATCAGATTCTATAAGGTCTATATTCTTTCTTCATCGGCATCTCTTCTAGTTGCGTAATTTCTGCTTCGTGTGACGTCACCATTTTTCTCTTTCATTTTCTTTCACACTTCTTCCGGAACTCCCTTCAGAAGACTGTCATTTCATCAAAGATACATATAGGGTTTTCTCAATGGATACCTTGTTTCAAGCACTCTTGGCGGTATAGATACCATTACTGGCCTGGCGCATGTCGCAATTTCCAGTTGCCAACATATAGGCATGAAGGGGGCAGGGCTTCCAGTAGGAGTATTTGGCTTCTCCTCTACAGCTTCCTCTCCAGTCAGCCTATGGCCACAGGAAGCTGTGTACAGTTGCAAAGGTCGCCCTCTGTATATAATGATAGGACAGCTCATAGTCCGGAGACCTACCTAAGTTATTAAGGGTTCATTGATTTTCGAAGCATGCACCAAATGCTTGCAGACTTCAATATTTTGTGCTTTTACTACAATGTTCCATGTAGACAAGTACGAGATTGCACCAGAAGTTCAGATTGACCTTGTTCAGTGATAAAAACGCATTCCAGAAATGCTTCCCAGAGGCCCTGGACAGTCTCTAGGAAGGGGTTGTGGGGAGCAAGTTGTGTAGACAGTAAATTTCCATCGAAAATAAGTGAGCAGGAGCTTCTAGAAGAGTTTACGTAATGGTTGATGGACAGGCACAATTGATAAAAGCAAAGAGCAGACAGGAGAGGGGGGAGATTTGCCAGTAAGCTAGCATTGTGCATGCAGGGCGTCCTGGAAAGGAGACTTCAAGTGACTGTTCCTGCCTGCTGTGTTGCATTGGGTGCTGGCCTATGGGAAGAGAGAGATCCACCAGTCCGGTGTCTTTGATGGTCCCTAGCGCAGCCAAATATGCAAAGGTTTATAAGATTGTGCTCAATGTTACTTGTACACTTGCCTTTTTGTCAGCATACATTTCTGTGCCATTTGTAGTGATTATTTGCTAGTTTATGTACTCATTGCGAAATAAATTCAAAGTGTGCAGTTTTTCCTTTTATTCTGAGTGAGTTAATTGTTTCTAGTAAAGACAAACCAGCAGTGGTGTGCTCGCACTGGATTGGTCCTGCTACATGCACAGATAGGTCAATTATTGTACGCCCTCCGCACTGGAAAAAGAGGGTCACTAGCTTGACATCACATAGATTAGTTCCTTTGGAGTTTGTTTGAGTGGGACTAGGAGGAGAGGGATTGGAGCCAAGTTGCTCATGCAGCGGAGTTAAAGCCTGCACATTGGAAGAACCCATAGGCTGTGCAAGATGAAGCTTTTAGTTGTTTTTGTGGCATGTCGTCTGGTAAGACCTGTTTGTATTCTCGAGTGTCTAATTTTGGTACCATGTGGGAGTCATTTGGTGGCTCAACCAATTTCATGCATGAATGCCAAAATCCTTGAGGCAGTGGTAAAGGATGTTTAGTATGGAATGAATCAGCGTTATGTTGTTGCGAAGCAATATTAAAGTGTGAGGCTGTAAGGTTAGTTTGTAGTTAGTATTGCCTTTCGGCTTGGCTCTGCCACAATGCACCTTCCACTTATTTGGTTTGTTGATGTACTGATGGTGCAATGATGCTCCCACAGCCTATGCCATTGTTTCATTGAAGTGAATCACGTGTTGTAATTCACTCTGCTGCAAATGCTGTGTGGCAAAGTAATGTACATAGGTACTAGCCATTCCCGGTGTATCATATGCCGTTCTAGCATATCTTAAAGGTCAATATTTGTCAGTGATTCATAGCGTCACTTCTGTCCCCCTTCTTAAATATCAGAATTATCAACTGATCACTTCCAGGATGAGGTAGGTCACTGTGACTTATTAATGGTCACCACTGATCACTTCCAAGAAGGAGACGTAGGTCCCTGTGACTTATTAATGGCAATTGAAAAGGCTAAATGTATAGGTAACTGTCTTCTTTTGAATTTGAAAGGCATATTGTATCATATGAAATTAGAGGAATTTGCAGTATAAGAACAGTACCTAAGTTCCATCGATTACATGGGCCTCTATAATGTATCTTTGTAGATGCATAATTGGCAACCTTGTTCCATTGCAGAGTTGCATAATTACAGCACCTACTTCCAGTTTTAGCTCATGAGGAGGCGTTTGTCCTACAGTGTTTTGCTATTTACAGACTGAAACATTGAAACAGTAATTAACTCTTCATTGACACTGAAACCACTGTGTCTTGTGTGGAGAGAAGTGGGGGTGGAAAGAAGTAACTTGAAATTATTCAAAATGTTTGCCATAGTGGAAGGTGAAGGTGGCCGTGCAGGACCATGCTCATTCTGTTTGATAAAAGGATATCTGTTATTGAATTGGAAGGGCACACAGAGGTGCACTTTGCCATTTGGACATCAGAGGGCAACCTAACACTGATAGATGGCATCAGCTGAGTACGGAAACATACCTAAGCATTTTATATTTAGAGCTGTTTGGGGTTAAAGGGTTATTGGAGGCTGGAGAGTGTCTGGGTGGGTGAGAGGTGTGTAGGGGGGATTTTGGGGGATAAACCCCAATTATATATAAAAAATGAAACACAAGGTAATTGCTCCAAAGTGAATTACAGCAAAGTAATTCACTTTGATCAAGGAACATAGAACCTCCCATAGTTAGACTTGGATATCATATCTGTTGTGCAATTCGTTTCTGCTTAGCCTTAAACAGGTCAGCTGTGTGGTCCGTTGATTTCCCTCACACCTGCTTTACCAGGCACTGTATTATCTGGTTAGTCTGTTCGTGGGTATGTAGTCCCCTATTCAGGAGTTATAGTATTTGCAGAGTGGCTTGGACAGAATTCAATATCTTGCTATTGTCAGATTAATGCTTATAACTTCCAAGAAATTGATGACTTTTGGGGGTCTTGTGAAATGTCAGGCATTGAGTGCTTTCGAGAAAGATCTAAGTGAACTTGTCAGATTGTTGGGTGTGATGTCCTTTTAGATGAATTCTGGCCCCAATGTTTGGGCACAGTGGATGATGCAGAGCCCTTTGAAATGCATTTTTAGCTTGACGGGCATGAAGCCTCCATGTTTACGGCTCAAGACCAGTAGTATTTAAACATTTTCATAGTGAGCCCTCCTTGAGAAAAAGTATTGTTTCTCCCCACCCCCAACCCCACACCTACCGGTTGGCCACTCTCGGGGGATCAAAGGATGGCCACGGGGCCCCAGGTTCTTTAAATGAGGATTAAGCTGACTACCTTTAATGGAAAATATATGGAGTGGAAAATAAGCTTATTTTTTTATATTGAAAACAGTCATTTTAATAACTTTTTAAAGAGTCTGCTAGCCCCGGACATCCTTCAGCCCACCATAGGAGCCCCCCCCCCAAGTTTGAAGACCACTGCTCTAGGCACAATCTGCATACTTTAAAATATCATAGGAGATGAGCTTTTGGGTTAACAACTGTCGGAGTTACTGTCAATGCTCATCGACCCACGTGCTTCCAGGTGCTTTCCTTGTGCTGTTCCCTATATTTTAGTGTCTGGGAAGATCTATTTTCATGTGATAGTGCCACCACTTGTCCCATTAACGTGGAACGGCACCCACATTGTGGAGGTGAAGAGGTGCAATCACAGCGTACTCTTTATCTCAATAAAAAGACTATCATTCAAACTATAAAATACCTAATTTTCTTTCTCATCTTTTTAGTTCTATTAAGTCACAGTCATGTAAACATTACATTTTCATAACGGTACATCAAACAGCATTTATATTTTAGGAACCTCTCGTTCAAATCTGAACCTCTTTGGTTCAGTCAATTGCTCCTACGCTCATTGCAGTTTGAGGAGACCTGAGCCTGTTGTTCCGTTTGTTCAAAGAGCCAGACAAATCTTTAATGAAAACCTACACACACACACAAACACACACTCAGAATCACACTAAGGTTTCTATCCTTTAGGATGACTTTCAACGTCTGCCTAATGTGTTTGGTAAGAACCAAGCACCAACTGTGGAAATGCCAGCAGATTCATGCTATACAGGCACATGTTTTGGGGCAGACCCGGATGAGCACTGGTGCCGTTCGGGGCGTGCTAGCAGGCTGGCCTTCAGAACAGATTAAGATATAAATCGGTATCCTCTCTTTGATCAGGCTCACGTTTAGTACACAGGAAATAGAGGCATATTTGGGTCCCGATTTGGGGAAAAGAGTTGCAGACCAGACTACCCTGGAGATTACATACAATTAGAATGATTTTTTTCTGATTTTTTTTCTTCCTTTCTACATTCCAACCTCTCTTCAGTCAGCTATTCCCAATCGACACCCCTCTCTCTCTCTCTCTCTCTCTCTCTCACTCTCTCTCTCTCTCTCTCTCATTCCTGGTCATAGTGTATACTGTAATACATCGGGTTCAATGCATTTTTGAGATGGGCAAGGCGTCACATGTCCCTAGAAATAAAGTTATGATCCTAAAGGCCTCATTAAGAATTTGGCAGCATTACTAGTGGTAACCAGCCACCATTACCACATGAGGTAAGCATCTGGTAACAGGAAGTTTTATCATGAGTTACAGCCTTTAGATCCTTCGGTTATTTTCCATTTTGGAGTTATATAGGCAGTGATCGAAGTCTAAATAAAAAAAAGTAGTGGAACACTTCCCATCTCTCCAGCCGCCTTGGCTGCCCCTCGCCATGCTCCACACAGACCCAATGCTCTTCACCACCAAACGCAAACCCCATAGCTGGGTCCTGCCTTACCTCAACTCCACCCCACAAAGCTGCGTTTGACAACAGTTCTATCAAGACTAAAGAAAACACAGTGAAATTAAATGCATTTAAATGGCCACCATTAGCGTCAGTCAATGTTCCCACAGCATGCAGGTTTGTACGCCCTCCCCTTACTAATCACCCACCATTTGCAACTCTTAAGGGACATGCCCAGGACTAAAGACACACAAACACCTCCCATTAACTGCACAGACCCCTGTCTCCACAGCAATGCATGAGTAATTGCAGAGGACAAATGAAGATCACTGCTGGGGATAGCGTTTCAGCAGGCAATGAACGGTATGCCCCAAGCAGTTTATGCAGTGAAGTGGGACACTGCATTCCTACCGGCAGGTGCCTGGTTCGAATCTCCATTAGGGGAGATGTATTAAAAAAAAGGGTACTCATCCGGGCATGGTGCTCAGTGTGAAGTTAAAGAAAGGGAATACTAGCGGGTTTCCCTGAAAATTAAGGGATTATTGTACCCATTTTAGTGCCCGCAAACTTCTTCCTCTGCCAGTAGGACTCCATGGAGATAGGAAATTACTTCATGTGGTAATGGTTTTGTTTGGCAGAAATTCCCTCCACAATAAAGCAGGTGGATTGTACGGATTCCATTTTGAAACTCCAAAGTCTGTGGTGCCTAGCCGCACTGCCTACCTCTTAATGAGGCTCTAGGTGTAAAGAGGGCTACCCTATATGAGCGAGACCTGGCTGCAATACTGTGGTACAGATGTGGTTCTGTTTTTCAAAACACGTGACGCACTGAAAACCTTGTTTGTGGAGGTCTGGGAGTTGTGGGATCCTCCATATTTTCAATGGCTCTTTTGAGTTGTGGAGGAGAAGACACGGATTCACTGGTCTGCAGGTGGTGCCATGAGATCAAAATTGGAATGACAAGTGAGGCTTGGCACCTTTGGCTGACGCTAGACTCAAAATTGGCCAACCTTGCCTCCTTTCGATAACAGGGAGATCCACCAGTTAGGGATGAATGCCCACACCAATGTAGGCCAGTTTAATGAAAGTGCACTGTGCGCAAGCAGTTTCCATCAAACCTAATGGGAACATGTAGTTCAAAATGCATCATTTGACACAAATGCCCCCCTCCCCACCCAAAAGCCTCTAGTTTGTTTTGGGAGTCAAACATTGGGATTTAAATTGTGGGTCTTTGATGCCCAGACTTGTCATTTGTCCGAGCCCAACCCTGGTTCCCGGAAGATGGTGACTTTTGTTGGAGCAGTGTCATTTAGGATATTAAGGATATTCATGCAGAGGATTACTTGATGAAGTATTGTTGCTTTAGGCATGGACCAATAAACCATAATGAGAAGTGGGTGTTACTTCTCAATTGAAGTTTTTAGTTGAGGGTTACATTTGGCTTAATACAAAAAAGGTAGCAGGCGCCCCTCTCTAGAATTAACATGTCATGGTAACCTGTTCTGTGTTGTTTTCCCACTTTCAGAGTCTGCAGCCATCGCTTTTAGCTCACTACTTTTCACAAAGGAGGAATACCCATTTGCATATCAGTCTTTGTCACACCCACAAGGGCAGTCCAGCACCGAAATGCCAGGCAAACCTCCTTTGAACAAGAGGAGTAACAGCAACACCAGATACATGTTTCAGCCTTGTTGGGCCTCATCAGTGAGATGGAGCTGTGCCTCTCTGAGCACATTGAGCGAGGGGTTCACGTCTGGGTTCCGCTTGGTAACTTAGGGTGACCAACACCAATTTCCTTGCAAAAATACAAAAACGGTAGCAGGCGCCCCTCTCTAGAAAGCACATGGCATGATAACCTGTTCTGTGTTTTTTTCCCACTTTGAGAGTCCGCTGCCATCGCTTTTAGCTCACTGTACTTTTCACAAAGGCGGAATACCCATTTGCATATCAGTCTTTGTCTCGTCCACAAGGGAGGTCCAGCACCGAAATGCCAGGCAAACCTCCTTTGAACAAGAGTACCAACAGGAACCCCAGACACGTGTTTGAGCTAAAGTGTGGCTGCAGACTCTTGAGTGGGTACCTTCCCAAAGAACAGGTCAATGGGCCTTGTTCGTTCTCGCAGAGAGGCGCCTATGACTACATTTTGATTACATTTGGCTTGTTAGAAGGGGTTGAAACCACGGCTTTCCTGGTCCACAAGTGGGCACTTAGGCTTGAGGGTGTTAAGATGTAGAGGGGAGAAGAGACAGGTCAACTTTTGTCATTCGTAAAAAAAAGAGCTTATGGCATCTTTTGTGCAAACCGTCCCAGTGCATAGCTAGTGAATACAAACAATAAAGGGTTCCTCATCTGTCTTGTTTTCCCAGTCACTCTCATGTTCCTTTCCTTTCCTTTCCTTTCCTTTCCTTTCCTTTCCTTTCCTTTCCTTTCCTTTCCTTTCCTTCTCCTTCTCCTTCTCCTTCTCCTTCTCTTGCTCTCTTTCTCCACCTTGACTCTTTGAAGTGATTCTAGGTTGCATACAATTATTTATGCAAGCCACACAATGATGAAGCATTTTGCTTAGCACCTCCACACATAAAGCGAAGAAACAATAGGTTTTCTAATTTAGGTCCTACATCTGATTAGGAAAATGGCGCTCAACAAAGGCAGCATTCATCCAAATGCCACTTGTGGTCTTTCAATTACCTGAGCTGTGCAGTGACTGCACTTTCAAAAAGGGATACAGCAGTGAGAGCCACCCCGAAAAAGCCAGTATAATAGCTCAGTGGGCTGAGCGTTCGCTGCTGAGATCTGAGTGTGATATGCAGGCTGCAGATTTGAATCCCAGGAAGGCCAACGCTGCCTTTTATCCTTGCGAGGTCGATAAATGACTACCATCTTCAGTTGGGTGATAATTGTATGCAAATATGCTCTCTGTACAGCACTTAGGTGAAAACGCTCTATACATAACATTTCATTATCATTACCAATGACAACAATACACTATACTAAACGCCTTAGACAGTGATGTTAAGACAACGCTGACATTTAAAGAGAGGGGAGGATACAGTTGGCACATGTTTAAAATGAGTGCATTACTCAGCATGAGCCAATAACACGCCTGTCATGAATCTTGTGGGGTCGTCATATTCAAAAGCTCATGCAGAAGAGGTTCAGGGAGTTTGTGGCTGGTCCCTGCCTGCTTTGTCAGCCTTCCCTCATCTCACCCTGGGGTTGAGGTGAGTGGGAACGGTTGGCAGCAGTATTCCACTATGTTTGTTGTCTTCTACTACTTTTTGCAACCATTTTCACCATTCCAGAACTGTTGTTTATTATGTTAAAGCACACGTAACACTGAATATCAGAGACATCGAAATTGAATCTATTTCAACTCAATTGTCTGTCAACCAGCATGTCTGCAACCCTTCTAAAATGTGCTGCATGTTGCTCGTTTCCTTCCTACTCTGTCCCCTGCCATAGGCACCGTCCACTACCTTTTTGGTACACGTCCATCACTGGTCCCAACAAATTCCAGCCAACCCTGTAAAACCCAACACTGCAGGTTGACAGGCAGCTGAGCACTCGGAGCCAGGGAGATAGCGTCTGAGTCTGCTCTTTGCACCATTACCCCTGCCAGCTGATGGAAATGCAGATTGCATTTCACAAAACATCATAAATCATGTCTGGAGACAAAACAGCCGCTGGAACTGCTTGTTTTTGGATGATAAACAAGCTCCGCGTGTGGGTGGCCAAGTGCACGTACGGTAACAAAACTCTCGTGAGGAAAGATATAGGAGAAGGACAGGCCGCAAAAGGGAAACTGAAGATAGATTTACAGGCCACGATGAACTGATAAAGGGCCAATGTTTGCGGCGGGATCGGTTTCGCCTGTTTATCACTCATAGCTGTAATCTCTCGGAAAATCAATGCTTGCATTACTGAACGTTCTTTTTAACCCAGAAGGAAGCATCATACATTCCTGTAAACATGAAATCAGAAAACCTCTAAAAAGAAAGTTCCACTGCCTCCCCAACTCCCCATGGTGTGTGAACCTCTCTGCCTTGCCTGCAAGTGCTTTAATTCGCTCTGACCAATACTTGTTGCACCCCAAGGCCCTCTCTGCTGGTGGAAATTCCAGTTTCACAGCTACAAGTATTTTTTAACAGGGTGCAGTTGCAGCAAATGGCTTTTGGATATAGGACGTTATACGAAGCGGTTTTGCTGAAAATTGGTTTGCTATGAATTTCTTCTTGAACTAAAAATCAGGGATATTAATATCAAAACACCAGCTGACACCAATAGTGACCAGAAGGCAAGATTAAGGGCAGAATAAATTATTAGTTCCAAGATGCATTTGTAATCAGCTGATTTTCTTCCAAGGGGTACACCATCAAATGTCCAGAAAACCTTATGCCAGTGGCTGAATCCTTAGAACCAGTTTGCAACTGGACAACAGGAGTTCCCACCAAGGTCAGGCACTACTGTATATACTCTGGCATTCATATACCCTTAAATACCTCATGTTTCAGAACCAGCCATACGCATCCACCCCTACGTCACCCACTAAAAATCACACTAGGTTTAACAACAGGGGGCTTCCTAATAAATGCCATGTTCCTCACTGTTAGTGGTGCTGTGACGGAGACATAGAAAATTAGTCAATTCAGTCAGAAACGTCCCCTTGTACTTAATGGGACTGAATGAACAATTTATGAGAGTGGCTAACATTCTCTTCCAATGGTATTCAGAGATATGTAGTAACATGGGGCCTTTTATAACAAATGGGACCTTAACATCGGTAAGTCCTTAAAGATATCCAATGATGTTTTCCAATAGAAATTACCGAAAACCTTGTCCAACGAATCCAAAATACTGAAAAACGCTGATTAAAAAAAAAAAAACATATATGGGTGGGTTAAGGGATTAAAACAGGCTGGGAAGGGGTTGGGGTGGTTTTATAGGTATAGGGAAACTGACATTTTGGCGAGACCCCCCTCCAAATATAATTTTCCCCAAATCCAAAATCGGTATTTTTTCGCTATTTAAGATTCCTAATTTTTTTTAGATAAAAATGTTTTTAAAAAAATCACATAGATCCGTCCGTAAAAACAATTGAAGAACACCTTAACAGAGTATTGTGGGGATCACCTTCAATACCGTTTTTGCAAAATTCTGTGATATATGCATACATTTAAAAGCATTGATCTAGTCGTTTTGGTCACTCCTTGGCAGGTTTTAAAGACCTGGATGGTTGGAAACGCTAACCCAATGAATTTGGCAATGCTAGTGTTAAGCTATTTATACAGGAGCATTGGGCAGGTAGAATTGCTGTTATTCTGTGCACTTGTGTCGAGTGGTGGATTCTGGCATTCTGGGGTCTCGCTACCTCAGAATCCTTCCCAGGTAATGCCATGCCACCATCATGAAAGGGGAGGGGACTCAGACAGCTATTGTGGGTGCACAGCAAAGACACACCACCTTTGAAGTAACCGTTTTATGTCCGACATTGTTAACTGCACAATCTTGATGTCTTTGTGGTTTGGGTGTGAAGGAGGAGGCTTACAAAAGTGTGAATGGTTTGGAAGCTGCTGCTGATTTGTTCTCCTACTTGGTCACCACACAGACTCTCTCCTCAGCCACCTTAATGCTCAAGATCGTCTCAGCCCGCAGCCTGCCAGGCAGTGCGCCTTCCTATGAAGCGCACATATTCTCAGTGAGCAGGAAGAACTCTGCCCAATGGTACACGCAGTCATGGCATGCAAGCAGCACCCAAACAGCCCCACCACATCGTTGGGTGGGACGGCTACCGCTGTGTTAGGGGGAATTCTCCTTCAAGGGCTAATTTCCCTCACCAGCAGTTTTGCTGGATTTCTGGAGTTTATTTTTTCCACCTGGTAAGAGTGTACATCCTTTTTCCACTCTTACATGTGTTTTGGCCTATGTGTTGTACTCATTGTGTGATGTTGGGCACTGGAGCACACCACTCCAGGTGCCCCTGCTCTTGTATGGGTTACACAGCACCTTCAGTGTAGTAACCCAGGGTTGTCTTTAAGACTTCCCTCCGACTCCATTTTGCTGGGGCTGACTACTGTCCCCCAGAGAAAGGTAAAGTTGCCATTTACTTTACATAGTCACTTTTACCACAGACCAAGTACACCCCATCTTGCATGGAGTACTGGAAAGGGCTAACCTGTACCCCTTTTCTCTCTGTACCTCCCTGAGCATTTTTCCGCTCTTTTAACATTTAGACTTGGCTGGTGGCAGTGGTATCTACCCTAACTTTTCTACCGCGATTATATTAGATAAACGTGGTACTGTTCTTGGCTATTATATTAGCCTCGAACATAAACCCGCTTGACCAAATCGTCTTTCTTTTGGCTCTGGTTGGGTTTATTCGCCATTTCTTTTTTGTTAAATTCCTTCTTGTGTTTTACTTTGCGCGGCAAACTAGGTTCACCTTCTTTGTTCACCGTCTTTTGGCGGGCTTCTGCAGAGACGCCCTCCTCTTGGCGCCTGGGTGTCTAGGTAGACTGAATGTGAGGAAGGGGTGTAGTTACCCCCTGCACAGGGTATCCTAGGAAACCCAGGTCGCACTTTGCCATGATTGGCTGAGGTGGTTGTCCAGGCTGGACAACCCCCCTGCTGCCTGATTGACAGCCAGGCTGTGTGAATGGGGGTTTTGCGCATAAAAGGCAGGTCTCTTGGGCTAGAAGTCAGAGTCGCCACTGGAACTACAAGGAACCGAAGAGAAGCGAAGAGAACGACGGCTGCTGCAACTACCCCGTCCCGGTGAAGCCCTGCTGCAGTCCTGAGCTAACTACCCTTCAACGACTAAGAGAAGATCCAGTCCAGAGTCTTCTTCTGTGAGCCTGGTGGGGATTACCAGCTCATCTTCTTCAGCCAGAGGTCGCTGTTGTGGTCGAAATCGCTGCACACTGCTGTAGTGGTCCGGATAACCAACTGACAAGCCTCTCCTGTTTTTAAGGAGCACACCTTTTATTCGTTGTCGCTGCTGCCGGCTTCATCCCTGTGTGGTGCAGACCCCCTTCAGACGTCCTCCTTCACAACGAAGCTCCAGGAATCGTGGGTCTGCGGGAAACCAACAGGAACAACTGCCATGGCACCATCTGCACCATTGGAATAAGGTACTGTGTTCTGCTTGAGGAAACTGGTTGAATCCCTTTTCTTTATCTTCAAGGATTGCCCTTATCTTCCCTCCTTCTTATAACGTTTGCTTCCGAACATTGACAATATCAAAGTACTCTTGGCTACGTTGAATCTTGAACTGTCTAACGGTGTGATCTTTGGCAACAGGCCTCCGGTGTCACTTGAACTTGGCTCCGGCCCTTTGACTTTTCAACTCCTGTTTCTGAGTGTTTCTCGATTCTATCTGCCTAACCAAAATATTGCCTGTGATTTTTGCCTCCAACTCCCTTTGGGTATCTCAGGTGCTAAGTGTGTTTTTGCCCCGGTAGCATTTCATGTCACGGATATGCGTTTATTTAGTAGACCGAACTGTCAAAAAGTAGTCACAACCGTATTCGCAGTATCGTGTTTTGTTCATAACACCGGTTCATTCAAACACAGGGTACTTACCTTGAGACATACTGTACAAAGTGAATTGGTTAGTTGTAGTGTATTTAACGTGTGGTTTTATTTAAAGTTTAATAGAAGTGTTGTGTTTATAACTGATGGTTTAAAAATAAATGTACTTATAATTTTTTTACCTGAAACCTTGAGTCAGTGTTGGCTTGAGTCACAGTAATTGTGGTCCCTTTGTGTAATCTTTGCTACTGCTCATATACTCTTGAGATAAGACTGGCTGCTCCACCACTGCTACCACTCTGACATAGTAGTACAGGCTTGTACCAAAGGTAAACTTGTATTGCCACCTGTAGTCTTAATTGTGTGTAGTGGTTCCTAAGGGTACTGCACAGAATTCTGCCTAACACTGGTGTACAGCGGTGAGGATTTGGAAGTAGAGTGATTACACTTAGAGTGCTTCTATTGCTTGGGTTCAACTAACCACAAGGCTAACACCACTAATTCTATTTAACTGAGAAATCATGCCAAATATGGAAAGCTACACTGAAGAAAGTATTTTACTCTATACTGCTGAGGTTCTTAGAACCATGTGTAGGGATAAGAATATCTCTGGTAAAGGAAAGAAATCTGAACTGGTTGCAAAGTTAATGGGAACAAGTCTGCAGAGTGGGTCAGAAGTGCCTACCACTCCAGCAAATGTGGATTTTGATGTTTCTGATTCTGAGAGTGTTAATTTAGAAGAAGTAGATGAGTCCTTGTTAGGAAACCCTACAACTACTTTGCCTGCTCAGAATGCACAACCTCTGTCCACAGGGACCACCACAGGTCCTACACTTACTCCTGAATTTATTGCACTTGAGAAAATGAGACTTGAATTGGAAGTAAAACGTATTGATGCACAATGTGCCATGAAACATCAAGAGTTAAGGCTCAGAGAATTGGAGCTGAATCATGAACTAGAAATGAAGAAAATGTCTCTAGAAAATGCTTCTCTCCGAGAGTCTTCTAGGTCTTCCAGCCCTAAGAGACCCAGTATGCCAAAGGAAATTATTGGTATGTATGATACTAAACATGATGTTTTGGATTGGTTAGCAATGTTTGAGTACAATCATGGGATTCAAGGTATCTCAGGGAATCAGTTGATTCCTTGGCTTTTCTCTAGGCTTCCCCCCGTTGCAAGTGATGCTTTAATGGAGTTGGGGGAGGAGGATAAACAGGATTATGAGTGTGTAAAACTAGCATTAATAGCTAGGTTTGGGAAGACCCCTTCCCAGTATCTTAAGAGGTTTCGAACCCTCAAAAAGCATGATGGTACCCCTTGGGCTAACTGGGTGTGTGAATGTTTGAAGAACTTAGATGGTTGGGTTAAGGGTTACAAAGTGGACACTTATGAAGGTTTGAGGAATCTTGTAATGTTGGAGTCTATTCTTGATGTCTGCTCTTCTGAGCTTAGACAGCCCTTGGCTGATTCAAAGGAGATAGATACTAAGAAGTTAGCTAAGGCTGCTGACTTGTGGGTTGCCAACAGGGCTACTCACAAGGATTCTGGGGATACTCAGAAGAAGGATGAGGGGAAGCAGCCAAAGAAAGACAACAAAGAGAATTGCAATAATTATAATCCAAAAGAGGGCCCCAAACATAACCAGGGTAAGCCACAAGGTAAACCGAATCAGGCTAGTGTACCACCTGGTTCCACACCAGATGGAGGTCAGAGCAAGCCCCCATTCCAGAGAGCATTTTGGAAATGCTTTGTTTGTGGGTTGCCTGGCCATGTGAAAGGAGATCCCAAGTGTAAGGGTAAACCTTCAGGGATCAACACTGTATCCTTAGTCTTCTCCTAGGTGGATGACGTACCTATGACCAGTGGAAGCTTTCAGCTACTAGCTAATGAGCCCATGAGAGTCTCAGCTAGTGTTTCTTTAGTGTCCTTGGGTCTTTGGGAATAGCAGAACTTAGATGTCTATAACTCAATCCCAGATAATACTAAAGAGTATTACAAAGATAGTGTTATTGTGAATGGTCAGGAGACCCCTGCCATCAGAGACACTGGAGCCAGCATAACTGTGGTTGATGAATGTTTTTTCAAGACGGAGGTTGTTGCTAAGGCACCCAAACACCGACTAAGTTAGCTGGAGGCCCTGTGCAAATGGGTCCCCAGTTACCAGCTCTCATCCAGTGTAATGACATGACTGTCAGGATACCTGTAAGTGTGCAAAATAACGTACCTGGGGGGGTACTGCTGGGTAATTACCTTAAAACTCTTGGAGTTGTGTCTAGTACCCCCAGGCCCCCCAGTAGAAGGAAGCAGGAGCTCACAAGGTCTGCAAGGGAGAGAACCTTAAGAGGCTCTCCTGGGGACATGATAGAGGAAACTATTACCCCAAGTCCACAAGACTTACTTACTGCCATTTCAGGGCAAGAAAAACAAAAGGGAAACCTAAGTCTGCCAGCAAGAAACCAGCAAGCACTCCTGTGCCCAGAAGGACATCTCCGAGACTGTCCAAAGTCACACCTGTGACTCCCACACCAGCTGAGGCTGAGTTTGAGGTTCAACCCTGTATGGTCAAACTAGATACTGAGGAATCAGATCTAGAAGATGATCTTACCTTGGTAGGAGATCTTGACCCTGTTGACCATCCTGAGCTGCAGTCTTTACTGGCAGAAGGTGGACCCAACAGAGAAGATTTCAGCAAGGGACAAAGAGAGTGTCCTTCCTTGGAATGTCTTCGCCAACAGGCCACTTCTCAGCTCAATGGGACTGAGCCTGGGAAGTATAGGTTGCACTGGCAAGATGGCCTCTTCTACAGTGAACCAACTGAGTCAACCCCTGGAGACTACAAAAGACTTGTAGTACCTCTAGTCAACCAACTCCAGTTTCTGCAGTGAGCCCATGAGGTACCTTTGGCTGGTCACTTAAGTTTTAAGAAGACCAAAGAAAGGCTATCTCTGCACTTCTACTTGCCCAAGATGGGTACAGAAGTAGACAAATTCTGCAGAAGCTGCCACACTGGCCAAACCTCTGGCAAGAGTGGGTCCAAGAATGCGGCACCCTTAGTGCCTCTCCCAGTGGTGGGAATTCCTTTTGAGAGGGTGGGGATTGACATTGTTGGTCCTCTTGATCCTCCCACATCTTCAGGCAACAGGTTCATCCTGGTTGTAGTGGACCATGCCACTAGATTTCCTGAAGCCATACCTATGAGGACTGTTATGGCTCCGGCTGTGGCTAAGGCCCTATTTGGTATTTTTACCAGAGTAAGTTTTCCTAAGGAGGTGATATCTGACAGGGGATCAAATTTTATGTCCCACTACATGCAAACCATGTGGAAAACCTGTGGAGTTACCTACAAGTTCTCAACTGCCTACCACCCCCAAACCAATGGGCTGGTAGAGATGTTTAACAGAACTATGAAGAGCATGAAAGGTGCTTTAGAAGAACCCCTTAGAAGAAAGTGGACCTTCTACTGCCATGCCTTCTCTTTGCTTATAGAGAAGACCCTCAGGAGGAGTAGGATTCAGTTCCTTCAAACTTCTCTATGGCCATCCAGTCAGAGTTCCATTGGCCCTGATTAAGGAGGGGTTGGAGAGTGCTCCTTCCCCCAAGCCAGTCAGAGTGACTGACTATGTGATAGGTCTCCGGAGGAGAATGTCACACATGATGGCAGAGGCAAGTGATAACTTGAGGGCTGGTCAAGCTCTGGTCAAGCATTGGCATGACCAGAAGGCTAACATGGTTGAGTTTACTCAAGACCAGCTTGTTCTTGTTATGGTCCCCACAAGGCAGAGGGCCTTGCAGGACAAATGGATAGGACCCTTCAGGGTTGTGGGAAAACTTGGAGAGGTGAACTATCTGGTGGACTTAGGCAATCCTAAGGAGGCTCCCAGAGTCTTTCACACCAACCGTTTAAAGGCTTATGTCTCCAGACCTGATGTAGGAGCTCTGCTTCTAGCTTCAGCTCAGGAGGAGGAGGAGAGTGAACCTCTGCCTGACCTCCTCAGAGGCTTACCTTTAGATGAGCAAGTGGAAGGAGTCAATCTCTCTTCCAGTCTCACATCTGACCAACAGGATGAGTGCAAGTTACTGTTAAATCAGTTTGCCTCCCTGTTCTCACTTTCACCAGATTTGACCCCTTGGGGCCAGCATGACATACACACTGGTGACTGTTTGCCTGTCAAAAGCAGTGGGTACAGAATAACAGACCATATCAGATCCCACATAAGCAATGAGGTCAACAAGATGCTTGAACTCTGGGTTATAGAGCCCTCTACTAGCCCATGGTCTAGCCCAGTTGTGCTTGTACCAAAGGCAGGATCCAAGGAGTTGAGATTCTGCGTGGACTATAGAGTTCTAAATGCAGTCACCACGACTGATGCCCATCCTTTGCCTAGGACAGATGAGCTGGTGGACAACCTTGGTGCAGCCAAGTACCTCAGCACATTTGACCTAACGTCAGGCGATTGGCAAATAGTCCTGACAGACCATGCCAAGGAGAAAACTGCATTCTCCACTCCAGCTGGCCTCTACCAATTCAAGGTGATGCCTTTTGGATTAAAGAATGCACCTGCTACATTTCAGAGGATGGTCAATCAAGTTCTGAATGGGATGGAGGACTTCTGCATGGCATACTTGGATGCCATTGCAGTGTTCAGCCCTACATGGAAAAAACATATTGAACACCTAGGTTATGTATTACAGGCTCTGGAACAGGCCCATTAGACCATAAAGGCAAGCAAATGTCAAATTGGTCAGAGTTCAGTGGTCTACCTTGGACATGAGGTAGGAGGAGTGGAACACTCACCTGGTATCCACGGGACATCACTCAGCCTGTTCTGACCTCTTACGACCTCGAACCCTTTGCTGCAGTCTACTCGACTGGAGACTGGGCCTGAAACACAGGATTGGTAGAGTTTAACTCCCTATTGTCTCTGTGTACTTGAACCCCTTCTTCCCCGAGGTTCAACCCTTCCCTTTGATCCACTGCTCACCTTGTTTTCTTGTAAAGTGTGCTCTCCGTCCTGCTTTCAGCGCAGGGGCGCGTTGGTTGATGTGGGCTCATTGCTGCCTAGTTACTTCACTGGCAAGAGTCCGACAGGTAAGTATAATGGGTCTTTTGAACAGTTCTCTAACTTCGTTCCTTTCCTTCCTTAGATGATGGCCGGCATCCGGGGATGGTGACGTGCTGCTGAGATTAGTAGCACTGAAGGTGAGTGAGAGCGCGATGCATGATGCATCCTTTCGTATTTGTATTGAACTGAATTCTTTTTCTGTGTCTTTTAGGTACTGCAACGTTTTCAGCTTGGATGCCGGTTATGAAGAAGAAATGCGGTGAGTAAACGTGGTATGCGGCACCTCTAGATGTTTCCACACTAACCTGGAGTGTCTTTTCCCTCTTGCAGATGGATGAGAAGTTCCGGAGACAGAGTTACCCCAGAGCGGGCGGGATTCAGGTAAGCGTTTGAAGCTTGTACAGTCTTTAAAAATAAGCAAAGATTTGCTGAATGCTTGCTAATGCCTTCTTTCTGTTCTTTTCCCTTTTCCTTAGGAAGCGGTGTGCTGGGATGGGAATGACACCATCGAAGATGCCCACAGAACAGAAGAAGCAATGAATGATGGGCAGAAGCGCCACAAGGTAAGGCTGTTCCTAAAAGTGTTCTTATTCTTGCAGGAGCTGAGCGCAGAAGAAAGATGCAGGCCTACTGGAGACCGATCCGAACACGGTGAGTGTTATGCTGCAGGTGCAGAAAACACAAAGCATGTTTCTCAGCCTGGGCGTGGCTTAAATAGTCTCTGGGTATCCCAGGTGTCTCTGGGCTGAACCATACCCAAAAGACTAGACTGCACATGCAGTTCTGGGTACCGAAATATGTGGGGGCATCCATGTTGTCTCCATCAATGCACTACAAGTCCAATCCCCAATGTTATCCTATGGGAGTGAGTGAGTCTGGTGCCACAAGCGCCAAGTCTGACTCCAAGTGGGTCTTTGGAGGGATGGAGAGGCCCTTGAGGGCCATTTAGGTGATTGTGGCCTGGCTCCAGCCTGACATCTTGGAGGGCTGGGGACATGAGGAGCAGGAATCATGACATCACTCCCCCCCAATGCCCCTCTCAAGGTGGCTCTTCTGTCTGGTCCTGGTTTGTTTGGATGGTTTTGATGAAATCGTCTAAGCAAGCGAGGTGCATAGATGTACTCACAAGGCTCCCATGTCCTGTCTTGTGGACCATACCCCTTACACTCTACTAAGTTGTATAATTTGGATCTGACGTACTTTGAAACCAGGATGTCCTTGACTTCGAATTCTGGCTCCCCGGCGACTACTACTGGCTGCGGGGGCATTGCTACCCGGGTCCCAGGTTGAACAGGTTTAAGGAGAGACACGTGGAACACAGGATGAATCTGCATGTCTGACGGCAAAGCTAGTCTGACTGCCACAGGATTTATCACGGAGGTGACGGTGAATGGACCCAGGTATCTTGGACGGAAAGTTTGGGTTCCTTTAATGGACACGTGTTTAGATGCCAGACAGACTTTGTCTCCCACTTGATAGTTGGGGCCCTTTGCTCGGTGTTGATCAGCAAACTTCTTTTGGCGATTCTTAGCTTGAAGTAGGTGTTCAGCTGCCCTTTTAAAGGTTTGAGAAATGGTTGTGTGCAAGGTTTTGACTGCTGGCATTTCCAGGGTTGTAGGAACGTCCAACTCAGAAGTACGTGGTTGCCTGCCATACATGGTATAAAAGGGTGTCTGGCCAGTGCTGGTGTGTAGGGAATTATTATAAGCATATTCAACTATCCATAATAGGTCGAACCAGCTTCCTTCAGCTTGGTGTAACAGGCAACGCAGATACTGCTCGAGCGTCTGATTTGTCCTCTCAGTTTGCCCATCCGTTTCGGGATGGTGACTGATGGAAAGCCGGATGTCGATCTGGGCCATAGAGCAGCATTTTCTCCAGAAGTTAGATATGAATTGAGTACCTCGGTCTGAGACTAAAACTGAAGGAAACCCATGGAGCCGTACGATGCCTTCAAGAAATACCTTTGCCAGAGTGGAAGCATTTGGGAGCCCCTTTAGAGGAATGAAATGTGCCATTTTTGAAAATAGGTCCACGACCACAAGAATAGTGTTAAACCCTTGACTGGGTGGTAAGTCAGTAATAAAATAGAGGGACAATGTGTGCCAGGGTGCTGGTGGGATTTCCAATAGTTTCAATAGCCCAGCCAGTTTCTGCTTGGATGACTTGTTTTGAGCACACACTCCACAAGATAGGATGAATTGGATAATGTCTTTACGCCACGTGGGCCACCAATAATTTCGTTTTACCTTGGCTAGGGTTTTAGCGATTCCGGGGTGGCCCTCGATCAAGGAATCATGATAACCGGACATGACTTGTTCTCGTAGTTCTTGGTTTGGTAAGAATAAACGATTCCTGAAGTAGGGCAACTGATCTTTTATCATGTAATGTTCTCCTTGTGCACTCCATGCTTGCAATTGCTCCGGACTCATCAGGTTTTGGATTTCTTCATGTAATTCTTTCTGAGTTATGGTTGGGGTGATTCCTAGGAGCTTGTCACTCGGGATGATTGCTTTTGGGTCAGGGGTCTGATACCCTTGCTCTTCCACCCCCATACGGGAAAGGGCATCGGCCTTCCCGTTTTTCACACCTGGTCGAAATGTAATCACGTAGTCATATTCAGCAAAAAAAAGAGCCCAACGTAGTTGTCATGAGGATTGGGCCTTTGCCGTTTTTAGGTACTGGAGGTTCCGGTGGTCAGTTATTACGGTTATTGTGTGTCTGGCGCCCAAGAGGTAGTGCCGCCATGCCTTAAAGGCTGACTTAATGGCCAGGAGTTCTTTGTCTCTGATAGCGTAATTGAGTTCAGGGGGTGTGAATTTACGCGACCAGAAGGCAACAGGGTGTAACTGGCCCGTTTTGGGGTCCTTTTGTGAGAGGACGGCTTCCATAGCCATGCTTGAGGCGTCCGTTTCCACCAGGTATGGGAGATCAGGGCGAGGGTGGCATAATATTGGGGCAGATGTGAATCTTGCTTTGAGTTCCTGGAAAGCTTCCTCGGCTTCTGTTGTCCACTGGAACTTTTTGTTGCTTTTCCTTAACAATGACGTGATGGGATGCACGATTTGCGAAAATCCTGGGATGAACCGGCGGTAGAAGTTTGAAACACCCAGCATACTTTGGACCCCCTTGAATGAATTTGGGGATGGCCAGTTCAGGATAGCATCTATCTTGTGTACATCCATTTGGATTCCATTCGGGCTGAGAATAAAGCCCAGGAATTCCACCTCAGAGACGTGGAATGAGCAGTTTCGAGCTTGGCGTAGAGCTGGTGTTGACGGAGTTTCTCCAATACGGATCGGACGTGTTTAACGTGGTCCTGCTTTGATGCGGAATATACTAGAATATCGTCGATGTACACTAGAGCACAGACATCAATCAATTCCCATAGGACATTGTTCATGAAGTATTGAAATGCTGCAGGCGTGTTGCAAAGGCAAAAGGGCATTACTTGATATTCGTACAAGCTGTATTTGGTGTGAAAAGCAGTTTTGCATTCGTCCCCCTGTTTTAAGCGAACAAGTTGATATGCCCCCCTCAGGTCTAGTTTTGTGTAGATTTGGTCATCTTTGACTTGATCAAGCCATTCAGGGATCAGTGGCAGGGGGTAGCGTTTTTTTACGGTAATCTGGTTCAGTGCGCGATCGTCCATGCACGTTCTCATGTCACCTCCTTTTTCGGTACGAAGAATAGAGGACTGGCTGCTGGAGACTTCGAGGGACGGATGAGCCCGTTGGCCAGGTATTGGTCAAGATAGGACTTCAGATGCTGGTTTTCTGGTTCCGTGAGTGTGTAAATTCGCCCACAAGGGATTTGTGCGCCGGGTATCAGGTCGATTTGGCAATCGTAGGGTCTATGCGGTGGCAGGGTATTAGCCTGTTCTTTCTGGAAGACATCTTGAAAGTCCTGGTATTCACTTGGTAGGGTGCCGATTGCCACAGTCGCAAGCGTGGAGGTTCTGGTGTCTTTTGGTTGTTTCTCTTGGCGATAACATGTGTGGGCACAAGTCTCAGGAAAGGCCAATTCTTTTGCTCGCCAATCGCTTCGAGGATTGTGAGCTACCAACCATGGCATTCCCAAAATCAACCGGAACTGTGGTGCCTTAATGAGGTCGAAATCGATAGATTCTTGGTGTCCATCCTGGCACAGAAGGGTTAAAGCTGCAGTGCATTGGGATACTGGACCAGAAGCTATTTCCGTGCCATCAACAGTGGTAACAGTGTCGGTGGTTGATTTAGGGTGTAACGGAAGCCCCATCTTTACCGCAAGATCCTGGTTGATGTAATTCCCAATGGCTCCACTGTCAATGTACGCTCTTAGTGCGTGCATCTGAGATGGTTGTTGGTGATTGATCAAGACCACAGATAGTGCAAATTGGGAGGTCTGTAGTTCACTTTCTTTGCTCGACAAGTGGACCCCTACACTTGCCGGGCTGGGGAGTTTTCCGATTCCTTGATGGTATCTTCCTTGTCTGTGGCCCCTACCGTCCTCCTCGGTGGCTTCACAGGGCACTCTTTAAGGAAATGACCTGACCTTCCACAGTACAGACATAACTGCTGCTGTCTCCTTTTATTCCTTTCCACTTTAGTCAAGGGGGATCTGACCCCCGATTTGCATTGGTTCTCCTGAACCTTCCGTTGTGCGGGCAATATTGTCCTTTGAATGCACATACATAGGGCGAGGGTCCGGTTTGGTTCGATCTGCTCTTCGGTCCTGCAACCTATGATGCAGTTGAACAACAAGGTCAATGAATTCTGTGCAGTCTTTCGGGGGGATCACTACTTGTGCGAGAACATCCTTGAGCTCCCCCCGCAACCCCTGATGAAATAACATGGTTCTCTTCTCCACTGGCCATTCTGCTTCAACAACGAGTCTATTGAACATGGCTATGTATGTTAATAGGTCTTGATTCCCTTGGCGTAGGGACAGAAGTTCATTGTCTAATGCCTGCCCATGAGTACGACAGGCGAACAGCTTTTCCATCTCCTGCTGAAAGCCCCTGAAGTCATGCAGCAAAGTATCGTCTTTGGCCACAAAGGGTACAGGCCAGTCCGCGGCGCTACCACTCAGGGAGGATAGCACAAAAGCGACCCGTGATTGGTCATTCAGCAAGGCCCCTGGTCTACAAAGGAAGTGCAGGCGGCACTGGTTCATGAACGTTGCAAACCTCTTGGATTCCCCGTAAATTGTTCGGGCGGGGCCAAGGGAACTATCCCAGGAAGGGTTATCTGAACGGGATTGGCTGATGGTGATGGCGTCGAGGGCACGCTTCCCGGCAATGGTGCATGCCCTGCTTGTGACTGGAGAAGTTGCCGGCTTAAATCATCAGTGCGTTCTTTGGCTACTATCAGCTCTCTCCTCAGGGTGTTGGTCTCCTGCCTGGCTGCATGTACTTTGGAACGTAGCTGCCCCAACACGTGGGCTAACTGGTCGGTTTCTGACGTTTCCATGACGCCCAGGTGGATTTCGATGTGAGGCTTTGTGTTCTGTAACGCTCACCTGGTTTCCACGGGGACGTCACTCAGCCTGTTCTGACCTCTTACGACCTCAAACACTTCCCTGGAGTCTACTCGACTGGGCCTGAAACACAGGATTGGTAGAGATTAACTTCCTATTGTCTCTGTGTGCTTGAGCCCCTTCTTCCCTGGGGTCCAACCCTTCCCTTTGATCCACTGCTCACCTTGTTTTCTTGTAAAGTGTGCTCTCCGTCCTGCTTTCAGCGCAGGGGCGCGTTGATTGATGTGGGCTCATTGCTGCCTAGTTACTTCACTGGCAAGAGTCCGACAGGTAAGTATAATGAGTCTTTTGAACAGTTCTCTAACTTCATTCCTTTCCTTCCTTAGATGATGGCCGGCGTCCGGGGATGGTGACGTGCTACTGAGATGAGTAGCACTGAAGGTGAGTGAGAGCAGGATGCGTGATGCGACCCTTTCGTATTTGTATTGAACTGAGTTATTTTTCTGTGTCTTTTAGGTGCCGCAACATTTTCAGCGTGGATGCCGGTTATGAAGAAGAAATGCGGTGAGTAAGTGTGGTATGCGGCACGTCTAGATGTTTCCACGCTAACCTGGAGTGTCTTTTCCCTCTTGCAGATGGATGAGAAGTTCCGGAGACAGAGTTTCCCCAGAGCGGCTGGGATTCAGGTAAGCGTTTGAAGCTCGTACAGTCTTTAAAAATAAGCAAAGATTTGCTGAATGCTTACTAATGCCTTTTTTCTGTTCTTTTCCCTTTTCCTTAGGTAGCGGCATGCCGGGATGGGAATGACACCGTCGAAGATGCCCGCAGAACAGAAGAAGCGATGAATGATGGGCAGAAGCACCACAAGGTAAGGCTGTTCCTAACGGTGTTCTTGTTCTTGCAGGAGCTGAGCGCAGAAGAAAGATGCAGGCCTACCTGAAACCGATCCGAACACGGTGAGTGTCACGCTGCAGGTGCAGAAAACGCAAAGCATGTTTCTCAGCCTGGGCGTGGCTTAAATAGTCTCTGGGTATCCCAAGTGTCTCTGGGCTGAACCAAAACCAAAAGACTAGACTGCACATGCAGTTCTGGGAACCGAAATTTGTGGGGGCATCCATCTTGTCCCCATCAATGAACTACAAGTCCAATCCTCAATGTTATCCAATGGGAGTGAGTATGGTGCCACAAGCGCCAAGTCTGACTCAAAGTGGGTCTTTGGAGGGATGGAGAGGCCCTTGAGGGCCATGTAGATGATCGTGGCCTGGCTCCAGCCTGACATCTTGGAGGGCTGGGGACATAAGGGGCAGGAATCATGACAAGGAGGTGAAATAAGGCCATTGCCTAGCAAAGTACAAGCTGTACAGAACTGGGCCACCCCTACTACTGAAACCCAAGTGAGAGACTTCCTAGGTCTCACTGGGTACTATAGAAACTTCATAGAGAACTATGGGACCATAGCTTCTCCCTTGAATGTCATCTCCTCTCCCAAATTTCCTAAAAAGGTCAGGTGGAAGGAGGAGTGCAATCAAGCCTTTCAAGGTCTAAAGAAAGCCCTTTGTCAAGCTCCAGTCCTAAGAGCTCATGACTACCGCCAACCCTTGAGTACAAACTGATGCTTCTAGTGTAGATATATGTGCAGTCCTTTGTCAACTGGATAAGAAAGTAGGGAACACCCCATTTGTTTGATCAGCAGAAAGTTAAAGGATCCTGAAACAAGGTGGGCAACAATAGAAAGAGAATGCTTTGCTATTGGGTGGTCACTGAAGAGGTTTAGACCATACTTGTATGGATCTACCTTCATCATTCAGACTGACCACCAACCCCTGAGATGGGTGATGCAAATGAAAGGGGAAAACCCAAAGTTACTCAGATGGTCAATCTGCCTGCAAGGATTTGATTTTTCTATTGAGCACAGACCAGGAAGTCACCACCAAAATGCTGATGGTCTCTCTAGGATGTTTGTAACCGACTAGAGGTATGAGGTCCATCCAGGAGTGGATTAAATCCTCCTGTCCCTTAGTCTGGTGGGGGGCGAGTGTTAGGGAGAATTCTCCTTCAAAGGCTAATTTCCCTCACCTAGTGAGTCCCGCAGCAGCTTTGCTGGATTTCTGGAGATTATTTTTTCCACCTGGTAAGAGTGTGCATCCTTTTTCCACTCTTACATGTGTTTTGGCCTTTGTGTTTTACTCATTGTGTGATCTTGGGCACTGGAGCATACCACTCCAGGTGCCCCTGCTCTTGTATGGGTTACACAGCACCTTCAGTGTAGTAACCCAGGGTTGTCTTTAAGACTTCCCTCCGACTCCATTTCGCTGGGGCTGACTACTGTCCCCCAGAGAAAGGTAAAGTTGCCATTTACTTTACATAGTCACTTTTACCACAGACCCAGTACATCCCATCTTACATGGAGTACTGGAAAGGGCCAATCTGTACCCCTTTTCTGTCTGTACCTCCCTGAGCATTGTTTCGATTTTTAACATTTAGACTTGGCTGGTGGCAGTGGTATCTACCCTAACTTTTCCACCGCGATTATATTAGATAAACGTGGTACTGTTCTTGGCTATTATATTAGCCTCGAACATAAACCTGCTTGACCAAATCATCTTTCTTTTGGCTCCGGTTGGGTTTATTCACCATTTCTTTTTGTTAAAGTCCATCTTGTGTTTTACTTTGCGCTGCAAACTAGGTTCGCCTTCTTTGTTCACCGTCTTTTGGTGGTGGGCTTCTGCAGAGAAGCCCTCCTCTTGGCTCCTGGGTGTCTAGGTAGACTGAATGTGAGGAAGGGGTGTAGTCACCCCCTGCACAGGGTATCCTAGGAAACCCAAGTCACACTTTGCCATGATTGGGTGAGGTGGTTGTCCAGGTTGGACAAACCCCTGCTGCATGATTGACAGGGAGGCTGTGTGAATGGGGGTTTTGCGCATAAAAGGCAGGTGTCTTGGGCTAGAAGTCAGAGTCGCCACTGGAACTACAAGGAACCGAAGAGAAGCGGAGAGAATGATAGCTGCTGCAACTACCCCATCCCGGTGAAGCCCTGCTGCAGTCGTGAGCTATCTACCCTTCAACGACTAAGAGAAGATCCAGTCTGGAGTCTTCTTCCCGTGAGCCTGGTGGGGATAACCAGCTCATCTTCTTCAGCCAGAGGTCGCCGTTGTGGTCAAAATCCCTGCACACTGCTGTGGTGGTCCGGATAGCCACCTGACGAGCCTCTCCTGTTTTTAAGGAGCACACCTTTTATTCGTTGTCGCTGCTGCCAGCTTCATCCATGTGTGGTGCAGACCCCCTTCAGAAGTCCTCCTTCACAACGAAACCAACAGGAACAACTGCCAGGGCACCAGCTGCACCATTGGAATAAGGTACTGTGTTCTGCTTGAGGAAACTGGATGAATCCCTTTTCTTCGTCTTCAAGGATTGCCCTTGTCTTCCCTCCTTCTTATAACTTTTGCTTCCGAACATTGACAATATCAAAGTACTCTTGTCTACGTTGAATCGTGAACTGTCTAACGGTGTGATCTTCGGCAACAGGCCTCCGGTGTCACTTCAACTTGGCTCCGGCCCTTTGACTTTTGAACTCCTGTTTCTGAGTGTTTCTCGATTCTATCTGCCTAACCAAAATATTGCCTGTGATTTTTGCCTCCAACTCCCTCTGGGTATCTCAGGTGCTAAGTGTGTCTTTGCCCCGGTAGCATTTCATGTCACTGATACGCGTTTATTTAGTAGACCGAACTGTCAAAAAGTTATTGCAACCGTATTCGCAGTATCGTGTTTTGTTCATAACACTGGTTCATTCAAACACGGGGTACTTACCTTGAGACATACTGTACAAAGTGAATTGGTTAGTTGTAGTGTATTTAACGTGTGGTTTTATTTAAAGTTTCATAGAAGTGTTGTGTTTATAACTGATGGTTTAAAAATAAATGTACTTATAATTTTTTTACCTGAAACCTTGAGTCAGTGTTTGCTTGAGTCACAGTAATAGTGGTCCCTTTGTGTAATCTCTGCTACTGCTCATATACTCTTGAGATAAGCCTGGCTGCTCCTCCACTGCTACCACTCTGACATAGTAGTACAGGCTTGTGCCAAAGGTAAACTTGTATTGCCACCTGTAGTCTTAATTGTGTGTAGTGGTCCCTAAGGGCACTGCACAGAATTCTGCCTAACATGTTGCAGCCGTTTCTTGGAACGTGACATAGGGGTTATGGAGGTGGGGGTTGCGGGGCACGGGCAGTTCCTGTTGTCTATATAATAAAGACGTATGTTTGCAGAACTTCGTGTTTGCCTCATTCTTTCTGCGCCACCATATGTGTGTGAGGCCGCAGAGTGTTCCGGCGGCGTGTGGGTGGCCCCCGCCAGTGACAAGTTCACATTGGTGACAAGTGAGCTACAAGCTCACGTTGAGCACAGCTTGGCCCCGCCGTAGCGGACCGCGGCAGACCCGCGGCCTGCACGGTACACTCGGGCACTGGATATGCGCGTCAGCATGCCTCCTATCAAGGGGCCCTCCCCTCCTCCCCATTCATCTCAGCTGCATTCGGTCGGGGTGCGGCTGGATAAATAAATGCTGGGAAGACAGCAGACGTGCTTCCCAGCAGCAGCACAGACACTAAGGGGGAACAAAGTGAAACACAGAGCATGCGTGGATACAAAGTCTGCAACCCACACAAGAGCTGCACAACCAAGTTAAAGGCCTGGTTCCACCACGCCAGTGCAGGCCAAGGGGGGAGAGAGGCACATCAATCCAACGCAGGGGGCGCATCGCAAGTGCTCCATCAGCCCCACCCATTTGACCTAAAAGACACTACCAAATTAGGGCCCCGTTGGGTCATATGATTGAGAGACTTCAAATTCTATGTAGGGGTCATAGGGCTCACCGATGATGCCCGTTTGAAGAACACGCTGTCCATGGCGGTGGGGCCTGCAGTCCAAGACATCGCAGGCAACTACTCAATCTAGATACGGCATCATATGGCCTGCATGGCAAGTTATCAAAATATTTTACCTCTCATACTAACATCAATTATAAAAGACACATCTTTCATGCCACGCGACCGGAAAAAGGTGAATCCCTTGACAATTATGTCATGCAACTCTGTATTAAACTAAAGTACTGTGAATTTCACCTTTGCTCCAATGAGGAGGGCTTACAGTCCCAGGTGATGGCCGGCTGCACATCACAGCCTTTCCGGAAACAGCTACTGCAAAAACAAAGGTTGCTGATGGAAATTCTCACACTGGCTCGGATGGAGGCAGCTATAGAGTCCCAGCTCGACAGTCTAGGAAAAGTCATGATCCAACACAAACCAACAGACCCCGACGTCATAAACAAACTGTCCTCCACACCCAGTCAGAGTGGGCAGCGATCGGAGGCCCAGTGCTTCAGGTGTGGGTATGGATATCCACACACAGGTGAATGTCCCGCCGTGGGGCAGCAGTGCACTGCCTGTGGAGGAATGGACCACTTTAGAGCTGTCTGCAAGAATGCACCAGCCCCTACGAACAACAGACAAAGATTGCAAGAACAACATGGGAACACGTGACTAAGCCCTCCAGGCAACAGGTCGGAAGGTAACCCGAAGATTCTAAGGTGGGCAGACCGAGAACGTAGAAGCACGTAGACCCAAGTGGAGTGATGGCCATCAGAGGGATCCAGACGCAGCGGGAGGAGATGATTCATCCGCTATATAGAGATGTGATCCCCCTCAAGCAGTGAGTCCCCATTGTCAGGCGAGGATCAACGGAAGAAAGGATTTGGATTGGCGCTAAACAATGACACCACCGCCCAACACAGCCCTGTTCTCACACTACAATTAAATGATGCACCACTGGAATTCCTCATCGACACAGGGGCTACCGTCAATAACATCAGTGAGGAGGCATACAACTCCCTCGCCAGACCCCCAAAGCTGAAGAAAGCAACAGTAGACATTTACACATATGGGGTGACCACCACGGTCTGGTGCACACACAAGACGCATGTGGTGAAGATCCCCCTCCATGTATTGAAGACCAAGGCCAACAGTGGCTGTATACTAAGTTTCAGAACAGCAGTTGACATGGGTTTAGTCGACATCTTATATCAGTTGATGGCCCAAAAGTACTTTGCCAGGCTGGAAACAGTGGAAGCAGCTTTCCCGAAGCTGTTCAAGGAACTGGGAAGGGTGAAGCACAGGAAAATCCAACTGCACAATAACCCAGATGTTCGCCCAGTAGCCCAACACTATCGGGGCATACCAGTCAACATACAGAGGCAAGTCAAAGAGGAATTAGATAAACTCATCCAACTACAGGTGATCGAACCAGTCACCGGCCCAACGCCCTGGGTATCGCCCATAGTCCCTGTGCCCAAGAAGTCCCCGGACGGGTCCATCCGCCTGTGTCTGGACATGCGTAGGGCAAAGCAAGCGATTCAAAGGGAATGCCACCAGGCACAGAGAATCACGGACATGATTCACCTACTCCATGGCACAAAGGTATTTACAAGCTTGACCTCACGAAGGGGTAGCATCAGATCGAGATTGTGCCCGAGACACTATACATCACGACATTTGTGACTCACTTGGGGCTTTTTCAATACAAGAGACTCAGCTTCAGCATCTCATCGGCAGCTGAGATATACCAAGAGGAAATACACAATGTCATACAACACATGCCCAACTCCCTCAACTACTCGGACGATGTCCTGGAGTTCGGGAAGGCTAAGGAAGAACACGACGTAGCTCTACACCGAGTGTGTGCCGAACTGGAGGCGGCAGGCCTCACGCTCAACAAGGCAAAGTGTGAATTTGGAAAAGGTCACTGAGGTTTTCTGACATATATTCTCTGAAAAAGGGATGAGGCCAGATCCAGAGAAAGTGGCAGCCCTCAACACAGCGCAACCTCCAAAAATCACGACAGAGCTGCACTCCTTCCAAGGCTTGGTGAGATACTGCTCAAGGTACCTCAAGGAATATGCCACCGTCAACATCCCCCTGAGGTTACTCACTCACAAAGACCAGCCATTTGAGTGGTCCGAGGACTGCCACAGATTGTTTGAGACCATCCTCAACAACATTGCCAGGGCAGAGGACATGGCGTATTCTGATGCACAGAAAGAGACCAAGGTGATCGTGGATGCCAGTCCCGTGTGTCTGGGAGCCATTTTGACGCAAAGGGACCCGGAGGACCCAGCCACCATTTTCATTGTGGCCTAGGCCAGCAGGAGCCTCACAGCCACTGAGCAGGCTTACTCCCAGGCGGAAAAAGAGATCCTGGCAGTGGTATGGGGTGCGTTTACTTCCATCTATTTTTATATGGCAAGGCATTCACAGTCATAAGGGACCATCAAGCCCTGTTGACAATCTATGGGGACCCCAAGACCTGTCATGAGCACTGGTTCCAAGGAGTCAGGACAAGCCCAACATCCCCGGAAGCAGGCTCACAACCCCCGCCCCTGGTCCCAAACGACCCCTATCGGGGCCCTCTGGACCATGTCCTGGCGCCGTTGGCGCCAGGCTCATAAGAATCACTGGTCCCGGCGCCAGAGGTGCCGGGCTCATACTTTGGGTAAAGGTGCTTGGGTGGACTTACCTGTAGCAGACCATGCTGCATACTCACCTTCGCAAGTCCTGGCAAAATGAAGCTCCAGCCTTCTGCTGGGTGGGACTATTTTTCCAATCTGGAACTACTTTCTTACCTGGGTGGGGCTGGCATCACTCCTTGACTCTGGAACACAGGAACTCTTTTTCTCTTGGCCGAGGCTGAGGAGGAAGACATCTAATCACCTCAACACTATTTAAACCACACCCGATTGGAAGAATGTGCTTCGCGTTATTCTGCATCTGCAGCAGGACGCTCACCGAGTCAGCTCCAGTCTTCTAGTGATATCTTCTGCTCCAGCCTGTGAAAACAATTCAGATCTTCACTTACCATCCATGGATCCAGTCTCCGGCCGCACCTGTCAGCAAAGGAACATCAGGTTAGCAAAAGGCAACGTTTTAGCAGCCGCGCTTACTTACCTGAATCCACGGCATCTCCCGAATCCCACGGCCTCTACCTGCAAGACAAAGAACTCCGGTTAGTTCAAAAAAGGGGAAATTGGACACAATTATATTTTCACTTACCGGAGCTGTGCGCTCCTCGCCATCTCCTCTTCTGCTGCATCTCCGCACCTGCAAATCAAGAAAAAGACATTAAGAGGTGCGAATAAACCTGTCAGCAAGCATATTGCTTACGTGCTCCTCCACGTGCACGGACCTTCATACTTACGTGCATCCGTATGCTCAGCATATAGCATTTCGGCACCTAAGAAACAAAGGCAAAGACTTCATTAAAAGGTGCTCTCGAACTTTACAAACCGACCAGCATCCGCTCGTGCAGAAAACGACGGCATCGCTTCTTCAGCAGCTTTAAACCCTCTGAGGCTACAAGAGACTTAAAGCAATCCCAGTGAAGTAACTGGACCCCAGCGCCCCTGCATCAGTCGCAGGATGGAGAGCCCAGCATTTACATATCTAAGGTGAGAGCTCATTCAGACTTTGGGCGGCCTCAGGGAAAAAACGAATAAGGAGGAGAAGCCCAACCAACAACCAGCCATTAATCCCTTTTTCTTCCGCCTGCAGACACCTTACTCTACAAGTCAGACATTCCATAAGAGGAGGTCCGGTCCAGAGAACCATCCGAGTCCTGCGCTTCTCAATTGAAGACACGGTAACTGTCCAGCCAGGATCTGCGCCTCCGTGGGAACCAGGTGAGCGTTACAGAACGCGAAGCCTCCAATAACTTCCTACCCAGGCGCAATGGAAACTTCATACACTGACCAACTAGCCCAGCTATTAGGGGAATTAAGAGCAGAGGTACATGCAGCCCGCCAGGAAACGAATGCCCTGAGGAGAGAATTGATTGTATCAAAAGAACGAACTGATGATCTTGCCAGACAGTTGTTACAATCACAAGCGGGGCAAACCCCTTTGCCTACAGGAGGGAGCTACATTCCTGCAGCCTCGGCCAGTCCGGTACAAATCAATCTACCCGGAAACGTGCCTTTGGCTCCGCCCGAACGCTTCTCCAGTGATCCTAAAAGGTTTGCGGTTTTCATCAACCAGTGCCGATTGCACTTTCTGTGTAGACCAGCTGCTTTTCCGACGGACCAGACTAAGGTAGCCTTTGTGCTTTCGTATCTTAGCGGCAGTGCTGCTGATTGGTCGGTCCCTCTAGTAGCACAGGATGATCCGATTCTTCACGATTTCCAAGCCTTCCAGACCAACATGGAAAGACTGTTTGCAAGACATTCCCAGGGCCAGGCCTTGGATAACGAACTCCTTTCCCTACGGCAAGGCAATCAGGATCTCCTGGCTTATATTGCGTCATTTAATAGGCTAGTAGTTGAAACCAGATGGCCCGAAGACAAGAGGATCACGCTGTTCCACAGAGGTCTGCGGGGAGAACTCAAAGATGTTCTAGCCCAGGTAGTGAATCCTCCTCAGGATTGCTCTGAATACTTCGATTTAGTGGTCCAATTGGAACACAGATTGCAAGACAGGAAGGCAGACCGCTCCAGGTTCGAAACTCGAGTGTTCTCCAAACCACAGATTTCCACCAAGGGAGCTGAAGCCGTAGAACCTATGCAAATAGGGGTCATGAAGGGCCCTTTAACCCAGAAAGAACGCGACAGGAGAAGACAGTTGCAGTTATGCCTCTATTGTGGAAATTCAGGACATTTCCTTCGAGAATGCCCAGTGAAACCTACAAAGAAGACAGTGGGAGCTTCTGATAAAAATACCGAAAGGCCCGAGCCGGGAAACGACCTCGCCCGACAAGTGTAGAGGTCCGCTTGCCGAGCGTTAAAACCAGTTCTTTGACCTCGCATTTCATAGTCTCAATGGTCCTCATGAATCCAGAGCAACCGGATCGTTTGCATGCTATTAAAGCATACATTGATAGCGGAGCAATCGGTAATTATGTAGACCACGAAATGGCTTCCAGGATGAACCTACCCCTCTGTCCTAAGGCAATTAAAGACGTTATTACCACAGTGGATGGTACGGAAATAGCTTCTGGACCAGTGACCCATACCACCACGGAAGTGACGTTATTAAGTCAAGATGGACATTGTGAGGTGATCATGTTCGATGTGATCAAGGCTCCTCAATTCCAAGTAATATTGGGGATTCCCTGGTTGGAAAAACACAATCCTCAAATTGATTGGCGAGCAAAGACAATACGGTTTCCAGAGTGTGCCCCCACTTGTTATCCTCGACCCAGTATTGGACTAGCAGCGACAACGCCCGGAAGTCCGCAACTGCCTATGGAGTATCAGGAATTCCAAGACGTCTTTCAGAAGGAGCAGGCCAATACTCTACCTCCCCACAGGTCGTACGACTGTCAGATAGACCTGATACCCGGATCCACTCCCCCCTGTAGTAGAATTTATGCCCTTACCGAGCCTGAGAATCTTCATTTGCGACAGTATCTGGACCAGTACCTAGCCAACGGATTCATCCGTCCTTCAAAGTCTCCAGTATCCTCAGCTCTGTTCTTCGTGCCGAAAAAGGAAGGTGACCTTAGGACCTGTATAGATTATCGTGCCCTGAACCAAATCACGGTAAAGAATAGGTATCCCTTACCTCTAATTCCGGAACTCCTTGACCAAGTTAAAAGCGCCTGTATATACACAAAGCTAGATCTTCGGGGAGCGTACCACTTGGTACGGATCAAAGAGGGCGACGAATGGAAGACGGCCTTTCGCACCAAGTATGGACTATTTGAATACCAAGTGATGCCCTTTGGTCTTTGCAATGCTCCGGCCGCCTTCCAGTACTTCATGAATGACGTTCTTAGAGAACTTATAGACGTTTGTGTAGTCGTCTACATTGATGACATCCTTGTGTACTCATCTTCTGAAGCAGATCATCAGAAACACGTCAGAGCTGTTCTTGAAAGGCTTCGCCAACATAAACTTTTTGGCAAGCTTGAAAAGTGTGTTTTTCATGTCACCGAGGTTGAATTTTTAGGTTTCATATTGACACCCAACGGGGTCCACATGGACTCGAGGAAAGTTGACGCTATCATCAAGTGGCCATCACCAACTTCCGTGAAGGGAGTCCAAAGCATGTTAGGTTTCGCCAACTTTTACCGCAGGTTTATCCCGGAATTTTCACGAATAGTTCAGCCCATTACGGCTCTTTTAAAAAAGAATAAACGTTTCGAGTGGACAGCAGAGGCAGAACAGGCCTTTCAGGAGTTAAAAGCCAAATTTATCTCAGCTCCTATATTAAAACACCCGCGCCCGGACCTTCCTTATATCGTTGAGACCGATGCCTCCAGCTTGGCAATGGGGGGCAGTTTTATCGCAGAGGGATCCAGAAACTAACCAATTACACCCTGTGGCATTCTGGTCCCGCAAGTTCTCGGCGCCCGAAATCAACTACACCATCACTGATAAAGAACTTCTAGCTATTAAGTCCGCCTTCAAGACCTGGCGGCACTACCTCCTTGGAGCCAAACACACAGTCACAGTAATCACCGATCATCGCAACTTACAATATTTGAAGACCGCTAAAGCTCAATCCTCCAGACAACTTCGCTGGGCTCTGTTTTTTGCCGAATTTGACTTTGTAATCACTTATCGTCCAGGCAACAAGAATGGCAAAGCAGATGCCCTTTCCCGGATTGGAATGGAGGAACACATGGTCAATCCTGAACCCGTACCTATAATTCCCGAACAAAGAATCCTGGGCCTGGTCTCCTCGCAATCCATCGAAGATATCGAAGCAAAGGCCAAACAACTTGTGACTCCTTCAGATCTACAGAATTGGCAACAGAAAGGAAAGGACTTCACCGTGACTAGGGATTTGCTTTATTTTCAAGGACGACTATACTTACCTGGTACTGATTTACCAAGACAGGTAATCTCTTGCTACCATGATTCTTTAATGGAGGGACATCCTGGCATTGCCAAAACCTCAGAGAAGATCAAGAGACACTTCTGGTGGCCGTCATGGAGAAAGGACATCAAGGACTTTGTAATGTCTTGTGGGGTGTGTGCCCAAAACAAAAGTCAGAAAGAAAAACCAGCAGGCCTCTTACACCCACTAGACATCCCGCCACACCCCTGGCATACCCTTTCCATGGACTTCATTACTGATTTACCCCCATGCTCCGGATACAACACCATTTTAGTAATCGTGGATTTGTTTTCTAAAATGGCCCACTTCATCCCACTGAAGGGCTTACCCTCAGCTTCAGTCTTGGCCTGAGAATTCCTCGCAAACATTGTTCGGTTACATGGTTTCCCTTCAATTTTGATCTCAGATAGGGGAAGCCAGTTTATCTCGCACTTTTGGCGAAATTGCTGTCGTCTAGCTCAAATTGATGTGAGACTTTCAACCAGCCATCACCCCCAGACGGACGGGCAAACCGAGAGGACAAATCAAACTCTGGAACAATATTTACGGTGCATGCTGCAACAGTCGGAAAGTAATTGGAAAGACATCCTTTGGATCGCCGAATATGCCTACAACAATTCGGTCCATTCAGGAACCGGAAAAAGTCCCTTTTACCTCTTATACGGGATTCACCCTCGAACCTCCAATCTTGATCCACCTCAGGATCTTGGAACACCTGCCGTAGATCATCTACACACTGCTATCACTCAAGCTTTCAAGGAAGCCACGACCCATCTTCAACTAGCCAAAGAACAGTATAAAAAGGGAGCAGACCGACATCGAAGGGAGGCCCCCCAATACCGGGTTGGAGACCTAGTTTGGTTATCCACTAAACATTTAACTCTTAAAGGACCTCGCACCTTCAATCCAAAATATCTGGGACCATATCCTGTCACCGCCATAATAAATCCAGTGGCTGTCAAGTTGGGCTTGCCGTCCCACATGAAAATACATCCAGTTTTCCACGTATCTCTACTAAAACCAATGCAGCCTGGAACCCGATTGACTAAAGCTCCAGACCTATTCAAGTTAATGGAGAACTCGAATTTGAGGTCAAAAACATCCTGGACTCCAAGATCATCAAGTCCAAGCTATACTATCTGATTGACTGGAAGGGCTACGGGCCCCAAGAACGATCATGGGAACCCTCTGAATACGTCCACGCACCTCGCCTAATCAAAAGATTCCACCAAACTTTTCCCGACAAACCAAAAACCCCGGGGGAGACAATTTTGGGAGGGGCCTTGAGGGGGGGTGCTGTCATGAGCACTGGTTCCAAGGAGTCAGGACAAGCCCAACATCCCCGGAAGCAGGCTCACAACCCCCGCCCCTGGTCCCAACCGACCCCTATCGGGGCCCTCTGGACCATGTCCTGGCGCCGTTGGCGCCAGGCTCATAAGAATCACTGGTCCCGGCGCCAGAGGTGCCGGGCTCATACTTTGGGTAAAGGTGCTTGGGTGGACTTACCTGTAGCAGACCATGCTGCATACTCACCTTCACAAGTCCTGGCAAAATGAAGCTCCAGCCTTCTGCTGGGTGGGACTATTTTTCCAATCTGGAACTACTTTCTTACCTGGGTGGGGCTGGCATCACTCCTTGACTCTGGAACACAGGAACTCTTTTTCTCTTGGGCGAGGCTGAGGAGGAAGACACCTAATCACCTCAACACTATTTAAACCACACCCGATTGGAAGAATGTGCTTCGCGTTATTCTGCATCTGCAGCAGGACGCTCACCGAGTCAGCTCCAGTCTTCTAGTGATATCTTCTGCTCCAGCCTGTGAAAACAAGTCAGATCTTCACTTACCATCCAGGGATCCAGTCTCCGGCCGCACCTGTCAGCAAAGGAACATCAGGTTAGCAAAAGGCAACGTTTTAGCAGCCGCGCTTACTTACCTGAATCCACGGCATCTCCCGAATCCCGCGGCCTCTACCTGCAAGACAAAGAACTCCGGTTAGTTCAAAAAAGGGGAAATTGGACACAATTATATTTTCACTTACCGGAGCTGTGCGCTCCTCGCCATCTCCTCTTCTGCTGCATCTCCGCACCTGCAAATCAAGAAAAAGACATTAAGAGGTGCGAATAAACCTGTCAGCAAGCATATTACTTAAGTGCTCCTCCACGTGCACGGACCTTCATACTTACGTGCATCCGTATGCTCAGCATATAGCATTTCGGCACCTAAGAAACAAAGGCAAAGACTTCATTAAAAGGTGCTCTCGAACTTTACAAACCGACCAGCATCCGCTCGTGCAGAAAACGACGGCATCGCTTCTTCAGCAGCTTTAAACCCTCTGAGGCTACAAGAGACTTAAAGCAATCCCAGTGAAGTAACTGGACCCCAGCGCCCCTGCATCAGTCGCAGGATGGAGAGCCCAGCATTTACATATCTAAGGTGAGAGCTCATTCAGACTTTGGGCGGCCTCAGGGAAAAAACGAATAAGGAGGAGAAGCCCAACCAACAAGCAGCCATTAATCCCTTTTTCTTCCGCCTGCAGACACCTTACTCTACAAGTCAGACATTCCATAAGAGGAGGTCCGGTCCAGAGAACCATCCGAGTCCTGAGCTTCTCAATTGAAGACACGGTAACTGTCCAGCCAGGATCTGCGCCTCCGTGGGAACCAGGTCAGCGTTACAGACCAGGATGCCACCTAGGATCACGAGATGGGGGCTACGCCTCCAGGACTACAAATTCAATATCAAACATCGGCCCAGAAAGAAAGACAATCCGGTGGACTACCTGTCCCGCCACCCCACCGGCCCGGCGCGAGAACAGCCGTCCATAGCTGATGCATATATCAACTACGTGGTTCATCACCTACAGCCACTACCAGTAGGATGGTCGGATCTTATCACCCAATCGGAGCAGGGCCAGGCCCTTCGCATTGTAAGACACTGCATCCAGTCGGAAAGACGGACCCATCTCAAACAGCAAGCCAGACTTGAGCGTGTTTCCGTACAGGACGACATTCGATGCCTATACCTGGTCAGGGACGAACTGTCCACAGCAGATGACCACGTCATATTGAAGGGTTAGAAGGTGGTGATCCCAGAGGCGCTTAGGGAGAAAACAGTCCAGCTGGCGCATGAAGGCCACCTGGGGGTGGTATCAACGAAGCACCTGCTACGTCAAAAGGTGTGGTTCCCAAGACTGGACATGACATGTTGGTGGAAGAAATGGTAGGAGGCTGACCGACATGGGTGCAAGTAGCCTTGCCACCACACCCAAATCCACTGCAGTTGGCCCCACTTCCTGAACACTTATGGGAAGAACTGGCAGTGGACTTCTTTGTCCCTCTCCACAGTGGTGCCTATGTCCTCGTGCTGATAGATGAACATTCTAATTTTACCAAAGCTCAGCTGGTCGAGAGCACAGCTGACACATTCGTGATCCCGGTACTGGACCGCATGCTGTCCACATATGGAGTTCCGAGAGTCATAAAGTCCGACAACGGCCCGCTTTTCACCAGCCAGGATTTTCAGAACTTCGAAAAGTACATGGGTTTTCGGCACAGGAAAATAACCCCAAAATGGCCCCAAGGCAATGGCATAGTTGAGACGTTTATGGCAAGCATTAAGAGGACCCTACAGAAAGCCACGATTCTCAACAAGGCCTTTGAGCAGGCCCTCTATCAGCAGTTGAGGGAATACAGGCACACTCCACATAGCACCACCGGGGTATATCCGGTGGATCTGATGTTCCGGAGACCCTTTAAGACTAGGCTACTGGAAGGGCCAAATCCCACACTGCCAACCCAGCTAGAACAACAAGCGAGGGACAAGGACCAGGAGGAAAAGAACAAGATGAAAGGCAGAGCTGATGCTCAGAGGCAGGCTCACGAATCGGCCCTGGAACCGGAGGATCAAGTGCTGATAGGTCAACCGAAGAGCCAGAAGAAAGTTGCCCCATTTGCACCAGAACATCTGACATTCACACAAAGGAAGGGCACTGTAAAGACTGGAGGGGGGTGTCTGTACTTTGTTGTAATATGTGTTGTGTTCTAGGGTGCAATTCTACTGCGTGGAATTCCACACTTGCTCTTACTGTTTTGTTTACATCTGTTGTGGGTTCCACATTCCAAGTGGAGCTAGTTATCAGTTGCAGTGGAGAGGTGAAGTGTAGGCTGAGTACTGCTGGGCTGAGGCCGGTTACTAATAAAGTAAGTTCACCTACCCCCAGTGTGTGGCTCCCTTTTTTACACTGGCGACGAGAGTAACCAGCCTGCCAACCCACGTTTGCCGTCACAGCTGTCCAGCAGTTGCCCGCCTGCCTTTTCCTACGGCCCGCTTGTTCGAGGGGCAGCAGTGCCTGTGCAGGTCTGATTGCCAGGGTGCCGACAAGCGAAGAGGAGCAGAGTGTCCGTGGGAGGGGCGCACCCCAGCCAACGCTGTCCGCGTTGAGCGAGAAAGTCTCGGACCGCTCATGAGGAGGGGTGCTTTCTGGCCCAATCTCTCCCCGTGTGCAGTGGTACCATAGCTGTCAGCTGCAGCGCTGCGGGATCCCTTCAGGCTCCTTCATTCATTGGAGGCAGAACATTTTTCCGCGCACATCAGCATCTGGAGCCGGCATGCCTGCAGGGCTGCGCTCCCCTAAGGTGCCGCAGCGTCTGACTCCGCATCTGCCGCCCAAGACTCTCAGGACATCAAGGTGAGAGGGCAAGGGCTCCCCGCTTACCGCTACGTGCCGTTTCAGTGGGGGGGGGCCGAGGGAAGCGCTAGTGAGCAGCCTGTGCCTGCCATCCCCCGTCCTCGTGTACGGACTCTGCAGCAGCAGGAAGGGAGGAACGTTTTGGACATTCATTATCCAATCCCCATACGGCTTGGTGAAGGGGCGTTCCCGCGAGCTAAGGTTTGTGGAAGTTAACTCCTTACAATCCCTCAGTGGGTTTTGTGACTTAAACAGAGTTTCAGTGCACAGGAGTACTCCATAGTAATGCGCTGACCATGGAGACACGCTTGTAAAGAAGACAAGAAATAGAAATTGCATTTTACCTAACACAGTGGCAAATGTGACATTTTGGTGATTGCACAGCCTTCAGCATTCAAAGTGATACCAAGTTATCCCCAAAATCCTGCAGAATTTCCTGACATTGACATGCAGCACAACAATGCACGCCCACATCCTGCATTTCTACCCAATCCTGGCAAACCGGCAATTGCATGGGACTTGTAGGTGGATACGTTCAAGGTGTACCTCAGGGCGGCAGGCGGTGCAAAATTTACAGATGACGAGAAGGAGGCGGCTTTACTCAATTGCCTTGGAACTGAGGGACTCAGGGTTTTCAGACATCTTCCCGGCCCCAATGTGCATGCTGCCCGCGCAGAGGGTACCGAGGGTGGCGATGCTGTACAAGAAGTGGTGCTTGCTTATGAGACGGCTTTGGGCAAGTTGGAGGCCCGATTCGGGAAGAGGGCCAATGTAGTACTTGAGAGGTACCATTTTTTCTTGAGGGCTCAAGGGTCCTGTGAAGGTATTGATGCTTATGTAACGGCTCTACGCGCCTTGATAGCAACATGCAAGTTCACTGGTACCATTGATGAGTACATCCGTGATCAAGTTATGATGCGGATATGTGATGCACGTGTCAGGGAGAGACTGTGGATAGAAAAGGATCCACCTCTGGAAAAAGTCATTGAGATATCTTGTGCTATTGAAGAGTCCAGGAAGAGTGTGAGGGAAATGGTGGATAAGGGGGAAGTGGTAAATGCAGTCATTCCCCGCAGAGCTGTTGACGCCAAGGGAAGAAACAAGGACAGCAAGGGAATGCCCACGTCAAAGGAACTGTGCAGAAGATGTGGTTGGTGGGGACACGTGGCAGGGGCAAAAGAATGTCCTGCTGCCAATGTGGAATGTAGGAGATGCAAAACTAGAGGGCATTATGCGCGCATGTGCAGGAGTGCTGCACCCAGTAGAGAGACAGTGAGAATGGTGGACGCAAATGATGATGAGGAGGAAGTGACAGTAGTGGGGTATATGGGTTGTTCTGACAAGGAAAATGGTGGTACGTCTGAGGGATCCTTGTTGAGTGTGGGTAGCTTCAAGAAGAGAGCTTGGGCCACGCTCATGGTCAATGGTACCCCCATAGAGATGATGGTATACACAGGGTCTCCGTACACAATGATATCCCCAAACTGTATGTGTCCAAATTTCAGAAGAAGGTGTCTGATTTAGCTCCCTCTGATATAAACCCATGTGCTTATGGGTGTGTACCCATCAAGGTTCTAGGGTTTGAGTGGGCCAATGTAGAGTTTGAAGGGCGCATGGCCAGGGGAAAGCTATATGTGGCTCACAAAGGTGACCCCGTTGCAGGGTGGGACGAGCAAGCTGACCTGGAAATAGAAATAAGACCAGGGAAGGCTGTTCCTGTAATGAGCATGAGTGAGGTGAACGGAGGTGCTGACTTGCTCATGGAACTCACCGCGGAGGTTCTTGAAAGCAGATTTCCCTCAGTTTTCACTTCTAAGTTTCGCAAGTTGAAGGGCTTTGTACACAAGATAGTCCTTAAGAGAGGTTCTGTGTAACGCTCACCTGACTCCCACAGAGGCGCTGGTCTAGTCTGGGTTGCTGTGGCCTCTTCGAGCGTGATGCGCGGAACTCGGAACACCGACTGAACAGGACCCTCAAATCTTGCTTGTCTGGCATGTAGGAATATCCTTCTGCAGATGAGAAAGGGGATTAACAGTCTGCAGAATAGTGTGATTGCTCCCTCCTTCCCCCCTTTGTTCTTCTCTAACTTCCTCCGAAATCCCCGGTTGAAGCTCACCTTATGGTTTGAAAGGATGAACTCTCCATCCTGCTTCTGGTGCAGGGGCGCGTGTTTGTCCAGTTACTTCACTGGTTTTCAGAATGGCGCTGGCAAAATCCACTTGACTTTTCCGAGCGGAACGCCGTAAGTATGAAGATTACAAAAGTTGAAGTGTAGAGCCTCCTTTTCTGTTGCCTTCCTAACCTGTGATCTGTCCTTTATTTCAGGTGCAGAATGAAGGCGATGCGTTGAGGGATTGAATTGCCGATGGTAGATCCCTCTTAATGTCTTTATATTCCTCCAGTAATGTCTTTTGTCCTTTCCCCTTAGGGGCCGGGGTGCGGTACCTGCCAACGAAGCGGCGCCGACCCGAAATGAGGAATGGTCCACCAACAGAAGACCGGTAAGTGTTATGGCGGAAAATTAGGCTTTCCTCATATGTTCCTTCTGCTCACCTTTTGTCTCTTCTTCTCTCCCCTAGGCGCAGAGATGTGGCGACCGGTGCAGACAGTCGCGGTGGAGCCAGAAGAACTCCCGAGGATAGGTGAGTGAAGCGCGGCGCTGCAGCGAGCAACGCAGTGCTTTTAAATGAAAGTCTTTTCTCAAGAACGCTGGCGTGAAGGTTCCGGATGCAGGTAAGAAGTTTGATAAAATTCTTGGTTTTCACCTTTCTCTTCTCTTCTTTCCTTACAGGTGTTCTAGGATCGAGGCGGGCTGCTGGATACCAGATGCAGGAGCAGACACGGTGAGCGTTCAGCTGCTTGGATGCAGAACAACGCGAAGCGTGAGCTACTGTCTGGGCGTGGCTTAAATAGCCCCCAAAGTAGTTCCAAGTAAGTATCCTTCCCTGGCCACGCCCGAGTGGCAAAATAGTCCCAATGAAAAAATAGTCCCTTTCAGGTCTCAGGGAGGCCTGAATCTTGCAGCATGGTCTGCATCAGGTAAGTGCACAAAACACCTTCCTTTATGAGCCTGGTGCCTATGGCGCCAGGACTGATGTCCAACATGAGCCTGGCGCCAACGGCGCCAGGACAGAGTCCAAAGAGCCCCTATAAGGGGGCGCTGGGCTTTTACCCAGGGGCATGATGCCTGCTCCCGGGGGTGCTGGGCCTGGCCTGGTGCTCCGGGGGTAGGCATCATGACAGCCTGTGCCTAGTGTCCATAAAGTCAGAAGGGTTCCCATAATGGCCCGTGATGCACTAAAGGACGAACTTGCCAAACTCAAAGAGTCCGGGGTCATAGAGGAAGTGGAGAGTTCGGAATGGTTGGCCCCAGTGGTTTTGGCACGTAAGGGTGATGGGAGCATGAGGATGTGCATAGATCTGAGGGACCTGAATTCTTGCATATGGGTTGACAGACACCCCCTGCCGAATATCAATGAAATGCTCTCTTTGGTGGGTGGTGCTTCCTGGTTCTCCACGTTTGACCTCTCTTCTGCCTATTATCAGATAGATTTACATGTTGAGTCCCACCCTCTCACATCCTTTGTTACCCCTTTTGGTGCATTTCATTTCTGTAGGATGCCTTTCGGATTAGCGTCCGCGTCAGTGGTATTTCAGAGAGTAATGCAGAAACTTTTTTCTGGCATTCGAGGAGTAGAGTTTTTCCAAGATGAAATTCTGGTGTGTGGAAAATCTCGTGTTGAGCATGATTGTAGGGTTCTCAAGGTGATGGATGTCTTGAAGGCTAGCGGTCTCACTTTCAAACTTAGCAAATGGAAGGTGGGCGTCCCCAGTGTGACTTACCTGGGACATACTCTGGATGTCAAGGGTATGCATCCAAAGAGTGAGTTGGTGAAGGCGTTGAGTGATGCACCGTCCCCGACGAACAAGGAACAGTTAAGGTCGTTCATGGGTCTTGCAGAGTATTACAGTAGGTTTGTGTCTTCCTATGCCGACAAAACTGTCTGCATGAGGGCGTTGCTAAGGAAAGGTGTGCATTTCATGTGGTCTGATCAGTGCCAGGTAGAATTTCTCAGATTGAAGGGGGAGATTGAACAGGCCCCATCTTTGAGTTCCTTTTCTCCATTTAGGAAGACTTTCCTTACAGTTGACGCGAGCGAATATGGCATAAGTGCTGTGTTGGAGCAGAGAGTGATGGTGAACTTCGGCCCATTGCGTTTTCATCTAGGGTGCTCAGAGATGCAGAAAGGAAATATGCAGTCATAGAGAGGGAGGCTTTCACTGGGGTGTGGGCTTCTAAATATTTTAGGACCCTTCTGTGGGGAGTTGAGTACACCCTTCGTACTGACCATAAGCCGTTGGTACATCTTCAAGGATCATGAGATGGATGGCTGACATGACCGAGTTCAATTTCAAGGTTGAGTATGTCCCAAGCATGAAGAATGCGGTAGCGGATTGCTTGTCGCGTTTTCCGAATACCAGTTGTGCTGAAGAAGTTCAAGAAGTGGTAGAGGATGATTGTACCTTGGTAGCCAGTCTAGTTCCCGCTGTGTGTGAACGAGTATGGAGCGTAGAATGTGTGTGTGATTTCATCTTATTTGAAATCAGGACGGAACTCAAGAGTGGTGTTGTGAGTGCAGAATTCTCCAAGCTTTATGGTCATGTTTGGCAAGAATTGTCGGAGGGTCCTTGGGGAGTGGCCAGGGGTCTGAGGTTAGTTCCCCCTGATTTGCTTAAGGGGACACTTGTCTAATTGGCTCATGAGGGGCATTTGGGCAGGTCCATGACTAAAAGGAGGCTGAGGGAGGAGTATTGGTGGCCCAGAATGGATGCAGATGTGAAGGAAGTGGTGAAGGATTGCGCAGTGTGTTCGGCCAGTGACAAGAGCAAGGTTCCTTCTCCCCAGCCTGTTTACCCGGTAGAAGTGCCCCGTGAAGTGTAGTCCAAGGTGGCTCTGGATATAATGGGGCCCAGAGACTCGTTGGGGGGAGGTTTGAGATTCATAGTAGTGATGGTGGATTACACGTCCAGATGGGTTGAGGCCACTGCTTTGTCTACTGTGACAGCTGAAAAGATTGTGGAGTTCCTCTCTACAGTGTTTGATAGGGAACGAGTACCGGCTAGTATAGTGACCGATAATGGGTCTCAGTTTGTGTCGGACTATATGCAGAAATTTCTGGATGATCTAGGTATACGCCATCATAAAGTTGCGTTGTATAATCCACAAGCCAACGGTCTTGTAGAACGCATGAATCGCTTTGTGAAGGGGGCTATCCAGTTGGCCCTTGCCAATTGTCTTCCGTGGGGAAGTGTAGTTTCAGAGTCGCTCAAAGCTTACAGGCTGACTCCTTCTGTTTCCACTGGACATTCTCCATTTGAGTTGATACGGGGTAGGAAACCCGGCTCCAAATTAAGAGTCCCTGCGCTGGTTAGTGGTGTTCAGTCACAGGTCGATATGCAGGAAGTGTTGAATCGAGCGCAGGGTAGGCAAAAACGTTTCTTGCAGGAGCAACTTGCCTGTGGAAAGCCCTTACCAGTGAAGACTGGTGATTGGGTGCAGATTAAGAATCTGAGGTTTGTGGCCAAAGGGCACAGTAAGTATAAGCAACCATGTGTGGTCATTAAGTGTGGCCGGGGTTATGTCAAGCTCGATGGTGGACCTAGGTGGAGTCTCAGGCGTGTTGTAGTGGTGGATAAGGACAAAGTGTCTCATGGAGGTGGTGAGTCTGTGGAGCCCAGGTGCAGTGGAAGTGATGCTGGGGTGGTGTTTCAAGGTTCGTTAGAACGTTCCTCTCCTGGGGAAGCCAGTGATTGCCATAGTGACTTGCAGCCTACGAGCAGTGGAGTGTCTTTGGATGGCCAGGATGATGAGGTGCGTTCCATTCCGGTTTCTGTTCCCGTTCTTGATACCACCAGTAGTGCGGTAGTTGAATGTGATAGGGGGTTGACCGCCACTACGGCGGCAGACTCCATCGAGAGCAATGGCCATCCCTTCAGGTAGAGAAAACTTCCCTCCAAGTACAAGGATTATGTGTTCGGAGCCATAATTCATTAGCATTTGTTTCTGCCTTTATTCTCTTTTCCTGTTCTTGTAAATTAGGGTGTTGCGTGTGTGTGGTGTGAGTGTGTGTTATTATCGTGTGTGTGTATGTGGGAGTGTGTGTAGATGGGTGTTACTGTGTGTTGTTGAGTAAGGGGGGAGAAGTGTTGTAATACGTGTTGTGTTCTAGGGTGGAATTCTACTGTGTAGAATTCCACACTTGCTCTTACTGTTTTGTTTACATCTGTTGTGGGTTCCAAATTCCAAGTGGAGCCAGTTATCAGTTGGAGTGGAGAGGTGAAGTGTAGGCTGAGTACTGCTGGGCTCAGGCTGGTTACTAATAAAGGAAGTTGACCTACCTCCATTGTGTGGCTCCCTTTGTTACATACTTCTGCTCTCTATATGGTAGAGGAGAGGCACAGAGGACCCCAGCCAAGATTCTCTGTTCGGTAGCTATGGTCGAGCAATCAAGGCCTAGCTTCTCAGGAGGTGGTGCAGGCTGGTTCTTAAGTACAGTGTAGTCCCCAAGACCCCACAAAGGAATGTCCACACACTGTATTACTGAAAACACAGTCTTTATATAATTGAAATTCAAGGTTATGTACACTATCACAATAACTCACTTTGTACTCAGAAAATCAACAATGGTAAATATATACAGTTCTACATTGGTACCACAAATATTATTAGATTTCATTAAAGTGCATCAACTATACTGTCAAAATGTCACACATATCAATAAAGAGGAAACCAACAGTAGAGAGAAGAAGGAAAGCAAGATGGTTGAACAATTGGCAGATTACTGGCCCCTACCACTAGACACAGTTCTGTGTGGAGATCCCCCATCTGGGCAACCTGTAAAATAAAGATATAGCACAAGCCCAGTCCATATATTGATCAATAGTCTTATTCTCTCCTATAATTTTTTTACCCCCTAAATTTACCTGGTGGAGCAGAGTTCTTTGAAGAAGTGTCGAGGGATCCTTCTTAAGTGACTCCCTTTAAAGCAGGAGTTACGGATCGTTGAGAGGCGTTGAAGAAGGCGAACTTGGCGTTGACGGCATCGATGAGTAGTTTGAGGGTGCAGAGACCACAGCGTCGATCCAGGTGGTGCTTGTCGGCAACCTCCTGCGAGGATGAGGTGTGCGGGGCACCTCGGCGTTTGATAGTCCTGGACCGCAAAGAGTTTCTGAAGAACTGTAGCCCGGCAAGGGCGTTGAGTCGTCGAAGTCTTTGTGGTCTTCAGGTGGCAGGAAACCCACCGGCGGATTCTCCTCGGCGTGCCGGCGTCCTCGACTTTCTCCGGCAGGATAAAGTGGTCGTCGGTGCGGACAAGGGAGTCCTTTGATTCAACAGTCTTAGGCAAAGGAGCGGGCGGCTCCGGTCATCCGCGGCACGGCATCAAGCGGTCCCCTCTTCTGGGGCAACACGGCTTCGACGGGCCTCCAGCAGTTACGGCGATGCTCCGAATCCTGGGCAACGGCAATGGACTTCGACGGCGGCGATGTTCGGGTGCTTCACTTCTTTCTCCTCGGCGGTCCCCGTCTCCGGTCGGCAGCCTTTCGAGGGTCTGACTTCCAGGGAGCTTCGGCGAAGTTTAGCGGTGCTCGATGGTCCCTCGGAGCATGGGAATAGGGTGTCTTACCAGGTCCTCTCTCGGATCAGTCCTCGACAAACTCAGCAGCTTTCGGATCAGGTCGAAGCAAATGCAGCAGCAGTTCTTCTTCTTCCAGCTTGGCGTCGAGGATCAGCAGTTCCAGTTACTCTTCAAGTGTAGACACGGCTTCTGAACAATTTACACTGGTGAGAGGTCCCCAGATATACTATTCTGTCTCTTATCCACACTGCTGTGTCACACTCAGCAGCCAATCATACATAAGGGCATTCATGTAGTCAGTCAGCCAATCAGGCATACAGTGCATACAGGCCATACTCCTCTCTCTCCGACACTCACAACAAGGAATGTGTATTGGGACAAGTACCCAGCCATTCAACACTACACACTGCATTCAGGCCAGTTTTGGGCAGGGCTGTCTCAGTCTTTGTCTCTAATACCAGAAACCAGACAGCCACAACAAGAAGTGCATATTGGTCACACACTCCATTCACCGAGGTCCCTCCCACAGGGTGTACCCACAACATACAGTCACTGAGAAGGCTCCAGCCAGTCTGGCCTGGACTTCACAACAACACCATATATGGAACTTCCACCCAACAGCCAGTCAGGGGGAAGGGACAGAGTCAGAGATTTCACAGGACTTTTGGGAAAACAAGGTAACAGGCAATAGAAAGCAAGAGGCCACAGGGGCCATCTTGTTTCAACTGATTCCAATGGCAGGGCCTGGGTATCCCAAAATGGAGGATACTCAGAGCACCTGTCAAATTCAGCATCAAGCTGCCACAAGCCCATACCCTGCTCTATGGGCCACACACAGGTGCCCAAAAACATACACTAGGGGCACAGGGTTGTACCCCCACCCATGGGTGAACCAAGAGGGAAGTTACCAACAAACTACCTATTTCTATCCTCACCGGAGGTCACACACTTGGGTCTGACACCAAAACCATGTATTTTAAACCATCAATCTTTTAGCAAATATAAAGAGATGGAGTGCTCAATTTTAACAAAAATAGTTCATCAATTTATTACATTTTCGAATAAAACAGACCGTATGGTCACATTTACACAACTCATTATACATAATAACACAAATAAAAGAGACACATAATCTGTAAATTCAAACTTATGTTATGTTCACACAATACTTGGTAATCAACAATAGTGGTGTTAGTAGCACAATGGGTGACTTCAAAATTAGCCTGATCTTGTTTAGCTAAAACGTCCCCACTGTCTTTGTGTCGACGTGCACAAATACGTTTCCAGCCTTAATGTTTTTGTCCCATAACGACTTCTCCTTATTTTTCTTAATTAGTCGCATCTGTAAGGCTTTCTTCAGGACACAATATTCACAAGTACAAAATGTCACATAATCAAATGTGCAATGTCTCGGGGTATCTAAAAACACAAAACACACTAGTTTACTGAATAGAGCAGATATAATAACAACAAAGAGCCAAGTTATTATTTTTACACATGCATTAGTGGCAGAGAACCTGTGTTTTACCTCTCTATTTCTTTAGGTGGGTATATTTTCATCAAATACTTATAAGACAAGTAATGCATTAACATTCGCTGCTTAGCTATATTATTTAACTTGGTATAATACGACAGAGTGGTTATATTTTTTCTGGCTCACATTATTAGGCCTATCATTAATTAATATGACAAAAAAGAAAACCAGAGAGACTTAGGTTGAACATACCTATTTTCACTTGCTTATTTGCGACATCAAAGCCCTCTTGTACTGGGCTATTCAACTTCTGTCCTTTAAAGATTGAACAACAAATGGGAAGCAAAACACTAGGGACAGTCTTATTGCAACCACAACACTCAGTAGTGGTCTTTAAAACAAGTGGTTACGAGACTTCTGTATTTCAAGAGAGACACTGCGGTAACTTCAAAATTAATCAAGGCAGAAGGAACCAGCGATAATTCACAATGCCGGTTTTCTACGTTGTCATAGCCTTAGTCGCTCGTACGGGCACTTGTTTGTTGCCATTTCAGCACTGCTTCCGGCGTGCTGTTATTGTTCTTTTACAAATAAATGAAACCAAAAGTAACGGAACGATCCTAGCTAGCCAGCGGGGCTCTATCTACTCTTAGCCCATATCTATTTCTACCCAGACTCTAGGAAAGCCGTATTTTCCTTTCGGTCATCCAACATTACAAAGAGTTTCAGGATTGGTTACACATACCAGCCAGACTTCACAAAGCCGGTTACTGCGTTTGCCGCCGTCTCATTTTCCCCTCTGGGTTCACAATTCCGGAATTACTCGCCGTCTGACCCTGCTATTTGATGCCTAGTGAGACAAACACACATATGCGCAGTCGCGATTACTACACCATATCTATTTTTGGCTGTGAGTCCCAGTTATATGTTTCTATACTTAGTCGAGTTACCTTATGCTAGCAGATTGTAACTTCTTTCAACTCCGCGTTGGTATCCTTTCGCCTCAAACGTTTTCATCGGCATAGAAGACAGACGAATTTCTTCACTTTTTCGACATCGCGGCTTTAACGTGTTTTAACAAGTCACGTGACGCGATTTTCGAAAAGAGACTAGACCTCTATTTTCGTTGCGGACATATTGGGAGGGCGTAACCTATCCCAAGTATGTCCTAGTATGTGACACACCCGGCTTATAGGGACTGCAACGCTGTATTTGCTCAGCATAACTTTTCTGGCAAACAAACACTAATGAATATCCAAACCTAATCAATGTTAAACCGTATTTCACTGAGTCCAAATTATATATCCATTTTTGTTCCAACTTCCGCAGTTTTTTGTCACGATCACCCCCTCGTGGGTGGTGATCCATTTTTTGCAACACACACCAAAAGATGTCATTGTGTGTGTGTTTCATCTGTTTGTAATGTTCAACCAATGGCTTATCCACAGTGTTGTTTTTAATACAGCCGCAGTGTTCTCCGATTCTCGTGCGTACTGGGCGTTTAGTTTTTCCAATGTATATAAGTCCGCATGGGCATATAATACAATATACAACCCGTTTGGTGGCACAGTTGCTAAACGAATCCAGTTTCCAAATTATACTTTTCAGATCAATGGTTTTCATGTTCTTAGTAAATTGACACATATAACATTTCCCGCATTTAAAATGCCCTATTACAGGTGGAAGTTGCCAAAGTGTAGGTTGTACATTTGGACTGGATTTTGGCACTGGATAAGTATGGACAAGTCTATCTCTGATATTCGTGAGATGTTTAAATGCAAAACGAGGAGGAGGAATACTGAAATCCTCTGTATTGATCATTCTCCAATTAGCCAGAATGATTTTCCTTAGGTAATTGCTAATTGGTGTAAAGGAGGAAACGCAGGTGATTTTATCTAGAGTAGTCGTGACTTGTTTTGATAGGCACTCCGTCCTTGATATAGTGGCAGCCTTTTTGTAAGCCCTTCTAATGATATGAGAGGGGTACCCTCTCTCTTTGAGGTTCTTTTTCAAGACCTGGCTGTGATTTTTTAAGTCAACCTTATCAGAACAGTTCCGCCTGATACGGAGAAATTGACCAAAAGGTAGGTTTCTTATACAAACTCGTCCCAACCCTGTTATCAGGCAAGTGAAAATAGGTATGTTCAACCTAAGTTCTCTCTGGTTTTCTTTTTTGTCATATTAATGAATGATAGGCCTAATAATGTGAGCCAGAAAAAATATAACCACTCTGTCGTATTATACCAAGTTAAATAATATAGCTAAGCAGCGAATGTTAATGCATTACTTGTCTTATAAGTCTTTGATGAAAATATACCCACCTAAAGAAATAGAGAGGTAAAACACAGGTTCTCTGCAACTAATGCATGTGTAAAAATAATAACTTAGCTCTTTGTTGTTATTATATTTGCTCTATTCAGTAAACTAGTGTGTTTTGTGTTTTTAGATACCCCGAGACATTGCACATTTGATTATGTGACATTTTGTACTTGTGAATATTGTGTCCTGAAGAAAGCCTTACAGATACGACTAATTAAGAAAAATAAGGAGAAGTCGTTATGGGACAAAAACATTAAGGCTGGAAACGTATTTGTGCACGTCGACACAAAGACAGTGGGGACGTTTTAGCTAAACAAGATCAGGCTAATTTTGAAGTCATCCATTGTGCTACTAACACCACTATTGTTGATTACCAAGTATTGTGTGAACACAACACAAGTTTGAATTTACAGATTATTTGTCTCTTTTATTTGTGTTTTTGTGTATAATGAGTTGTGTAAATGTGACCATACGGTCTGTTTTATTAGAAAATATAATAAATTGATGAACTATTTTTGTTAAAATTGAGCTCTCCATCTCTTTATATTTGCTAAAAGATTGATGGTTTAAAATACATGGTTTTGGTGTCAGACCCAAGTGTGTGACCTCCGGTGAGGATAGAAATAGGTAGTTTATTGGTAACTTCCCTCTTGGTTCTCTCTGTGCCTAGTCCTCTTCCAACAAGCCCCTAAAAAAAGAGGACTCATGCTGTAAGAGCGTGCTCACTGTTTTTGTATAAACCCCCACCCATGGGTGCCATAAGGGTATCCCATGGGTCTGTACACCAAAGCAAAAACAGTGAGAGCTGCAATGCCAGGAGTCCCACATGGACTCCTGGCCAGAAAACAATACAGAACACAAATGAAAAAGGACCACAGAACAAGGACAGGGAGGCCCTGTCCCTCCAATGCATTTCAAGCATCACAGTCGCCCCCCACCCCGCAGACTGAGGTTAGGGTGCCTAATCTTCCACAAGATAGACACCCTCATCCAGACGGTCAACATACCTTCTGGAAAGGCCATCTGCATTATAATGACTCTTCACTGGTCTATGCTCTATGGTGAAGTCTAGCCCTTACAGGCTAATGGACCACCTGAGCAGTTTTGGGTTTTCACCCTTCATCTGCATAAGCCACTTCAGGGGCTTATTACCTGTTTGGTCCTTGAAGGTAGACGCCGTAAGGAAGGGCCTAAAATGCCTAAGGCTCCAAACTATACTGAAACATTCCTTTTCAACAGTAGCCCACCTAAGTTCTCTACCCTTGAGTTGTCTACTGATGAAGATGATCAGCTGTTCCCTCCCTTTGTCATCTAACTGGGACAAGGCAACTCCAATTCCGGTGTCGCAGGCATCCGTCTGGATGAAAAAGGGTCGGCTGTAGTCAGGTGCACACAACCCAGGTACCCTACACAGACTTTCTTTCAAGCCATCAAAGGCCCTCTGACAGTCTTCAGTTCAATTAACCTTCCTAGGTTGTTTGGGTGAAGTCAGGGCTGTCAGTGGTCCAGCTATGGTTCCATAGTCCGCCATGAAATTGTGATAATACCCATTGAGGCCCAAAAAGGCTCTCACCTGGGTTTGAGTAGTGGGAGTCTCCCAGTCCTGTACACCCTGTACCTTAATGGGGAGAGGTTGGATTTGACCCCCTCCTACCTCATGACCAAGATATGTGACTTTACCCTGAGCTATCTGGCACTTGGTGGCCTTGATAGTGAGGTTAGCCCTTTTCAAGGTCTGCAACACCTTATCCAGGTGTGTCAAATGCTCTTCCCAGGTGGAACTGTAGATGGCAATGTCGTCTAGGTAGGCCACACAAAAGGCCTCCAGACCACTGAGTGCATGATTGACCAATCTCTGGAAGGTGGCAGGGGCATTCTTCAACCCAAAATGCATGATCCTAAACTGGTAGAGAACCTCAGGTGTTGAGAACGCTGTCTTTTCCTTGGCATGGTCTGTTAGAGCTATTTGCCAATAGCCTGAGGTAAGGTCAAATGTGCTCACAAATTTGGCAGCACCTATGGTGTCCACAAGCTCATCAGCCCTGGGCAATGGGTGCGCGTCAGTTTTGGTGACGGCATTGACTCCTCTGTAGTCCACACAGAACCTCCAATCCTTGGTACCTGCCTGGGAACTTGCCTTGAGGACAAGGACGACTGGACTGGACCAGGGACTGGTTGAGGGTTCAATAACACCCAGATCCAACATCTTGGCGACCTCAGCCTGGATGTGGTTTTTAACAGTATCTGACATACGGTAGCTCCTGCTTTTGACAGGCACACTGTCACCAGTGTCAATCTCGTGCTTACACCACGGTGTAAGGCCTGGTGTCAGTGAAAATAGAGAGGCATACTACCGGAGCAAAGCCCTGCAGGCCCTCTAATGCTCTGTTGTCAAATCTGGAGACAGATGTACTCCCTCTACTGAGCCATCCTGAGGGTTGCTATGCAGCCAATCGGGAAGGAGCTCACTCTCATCCTCTTCTTGCTCTGAAGCTAGCAAGAGACATGAGACTTCTGCTCGCCTGTGGAAAGACTTGAGACTGTTAACATGGAATACCTGAGGGGCTACCCCAGGGACACCCATGTCAACCAGATAATTGACTATGCCCATCTTGGAGATTAACCTGAAGGGTCCAGTCCACTTGTCTGCAAAAGCTCTAGGCTTGGTAGGCTCCATCACAAGGATTTCCTGTCCTAGAGACCAATCCACTTGCGAGACTTTAAGGTCATGCCAGTACTTATTCAATTCCAGGCTGGCCTTGATTGATTGATTGATATTTTATTTCTATCGCCCTCGTACACAAGTGTTTCAGAGATTCGCTGTTGCCTGACCCATCATCTGTGTCATCCTCAGTCTGAGGCATAACACATAGTCCAACACTTGCTTGGCGGGACCTGGAGGGGTGGCTTCCAAACCTTCTCTGATCAAGGCAAAGGGCCCCCGAATGGATGTCCAAAGAGTAACTCAAAAGGGCTGAATCCAACACCCTCTTGAGGTACCTCTCTGTAAGCAAACAGCAGGCATGGCAGGAGGAGATCCCATTTTCTCCTTAGGGGCTCCTCCAAAGCACCTATCATGCCCTTGAGAGTTTTATTAAATCTCTCAACAAGACCATTGATCTGGGGATGGTAAGAGGTGGAGAACTTGTAAGTTACCCCGCACTCTTTTGACATGGTTTTCATGTAACTCGACATGAAGTTGGAACCTCTGTCAGAGACAACCTCCTTAGGGAATCCAACACGGGTAAAAATGCCCAGGAAAGCCCTGGCAACCACCTTGGCAGTGACAGTCCGAAGGGGTATAGCCTCAGGGTACCTGATGGCATGATCAACCAGGACCAGGATGAACCAATGTCCACCTGAAGTAGGAGGGTCAAGGGGACTGACAATGTCGATGCCCACCCTCTGAAATGGTGTGCCAACCACTGGCAATGGCTGCAGTGGGGCAATGACACTGCCTCCAGTCTTGCCAGACAACTGACAAGTTGGGCAGGTCCTGCAGTGGGACTCCACTTCTACTCCCATCCGTGGCCAGTAGAAATGGGCAGAGAGCCTCTGCTTAGTCTTCTTGGTCCCAAGATGACCAGCCAAGGGCACCTCATGCACCAACTGCAGTAGGAAGTGCCTGTAAACCTTGGGTACCACCAACCTCTTGAGGGCACAAGGTTCAGGCTTAGTGGGCTCACTAACAAACAGCTCACCCTCCCAATATATCCGGAAGGCCCTAGGCACTTCTCCTTGTGCCTGGGACAGGGCCTGTTTCCTCAGACCCTCGAGAGAGTGGCACTCTCTCTGTCTCTTACAGAAGTCTGCCCGGGAGGGTCCCCCTTCAGCTAACAAGCATTGAAGGTCGGGATGATCCTCCGGTAGAGAACCTCTCCCATAGGAGAGTCTTCTGTCTCTTATCCCTCAGGAGTTGAGTTTGGGTTTTCCACTGGACCCAGCCCGTCAGGAGCATGGATCCCAATGGGTGCTGTAGGAACAGCAGGAAGAGAAGGGGCCCCCGGCAAAGCGGTTGCCTTCTTCTTCCTTTGTCTTGCCTTAGGCCTCGCCTTTGGCTCGGGTGCCTGACTCACAGCCAGACCCTGGGTCACCTGTGACCTAGGGACTGCAGCAGCAGTCATGGGAAAACCATCCGAGATCAACCCCAACTCTCCTAGATCATTACCTAACAGAATGTTAGCAGGGACATTGTCCTGAACCAGGACAGGAAGTTTTGCTGTCTTGTCTCCAATCATGAGTGTGACTAAGGCTACAGTTGATAATTTGGGAGGCCCACCAGCTAACCTGGTGGTTCTCAGAGGAGCACCTACATAGTCCTCCGGCTTGAGCAGGGTCCTGTCCACCACTGTCATGCTTGCCCCGGTGTCTCTCAAGCCAGTAGAAGGCTTGGGGTTCAAGAGGACACTTCTCAAAAACCTACGTGTGTTCTGTGGGATAGTCGCCAGTACTTCTGCGTACTGGTCCCAGGCCCCAAGCAACATTAAGGAGATATCAAAGCACCAAAGTGGCCTCCACCTCAGAAATGGGGTAAGGGTAGGTCAGGCTGACAGCCTGTACACCAAGTACCTTACCTTTACACTTGGAGTCACCCCTCTTGTGATCCAGAGTCCCATAATCCCAACAAGTGCCGGAAGTGCAGGGTACGGTACTGGAACCACTGGGAACCTGCTTTGCAGCAGGTGGACCACTACTCTTATTCCCACCCACAGATGATTTATCCCCACTAGATTTTTGGGTTTTAGGAGAGGAAGGTTTAGGTTTACCCGACTGAGACTGGTTCTGGGACTCCTCAGCTTTCTGAGAGGGCCCCTTTTCTTTGTCCTTGTCCTTCCCACTGGAGTCCTTACGGGACACCCGGTGGGAGATCCACTTGTCAGCCAACCTAGCCAGCTTAAAGGGATCCAAGATGTTCTGGTCAGCAACATACTGACGCAGCTCTGGTGAACAGGCTTCAGAAAAATGCTAAAAAAACAACAGGTGTGACAATTCAACAAAAGTTTTCATCTTGTACCCATCAATCCACCCCATCAGGTTAATGTGTGCAGCACTCACCCAGTCAACCCAAGACACATTCTCTCTTTTCTTAAATTCCCTGAACCTTTTAAGGTATTGGGTAGGTGTCTTGCCAAACTTGGCAATCAAAGCAGACTTCATGCACTCATACTGACCCCTTTCTTCCACACTCAGTTTCAGAATACAGTCATACCCAGTCTGAGGCACTCTGCTTAACAAACACTTAGCCCAATCTCTCTAATCAACATCATGAATTGCACAAGCCATTTCAAATGCTTCAATCCATTGGAGGATATCAGAACCCTCCACAAACACACCAAACAAATCTTTCATAAACTTGGTGGCTGGGGACGAGACACTCTCACTGGGTTTAGCTGAAGTCTCCACTCTAGCTTTCTCTAGCTGGATTCTCTGACTTTCAGTGTCCTTGTTCTTGAGTTCAAGGTCCTTATTTTTTAGTTCAAGATCCCTATTCTTGAGCTCCACTTGTTGAGCCAACTCCTCCTTCTTAAGCTCAGCATCTATTTCCAACTTGCAATATTCAAAGGCCAATTTCATCCTTAATAACTCAAGCTCCAAGGAATTGCTAGGGGTCGGAACAGAGGCAGCAGGAATGGCGGCATTCCCAGAAACAGATTCAGCAGAAACCCAAGGGGAAGAGTCATCATTGGTTGCATTCCCCCCCTCATCAAGAGTTTCACCATCAGTCTGGTAGTCCACCAGGGCAGCTATCAGCTCAGCCCTAGACTTATCCACAAAGTCTAACTCCCTGGCTTCACAAACACTCTGGAGAGCCTCTAAGCTCATCCTAGTTAATTTACCATTTGTAATAGACTCCATTGCTTGTAATGCAGTTATTTTATACACAACTAAACCTCAATTTAATAAAGTGCAGATATTTTGTAAGTGGCACGGTTATACACTGATTCTTAAAACCATAAGCATCCCACCGCTGCCACCAGTGTAAAGACTGGAGGGGCGTGTCTGGACTTCTGCTCTCTATATGGTAGAGGAGAGGCACAGAGGACCCCAGCCAAGATTCTCTATTCGGTAACTATGGTCGAGCAATCAACGCCTAGCTTCTCAGGAGGTGATGCAGGCTGGTTCTTAAGTACAGTGGGCCTCATTACAACCCAGGCGGTAAGTGTTTACCAGCGCCGTAAAGAGCGTCAACGCCGTTAAACACTTACCGCCTGATTACAAGGTCCCTTAGCGGGATGGTGACTTAAACGCCTGCTTTTTGCAGGCGTTAAAAACCGACCCGCTAAGGGACCTTGGCGATAATTACGGCAACCGTAATTTACGGTGCCGTAATTATCGCCTTCCCCATTCCCATTATACCCTATGGGGCAAAAATGGGAATGGGGAAGGGGCCATTGGTGAATGGGGAATTACCGCCCCACTCACGTTGTAATGGGGTGGTAATTCCGCCATCCACCATGGCGGAATCGTAACCTTAGCGGCATGGACCATGGTGCTAATAGCACCATGGTCCTCCACCAAGGTTGTAATGAGGGCCAGTGTAGTCCCCAAGCTCCCACAAAGGAATGTACACACATTTTATTACTGAAAACACAGTATTTATATAATTAATATCCAAGGTTATGTAAACTATCACAATAACTCACTTTGTACTCAGAAAATCAACAATGGTAAATATATACAGTGCTACATGGTACCACAAATATTATTAGATCTCATTAAAGTGCATCAACTATACTGTCAAAATGTCACACAGATCAATAAGGAGGAAACCAACAGTAGAGAGAAGAAGGAAAGCAAGATGGTTGAACAATTGGCAGATTACTGGCCCCTACCACTAGACACAGTTCTGTGTGGAGATCCCCCCACCTGGGCAACCTATAAAATAAAGATATAGCACAAGCCCAGTCCATATATTGATCAATAGTCTTTTTCTCTCCTATAATGTAGAGATTTGGCCAGAAGGAACGCTGAGAAACGCTGAGAAACAATCGTGTGCAATTGCCGGCATCCGCTTACCCCTCCCCCACAGCACTGCGAGTGCCTTGGAGCTCTTGCTGTGTCGGCTCGGGACGTTTGACATGCTTCCTGGAGGAGGCGGGGACAGCTTTGCCACGTGACAGATCACGTGACCATCCGCGAGGCTAAAGCGCCGGCATAACCACCCTTGCGGCGTGAAGCCCTGGAGGCAGTAAGAACTGGAGCCGCTGTTTTCCCTGTTTGCCTGGAGGCCTGTGCCAGAGGCAGGGGACCAACACCACTTCGTTAAACACCCCTGTTCACGCGAAGAAGCGAATTAATAATTCAGAGTGTGCAACCCCGTGCCAGCTCTCAAGAGACTAGTACGACAGGCAGGATTACTGGCTTTGAAGATTCCCCTTTTCTTTCCACCGGCAAAAAAGTTTTGAAATACTATAAATAAATACAAAAAAAGGGAAAAAGAAACAAAAAAAAAAACCTTGCAATACTCCTAAAGTGCACAAGAACTATTTTTGATACACTGCTCCATAAACTGACCCCTTTTTTTTTTTTATCATACGAAATTTTTAGACACCCCAACGAGCAAAGAAACCCCTCTGCCTATAGGTGGAGACTGCAAGCCCTCTGACTATTTATACACTGCACCCCAAACGGAATACATAAAAAGTGCAGACAGAAAACCCCCGCCGAGCCAACTGGTGAAGCAATCGCCGTTGATAATGGGCTCATGGAACACACAAGGGTTTTCCCACTTGACGGTAAGCTCCGATGTTAATCTAGAAGACTTTGATATCTTGTGTCTACAAGAAACGTGGCTGCTGGTGAAACCCTGCCTTGACGGATACACTTTGACCTTCACCCCGGCAAAGAAGGGAGCCACAGGAAGGCCAAGGGCTGGTCTTGTGACCGCTGTAAGATCGGGATGTGGCTTAGTACCCCGGGCAGAATTACATCTCTCCCCGCTTATCCAAGGCACTAGATTAGAGTGGCAATGGGATGGCGTCGGAACAGGGAAGGAAAATTCTCTACAAAAACTGCTAGTTATCAATACATACTGGAATACGGCAGAGACTACTACAGATCAATATCTAGAGGCTATCGACAACCTCCTGGAGAATGAAAGCGAAATCCAACAACCGAGCCTCATCATTATAAATGGCAACCTAAACTGCACAATGGAGGTTGACGAGACTCCCACATGCATGAGATCTACAACTGATGGGGACAGAGCTAAACGATGGGGTAACCTGATGGATAAATGGGATCTGCATAACTTGCATTGGTTACGCTCTAAAGAGAACAAGAAGATCCCAACATGGCAAAGAAAACATCAAAAGGGAACTATTGATCATACTTTTGTATCGAAGGCTTTACTGAGCATGATAAAGTCTTTCAATATGGTGAAAACGGACAAAAGCGATCACAATATCTTAAAAACGACCTGGCACCATTATAGGCCGTCGCAAGAATCCATGCTACAAGGCTTGGAAGCTAACCCGAGTGGCAATCGCCTTAGGTTAACGGCAAAAGCCATCAGTGAAATAACAATGGTTTATAAAACCATCAGCAATAAGCTTATTGATAAGACAGTTGGAGCTGCTAATGCTGCTTACGTGCCGCTATTGGAAATTTACCGCAGATCGAAGCAACAAGGGGGCCCTTCGCACTCAGTCCACAGACACAGTTACAATAAGGAACTGGTAAAGCAACGAGCTGCCTTGAGAAAAATCCAGAGAATGGCAAAATCCAGTGACTCAATAAACTTGCAAGCGAAATACCACCTTGCGCAACGCAGGTATAAAAATTGGGTGAGACATCAGCGTGCAAGTCTTCCACAGCAAGACGCAGAACAAATGCTGCGTATACTTTCAAAGAAAAGCAGCAAAGAATTCTGGTCTTTGATTCATACGAAAACAACAAGTACCCAGACCAGCCTCCAGAATAGCGTCAGCGAAGAGAAATGGATGGACTTCTTTGCGTCGCTATATAAAAAGGAGGACAGCCGGATATCGAACATCCGGAGGTGCCAAGTGACAAACTGGGAAATACCCTGTGATCATGATACTAGTACATCAAAAATTGCGAAGCTAAAAAACTCTAGAGCGCCAGGACCGGACGGCATCTCCAACATAGATTTGAAGACCAATGTTGTAACTTGGGTTCCACTATTTAGCCAGATTTTCCAGAACTGTAACACTTCTAAATCTGTGCCTCCCTCTTGGAAGACTTCAAATGTGGTCCCAATCTTTAAAAAAGGAGCGAAAGAAGATCTGAGAAATTACCGTCCTATAGCGCTCCTGGACGTTATCGGGAACTTATTTGGCTCTTGTGCTCTGGACGGCCTGAACAACTGGCTAAAGGAATCCAACTATAGAGATCAATTCCAGACGGGGTTTGTCAGAAACATCGGCACCTCAGCAAACATTCTGGTACTATGCTCCTTGAAAGCAAGAGTCCAACAAGGAGCGCCGAGAATATTCATGGCCTTCGTCGACCTAGTGCAGGCATTTGATCGTGTGAGCCGTGAGCGCCTGTGGGACAAACTAATTGGCAAGAACTGCCCAGGGAAAATCTTATCCCCAATAAGAGCTCTCTATGAAGATACCACCATGAGAGTCCGGCTGAATGGGGCAGGGGCACTGTCAAAGGTTATCCATACCGCCCGAGGAGTAAAGCAGGGCTGTCCCTTAGCTCCAGCTCTGTATAATGCCTATATAGCAGACCTGGAAGACGACTTTGCCAAAACTAGGTGCTTTCCCCCATCATTAGGAGGAGAGAAAATACAGAGACTCCTCTATGCGGATGATATCATCCTATTAGATCAGACAGCGGTGGGGCTCCAAAGGCAGTTGAACAGTCTTCTTGTATATCTGGGAAACAACCATTTAGAACTAAATAAAAGCAAAACCAAGATCATGGCCTTCGAAACTACATGCCTCACTAGAGCAATCCTAATACAAAATCCAACGAAGGTGGTGAAAAAGCTGACCGAATTGGACTGGATCAGAACGCAGGATAACGTTGCCTCGTATAAATGAAGTAAAACTCTTCCGAAAAGCCAAAAGAGAGTCAACGAAGTGAGAGGGTACTTGAAATAATTCCCGGACAAAAAGCTGCGTAACACCTTCCTCAGAATCAGATTGAACCTCTTGAAAACAAATGAGATCTTGGCCAGAAGAGGAGAGGTAACCACGGATAAGTGCCGGTATTGTAACACCCAGCAGGTGGAATCCATCAGACACCTTCTGTTAAAGTGCAAGGGTACCCACGAGGCAAGAGAAATCTATTTAATGAAACACCTGAGCAGTGTAACTACAGCTGACGAAGAGGACTGGTGGAACGGCTTACTGGGGGGGGGGGAAACCGAATGGTCAGTGGCAGTGACTCTGTTCTTTAAAAAAATTGGACTAGTACAGGAGTACAAAAAAACTGTTCAGGCGCGAAAAGGACAGTAACGCAGTAATGGAGACAAGCGTAAACTGAAGCCTAAACTCTTGCTCTCTTAAGCTAGGAACTCCTGAATTTAACTTGGATGGAACGCAATCTAATCTAATTTGGAGGGATGAACCTTCATCTGCTTGTTTGTTTTGTAAAAATTGTAAAATTGTATTACAATTAAATAAAATAAAAAAAAATTTAAAAAAGTGTGGCATAGCACTGAAACCGTTTGCATATTTTTACGCCTACACACTGGTGGAGACTGCGGGCCTCTCGGCCTTTGATCCACAATACTGAGAGCGGCCCAAACATCAAGTACGAGCCAGCACTGAACCAGATTGCCAACAACCACACCTGCTCACTGGTGGAGACTGCGGGCCACCTGGCCTTTGATCCACTGTACTCAGAGCAGGACATACATCAAGTTAGAGATAGCATCGTATTAGATTGCTAACAGCCACACTTGCATAACGAAAGAGACTGCTTTTTGGACATTAATCCATCACTGTTTACTGCGCATCAACAAGCAACGCGCAAGCCAATACCTGCATACTAGACTACACAGTATACAGACTTCCTGGTAGATATTGTGAACCGGACTACACCGCAGAAAGAACGAGGTGCATTCAAAATAGTACTTCAACCAGCGCTAAACTTGGACATGACTCCCCCACAAACAAGATTGCAGACAAAAAACACAAGCACACCCAACATCAAGGGCAAAGGCCCAAGGAAACAGGGCTCAAATAATGTTGCAGAAAGCGATCATCGAACGACAGAGAATGGCGAAAACCAAAAGGAAGGCCGAAGTACAGACATGCAACAAATCGAACTATCCAAACCATGCCATAAGGAGTTGGAAAATGATTTTTTAAAGGAACATGACGAAATCAGATCACACAATAAAGCAGAGAAGACCCTTCCACTACATGTTTTGCCAGAAAGCAATGACAACGCGCTAAATCATCAAAGAATTAAGGACAAGGAAGAGGATGAAATAAATACAGAGGAAAAAAATGATGCAAATGAGATGAGAGAGGAAATAGCTACAGAATACAAGATAACTGAAAAAAACACTACTCCCAGAACAACTGATGAATTAAACAAACCATTGAAAAAAGGTAATGCGACTGAAACAAACATAAATAACGATAGACAAAAAAGCCAAATATATACCTCACTTATTGAACTGAAGCACGAAAAAGAATTATGGAAACACGAGATAGCACATGAGAATGAGGAAAAGGAATTAACACAGCAGCAGAAAGCCAAAAAAGCAAGAAGAAAATGGCAATCACTTTATGAGAGCAGAAGACAATCTCAAGTGATAGCAAATAAACTGGATGAACAAGCACATCCTAAGGCAGCAAGTCTATCACTTGATATAACTGAAATAGAAAATCTGATGAAAAACCACGAAAAAAGAAAAGAGGTATTTGGCAATAAACAACATCCAAAGACACTAGACGCACAGCCCGGCAATGCGCAAGACATACAAGAAACCAGAAAAGCAACTGAGAGAGAATATGAAGAAGGACAACATAGAACCAGCAAAGGTAACCCCTTTGTTGATGCATCAGCTAAAAGAAATAACAAATCGTTATATCCAGATGATTCAACAACACCAAACATATGTGGATGCGAGAAATGTCAGAACCAGGAAATGGCATCCATACCAACTTCGATGCTGGATCTTCAAAACATGTTAATCACGACAACATCACAATCTCTCATTCCATATATGAAACTGCAAGAAGCTCTCATCGAAACAATAAAAGATCAAGCCACCCTACTTGCATTAATACACTCAAAACAAACTTATCAAGACGCTTATATGAAGAAACTGCAGGAACGATTAGACACAGAAGCAACTGCCAGCCATATATGGCAAACAAGATTGATTGATATTGCAAGAAGCGAACGCACTGAAAAATCCGATCTAACCCTTGCACTGATTACAATGATGACTGAGAGAAACCAACAGAGAAACCAGCCTACGATGGATATGACAAAAGGAAAAACAAGCAATCAAATGAGTAACAAAGAACAAAAAAGGATAGAGAACGACCACGCAGAAGAGGGTGTACAAATAAACAACACATAACACCCCGGTAGATAATCGAATCGATCTAACCGAGCCTCCAAAGACACCGGAATGTCAAACAAAAAAAACCCAGGGAAACCAGAAAATTACAACATCTTCAGCAAAGGAAATAAAACGAAGGCTGAAGAAGATAAACAAAAAAATGGCACTATTGGGAAAGGCAAATGGAAAACTGGATCACAAGCATTTTTGAGAAACCTAAAAATCCCAGAAAAGGAAAAGGTGGAAAAAACCAAAAACAAAGCGCAGAAGCCCGTAACATCCTTAATCTCCTCAAAAGATGAAAAGAAGGGGCAAATAAATTCCTCAAGAAGCAAAGGAGACTCTGAAGAAAGATTAACAGAAAAACTGATGGAGATGTCCGTACATGAAGACGAAATCATTGATCTATCAGAGGAGGCACAAATTCCAATGAGCCAAGCCTCAATGCTTACCTTAGACAATTATGAGGAAATTCATCCGCAAGAGTCTACTGGATATGACTTTTCTCTTGAAGATATATCTAATGAAGAAACACAGAATACAACATATACTCAAGAAGATTATGAAGAAGATTACAGGATAGACGAAAGGAATGAAATATCACAAAGGAAAAGTAGACTCAAGGAAAATATAATCCTGATCGAGAAAAAGAAAAAGGAAAAGGAACAGAGGTAACTATCGAAATCAGGAGCGAAAACAAAGTTACAATTGCCAACATTTATTGACCCCCTTGAAAAGGTAAAAAGACAGCAATACAAGATAAAACTGCAAAGGACAATGAAGAAAAATGATAACTTGATATTGAATCGAACAAATGTACTAAGATTGTTACATGTGATACCGGACATGAAAGAAATAACAACCAAAGATATCAACACTATAGAATTCCTGGACGAAATAACAACAGATCAAGTCTTGATTGAATTTACCAACAAAGAAGCATTAACAAAGATGAATGAAAACATGACGACACTAAGAGAATTGGGATTCAGCATCCTGCCTCTCGACATGGAAGAAACAAGGAATAGAGAACAAAGATCAAAGCCTGACAAACAAGAAAAGACGCAACAGAGAAATAAAGAACAGAATCACAGAAATGAAATTCCGAATACACCTAAGGCGATAGCGCAAACATCAAGACAGGCAGTGGGGAGAAGACTAGAGAGAGAAACACAACTGCATGAATCAATAGAGAAAGAAACACAGAGAAAGTGGCAGGAATCGCGGAGTAAACAAGGAATCTGGCGACAACTCGAAGATTCAGACATAAGTGAACAGGACTACCACACCAACCAAAGAACGAAAAGATGCAAGCCCTCTCACTTTACTCCTGGAACACCCGTGGTCATAGGCATCTCTTCAAGGAAACAGGCCCAATTATACATGGCAGAGACATTGTTTGTATACAAGAATCTTGGCTGACTGAACAACCCATATGTGATGGATACATTGTACTGATGAACCCTGCGATAAAAGGGAAAAAGGGCCGGCCAGCAGCAGGACTCATGACTATGATAAAGTGCACAGCAAACATAGAAATAATTGATTCGGAAAACATCACCCCATGGGTCCAAGTCACTATGCTGAAAATAAGAAATATACAAGTTACGACCCATCCTCATAAAGACGCAGAGAAAGACCAGACATGGTGTATTCTCAACGTATACTGGAACCCCATAGCAATACAAGAAGAGATCTTCATAGACAATGTGTTCACAGCAATTGATCAAGCCAAAATCAAACACCCAGACTCAGAATGTATAATCTGCGGCGATTTAAACATTCATTTATACAACAAGAAAGGTGAAGAATTGGACGACCTCGCACTAAATAATCGTGCGAAAAAATGGAAAAAAGAGATGGCTAATAGACAACTGCTCAGATCAGACTGCTGGGACATCACAGAAGAGCGAATGATTGAAACCTGGGCAAACGGTAGCAAAACTGCAATAATAGACTACATCTACATGTCTAAAGAACCATATGAGGAAATTAAGATTGCTACCAATCTTAAAAATCCTAATAGCGACCATTATACATTGAAAAGAGTTTTGAACATCGTGTCCAAGAAGAAACCCACCTGTTCCCTGCCTGATATGGAGATAAATAAAGGAATGAATGGATTAAGGATCCGTCAGCACAAAGTGGGAAAGCTACCAAGCATAATGTCCAAATCAAACATGGAAGACAAACAAAAACTGAACTATGCATGGCTCCTACATCCATACAGGAAAGAGACGAAAAGAACTCAAAAAACAAAGCAGAGACACCAACACGCGTACAATCACAAGGTGGTACAAAAGAAGAAAGATCTGAGACACGCAATAAATGCACTAAAGAAAGAGAACTCACAAGATTTAGTAAAAAAAAGTGAAGTGGGCCAAGCAGCAACACAGAAACTGGATGAAAAACAACAAAGCCATGATGCTGCAAGAAGATGCTGAGAGCATGCTGCATGCCACAATAAACAAGAACACAAGCCAATTATGGTCTATGTTGAACATAAAGACACAGACTCAAGACGCCATGACAACAAACGTCACAGAGGAAAGCTGGACAAAATACTTCAGTGAACTGTACGGAGAAAAGACAGGGCGGAAGAAGAACCAAAAACATGCAGTGATTCTGACATGGAATCTTGAGTGGGATCTAGACGACATCACGGACGCAATAAAGAGCTTGAATGTGTCAAGAGCCCCAGGGCCTGATGGACTGACCAACATGATCATCAAACAAAATCCGGAGCCCTGGAGCCTATTATGTAACAGCATCTTTGAACTTATGCAGAAAACAAAAAACATACCAGAGACATGACAGCAAGATACAATAATCCCCATATATAAAAGTGGTGAAAACTGAAGAACCGTGCAACTACCGCCCACTGGCCTTACTAGACCCGCTAGGGAAAGTGTTTGCGAAAATTCTATTAAGGAGCTTGAACACCTGGGCTAGTAAGGAAAAAATATACGCTAGAAAACAGACGGGATTCATAAAAAACATAGGAACGAACATCAACCTTTTTATTCTGAACTTGCTAAAACATCAAGCAACACAATCAAAGACGCAAATTTATGCAGGATTTATTGACCTTAAACTTGCCTTCGACTCAGTCAATAGAGATTTCCTTTGGAAGAAACTGAGAGACTGGGGCTGCCCAACCAGCATCCTAGAACCAATCATGTTACTGTACCAGAATACCATCATAAGAATAAGAATGTCCAAAGAAGGCACACTTATAAACATGATAAAAACAAGCAAAGGACTGAAACAGGGATGCCCTCTAGCTGCCACGCTATTCCACCTTTACAAAGCTGATTTACAAGATTGCATTTACTCGCCTCGGATCAATCCGCCAAAATTGAACGGCACAACACTGACATGCATCCTGTATACACACGACATTGTGTACTCGCAAAAACACCACAGGGATTAAATATAGCTCTAGAAAACATACAGACATACATGGTCAAAAACCAACTCGAAATAAATGTAAAGAAAACCGAAATCATGACACTGACGAAGCAAAGATGTAAGAAGGGGCCTGCCAATAATTTCAGCATTGGAAAGGAAAAAATTGAGGAAGTAAACAGAGTCAAGTACCTTGGAATATGGCTGAATCAATCTGCAGTCGAGGCGGGCACGACAAAACTCCTCAAAGACAAAGCACTGACATTAGCACGACAAGCGAAAGTGATACACGCAAAATATGGAAAATTTTCTATGATACCAGTCATAAACTTCCATAAGCTGAAAGTGACAGCAATACTTACATACGGCTCAGAAGCACTACTAAACATAGAAAATAACATATGGCAACTGATTGAAGGACGGTTCTGGAGGAAAGTTTTAAACTTACCAACATCACTTCCAATGCCACGTTTACGAGCAGATCTAGCATTACAGTCATTACAATCGATTGTTACCTGGAAGTAAATGTATCTGTACAGAAAGATCTCAAGTGAAAACTATGCGCCGCCATTAAAAATCTTCCAAAAAACAACAACGGAGACAAAAACACATCCACTCGAAATCTGGAAAAAATGTATTGAAGCAAAATGCGAAGCTGAAGGTATATCTGGAGAACAACTCATAAATAGACCTCAGAGGGAAAAAAAAAGACTGATTGAAAATGATTGAATAAAGACAAACGAGATCAAGTCCAGATATGCATTGAATGTCCCATGTATACAAGACATAAGACCAATCAACAAACTACCAGAATACCTTAAGTGCTTCCCGTCAGCAAAAATCAGAGACACATATATGCCAATGAGATTGAACATCCTGCATACACGAGAAATCATGGCTGCCAGAAAAGAAATATCAGAACAAGAAAAATTCTGTAGGTTCTGCAGAGAAGAAGCAACAACTGAAACCTTGCACCACATAATAATGGTATGCCCCACTTTAAGCGAAAAAAGAGACTTATCTGTAAGATGGTTTATACAAAACCACACATCGCTCTCGCAAGAAGACCGATGGGCAACAATTTTAGCTGGGAAAGAAAAAAAACTGATCTATGCGGTTGTCTCATACTGGAATAACATCATGGAGCTTGCACAAATGGGATAAAACACACAAAAGAAAGAATAAAACACTTTCAAAGGACACAAGGCACGACACAAGAGAGCGAACGATGAAAAGCAAACAAAATGAAAGGTTTGAAAGACAAACTGAAACATTTAAAAAAAAATTATAATAATAATGTTTTTACCCCCTCAATGTACCTGGTGGAGCAGAGTTCTTCGAAGAAGCATCGAGGGATCCTTCTTGAGTGACTCCCTTTAAAGCAGGAGTCACACAGATCATCGAGAGGCGTTGAAGAAGGTGAACTTGGCGTCGATGGCGTTGATGAGAAGATCGAGGGTGCCGAGACCCTGGTGTGTCGATCCAGGCATTGATTGTCTGCGACGTCCTGCGAGGATGAGGTGTGCGGGCACCTCAGCGTTTGATAGTTCTGGACCGCAAAGAGTTTCTGAAGAACTGTAGCCCGGCAAGGGTGTCGAGTCGTCGAAGTCTTTGTGGTCTTCAAGTGGGGGGAAACCTCTGACGGATTCTCCTCGGCGCGTCAGCGTCCTCGACTTTCTCTGGCAGGATAAATCGGTCATCGGTGCGGACAAGGGAGTCCTTCGATTCAGCAGTCTTAGGCAAAGGAGCGGGCAGTTTCGGTCATCGGCGGCACAGCGTCAAGTGGTCCCCTCTTCTGGGGTAAACCGGCTTCGACGGGCCTACAGCGGTCACGGCGATGCTCCGAACCCTGGGCGACGGCAATGGACTTCGACGGCGGTGATGTCCGAGTGCTTCACTTCGTTCTCCTCGGTGGTCCCCGACTCCGGTCAGCAGTCTTTCGAGGGTCTGACTTCCAGGGAGCTTCAGCGAAGGTTAGCAGTGCTCGATGGTCCCTCGGAGCACGGGAAGAGGGCACCTTACCAGGTCCTATCTTGGATCAGTCCTCGACAAACTGAGCAGCTTCTGGATCAGGTCGAAGCAAATGCAGCAGCAGTTCTTCTTCCTCCAGCTGGGCGTCAAGGATCAGCAGTTCCAGTTATTCTTCAAGTGTAGACACGGCTTCTGAACAATTTCCAGTAGTGAGAGGTCCCCAGATATACTATTCTGTCTCTCATCCACACTGCTGGGTCACACTCAGCAGCCAATCATACAGAAGGGTATTAATGCAGTCAGTCAGCCAATCAGGCATGCAGTGCATTCAGGCCATACTCCTCCCTCTCAGACACTCACAACAAGAAATGTGTAATTGGGACAAGTACCCAGCCATTCAAGACTACACACTGCTATCAGGCCAGTTTTGGGCAGGACTGTCTCAGTGTTTGTCTCTCATACCAGAAACCAGACAGCCACAACAAGAAGTGCATATTGGTCGCACACTCCATTCACCCTGGTCCTACCCACAGGGTGTACCCAAAACATACAGTCACTGGGAAGGCTCCAGCCAGTCTGGCCTGGACTTCACAACAACAACATATATGGAACTTCCACCCAACAGCCAGTCGGGGGAAGGGACAGAGTCAGGGCTTCCCATGACTTTGAGAAAACAAGGTAACAGGCAATAGAAAGCAAGAGGCCACAGGGGCCATCTTGTTTCCTATCAGGAACCAACTGATTCCAATGGCAGGGCCTGGGTATCCCAAAATGGAGGATACTCAGAGCACCTGTCAAATTCAGCATGGAGCTGCCACCAGCCCATACCCTGCTCTGTGGGCCACACACAGGTGCCCAAAACATACACTAGGGGCACAGGGTTGTACCCCCACCCATGGGTGCCATAAGGGTATCCCATGGGTCTGTACACCAAACCAAAAACAGTGAGAGCTGCACTGCCAGGAGTCCCACATGGACTCCTGGGCAGAAAACAATACAGAACACAAATGAAAAAGGACGTCAGTACAAGTACAGGGAGGCCCTGTCCCTCCAATGCATTTCTAGCATCACAGTCGCCCCCCCCTCAGACTGAGGTTAGGGTGCCTAATCTCCCACAAGATAGACACACTCATCCAGACGGTCAACATACCTTCTGGAAAGGCCATCTGCATTATCATGACTCCTCCCTGGTCTATGCTCTATGGTGAAGTCTAGCCCTTACAGGCTAATGGACCACCTGAGCAGTTTTGGGTTTTCACCCTTCATCTGTATAAGCCACTTCAGGGAGGCCCTGTCCCTCCAATGCATTTCCAGCACTTCAAGACGGTGTTGATCCCATCTGAGCCTGGATGGGAACACCTTGAGGACAGCCCTGATGAGTGTGCTGGCGGCTAGTGAGTGGCCCCGGCCAGTGAGGAGTTCACACATGTATCTACCAGTTTGTGTGGGTCCCCAATTCTCAATCAACAATGCTGGTAAAATAAATTAAAAGTCTCTTAAGCAAGCAAAAGCTACTGTTTGCCCGTCTCTGACCCCCCCTCCTGGTTTGCACAACCCCATCAGCCTCCTACTCTTCTTTCTTTCTCTCCTTTCTGAACTCCTCCTTTCTCTTCTCTCTTCCTTCCTTACCAACTCTTTCTTGCCTTTCTCTCCATGCCACCTTCCCTCTAACCAAGTTGTACCCTCACTCCTGTGTTCAGATCTGAGATCTGACAGATATTGGATCCAAATGTACTACCCATGTGATATTGGTCAGTATATAGGATCCTTCCCTATCTGATTTGGTAGTTGATTGATGACACATGTATGGCAGAACTTCAAAAGGCAGCTCATCATGTTGAGCGTATGTTGCAGAGATGTGTGCCTAACCTGCATAACACTGCACCTGTTTGTAGTTAGTTGTGTGTATTACCCAAGTTGACCCAGGCCGATTTGCAATTTTGATTTACAATTTTGACCGCAAATATTTGTGCAGGTGGGTTTGGGATAATAAATAATATAGGGGGATTTGGGTAGGAGGGGGCAGCAGGGGTTTCCCCCGCACATATTTGCATTCAAAACAGTTAAAAGAAAAGCACGCCCAATTCGGCCACGGGCAAATTGATATGAACAAATCGTATACCTCCTAGTGGTGGACACCTTGCGATGGGCTTCAAAATTCCTTCTATGGAAGCACCCAGGTAGCCAGGAAAATGTACCCATGCCACCTCATGCCCAGCACCATGCACCCAGTAGGGAACCCAGCCCTACCGTCCGTTCCCTTATTCTCTCTAATATAGCGACATAAGGCATCTGTTCACAACCATGGTTCATTACGGCTATTTTCATTAAGTTCTTGTCATGACCATCTTTGTAACAGGGTGATACACAATCGTGTACTCTCCTTTCAGTCTCAATCAGAAAAAATGCAGTCCCTTCGGTCTCAATCAGTAACATGCAATGCCAGCACTCAGTATGAGTCTTAGTAAATCTATGTTGATCCATTGTTTTGAGCCTGACCTTGTTACTGCATTTGTTGCCATTTCCCCAACTTTATAAATGACCTAATGCAACAGCAATGCAACACAATGTATCATTTTCATAATGATGAAAAACGGACTCTGCACTGTCTGGATTTCAGCATGTCAACAGTGGGGTGCACTGACAAGGCCGAAGAGAGCCCCAGGTCTCAGTGTGGACTTGGAGGCACAGGGTTTGAATTACATGCTCTGATTTGGATAATTCTGCACTGCCACCCGCTGCCTGATCAGAGTGCATACGCAGGAGTTTGGGAAGTGTATGAGCCTAGAGTGGATCTGTGCACCATCTAAGGAGGAAGCAGTGGAAGGCACTGACTGCCCTGGTGGCTGCCAAAGTTGATGCACAGTAATGTTGCATTCTATGACCTAATGTGTCGATTCACCCAGGAGCAAGCAGCTGCGTGCGGTGTTTCCTGCATAGCAGAATGCTTTATTTTTCACGTTGGTTGCAATGTTGACTTGTTACTTAGAGTGAGTAAGGAGTAGAAAAGGCCTGGAAAAGTGATAAGTGCCCCAGTGACTGGGGGGGCTGTGAATGCATAAAATTGAAGGCAACAAAAGGATAAAGGGGTGACATGAGGTTGTGTATAAGCCCTATGGTGGAGGAGTTGTAAGTGGGGACAGCTCCAGGCTGGTGTTGAGCAGTATATGGCCGGGTAAATCAGACCATTGTACATGGATGGTGAAACATTGTGGGTACAAAAATTAGTAAGTCCTTGCACATGTTGTAGGAAGATGAATCCTGTAGAGCCTCAGAGTAGAAAAGGGTGATTGAGTGTGACTACGCAGTGTTGCAAAGTTTGTTTTCTTGTTAATCAGATGTCAAATTCCAAGAAGAAGGGAAGAGCGGAGGGTGGTGAAGGCCTGGCACGACAGATACACAATAGTCAGGAACAGCACAAGTGAATTCCCTGAAGGGGGCCCCTGAGATTCAGAGAAGGCATAATGACTGTGTAGTTGCAGGCTTATCTGCTCACCCCAGGAATATGTTTACGAGGAACTCTTTTGCACAAAGGATGGATGGGGGGAGGAAGATTACGTGACTAACTGCTAAAGCTTATTTAAACTCCTTTTCTGTGCATGTGCTAGAGTTTGGAACCAATGATATTTGAAAATGTATATAAACCATGCAGACCTAATACCTATCAGCTCACTCCTGTGCAGTCTTTTGAATGTGCAGCATTCACGAATGCTGAAATTGAATAAATGGATGACTTGACCAACCGTATGATTCTTTTTGGAGTGGGGTCCCCTTTGACCGAAGTGGGGTGAGTGAAAGTGTACCCCCAACATTGGTGCATAGTGGCATGTGGCAGATAAGGGCACCATTCACTCATGAGTTACTGAACATATTGAGAGGGCATGTCATGGGTACAACCCCATGTAAGTATACGCTTGGCACAGACCCAGTATGGAGGTGTTCTATTTGAAGGCGCTTGAGGTTCTCCGTGGAAAGGACAGGTAAATTGACTTTTGGAAGGTGAGGCTATTCTGGAAAAATGAGGACTGGACAACAGTGCGGGTTATAAAAGTCAGCATGTAAAGTGCTCACCACCGGCATCTGGAAGCAAACAGCATTGACAGATTTGAATGCTGGAAGGCTAAATATGTCCTTCATCCTTCTAAATTGGATCATTCTGTGCCATTACAGGGACCGATAGCATTACCTACTATTTTTAAACTTAGATGTTGGAGGAATCTGGTGTTCAGCTGACTATTCAAATTTGAGTTATTTTTTATTTTTTATAAGAGGCAAAGGGACACCAAGCAGCAAAGGGAGAAGTAGCTCCAGACTTGAGCTGGTCACTTAAGCTATCACGGAGCACCAGGGAATGGACAGGGGCACAGTCCCAGCAACAAACAGAGAACTGGCAACAAGCCATTGGCAGGAAGATGATAAGGAAGAATGCAGAAATTGAATTTAGGTGACCCATGCCCTGAAATAAAGGAAAGAATAAGCATGGGCCTGTGTGCTTAACAGCCGTGATGGAGAAACGGCAGAGGCGACAGGGAACCCTCTTCTGAATGTAGACACCAACACAATGAAGTGAAAATTGGTAGGATGTATTTTGTAACTTGGTAACAAATGAGATTTAGAGACTTACAGCAGTCAATGGCATCAAACAAACTTTTATAGGCAAAATATAAGCATGCAACAGAAATTAACTTAGAAGTTGATAGAATCAAGCAGCAGCATTGTGAATAAGAAGGCAGACAAAGTTGAAGATGTGGTGATACTTAGCAGAAAATATGACCGTTTTATTATTATTTATTGTAATATGGGTAAAAAAGTAAACCTTTCACAACAATCTACATTTATCTTAAATATATATAATCGTAAAAAAAAGCTCCTCAAAAACATCAACAAATATATCATATTTAAATAAATTTAACTAGATACAGATTAATACAGAATTCATTTAAGTGATATTCCCAGATATACAATTATGTACATCATCCATCAGTTAATTCATACATCCAATTTAATTAATTATTGTTATTAAGAAAACTTCAAATCCCTAAATATTCCATTGAACCTTTTTATAATGCACCCCTCTAAGTACAGAAAATTTGAAACACTATGTGTTACGATAAACACATACACGAATCCCACCAATAATTACTTAGCAGAAACATGCCTTTGTAATTTTACCAAGTTAAGATGAAACAAACATCTCAATAAGGCCTGCACCATTGCAATTGATAACCCCAAGTAAATCCCATGCCAGGTTATTTCTTTGGTCCTGCATTCTAAACTCTTTCAAAGTGCTTCCAAAAAACAGCTGTCTCCCATCCTTTAACTTGGTACAATGACATAAGATGTGTCGTAGAGTTTCCATTGATTCAGGCAATTTACAGAATCTACACTCCACAGTAGGATAATCTTTTTTTACACCTGATATGTAGAATTTCTCAAGTTAAATTCAAATTCAACCTCAATCGAAGGAATTCTTGGAGCCAATACATGTTTGGGAATTTCTTTAAGTAAGGGGTCAAGAGCCCCACTTGCTACGGTCCAAAAGAAGATCATGATATAGCCTGTATTTCACAATTGAATGATAGGTGGAGATCCAGTCCACATCCCATAACTTTAATTTTACGTTTTCAGAATACTGGCTTAATACATCATGATTACACTCTATTGCTCTTAATAGGTAATTACACATTATACATCAACAATGTAAAAAACTCATCCTTTTTGCAAAAAGAAGTGCATTAAACTCTAGGAATAAAGAATCCTGCCAGGGTGATAATATTTTTGTAAAAAGAAATATGACACTCTACATTAATCTTGCTTTCATGGAGATCAATCTCAACTAAAATCTAATAACTGCTCTCGGAACACTCGTAGGCAATCATAGGACATCTCTCCATAGCAGAGCCCCAAGGACATCCATTGCATTCCAATCCAACCAAAGGATTGTTTCAATGCAATAGATAATTTTAGGTGTTACTTTTGCAATGTAGTATTTTATTACAGGCTCAAGAGAAAACCGACTATATTTATAAAGAATGTTCACAGGTTAGGGCATGTTAGTTCAATCCTAGCTCTCAGATATCAAACTAAAAACCTTTTTGTGTGGATGAATACGAATTGGAATACCCAGATATATAAAATGATCCACTACATCCAAATTTAATTTCCCTAAATACCATCTAAATTTCATTGGATTTTTAGGACCGAGACAATTCGTTTTATTTTATTACTGATTACATCATTCCATCTAGCATAAGTTTCTAAACCACCCAAGAGCCTTTGTACAACCGATTGCGCATAATCCATAAGGAAGACATCATCCACATAAGCGAGCCATTTTAGATGTTGATCATCTAATCTAGGTGATGCCAAAGCGTAATTGTCTCGGCCATCCCATATGTCTGATGTACACATATTGAACAGACACTCAGCCAATATGTATTCTTGCTGAAGGCCCTGGAAGTAGTAATTTCATTAGGCAAAGCCCCATTTTGGTTCAAACGAATCCTCAGTCTTGTATTAGAATGCATAAAGATCAAAATACTGATTAGGCCACATGGAAGGCCTCAATTATCCAAGTCAGCCCACAATTTCCCAACATTAACAAACTTGAAGGCTGAGGAGAAGTCCACAAAACACAGAAAATACTACGTGCATTCAAATGACATGCCTTATTCTGGAACAAGTTTAAGATTAGACCACTCAGATTTGTGCCAATCTATTTACTAAAGCCAGAACTTATTGAAAGGCTCTGTCTCAATGGCCCATTTTTCCAAATCCCTTAATATCAACGAACCAAATATGTTTTGGTTAACCTCCAGTAATGTAATCGGCCTACAATTCAAAGGTTATTTCCTATTGCCTTTTTTAATACCGGTACAACATGAGAGAGGCACCAAGATAGAGGGATATTTCTAGAAATAACAGTATTTACAAATAATAAATGAAGGACCACAGCCTACACGTCTGGGTCCATTTTCAAGATGGCATTTGACAGGCCATTAGGGCCTACTGCATAGCAACTACTCGCCTTTTTGATTTCCCACATAACATCTTCAAGTTCGAAGGAAAGTACCCATATTGAGTCCACCAACAGGCAAAGTCTTGAGACCTATTGGCCCCTTTACTGCATTAAGGCCTAGGAAATGAGTCACCCATACATCCTCAGAAATAGAATTGATCTGCTACTCACCTTGGAAGTCTTACAGCCTCTGAATTAATTACCAAAACTGACCACCTTATTTGGTGAGAATCATTTTCAACATTACCTATGTGTCCTTCTAGAGCATACACAATTCATATCGTTTCACCCAATTTTTATAGCTCTGCTGAGCTCATTACGTAAGTATTATTTTACCCCCGCCAGCTTGTGGAGATGTTTTATTCTTCTAATCTCTCTTCTGAGAGTTCTTTTTTTAAATTGCACTACTGTATCAAATGCATGTGCATGAGATCGTTGAGTTCGACCCTTATAAAGGGTGTGCATTATGTCACCCAAAAATAAGGTAAAAAAGTCCAGGGGAATGTAAAACTCTCACCAACAATATCCTCTGAATCAAAAAACATACTAGAAACGGCTACATTGAGCTTTTTGAAAGTGCGCTGGAACCACTTAATCCTTTTCCCAGCAGTATTTGCAGATCCGCCATACTGCCCCACATATTAGGCTGATTATAGGGCAAACAAAATAGTGCCATTAACATTCTATGGTTGCTCAATACAGTATGAACTATGCATAATTTTTCAGAGAGATAAAATCCTGATCCACCAAAGCATAGTCGATTTTGGAAGCAGCTACTTCATTAGAGAAAGTATATCAAGATTCCAGGTCCCCCACAACATTTCCATTTTTCAATAAACTTTGAGCATCATTATCCAACAATATTAGAGGTGGTCCCCTGGAGTAATTGATGGTCACCCAATATGTCTAAATCTCCTCTAGTGAGAAGATTTGAATTAAAATCACCAATGAGAAGTAAAAAAAACAAACTCCAGATTTAAAAAAGCATTCTTCCAGAATCAATGAAACCTGGCTAAGAAATTGCACAATGGGATTTCTCTTTGTGTTCCAATACACATTAACAATATATATGTTTTTATCTTTACCCTTTCCTTTATAACAAACCAGTTTGCTAGCAGACCATACATACCAGAGCAAAACTCCTTAAGTCTCCATCCCAAGGAGTTTTTATCTACACTCAGGAGCCCCCTAGATGGATGACCAAGAGGTCCCTAAGAATCCAGTTGCTGACTGATACTATAGGTATCCCAGGATACAGAAGAAGTTAGCCAAATTGCCTGTAGGACAATAACTGAAAATTATCTCAATGTAATACACAGTTCAGCATTATTTAATATTTAATATTTCTAGCACCCCCTTCCTTGGAAAACTGCTGGAGAAGCTAGCCTACCCCCAACTTAACTCACACACTGAACTTGTTGGCAGTCTCCACAAGCAACAATCTGGATTCCGAGCATCCAGAGACACAGAAACTGATCTTCTGAACAGCCGTGAAAAACTGGTTGCATCCCTTGACTCCAACTCCCCAGCTGTACTCATCCTACTTGATCTCATCTGCCTTTGACACTGTCAACCACTCTATCCTCATAAAACGACTCCATGATAACCTGGGTATTTTGCAGCGAGCACAAGACTGGTTGACCTCTTTCCTAACTGATCATCTGTCCCAGGTTACTCTGGTCACCTTCTCCTCACCTACCTCCTTCTCCACCTGTGGTGTCCCCTAGGGCTCCAATCTTTCCACTTGGCTCTTCAACACTTACCTTGCTCTGCTGGCACACATAGTTTCCTCCTTCTCCCCCAATTTCCAGTGATATGCAGACAAAACTCAACTCTTCTTCAAACTTCCTGCTGACTCTCTTGCTTCTTCCATCATCTCGGATTGCGTATCTGCCATCCAGTCCTGGTGCACCTCCAATGACCTCTGCCTCAACAACAGCAAGACTGAGATCCTCCCTATCAGGACCACTGCCCCCTCTTTCGTCCCCTTAACTCTGGCCATTCTCTATGGGCTCTCCTCATTCTTCTTCTTCTGAACCCAGAAACCTTGGAGTCATCTTTGACTCCTCTCTATCCTTCCTCCCTCACATCCTGGACATTGCCAAGAAGGCTAAGTTTCAACTCTTCCTTCTTAAAGGAATTCTCCATTTTCACACTTTCCCCCAGAAGCTCAATGTTACCAGTGCTCTGATTCTCTCTAGGCTGGACTAATGCAATAGCCTTCTCTGGAATCTACGCTCTTCCTCTCCACGACCCTTGCAGCTAATCCAGATAGGATAGCAAGACTTATCCTTGGCCTCAAGCCCAGACACTGCATCTCCCCTACCCTAAAAACACTTCACTGGCTCCCGGTTGTTGCACGGATCAAATTCAAATCCCTCTGCATCATCCACAAGTCTGTCTGGGACCGGGGACCACACTATCTGCAATTTACTATTAGTAAATATTCTCCCTGTAGACTTCTACATTCCTCTGGAAACAACTGTCTGTGTGTGGTGCAGTTTGCTAAACAGAGGGCCGGAGGCCAATCTCTTGTTTCTGCTGGCTCCCTCATGTGGAACAACCCTCCCCTTCCTCTCCATCTTGAACCGGATCTCCTCAAATTCTGGAAGCACCTCAAGACTTTCCTCTTCATTTACTCCCTCCCTTCCTCCCTCCTCTGTTTACTTCACAGTTGCTGTGATTGGTGACCAGTGCCCTTATGTGTCCTTGGAGCCCTGTCCTCCCACACCTAATCGCCTCTACCCATACACAGCACTTGCCTCTACACCCACTGGTCTATGCCACTGTAGTTATGCACTTACCACCATATTGCAGCTCAATTGCTAGTAGCATTTACTTTACTTGCCACTTACATCCGCTACTCACCCACAAGCACAGACACTCCAGCACTTACCCCCACTCCACCGCCTCTCTTCTCTCTTTGCACTTGCACATTCTGAACACTCACAAGGCTTAGTAGGCTTGTCTATATCCTCCAGTTTATGCATTGTTTTTTACTGATATTCTCAATCCCATGTTCCCTCCCTGTTGCCATGTGGGCGCTTTGAAACATATTTAATTGTTGTATAAGTGCCCAATAAATGCACAGTATATAAGTAAATAAATAAATAAACAAATGACAACTACCTCTAGTGTTCCAGGAAAGTACTGCTAAATGATCACTTTGATTAAAGTCGTTGTACCACAGCCAATACGTTTCCCCTCCTTTATACAGTTTGTCAGAGTTTTCAACTTAAAGCTCGTGGATACCATCACTATTGAAATTGCATGTTATCATAAATTCTTGCGGGTGTACAGATCACTGCCATTACACCAAAGAGTTGACCGTCTCTTCAATTGCTGCAATTCCCAATCCATTTCAGACATAACATCGTAACCAATCATCCTGAAATGATCCACTTTAGGTAGGACCAAGTGCCAAATGATTCTAGCTGGTAATGTTCCAGCCTGTGTTCGTCAATAAAATCAACCTGCTCAATATCTGAGGTTGTTCTGAACCTAAAATTAGTTATTTCAAAGGACAATGCCAGAATATTATTTCTGTTCAACAGTGGCCTCTGATGATTAAACAAAACAAATTCCAAAGTAACTCTCGTCGAATGATGGGCAAAGCAATTACCATAACAGGAGTTAGTGGGCACTATAGCAAGATTTTTTGCAAAGCCACTCACACTTGTCCTGAACTGATGTCCTTTATCCATAGCCAAAGGAAGTTGAGGCCTAGAGGAATTAACATCCCTAACATACATCATGGGGCTAAGCATTTGCGTACCAGTATCCTTGTTAATAATTCATGGAACTATATCATTTTCAGGAGACGTCTATAAAGAGGCACCAGGACAGCCATACTCCAATGTTTTTTGGCATAAGAAATTGCTCATCTGTTTCGTAATAGTCTTATGAACTGTACAGTCAGTAATTCTCATGTGTTTCAACAGTTTACTAATCAGATGTTCAGTTGCAGGTTCAGGCAACTGCAGAGAATGCAATCACTTTCTGGAAGACCTCCTTTTAATTCTAGTTTTCTTGTGATTTTTAGATTTTTTTCCTCTGCAGAGACTTGCTACTACTTAAGGTGAAGTATTTATTCCCCTGGACTGGGTTTGTACAAGCAGCGGGATTAAACAAATAATTATCATTCAAGTTAATTTCTTCAATCAACACTGAAAGAGGCTCCAGTGAAGCTAAACTTTGGTTAACTTGAGGGGATGCCCTGGATCCATTCTACCACGCAATATTTAAACTAACAATAGGCTTCCTCTGGCTCGATTTGTCAAGACGCTGGCTAGCATAATTTACGATGACCATAAGCTGTCATACTTCATCTTTAATGTTATCATATATGTCCATACAGGAGGTCAAAAACATATTCAGGACTGAAACAGAAGATGGGTCCAGACTCAGATTTCCCCCATGCACCCCAGGAAACTTCATGAAAGTGGTGGCTGCAGGCTAACGGTACAAGCCAGATGAACCAATTGAAGAAAATGAGGTACTGTCAGCAAACATTCTGGGTGATGACGACAAAGAATGTTGCAACAATCCCAATGCCACGGGTTTTGATCTATTCTGGTCCACTAATATATTGCCGTCAACCACTCCGGTCAACAATTCTTATTGCATCTTAAATACTCCTATGAGGAACTGGGACCAACATAGTAACAGGCGGCTGTACCACTGTTTTCAGGCTTTCGTGTTCCAGAGTAGGCCCAACTATGCTTGCAGCTGGAAAGTACTGTGTTATAGTTTTATTACACTGTACCACTTTTTTAATTTGAAGCAGGGCAATTACCATCCCAATACATACTAGGAAGAACAGGCTGCTCACTAACACGTGCATCCTTGGTTGGGGTGCTATGTACAATTTGAGCCGGGGCACAATATGAGGAGTGGTCCCCAGAAGGACAGAGTGTGTCCTACTGATGGTAGTAAAAGTATGAGATTGCTGGTCTAAAGGCAGCAAGGAGGGAAGTTGCGCCGTTGGAGGGACTACAGGGGAACCTGCAATCTTTGTCTTACTGCGCAGGTTATAAATCTCACAAAAGGTGATTAAAAGAAAGTGGGCCTCATTACGACCCTGTCGGCCCGAAAAGAACATAGGCGGTAAACCGCTGCCACCATTGTTTCGGGACCGGCTGATTCAGAGTCAAGCAGGCAGTAGGTGTCACTCCTGCCAGGTCTGACCTGGCGGGATTAACACCACCTGCCTGCAGGCGGACATGGTAACACCAGCTCTGTCATAGACGTAACCGGTGTTTCCAAGGTCCCCATTCCCATGGAGTCCGTTGTGACTCCATGGGAATGGGGATTTGCAGAATTCCACCTCCGGAATTACCGGGTCACCGGGGTTGTAATGCCCTGGTGATTCCGGCAATCACGGAGGCAGAATGGTATTACGGGTCTGGTGGCAGCCTGCCGGTTTTTCCAGCATGGCTACCACCAGACTCATAATGAGGCCCATGTACTCTTTAAAGAGACTTACTTCACTTTTGCAGGGGGCTCTTACTACAAAAATCTGACCTTCCAGCTTACACTTCCAGTCGCAGCGCCAGAGCGCTGCTGTAAAACAAAAACACTTCTCCGCCGCCAATTAACTGATGAAAGTATGTAACAAGGCTCTGTTGGGACTCCAGTCGGACTCCGGCAGGCTACACTTTCTGCCTCACTTCCGTGCTGTGTTCCGTGCGGTGTTGTGGATTAAGAACTTTCCCTCTGGGCAGCAAACAAGTGGGTCCTCCTGCAACAGCAACTGAGAATCACCAGCAGACTTCACTTTCTGCGAAAAAAGATTACATTAAAATGGGAATGCACCACTCCAAAGTGGTATAGGGGAAAAACCAGATATGGAGGTTGTAGTGATCCTTAAGAATGTACTAAGATTGAAAATAGGTGAAAGGGCCAGCATAGGCACGCTCACTAATGAAGAAAAAGTTTATGTATGGATCCTAAATCCCAAAATACCAACTATTTCCTTTCTATCAAATGTTCACAAATAGTGCCAATCCACCACTAGTGAGACCCATAATAAGTGATATTGACTCTCTTCTAGCGCCACCATCACAAGGCATAGACTGATACCTTAATGCTATGGTAAAAATAACTCTTGGAAAAGGCTAGTAACATTGGACGTTGCTACACGTTATACTTCTAAAGAGCACACACTGGCTAAAGAATCACTGCATCACCACTAAGCCAAACGAACAGCATCATGTTCTACAGAGAACCAAATGATACAGGACACATCGGAGCCGACAGCGAGCAACATTCTCGCTTTGTTCACCCGAGACTTATACTATCAATTAAAAACATGACACAATATGCTTTCATACAGCTTTTCAGATGATAGCTAGTAAAAGTAGAAAATAACTCCCCACATGACCCCACAGTAAGATTTACAACAGAATGCAGTGCACATAGTTAACTAATATACACGTGGTGCTATGCAGAAGATGCTTCAAGGCAGCAATCACAAAATGGCAACACAATTACAATGTGGAGGAGGTTTGGCCCACATTGGAAGAAACTGCGCATTCATCCAGTTCTGCAAACTGACAGCACTACATTCTTAAGGGGGAATATTGCCTGCTGGGGCTTTGCTCCACATTCTACCTGAACAGTGGTTAGACCACTGCAGGTCACTTTATGAAGGACCAGTGGAGGGCTTTAGCGCACCTTGCCTCAATGATCATGAGTTTATAAAGGGGGGGGGGCAAATCAAGGACTCAGTTATCATTCTAAGAAACACATCTAAACATATTATAGACATAGGGACACAGTAAGCCCTTGTGGGTCTATATTTTCAAGTATATTGCTTTGTTCAATCAGCTCCAAAACCATAATAGGGAAGCTGGTGAGTAGCTGCATGTAGTGATAGTCACTTCAGCAGTTGGGAAGGGGTGGGTACCGCATTTTAGAGCTTCGATATGTACCTCATGCTTGCTAGATACGTACTACTTTGGACATAGTTTAAATGGGCTTGTGTACTCGAATGTTTATATCTTGGCTTGGGGGTCTTGGGCTGCTATAACTTAACAATCTGAACTATTGGAGGCCTAACACCCTTGTCGCCCTTCCCATGGGATAGCTTCTCCAAAGATCCATTCCAGCCTTCTCTTAGCCTTGCAGGGCACATTCCTTCTGGGTTACATGCACTACTGATAAGATACAATTAAGGACTGTGTGGGTGTGTTCGGGAAATTACCCTCCTACGAGCGAAGCTGGCAGGCCTGCGAGTGAAGAACGCATGCACAACCTTCTAACCCTCTGAACTAACTGTGAGCATATTAGCATAGCCATGGCACTAGGTCTCAATTTCAAAATGGTGTCTACTTTTTAAAATGGGATTTCACTACACACGTGATTCTAAAGTTACAATTCGATACGTTTCCATTACACCCCGCTCACTATACTTTAGAGCATGGGTGATGCGGGGGACACCCCTGCAGCCCCCACAGTCTTTTTTTTATATACTTACCTAAAACGCTACCACCAAAGGTTCAAACTTTTTGGTGTTCGAACCTTTGGTGATAGCATTTTTCAGGTTTTTTGCACATGCAAATCTTTAGATTCGGTAAAAACGTACAAACCCGAATAAGAGGAATTGAAAGATAGTCAATAGGCGAAATGGTGGTGGTGTTTTTGGATGTGGTGCGTGGTATCAAACTTTGTGTCCCTGAGAAGTAGTGGGTGGACTCAAGAAAGGAGATTCTAGTTTTAAAACAGCTGTGAACATATTGGGCCTCATTATGACCCAGGCGCTAAGTGTTTAACGGCGCCTTAAAAGGCTGCAGCGCCGTTAAACACCTAGCGCCTAATTACGAGGTCCCTTTGCGGGACCCGACCTTAACGGCTGGTTTTACCAGCCGTTAAAGTAGAGACCCGCAAAGGGACCTTGGTGCTAATTACGCTACCGCAATTTGCGGTACCGTAATTAGCGCCTTCCCCATTGCCATTGAGCCCTATGGGGCAAAAATGGGAATGGGGAAGGGCCATGGCGGCATGGGGAATTACTGCCCCACCAACCTCGGAATGGGGTGGTAATTCCCCATTCCGCCATGGCGGACTCCGGCATGGACCATGGTGCTAATAGCACCATGGTTTAACGCCGCAGTCCTAATGAGGCCCATTGTCTGAAAAGGTGGTCCAAGCAAAGATATTCTGATAGGTGTGTGCAGTCTAATGAAAATTAGAGTGAAGAGTTGACTGCTAAACAGGGTGTTCAGTCTAAAAGATTGATGTTATGACAACAGTTATGGTAATACATGAGTTGATGGTTATTGTCGATTAAGGTCAATTGTGCATGCTGTTCCCCATGTGCAGTTTGATGTATCAGTTTTGGTGATCCAGTATGGATACCGATGTTGAGAGTTTGGTTATCAAGTTTTGCAGTTAGTTACAATGTTCCTGTGTGGTGGCTGAATAACCTGCATTATGTAAAGTATCTGGAGATCATGCCTGCAGTCCATTCCCTGTGTCTGTGTGCCTGTGGAATGAATAAAGTCCATGTCCTATGCACTGTGCTACAGGGCATGGCTAGGCCGGGATAACAGTGGTGGATGGTGATTTTTTTTAACTGCAGGCGTGTAAATATATGTCCCTGATATGCCACAGCGACGGAGCATTTTTTTTTTAATAATGGGTTCAAATGCTGCATTTTAGAGCACAAAAAGTCAAACAGTTGGTAATTGGTATGGTATGGTACTTTTTGCTAGATGCCTATCATAGATGTCAAGTAAGAAATGATGATCCCTGTCCCCTGGGCCCCACAGCACCTCATATACAGAGTCGATTTTGGAGGGTGGTGAGAGGATTTTGCAACAAAGGCATTTTAAAATGCCTATGTTGTGCAAACCTCCTCCCCCACTCGCCAAAATCAGCTCCACAGACCAGGGCAAACAAACATACACACACACACACACACACCATCATCACGCACTCACTCATAACACAAGCATACATGCATCCATACACATATTTAAATAATAAATAAGAGAACATACAAACACACCAATTTACACAACATACACACAGCAAGAACTCTCTTGTTCGCACACGCACCCATTATCATGCACTCACTCATAACACAAACATACACCCATTCGTAAACATATTTAAATAATAAAGAAATGAGCATACAAACACACACATTTACACAGCAAGCACTCTCTCATTCACAACAGTTTTCATCATCATACATTTACCTAACAACAGAAGCATGTATGCATGCATGCATCCATACATACACATAATTTAGCTAAAAAAGACATGAACCTAAACAAACTAACCTTCTGCCGTGGGTCCTGAAGTTTCCTCTCCAGCGCTCCAGTTTCTGCTGGCATGAACAGGAATCAGGAAGCTTCCTGGTTCCTGCACAGCATGGGTGACGAGTTGCCCCACTCCAGCCTGCTCTGTCTGTATGTGCGGTGAGGTGCAGGAGTGCCCCATTGCACTTACAGACATGCAGTTCCCCATCCAGCATTTCCAATAAGCTATGCAAGGCTGGGGAAGCAAAGCACCCCCCAGCCTTGCATGGCTCCTTGTGCTTGCGCGTCTGGGGAACTGTAACTGTCAAAGGGAAACAAGGTTTCTCTTTGAAAGTCCGAGCGCTCCCTCAGCTGAAAAGAACAGCTGAGGGACAGCTGAGGGAGCACTCAGTGTTTCACTGGGAGGGATACTCCATAATGAGGAAGAGGGCGGCCAAAACCTACTGTTTCAATGCCCCCTCACCCACTATGGACGAGATGCCCCTGCGATAGGCAGTGTGCCTGTGGCATGGCCAGCTGCCACAGTCATTGTACCTTTGAAGTAATTAAAATAAACTGCACAAAACATTCCCAAAGAAATATATATCAAATATGATTTATTTTGGGATGCACTTTCAATCTGAAGGGGGGGCAGTGAAGATATAAGGGGAACACAAAGCGTTATTTCCCAAGCAAACAGCCACATGGAATGTTTGCTCTCAGCTAAATAATTAACTACGGGATGGATGGGCAGTGGCACTGAACCTGCACGAGGAGCTCTCATCTGATCATGTGGTTTGCCACCACGCAATGGACTTTATTTCTTAAAATTCCGCCCCTCTTTAACAATAATATTCCCAGTGAACATGCCCAGTCTATGGCCTTTGCCCACACCCCTATCTCACTGAAACCTAACTACAATGGCTGCTAGCTTGCCTCATTAGCATGTTCCATGCACAACTGGGGCATCAACGTCTTGGCAAGCCGGTGGCGTATGTTCTAGGGCCAATACAGGGGATGCCAGTCTGCCCCTCCCCCAAAAGGCTTTTGCTTGATCGAACTCTCAAACCTTTACATGTGAATCACTGAAAAAAATGTGTACATTCCAGGGTCCTCGCACCACCCAAAACATGTTCGAGTGTACCTGTACCTGGCTGTCTCCTGGTATATTGAGATTAAACTAAATAGCCCATTACCAAGACCTCCAGTCACTCCTCCCATCCATTTAGTTCAGTGCTGACGCAAACTCTCATAATAATAATAATAACAATAATAATAATAATAATAATAATAATAAAGTGATATTTGCATAGCCGCTTTGATCCAAAGCGTTAAACATAGCACATGTTTACATACATTATTACTATCACCATCATTATTATTTTTATTATTATTACTACACAGCACACTTTGCATAATTCACCTCTATAACGAAAACAGGTTAAATTAGCTCGTTTGAAAATGGCAAATGTGCTCACATTTGTTGCTCTATTTCTTGGCCTGCATCACTAAAGACGTACAGAATTGGTGTCTCATTTTCAAAACACTCACATGGACCTCGGAGCTCTCACGCTGGGAGACATGAAATGAGTGAGAAATTCAAAATGTCAGAGCAGAAATGGGTGAGATTGCAAGAGACAGGGCAAAGCACCCTGCAACTGCTCTCCTGGTGATAGTGCGATTTCATAAAAAAAAGAGTGTGTGTGACATCCGCCGTGAGAGAGAGAGAGTCTAAAAAAAGTTAGGTGTGGAATTACAAAGTTCTATTCGACCTCCACGGAAAAATGCTTAGCTCAAAGGTGACAAACCTGAAAAAAATGTCCTTGACAGGAAGAATGTGTTACTTGCGAAAGGTGACGGTGACAGATGTCCCCACGACGACCCGACGATTAAGACTTCGCCTGCAAGAGAAATGCTTCATAGGTGCGGGACTATGGGGATACAGCTACCCTGTACACAGTACACACCAGCTGGCATGTGAGCAAAACATATAACCTAAGATCAAATGAAGCAGAAAAGAGATCTGAACTATAGACCGGTGAATAACTAGGAGGTCTGGAAGGAAACGGACCCGGTGAAACTCTAAAAAAAAGCGAAATTTAGATGTTTCTATTACCCATATTTATTTTGGAGCTTTCAGCAAATGACCAAATGCCCTTCTAAAAACAGTTAGCTGCTGTGGCAAGGGAATAGTGTGTACTTGTCATCGCTCACAGGGCATACGACGCCATCTTTGACATGTTCCTCTTTCAGAAATTCACAAAATTAAAAATCCGAAAACAACTACATCTTCTAGCCAATTTAGTCTAAATGATAGTTCTGCAAATATCTTTCAATAACCTGTAGGACATAACCCCCCATCCAATCCCAGGTCATCTCGCTGCAGTAGCGGTCCCTGCGCTGACGGCATTTCCTCTTTCTTTGCCACTCAGGCAGCAGTAAAGGAGAGTCCCTTTACATCTTCTCATGAGTGATATTTGTAGCTAAGCAGCACGACCGAGCCGAGGGATTGTTTTGCTGGCTCCTTCCACTCGCAGTACATAGGCTCCGTGGTGAAGAGATGTCAACCATCAGGGTTGGATTGGCCCCTCGAACTTTCGGCCCGTTGCCAGGACCAAATCGTCCCTGGGGAGTGGGGGCCGGTTTCTGGCCATGCCTGAGCCGGTTTGGACAAAAAAACCAAAAAAAAAAAAATATATATATATATATATATATATTTTGGAGAAAAAAATACCTGCAACGCATAATCCATCAAAGCAAGGTAACACGTGTTACCTTGCTTTAATGATTTATTTGCATGTATGATGTGTGCATCATAAATTATGATGCAAAGTTGAGGGGCCGGGGCTGCTGCCGGGCCGGCGGCTGTCACTGTGCCGCCACTCCAGGGCACACAGTGCCCCCTGGAGCTGCTGTGCTGTTGTATTAGTGATAAATATGTATTAGTGATATTAGTGATAAACAACCAATTTCAGAGTGGAATAAGCATCTATTTCGGAATATGTATTGTGCCTTTCACAAGTTGCAGTAATAGCATGTTTTTTTTTGTTTTTTTTATGCCGTTGTCTCTGTTACGATCACCACAAGACATTCCATCTCGGTGTCCTCGGTCACTTGACAAAATCCTTGTACCTAAAAGCTTCTGTACAGTGTAGAAATATTTGACCATAGCACATCAAGTGGCCATTGACTTCATTGTGCCAAAATGAATGCTTTGTTGTAATGTGTCTATCTTTCCCATCTCACTGGCACTGGCATGCTGTTAAAGATTTTTGTTTGCATGTATGAGGTAACAAGTGCTCAGAGTATGTGATGTCCTGTGAGTGTGCTGCTTTCCCTATTTTGCCAATCTCTGAAGCCTGAAAGTAGATGCATGCAGGCTTGACATGCGGCCAACTTTGCACCAGACCTGCAGATGAACTTAACTGGTCTGCTGTTAAATCTCACTTACCAGTTTAATGGTATCCACTACAGAATAATTGCTCATTTTACTGTAGCCGATATGATAGCTCAGTGGGTTGAGTGCTCGGTGGTGCGATGTGTGTGTGATCTGCAGGTTTGAATCCCAGCAAGGCCATCTCAGCCTTTCATCCTTCTTAGCTTGATAAATTAGTACCAACACAGGCTGGGTGATATTGTATGCATATTTGTTCTATAAAAAAGGGCTTAAGCGTAAGTGCTATACAATAACATTATCATTTGGCCTTGGACGTCTCCTTGCATTCACAGTAATTTGATAATATGGATCTAGACACACAGATATTAATGATGCATATGGTGCTCCATTCCTGTATGAAATGTATATCACATTAGTGAAATCATAACCATATTTTTCGTAGTGAATTTAGGAACATTGCTATTTGATGCCACTTCCTGTTTTGTCAAGGGTTGAAAGGTGTTGTTTCATTGCTTCCCGGGGTGTCACTTTGGGGTGGGGTCAAATGACATTACTTCCGGTGAGGTCATCAGATGTCAAGGGTTGTGAGGCGAGGGGTGGGCCACTTTTTTGAGGCAAGCGGTGGGACACTTTTTTTGGATGTCTGCCCTGTTTCTTGTACCAGTGCGACCCGGGTGTCCATTCCAGCAAGTGTACCAACTTTTGTTTTGGTATAGTCTGACCGTCCACCTCGGCATTCGATTGGTGTATTTTTGGCCCATTTCTTTCTGATAGGTATGTTGTACCGTACTATTTTCTGTGGCAGGCGGGAGCAGGAGGGTGGCAGCGCTAGAACATGGAAATGCAAAAGTCTCCCTGGCGAATGAATTGCACAACTGGGCAACGTGTCAGTCCAGGCATTCCCAAACTTTAGCAAGTGAGTAGTGCTCCTACTGCCGCAGCACAAATGCCATGCATCACGTCCTGAAGTAATGCAATGAGTCCTTATTCCCCTTAATACAAGGACAAGTCAACCCAGGCAGATCTCCCCCCCTAATTAAAACGTTCAGTGGGAATGGGGAAACAAGAATCATGTTGTTCCTTGATCAGTAAGTGCGCTCACAGACGCGCTAGGAGGTACAGCGCTATGAGTAAAATGGACACAGGTTGTCCCATGTCCTATACAATTTGTTGCCTGCGTGCCTTATCGGATGGAAGACCAGGGCCAATTACCTCCCTGTAGTTAACAGTTATTAGCAATGAGGCTAATAATATCAGTACTGATGATGGAAAGCTGCAGCTCTGGTAGCCACTTCGGGCCAGGTTAAGGGGAATTAGATGGGGGCCTAGATCTGGATTTAGCCTGAAGCATTCAATGAGTCTCTGTCTCCTTAGTGGATGACATGGGGAGGAAAGACATCTGTGTAGGCCTGGGCCCTGTCCATGGAAAACTTGACTTTGTGGAGGAATGAGTGATCTCTTTGCAAGGCATCAGAAGCATGAGTGGAGAGAGGCGGATCATAGCATTTAGATAGCTCCAATTGAGGGGAGAGAACCACTACCCCAAAGAAGAGGGGCTGGTCTACCCCCTGGTTGGAATTTCCAAAGAGCTGAAGCACCAGGGAGCACTGCCTGATGTGTTTTACGAATTGCAGCTAGCCTTCTTGGCTAGGCAGTTGGGAGAGGAAGTCCGCCTTTGAGCCAGAAGGAAGAACAGCTAGCCATTTGGTCATTGTACTATGCCGCAGATAAAAGAGTGGTATGATTCCACAGCATAATCCAATAAGAAAGAAGACAACAGAAAGAGTGTCAACAAGTGCAACAGTACTCCACTGGCACAATAAGGCAACAAGGGAGTCAGAGGGGACAATCCCCAGATGTCCTAATGCAATTCCATTAAAAAAACTGGGAGAGACTACATAAGGTTGCGGAGTAATTGTGGCAAAGGTTTCAACCCCCACTCAATGAAGACGCTAGAAGGAGTCACATGGCAGAATGCCCAAGGCTTTGCATGCTGTCTTAAGTGGTAGAGAACCTGGATGTTCATCCATTCATTCTGACAGTCATGGGTAGAAAAATCAGGATTATATGAAAGAAATCTATTGGTCATGGGAAGCTTTCCAGGACAGGTTTCTGTACATAGCTAGTCTTCTAGCGAAAATACTGCAACTTGTGGATGAGCTCGAGAAGAGCAGAATGCCTTTAAACCCACATGTGCTGCCAGAAGGGTACCAGGGGGTGTGGGATACTTTGACCCACTCAGCAGTAGTCCCATCCATAACAAAGTTGCACTTTGGAAGAAGTAGCAAAATGGCTGCTCTGGATTCTGTGCTGTGAGCACCATTGCCTCATGGAAAAAATGTGTTTTGCAACATCAAAAAGATGGCTGCACCATCTTGCCAAGCACATATGGGGCAGGGTGGAACATGGAGGCACACTGAGAAAGCCTGCCATTATGTTCTGACATGTAGCAAAGAAAGGGAATGGAAAAGCAGCGCTTCTTTGCTGCAAGCCAAAGTTCCCATTTAAAAAAGGGAAATATTTCCTGTTAAAACTGATGTCGTTTTGATGCTCTTTTCCTCTGATTCCTCATCAAACCACTGTTATTAATACAGCCCTGCCATGCCCATTCATATCCCCATGGTGCTTCAGAAGAAAAAATCCTGACCCCTGAATGTCAGGCTGTGTCAGACAAAGGCTGGGAAAATAACAAAAGCTTTCCTTTAGCCATACGGAAAAGCGCTTGACTTTGTGCTACAAAGTGTCAAAAATAAACCCTGCAAAAGAAATCATAGCTCTGTGTGCACATGTCAATTTCAGGAGACCTTTGCCTTGTACACACTGTTGTGTAAAATAAGCCAGCTACAGCTACAGAAAAACATTGGGAAGTATATGGAAGAGAAATCCCAGCAACATTGACCATGTGTCAAAATGAGCTTCTGCAAACCAGAAATAAAATGCCTGTTTTAAAGTACCATGTTGAACAAAAATGTGTCTGTGCCTAGCAATGTAAAGGGGTTTGCTGCTGTGGAATATATAGGGGATGTTGTATCCAACAAGTTTGTTTTGATCCAGGACAAAATTAAAGAAAATACAACTGTTAAACTGCATGGGCTGGATTTTGCAAGCTACACAAGCAGGTTTTTCCTGTTGGTCAGAGCTAAGGCTTCCTCCAAATGGAGCCACCATAAACTTCCAGGACACAAAAGTGATAATTGCTAGGTTGAAAAACTTTGACTTACCTGGACAAAGAAACTTCACATACTAATCAGACTTCGGTCTGGCCTGAGCCATATTACAATGGAACTTCCAGGACACGGATGTGCGAAGTGAAAAATCACACCTACTTGTGACTTCTACAGGAAAGCTCAAAGGAAATCTCTGTGACAACCCTGGATTGAGGGGGTAGCTTCGAAGCTATGCCCGTATATGGGGAACAATACTGAACATTTGTTCCAAAGAATTTTTTATAAATAAAACTTGTAAGATTTTTATCTTTGCAACTGGACTTTGCAGAAATTTAAACAATGAACAACTTTAATGTAATTTTGTGGGTTTTCATTTAAAACGTCATAGACTTCGCTGACACATGGGGAATAGAAATGGCAGAGAATTGGGTATTTTAAGGAAAGTATCCATGATGCCATTGCACATTTTAATACTTACATGCCTAATGATAATCCACACCCATGTATAAAGTGGTAGAATTTTAAGTAATATAATTCTCACTGAAAAAGGCGAAAAACTGGTAGAATGGTGAAACAAGGTCCTACCATCATGAGGATTTGACTGCTATGCTCTACATACAATATGTAACCTGCTTATGCCATTTGTTACGATACTTCAACTGTATAAATGTACCATTTGGGAAAAAACTGAATTTTAGCTTAAGTAACTGAGGGAGGCTTTGAACATTGTAAAACTCACATCATAAATCTGACATCCTGTCCTTGAAATCCAACCAGCTGAGAGCGAAGCGGGGACTATCACCCCTGACCAATCCGGTGGTTTAGAGGCGTGCTTAACTAAGCCTGCCCTACCATATACTTCTATGATGTCACTATGCATTATAAATAAGAGTCCCTGACAGGACTCTAGACACTCTATCCTGAATTCCTGCGCTGCATTCCTGATCTGCTACATTCATCTTCTTGATTCCGGCCTTAACTACAAGGCCAAAGCATTGCTGACCCTACTCCAGCAAGGCCAAAGCATAATTGATTTTCTCCCAGCAAGGCAATTGATCCAGAAAAACCCACTGAATCCCATTAAAAAGGGAAAAGCTGTGGTACCTTAAGCATCCTGAAACCAGACCGGCTTCTTGCCATTACCTGCATGCCCGCTGACCCTTACCATCCGGCGACCAGACCTTGCCCAGCTGTCTTTTGCCAGGAAAGTCCACTTCCGGTGACCAGAATCTTTTGTGACCAGAACCTGTTGACTATCCAAAATACCTAGACTTAAGCGTGGATTGCGAGTATAAATCCCCACCCCAGAGAAACACATAGCCTACCTTATCTTGACCCTTTTGTCACTATCCTACTCTCTAAGCAATCCTATCTTACCCTGGTAACTTGTTAAAACTGTTAGAATTCTTTGTGCACACTGTCCTTGACTTTCTAAGTGCCAGCACCATCTCTCTATTAATTCTGTCTTTGATAGATCATAAGTCATTAGCAATATTTTTATGAAATGAATTAATTTTCCCTAATGAAAGGAGTACACTGCGTAAAGGGTTACAACTGCAGCGTAACTTTGATATTCACTGTTAGTGTTCCTCTTTTATTAGCCATTAAATCTAGTTTAAGTAAAATGTGCCTTTAATTTTAAAACCGATTTTCTTATTTTTAACCGCTCCATTTTCCTAAAAATGAACCTCACTCTACCTGCCAAATCTCTCTCAATTCACCATCTATGCCCCTCCTTTCACCTATATATTGTCCCTCTGATATACATCTATCCCCAGCCCCAAAACTGCATCCCAATTTAGTGTTTTTCACCCGTTTAAAAAAAAAGTGTTTGCATTTAAAACTACTTCTATGTAAAAATGCAACTCTCCAACATGTGATTTGACTGCACTGGATTTTCAATTTTGACTTGCTTTGTGAACTGTATGCTTCTATGATACTTTGCCTGATGGTTGCTAGTGACATAACATCCCTGATACTGTGATAAAACATATGTATAGCATTATTTAAACACACATATAATTAATTATTTATCAAAATCCGAGTGTCATTTCAGGCCATTGCAAAGGGTTTAAAATCCCTCTTATTTTGTGAGGGAAGGTTGGATTCTGATTCTGTCTCTTATCCCTGACTACCTGCTGCTTCTTTCTATCCACTCAGAATTCAATTATTTGTGTGTTGAGGGAATATTGCAGGGGGAAACCTTAACGTGTGTGCTATCTATCCTAATTCAAAAAGTGCTCCTATTCAATTTTGCTTCGGATATGAAGGTTAACCAAGTGCATTGCTTCCATTCACATTGTAATTATCACCCCATTGGTCATTGATGCCCAATATTAAAATTTGTGCAATTTTTGAAAATTGTAAAGATAAATAAATATTGTATTTTCACCAACCGGACTGGTTCATGGTCCATTGGGACCTGGTGTATTTGTAAAAGGGGGTGTGAGATGGGTCGGGTATCGGCTCAATTTGAATTCATTGAAATTAAAGGAAAAAACATTCCCATTGAGCACCACATCCCAGGCTAAGACCCAATGTCCTGGTCCAGTGTGTGACGCCCGATTGGCATCCTTAACAAATTGGGGGCTCGAGATGGGGATTGAGTTTGTTTATTCACCCGTGACAGTCTAACACACCAGACTAACCTGCAAGGTAGTGATACTTTGTGTCTTTGTGTAGTTGCAATACTGAGTTACACTGTAGAAGCGCCTCCCCAAAACAAAAATCCTAAGTACCAATCCTGTGTATAGAAATTAAAGTTATATCAACCCGAAAAATAGACAAAAAGCAATAGAATACAGATTACCCGTACATACATAAATACATTTATAAAGAAATAACAATTTCGAAAATGGCCACTGTAGAGATCAATATAGCTAGGGAGCACCTTCTGCACAAGTTATTTGTCAGGTGGAATGGCCAGAACAAGATGAAAAAGTCTGGCTAGAAGAAATAACGCAACAGGTTTATGCCATAGGCATGGATTTGGGGTGCTATCTATCCTAATTCAAAAAGTGCTCCTATTCAATTGTGCTTTGGATATGTTCATGTAGAAGGTTAACCAAGTGCATTGCTTCCATTCCCACTGTAATTATCACCCCATTGGTGATTTCTGCCCAATATTAAAATTTGTGTGATTTTTGTGAATTCGAAAAATAAATAAATATTGAATTTTCACCAACCGGCCTGCTTCATGGTCCATTGGGACCTGGGGTAGTTTTAAAAGGGGGTGTGAGATGGGTCGTGCATCGGCTCAATTTGAATTAATTGAAATTAAAGAAAAAGTATTCCTATTCAGGCCATTTTCCCTCTTTGTGCCATTCCCGAGCCTTGCAGTGACTAAAGGTTCAATACCTCAGGAGAGGCCTGTTGTACAGTCTATCAATCCCGTTGTCAGAAGATGAGAGGACCAAACTGCAATAGTTGCTTGAGCATAGGAAGCCTGGAATGGAAGAGCAATCTTCAGGACCTCCATGGACATATTATTTCAATCTGACAGCTGTCAGAATGGCTGTGGAGCCTGTGATGACAGGAATGACATAAGATGGGAGCTGAGCATCCATGTCAATTGCCTGGAACTTTTGCAGGCTTCTAAGCAGTCAATTGCCTGACTCAGGACATGTAGAAATGTTGTGGCCTTCTAACATCATCAAAGTCTCCACAGTGAGATACATGAATCACCCAGGTGTCAGTCTGTCCTCAAAACTTTCAGAACTGGTCACAGATTTTTGTCACTTTTGTCTGGAGACAGTGATCTATGTGAGTACAAAGTACTTGCCCAGGCTATCCAACATGGTAGCATACTTGAGCTTGAGATACTTGAGGGATTCCAGTGATTGTCAGCTACACAAGCAGGTCTTCCAGAGATACCAGAGCCATGTCTTCTGAACCAGTTTGCCTCAAGGTTAAATAGGACAGGGTTTTCAGTCAGAGACCACATCTGGAAGTGGTAGCCAAAGGCACCGTATCGGGAGTGTACACACAGTCTGTATTTTCTCTGTTTGTCATGATTTTAATGATGCTGCTCAGGCCTGGAGGCAGAAGGTGAGGTTAGCTAGGTTAGTCCTAGTGACTCCAGTGTGGAGGTGCACCGGCGGTTCCCAGATATTTAGGAGCTGCTGGCATATGTTCCAATTTTACATTCCCAATTTGAGCATATTTTCCAAGGGCCAGGACTTTCAGAAGAGGCTGAGCAGCTCTTCAGGAAAATGTGGGCCCCAAGGTGCATTCAAATCTGACAGAGCCAGGTGGTGCAGGAGGCGCATGGAGAAAGATTCAAATCCTGCTAGACCAGATGTAGTTAATGTGGTTAACTTTCTGCATATGTTGGAATCGCAAGGAAATGCTTATAGAACAATGCTTACCTTTCCGTGAGACATTTCAGTGGGCGGCATTCAGGTAGCTGGAACACACATGGGAGAACATTTCTTAGATTCGCAGGTAGCTGAATGGAGTCACAGTTCTTAAAACCTGAAGTTGAAGCTTGAGGATGTGTATAAGGTCTTGAATATGTTTTAAGGTTGCCTGGATAATGAAGATCACTCAAGGAAGGCACCTTCAGGGAAACTCGCCATATTGCTGTGTCTTGTCTTGTGTAAAAGGGTCTTGAATGTTTGGACCTAGATAAAGGGCACAAGACCCTTTCACCCAAAGGTGTGTAGTTTCATATCTCAAGAAGGATCAGCCTAAACTTTGCGCAGTCACGTGTTTTACAGCATATGAGTTGGCAATGGAGAAGTTGAGACCTTCTGTAGGCAAACAGTTGTTCATTGCTTCGAGGCAGCCATCTATGCAGTGTCTTTAGCGGCCCTAGCTGGGTGGGCAAGCCATATAGCATCTAAGACACTGACATTTTTTTAGCCCCCTCCACTCCACATATGAGGCCATCATCTCAAGAGCATTTAGCCTAAGATCTTGGGTGGGGAACATTGTGAAAACAGTGGACTGGATGAAAAAATCCGTTTTTCAGAAATGTTTATTTTAAGCCAATTAACTAAATAGCCTCAATGGGGTTAGGAAGCTTTAAATTACGAGCCCCCACCACCACCCCAGCCTTTAAATAAAATACCGATTGTACATACTAAGATTAAGGAAACTCATCATTTTATTAAACGCAAGAATGGAAAGTTGTATCCCTGACATGCAGCTGCAATTGTATGGCATAAGCTCTGCTAGGCAGCATCAGATAAAGTTCAGTCTTGCCCTTAGAGTCACAAGCAGCGGATGGACGTGAAGTGTTAATTTAGGCTGCAAGCAGTTCTTGACAATGGATACTCGATAGCCCACCCAGTAGAGCTGATTATACCAAGGGCAAAAGACCAGGCTTGCATCAATGCTGTGTTTGGCTATGTTAGCTATGTTGCCTTTATAAGTATCTGCTAATAGCCTTAAAGGCAGTGCATGGGATAATGACCTTTCCACAAGAAATGGTGCTCGGTTTCTCCTCAAGCTCGAACTTGTAGGAGGTACATTATCCTTCGATAATTACCCCTCCCTCAGTCGATTTGGCGCTAGAAACAGTGGTATAGCGATGAAAGAGCCAGCCCACAAACAATGTGGGTCCAGATACAGAAGACAGCACTGTGTTTCTATTCTCTTTACAATGCCCTATTATGTTCAACCTGTCTATTGCCAGAGAACAACTTCACATCACTTAAAATGGAGCGGCGGGATGGGAATGGGGAAGAGTAGTGATTACTTGGGAAATCACAGATTGATTGTGTGGCCAAGACCCTAGTAAGTGCTCGTTAGCAGCAAAGGTAGAATTAATTAACACACGGGCCACTTTATGAAAATGTCATTAAATACAGTGCTTGTTACAAGGTTGCCACCTCGGCACGACATTAATATCAGTTAAAAACATGAATGGGTGTTATATTTTGAATGTAAGCACGCAGTGCTGTAGCTCTTTAAAAAAAAAAAAAAAAAAGCATTACCACCCTTAAACGAATTATCAGCAGATGAGAGAACAGACGGGAGGACAGCTCAGGGGCAACGTGCTCGCCGTGGAAACAAGATGACACGGAGCGCCACGGGTTCGGTCCCGCGTACGCGCTTAGAAACCTCTGGGTGTTAAACTCATTATAAATAACCTATGCTTTCATAAAATAAATATGTTGTTTGGCTCGGAAATGGCCTATGACGCAAAATGTCCCTGTTGATAAGTTTTGTGGATCAAGCAGTTCAATGACTTAATGGACGGTGCAGCGAATACGTTTGATCAATGTGTCTGGAACAATGTGATTTCAAATGCGCTACTTGCATACAAGTAACACAAATGTGCTTCTGTGTGCCACCCAGATACGTTGTTGCAAATTGTCCAAAATTGCAATTGGTGTGTGTGGGCCACTTTCGTTTTTCCTGTGCAGGCCTTTTTTCCCCAGTTCGGCCTTGCATGCTGTGTATTAAGAAAGATGGTGTGAGGCGACGCAAAACAATCTGCCGAGAGCCCCAAAGCTAATCACCCACTGGCTATGGTTATTTTCCTTACAAACAATGGTAATTGAGCTGCACCCCTGCGATTCTGCAAACCGTCCACCCTACTCACAATGCACCCAAACTGCTACCATATACCCCTACTGCACAGCAATTCCCTCAAGCCCAGACAGCACCCACCAGCCCCACCATCTCCAGCACCACCTACAGGCAGCCCCTCAGGTTCTAACACCACCCACCAGCCTCCCTCACCTCTGACACCACCCCAGACATCCTTGACACCACCCATCAGCCCCCCTCACCTCTGACACCACCGCCAGGCAGCCCCTCGGGTCCTGACACCACCCACCAGCCCTCCTCACCACCAACACCACCCCCAGGCACCACCTCAGGTCCTGACACCACACACCAACCCCCGCACCACTGACACCACCCCATTCAGCCCTGACACCACCCACCAGCCCCCCTCACCTCTGACACTACCCCAGCCTGGCCCTGCCACATAACACCACTACAGTCCAATGTTGACCAACAAATTTCCTCAACTCCACTTGCCTGCCACCAACATGAAACACACCGTCCACATATCCACCCCAAGACTGAACAACTGGGGGCACTGATGCAGAATGCATGTCCATAGAACTTCACATGATGCCCTGGTACATCACAAACAGTTGCACAGCAAAAGGACAGCACAATGTGGCACCAGCTATACTGTAAAGCAATGTAATGCAATGTGATGTATCATTTTGCCCATGTGCCATTGCAATGGCCTCAAAGTGCTGTAGGTGAATGACCTAGGAGGACACAAGTCCAAGACATCACTGATAGGACAGAGCCACATGTAATGTGTGTGCATAGCATCATGGAAAAATCAATTAATAAAGAGAGTCAGGTAGGAAAGCAGAGTAGTCAAAGACCCTGCACCTAACACATGTTGAACAGGCAAGTGTTGGGTGATGTGAAGGATATCTGAGAGTGTGTGAGACAAGGAGATGGATGATGTGTATAGCTAGACTTAAAAAGCTCACATGTGAAGATGACACATTTGATTGGTGGATGTGCAACATGACATGAGTGTGTCCACTGCATGGTAGTTGATGCCATGCACTGGGAGGGACACACTACTACCAAATAACGACTGCACAAGTGATGAGCATATCCCACATATCCAAAGTGAGGCCCACAACCCACGTGACAGTCACAGAACAAATGCATACCAAACCAAAGTAAACCAAATGCAGCACATGAACAAAGAGACACCAACAACTGTGTGATCAAGAAACTCATATCTGTATTGAAAATATGTACACTATGAACAACTACTATGTGTAAGGAGGACATTTCCAAGGGCAAAAATGAACAAAAGTCAAATAAGAAAATTCACACAAATAACTATGTACAGAGGCAGTTGGCTCAATAGTCAATCATCACGTCCTCCACTTGGAGGCAGGCCACCGCTCTCTCCTGGGTTGCCCACAGTCTCCCAAACCCTCTTATTTCCTCCTCCTCTGCATCCCTGCAAGACTTCTCCAGGATGGCAGCCTGCCTCAGAGTCCTTCTCTCCACCACCTCTGCCCTGACCCTAGCAACCCTTGCCATCCTAGCCCGCTGCTTCTTCGCCATCAACTGCCTTTGGAAATCCATGATGCACACCATTTGTCGGAGTCATGTTTCCTCTGTTCCTCCTACCAGGCGACTGAACTGTCCCACCTGTCTTGCCTCCTCAATGTTGTATGGCCCTGCAAGGATTGCCTCTGGACACTCCTTATCTGCTGCTGCCTGGCTACGTTTATGCTGTGCAGGTACCCCCACCGTCTGGATGTTACACGTTGGGGGGGTACAGTGCCAGCACTGCCCTCAGGTGCCAGCTGTCCCACTGATGGCTGTTCCTGTGATGGTGCCTGGGGAGGCACCGTGACCACCGTGACCACCCCTTCTGTAGTAGCTGGGACTTCCACCAGAGCCAGGGACGTGCTTGCCATCAGACTGGGCAGTGTGGGTGGGATTGGTTTAGAGGGGGCCTTGATGTTACCTTGCAAGGGAGGCGGCCAGGAGGATGACGGGGGCACAGGGGAGTCAGTGGAGGAGGGGGCAAGTGAATGTGCCAGCACATAGAGACCACCTGCGAGAAGAACACGTGCCAGCTGGCCCACGTAGAGGTAAATGGAATCTTGATGCTGTGACAGCTCCTCACAAGTAGCTGTCACAGCATCACAAATCGTGCCCGTCCACCTCACCAGAACAGCCAGCAGGGTTTTCACCAATTCAGGGCTGGTCTCCTCGGGCACAAGGGGGGGCACAGTCTGGGTGGTAGCATCCACGATGGTGGGCAGGGCTGCAGCAGATGGACAAGGGACAGGTGGTTGTGCAGCTACCTCCATGATGCACTGCACATCCTTGCATCCCTGTCCTAGGGGTGCAGTCTGAACTCCCTCCTGGATGTCCCCACCAGAATCTGTGTTTTGGCCTTCACTTGCCTCCTCCTCCTCCACCAACACTCCCATCTCCCTAGATGACTCAATAGAGCCTTCCTCCCTGGATGGCCCCTCTATTACTGCACCCTGGCCCACAGCCACTGACGAGTCCCCCACCACAACAAACTCTTGGGACATGCCCGCAGCAGCTCCGCCCAATGTTACATGCGCTCCCTCAGCCAACTCTCCCTCAGATGAGGTGTTCTCAATGTTGGAAGGCCGGGGCTTGTGCTTTGGTCTGGCGGTCCTGCTCCCTGTCTTTCTGCTCCACAGTGATGCCTCCACCCTCTTCACATGCTGCAGCAACTGTGGAAAATGAGACAAAAGACATGACATCAGTTATAGTCGTAAATACATGAAATGAATACACAACATCAACATAACCAATCCTGCAGCATGTTGCTACCAGGAATTGACACACACACAGTGCACACACATATGGTCGTGCCCATGGAACCGGCAGGTCAACTGCGGCATGAGTGTAGTGTGGAGGATGAATCACAGTCACATTGATATGTTGCCACCAACAAATCACACAAAAAAGGCAACGCCACCATACTAATGACCAACCCACACAATGATGAAATGTAGCCAGCGGCATGGGAACTCCACCAGGGCACCTGCCCACACAAATACAGACACCACCATCAATATGTGACAGCATGGCCTGCAAGCAAGCAACAAGTACTGCCACACATATCTACGAATCAATTGCTCATGTTGTGTGGCACAGCCTACACATATTGCATGTACACATGTGCCCCACATGGAATGGGATGAGACGTCACATCCCTTTCCTAGAGATGTCAATGCAACAACTTTACATTCACAGACATTCATGCCCAAGTGTCGCCCTAAGCACATTCAACTGCATGGATGCTCTTGCAGTTGTGTCACACATGCAGGTATCCATCATGCACATCCCTCATATGCCCACAACATAGCATGCTCGCATCTGTATGGTCGCTGCGCTTGGTCAATGATCTCACACAGCATGTGCCTGAGTCCAACAAGTCACTGATGCTTAATCTGCCAAAATCCATGCATGTGCCAGTAAACAATCTCTGACCACATATGCTGCGTCTCACACAATGCACAAGCTGCAAACAGAATGTAGCAACTATAAACATGCATGCCACACATACATTATAGAGCATCGCTCCACATGGGTACTCACCAGCAACTTCCAGACTACTTCTCCAGGCACATATCTGGGCATGAAGGTTCGAATAGAACCTCTCAAGGTCCTGTAGCTCTACCTGGATGCACCGGTGGTAGCCTGCATGGCACAACTTCATTGTGGGTTCCTTGGCGACGGCTGCCAGCACCTTGCAATGGATACAGGCCTTGATGTTTTCCCAACATTTCTGGACCATGCTCTTTGTGTGGTCTGCCACCCCCTATAGGTTGATGGTAGCTGCTATTTCATCCCAGATCTTCAGCTTTGCATTGGTGTCCAGTTGCATTGCTGGATTAAAAAGGGCATCATATGCCCCAAGTATCCAATTGGCAGCCCTCTGCCTTGACGTGGGGGTGGTGTTTTCTTCCAAAAATGTAGATAGACAGGACAAAACACCCTTGAGGCAGGTTAGGCTTAGCAGGGTCCTTGGTAGGTGCTGGGAAGCTGTGATGGTGTTGGCAGGGAGAGGTGGAAGTCCCAAGTACAGAAGAGGCGGTCACATGCCCAACACAGGAGTACAGAGAAAAGTAGGACAGCTGGCACTCCAAGATAGAGCTGGTTGCAAGCAGAGAATCACACTCAAGCAGGCAGCAGCAGATAAGGAGTGAATGAGGCAAAGCAGGGCCAGAGGAGGCAAAATCATCAGTTTGCAGGCAAAAGGAACTGTGGTGTGTTTGTCTCATCTGTAGCAGCCGATAACAGAGTAAATGCCTTTAGCGCGTAAGTTACATTGCAAACATGGGACTCAGCAGACCTGCGCAACACAGCAAACCTACACGACACGCCTATGCGACTCAGATCATTGAATGTTTAAAATAAGGCGACGCAACACAAATCACTGGTTTTGAGTGTGAGGTACGAGCTGGACGATTATCGCAAACTTTTTTTTTTTTAAATATTTTTATTTTATTTTATAAAATCAAACAAACACACTACAACTGTTTCAAAACATAGAAAGCATCATATTCCAACACATTTTCAAACTCCCCAACTCCCCCCTCCCCCCTTAAACTAGAGCCGGTTCTCACATGTCGTTTACAGGAACATCATTGGGTGGCACAATACTTAGGCAGCCATCATCCGGGTCCTCTGTTTCGTTGTCACCCTGGTGAGGGTTTGCCAACGAGGCCACCAATTTCCGCCAGGCCAGCAAGGGCCCTACTTCCTCCTCGCCCCCCCTAGTGACCGGTACAAACCAGACTATGGATTCAGCTTCCGCCCACCTCAAGAGGTCTGTCCACCATAACTCCACCCTAGCTCTGTGGGCCGCCTTCCAGCCCATGGCAATCCTACATTTGGCCAAGACATAAGCCAGGTCCTTTATCTTGCTTATGTGTTTCAAATGCCGTGGTCTAGGGAAAAGCCCAAGCATGCATGACCAGGCCGATTCCACATCCAGCACCACCCCCCGCCGGCCAGTTTCGTCTTGACCTCGTCCCAAAATCTATGCACCTCCGGGCAAGCCCAGAACATGTGTAGCAATCCCGCATTCACCTCCCCACACCTGGGGCATTGCTGCATAGCTGATCCCCCAAACTTTGCAATCTTCCCGGGGGTTAAATAAGCCCTGTGGGTAACATACAGTTGAAGCTGTTGGAATCTCACGTTCCGGGACACCTTTTTGTGGTACCTCTGAGCCCGTTCCCACTGCCCATCCGTCATTGGTCCTCCCACCTCCCCCTCCCAATCGTGTCTCAATTGGAGCAACTCCTTCCCTGCCCTTACTCGCATGAGCTGATATATCCTCGATATTTCATGCCCGCCCTCTGATACATCATACATGGTTTCCAGGGAGGCGTCTGGGTCTTCCACTAGCACTGTCTCAGGCTATCTTTCTCTAGTCTTTTTCACAAGCCTAGTGTAGGTTATATATTGGCCACCATGTACTCCCGTCTCTTCCTGCAACCTCTGAAAGTCCACTGCCTCCCCTTCCTGCCATATGTCCCCGAGGGTGGCTAGGCCTACCTGTTCCCAGTATCTGTGGACCGATTCAAGTAGTTGGGGGTCGCTCCCGCACAGCGCCGCCTAAGGGGCCTGCTGGGAGTACGGCTCCGAGTCCCCCCCAATGTTCCATGTCCCTTGCCAGATCTCCCAGCCCAGCCTCAGTAGCCGCCCCTTGCCCACCAGTTTGTCTCTGCCCAACCACACCACTTCCATCAGAAAGTATGGGGCTGTATCTCCATGCAGGAGCCTGGCTTCCGCCAAGTCTTCAGCCAAGAGCCACCTGGCCACGTACTGCAGCTGCCCCGCCAGGTAATAGAGTTTGAAATTAGGCAGGCCTATCCCCCCCCCCGTCACACGGGTTCTGGAGCTTCCACAGAGCCACCCTATTCCTAGAGCTGCCCCACACGAAACCCCTACACACGCTGTGAAGTTTCGCGAATAGGCTCCTGGTTTACGAAGAAGTGCAAAAGTCTAGGCAGGACCACCATCTTGAGCAAGGCTGCCCTCCCCATTATGGTCAGGGGCAATCTGGACCAGAATACCATGCTGTTCTTGATCCCCTCAATCGCCATTTCCGTGTTGTGCTTGTGTTCTGCCTCGACATTTTGGTAAATATTTATTCCCAAATACCTAAATGTCACGGGCTGCCATGGAATTGGCAGGACAGGCAGCCTCTGCACCGGGACATTCCTATATCTGCCCAAGGGGAACAGACTGGACTTTCCAGGGTTCACCGATATTCCTGAGAGGATGGCGTACTGTTCTTTTACCTCTAGCACGTACTGTAGGTTTTCCTCTGGGTAGCGCAAATAAAGGAGCATATCATCTGCATATAATGATATCAAATGCTCTCCACTGGCAGTGTTTATGCCCACCTCCACATATTGTTGTCGCAGGCATATTGCCAGCGGCTCCAATGCCAGTATATATAGCATGGGTGACCAGGGGCATCCCTGTCTGGTCCCCCTGCTTAGTTGCCAAGAATCTGAGACTATGGACCCTGTCTTGACCCTCGCCATCGGGGTGCTATAAAACAACTGGACCCATCTGAGGTATCCAGGTCCCATTCCGTACCCCTTCAGGACCGCTTTCAGCCAGGGCCATCGTACCGAGTCGAAGGCCTTGACCGCGTCTAACGACACTATAGCCAGCTCGCCCGTGTCTTCCTCAGTTTGGTCTATGACATGGTGTAGCCTCCTGTGGTTATCGGTGATGTTCCTACCTGGAACATTTCCCGTCTGATCTGGGTGTATCAGTTTCTTAATCACCCTCTTCAGTCTATTAGCCAGCACCGCCGTGAGTATTTTGCTGTCCTGGTTAAGCATGGACAACGGTCTGTAAGACCCGCGCTCCACGGCCGGTTTGCCTGGTTTCAGGAGTGGGATGATTACAGCCTCACAGAGGGACAACGGGAGTGCTCCCTGCTCATAGGCTTCGTTGAAAGTAGCAAGCAGTGGCAGAAGCAACTCTTGCTGGTATGTTTTGTAGAACTCGCTGGGCAGCCCATCCAAACTCGGCGCCTTGCAAGTGGGCAAGTTCTGAATCACTGCCTCCAGCTCATCCGAGGTGATGGGTGCGTCTAACTCAGAACGTTCTAGATCATCTAAGGTGGGCAGCTCAATGTCCCCCTATGTGTCCAGTATGTCTTGACCCATATCCTCCCCTGTGTCCTCATACAAGTGTCTGTAAAACTTAAGGAATTCCTCATTTACCTCTTTCTGGGTGTTGCATATGCAACCTCCCTCGCCCTGAATCTCACTAATCACCGAGCGGGGGGTCTCACTCTTATACAGCCAAGCCAACAGTCTGCCCGGTTTGTCGCCCCCTGCATGTATCCTCTCCGTATATTTCCTGTAGCTGAGTCTGCACAGTCTATCCCAGAGTGCGCTGCAGGACAACTGTAGCTACTCTACTTTGGTTCTGTTATCATAAGCGGTGCTTTCGCAACACGTGAGCTCCTCTAGCTCCCTTTCCGCCTCCCGGAGCTCCCTTTCGACCCCCCCCTGTAGCCCCTTAGCTTGGGAAATGGCTACCCCACGCATCACCACCTTAAACGCTTCCCACAGTGTGCCCACAGAGCCTAGGCTTCCCGTATTTGTATCAAAGTATTCTTCAATGGCATCCCTCAGGCCCTCCCGAAACCCCTCATCCTGCAGAGCCTCAGTCCTAAGTCTCCATGTAGGGATCCGCAGTCGTGGGGGCTGGTGTCTCCAGTCTACCACCAAGGGCGAGTGGTCCGACAGCACTCGGGCCTTGTATTCCGCTCCTTCTATATCTCTCACTATCTTGACTGTTACAAACACGTAGTCTAACCTTGTGTACAAATCATGTGGCGCTGTGTAGTGTGAGTACTGTCTATCAGTGGGATGTAGCCTTCTCCATGCATCCTCTAGGCCTAGGTCTTTCAGTAAGGTACTCAGTGCTTTAGCCGCCGGTGCCGTTTTTCCTGTCCTGTCCTTGGACCTGTCCATTCTGCGGTCTACGGTACAGTTAAAGTCCCCCCCACACTACTGTACCCCCTGCCAGGGGGCCAAGTTTACCGTAGAGGGTCCTAAAGTAAGCCGCTGTATCGTTATTGGGGGCATACAAATTTATGATGTGCACTTCTGTATTTTCCAAGAGACCCGTTACCACCACCATTCTACCCTCCGGGTCCACCATAGAATCAAGCACCCGAAAGGGCACGTGGGGCGCCACCCAGGTGACAAACCCTCTGGCATACGCCGAGTACGCCGCCCCCACAACAGTGCCCTTCCATTTCCTCCTGACCACCACCAGCCTTTCCCTAGTGAGGTGGGTCTCTTGCAGCAGGGCTATGTCTACGCACATCCTCTTTAAATACAACATCACTTTGTTACGTTTAAGGTAGCTGTTGAGGCCCCGTACATTCCAGGTCACGATTCTGAGATTACCCGATGCCATCCGGTCGGTCTATCTCCATCCCGCCCCTTCCCATAATGTTCCCCACGTAGGGTTGTTTCCTGGCTCTTTCCCTTCTATTCACGAACAGTGCCCCCCTCCCCCCTTTCCCAACCTCACACCACTGCACATAACTCCCCCCCTCTCCCCGCCAACCCCCAACAATAGCCCAGCTCCATCCCTGGATCTCAGGCCTACCCACGTCTGGACCCGTCTCGTGACCAAGAACAAGGACCCCGCGGGGTGTCACCAATCTAACAGTGACCTAACTAAATATACTACTATCGGGTGCAGAGGTTGCTCCCCAGGAGCTCCCAGTCATCTAATTAGGAGAAGTGAATTCAATGGGACCCGCCGGCAGATACCGTGACTTCCTCCACACAAGCACAATATCAAACTATATTCCAGTCCCAATGTCATAGCTATGGCCTCACGGGTGCCTCTGCCACGTGCTACTTATCTCCAGCCGCTTCTGTCTGGGCATCCGATTCCTGAGGTCGACCTTGCATATCCAACCATTCCATCGCTTCGCTCGGAGTCTCAAAGAAGAGGGATCTGTTCTTATAAAACACCTTTAACCTGGCGGGTTAAAGCAACATGTAGCGGTGGCCTGCTTCTCTAAGCCTCCTCTTCACCGTTCCAAAGTTCATTCGACTCCGTTGTATGAGCAGCGTATAATCCGGATACGCCGTTATATTCGCTGACCCCCTTTCTATCGTGCCTCCTTTCCGGAAAAATTCGAGAATCTTCTCGCGGTCACGATAGTTCAAGATCTTCGCGATCAACGGCCGCGGGGGGGGCTCCTGGGGCCGGTCTCCTGGTCAGGGCCCTGTGCGCCCTTTCGACCGCGAACCCCCGGGTCAGCTCCCCACCTGTAATCTCCTGCAAAAGCAGGGTTTCAACGAAATCCGTGGGGTTCAATCCTTCCATTCCCTCCGGTACACCCACTATGCGAATGTTGTTGCGCCTGGCGCGCCCCTCTGCCTGCTCTGCTCTGTCCTCCAAATTGCCTACTCGTTGCACGAGGGCATGAAGCTCCTTGGCGTGTGTGTTGCACGCCTCCGTGGTGGGGGCCAACTCCTTCTCCAGTTCCCCAGTGTGCTCTGCGATCGTTCGCACATCCTGGCGCAACAGGTTCACCTCTTCTCGGATCGCTCCCATCTTAAGGTTTAGGCCCTCTTGCAGCTCTTTCATGGCCAGGCCCAGCTTCGTCTACCAGGCCACCTTCAAGTCGGCAATTGCTGCCAGCACCTCCTGGATAGTACCCGGTGGGTCCGTCGCCGCCGCAGGGGTTTCTTTGCTCTTGCCCCCTTCCGCGCCCGAGGGCGACCTAACGTAGGCCTCCATCGTGGGCTGTTCGATCCGGGGTCGCACCACATTGGAGGACATCCTGCGGCGTCGGTTGGGCCCACGCACCCAGCTGTATCCTCGCAGGGTTCGCTCGCCGGCCTCTTCACAGCGTGGTTCTGCTGGACCCGGGTTCACTCTGCTAGCCCACCACAATCCAGGGCCTCTTCAGTGTGGGCTCGCCCTTATGTTTTTGCCTTCTACCAGAGGCGCATGCGACCCGTCTGTCTGGTTGGGCTTGCCCACGTTCCGACCAGCTTCCTCAGCTCATCGGACCATTTATGGCCCTTTGTCCACAGACGGCCATCTTGGGTGCTCCCCTTCCTTTGCGCGACCGCCACCTTCTTCAGAGTCTAGTTCCGTGGATATGCAGTCTCGCTGGTGGGGAGGGCACTCACCATGTGCCCCCCACTTTCATACGCCTTTGGTTACACCGTGGGCTCGAAAGTCCACCAAAAACCATCACTTCTTCCCAGGATCAGGATCGGATCATCAGGAGCTCCTCCAAGGAACGTCCTCTCACGTAGCCATCAAGCCACGCCCCCGATTATCGCAAACTTGTATTTGGGGTGCTATGAAAGCTGTTTCCTTCAGGTAACACATACCACATTTTTCTATGTGGGGGTTGCCTCTGCACATACAAAATCCATTTGCATCAATTGTGAGGCCTACAGTGTGTCGCATATGCAACTTTTGGTTTTGGATGCCTCTGTGTGTCGCTTATCACATTTTCACTTTTTCAGAAGCTTTCTGGGTCTCGGTTACCCACATTTTGATTTTAGGGGTGCTTCTGCGTATCGGGTACCACTTTTTGGAAGCTTTCTGGGTATCGGTTACCAATAATTGAGTTTAGGGGTGCATCTGTGTATTGCGTGCCACTTTTTTCACTGTTTGGGAGCTTTCCGGGTATCGCCTATGCAATTTGTGAGTTTAGGGGTGCCTCTGCATATCGTGTACCGTATTTATGCTTTTGGGGTACATTGGAGCCTTGCTGGACCACACATCTATGTCAGCATCACGTAAACTGTTCCCTTCCTCAGATTGCCCAGAACAATACCTTAGTGTGCCTTCCATTTAGCCATGACACCTGTAACATGAGTGGCAAGGCCCCAAGAGAGAAAGGAAGCAGACAGGGTCGGGACGTGGTGATGACACATTTGACCCAGCCCCAGGAGGACATGGCGGGCCTCGGGCCACAGGTGACCTGGCACCCGGATGCCAACGTGGTCACAGACAGACAGGAGAAGCACCATCATCTACGGTCTCTTTGGCCAAGAAGGGACACCCTGAAGAGCAGGAAGAGGCTTAATCCCAAGACACGGCACAGGAGATGGGTCGGCAGAGGAAGAGGCACTTCTCTGATGAGGAGCTCCAGATCCTCATTGACTACCTAACCAATCACTATCTTGAGATGTGCCAGTATGCGGGGAGCACCCATACACCCACACAACAGATGTTGCATTGGCAGAGGGTCACAGATCAGATAAATGCCATAGGTGTGGATAAGCGCACTGCTGAACAGGTTCATAAGCAGTGGAATGATGTCAGATCTACGATAGAGCACAAGTGCAGTGTCAACCTGGCCTCTGCACTGGCCGCTGGAAAGGGGCTACCAGAGGAGGAGCAGCTGGCATGGCATGAAGAGGCCACAAGTCAATTCATGACCCTTGAGAAGGTTCGAGGTGTGGGAGGCCTGGAGAACTATGAGGATACCTCTGGTGAGTGGCATTTCGTGTGCATCTTATGTTTTGGCAATCATGTAGGAACCACCATACATGTGTAGTGGTACACTGACTGCAGTTTTATAACATCCTTGGGGAATGCACATGGTCTTAGTTCCAGAATTATCCTGTGTGGTAGACATGTGTGGCACATGTTCATGTGACAGTGCACATCACTGTCTGCTGACTTACACAGCAGTGACAGTACATGCATGTAGGGTATCAATGTCAAGAACAAGAGAGCATTGCCAGACCTCATGACGTGCCCATATGGCAGGCACACATCACCCACAGGGTACTCCTCTGTGCCATGGCCAATTAATGACACACCTACATGTACTGTTATTTGCTACATTCTTGTGGCCTGTCACTTTGCATTGATCAACAGGTATTTGTGATAGATGTTAACCAATCACATCATTTGATGCTGAGTTGCATGTTCAAATTGTCACCTTCCCCTATGGGATGCCTTGTCATAATGCACATCAGAGCTGTCTGTCATGACACCCTGTGGTGTGAACAGACTGACGGTGCATCAGTGCCCACACACCACTGACCCAAGTAGCAGGCATGATGTTGATGCAATTACACTTGTATGTTGTAAGGGGTTACACTATAATCTACATGGCGAACAAAAGCTGATGGTGGCTCATCATGCAGAGGTTGCCATTCTGGCAATCTGAAAATGAAATGTCCATAGCCAGCCCATGTGAACAGTAACGGGCATCGTTAATGCCAATGAGTATGCCTGTCTGCATACCATGTTGTGTATGTGCATGGTAGTTGTTCAAGCATGGTCATCTACTTCAAATTAGAAGCACCTGTCTGACATAAAATGCCTGTATTTGTCCATCAGTTGATACATGACAGACACATGACTTGTCACTCGCATCATTGTGCTGTACAATTGCACAGAAATTGTCCTGTCTGTGTACTTGAGCCATGCATACTTGTCCACACTTGGGTCATCTGTTTGATGAGGGAAGACATGCCAGCTACATCTCCCACTCAAATGTGGCATGATGGCTCTGTTGCTCCTTGTGTCATGTGAGATGTACTTCAGGGGGTGCAAATTCTCAGTCCAAGCATGCACAGTCATGAACAATGACCTATCATCGCTGTATGATGTTCAGAGACAGGGACTTTTTCACAAACAATGACACCTATCCCAGAGGCATTACTGTTAGGAATCATTGTTGCACCTACATGCTATTCCAGGACCTTGTATGACCTTCATAAGTATGTCCAACAAAGATGGCTCAGGATATGTCGTATGGGTTCCACATTGCACAGAGACGGCCTCCTCAGCATCATATGTGGAGCGTGAGCAAAAGAGCAGGCCCATGCTTTTACTGAAAGTGAATCTCTGCATCTCTACTCAGTGCTGGCCTGCAGCCAATGAATCCCATGTAGTAGCAGTGCTTCAAGGGTATTTGTAACAGTGGAGTATTGCATCTGAAGAGAAATCTGTGAATGATGCATGCCATATATAGTGTGTAAAGTATGGGACACTCATGGTAGATGCATATGTCAATGTTCTGACTTCACTATTTAAAGCAGTATTGGCATAGTTCTAGTGCAAGGGAATACCAGACTAGGTATTGCGCATGATGTGCAGTGGCAGTTTGCATTGTATGAGATGACTGTGGCTGTTGCCTGACAGTGTCATACAAAACAACAGTCAATAACTGTTGGTCACTCACTCATGACCAGTCATAGACTGACGCTTCAAATGACAGTGTCATGTGAATGGCACTGTCATCACACACAATGTCAATTTACAATGCATATTCCTGACTTCTGCTAGGCAAATAGCAGGGGACTCAGGCCGACATGGATCCCCACACAGAGGGACGGGAGACCTGGTCTTGTCATTGATGTGACACAGCAGATGGTAACAGTCATATGTGTGGTCACTTTACTGCCAAACACAGAGAGCCCTACATTGAAATGTATGTGATTTTGACAGCACACACATCTTTGCTGCACACATATCACATTGTTCATTGTACATAGACTATGCTCTGCACACTGATGCAATGGACTTTGCTGGCCTGGTGAGGGTGCATTATTGCATTAAGGTGTCATGTGGCAGTGGTGTTGGGTGGATGGAGTGGATGCCAATGGAGAGTGAATTCATGTATGCTGTGTCCCAAAGCAGCCACAGGAGCTATTTTCTAAGTATGTGACAGTTTACCATCTCAGGCATGTGGCATATGTAGTGATGGAGCACAATGGTTGAATAGTCTACATGTGTGTATTGACTGGACATGGTTGTCCAGTTATCAGTTGTAATCATGTATTATGTTTCATGTTTTAATGGTGGTAGTATCTGTGGATTTGGGTGGCTGAGTGATGCCATGTTATAGCCTTCAGTGTTACAATGCAGTGTGTGCAGTACTTGCTCCTGGGTTGTGTGCTGACATGACAGTTGCATGCACCATCGATCAATGTGTATGACACATTTGTACGTCAATGAGTCCACTGTCGGCATTGGACAGGACACAGGGGGCGGGGTGCCGCATGTCAGCAAAAGCCATACATCCGTGGCTTACAGCTCATATTGTGGGAAGTTACAATGTCAAATGCTTGTGTGTCCTGCCATTCGGTGTCTGTCTGCACTTTGATGCACATGTCAATTTTTTTCTGGAAGCACATGGCTCAAAATGTCATTCTCTGTCCATGTGCAGGTGAGGATGCACTGGATGCAGAGGAGGAGGAGAAAGAAGAGGTGTTGGTACGTCAGACCACCAGTGGAGGCCATGGTGTTGTTCGCCATGAAAACCCACTGGTGCTACAGACGATCATCAGTCATGCTGCGGCCTCTTCAGACTCTTCTGACTCAGCTGATTTAGATACAGAACCAGATGTGTTGGCCTCACAGAGGGTGAAGGGCAGTGCCCCAATGGGCATATCAAATGGGGCCATTGAGCGTGCGGCTGTGCAGCTGGCTTCAGAAGGCCAATCAGTGGTGGGCCCTGCGTCTGCTGTGGTTACGAATGCAGGACCACCCCTCCATGAGTTGGTGACAGGTTCTGGAGCTGATATCCAATGGAGGGTTGCAGTCTTGCAGCAATGACAGGGGCACCGCAGTAACAGGCATGGTCACTTGCATCAGGCCGCCGTGGGCCCCGCACACGTGGTGGACGTGTGCAGGCTGGAGAGACAGCATGGGACCCGAAATGTTGTGAGCCACCATCCGACATGTCACTGTGTTGTACATAATTGCAGACGGCATGGATCAAATGGGCAAGAACATCACCACACCAGTGGCCTGGGACACCGCAACAACTGCCGTTCATGCGGTTCTCAAGCCGCTCCCACAGACTCAGCATGGAGATCAATATCAAGAGACGACGGGCTGATCTGAGGTGTCTGGAGGAGTCTCTGCATGCAGATGCTCAGGCACATATATAGGCCATGAGGCATGAGATGGAGGGCTTGAGGGCTGCAATGCATGATGAACTCTCTGCCACAAGAGCACATTTCCACAAAGAGATGGATGCCATGAGGCAGACACTGCGCCTCATTACAATGAGTGTGGCAGAGTGATAATGGCACCGGTAGAGCTGCCGGTGCCATTATCACTCTACCGCCTCATTACGAGGTCTGCTCACAGGTGCCACTAAGGACAGACGTCCTTAGCGGCACCCGCGAGCAGACCAGGATGCTAACAACGGGCCCATCATTAACGGCCCTGTTGTTAGCATCCTCCCCATTCCCATTGAGCCCTATGCCACTAAAAATGAGACCCAATGTCCCAGCAACTTGATGCATCACACGTGAGTGTGCATACAGACTCTGTGGCCATTCGTGAGGAAGTGCATCGAGACCTCACCGCCGTTTGGCTGCTGTTGCATGCATCTGTGTCATGGCTGGCCATAGCCAATAAAGACCAGGTCTTGGCACTGCATGGATTGGATCCACCACCACAACCACCAACAGATCAACCCGCAGGATGGGGGGCCTAGCACACCCACACCTCTTGAGCCACCATTGCTATGATATCCATGAGCCCATGTAGGTCATTTTTAATATTTATTTTTATTTTTGTACACTCATGTGGATATTGACATGCACCTTCCACAATGGACTTTTTTCTGCCCAGTCCAGGATGGATTTTCTTTTTTTTTTACTTGACAAGTAAGGTCAGAATTTTTGTATTTTTCACCCCTTGAACGGGATTCTTTTTTCATTACCCCTTTCCCGGATGGAGGCATGTGTTGTTTTTCCATCCAATCCAAGATGGACTCATTTTCGTGTATTTTGTATTTCCTTGAGAGATGTGCTGTTGCCCTCTCAAAGGAATGATGAGTGCAGTAGTGGACATGAAGCCATGCACAGAGATGTCAACTGCCATGGTTGCCTTGAGGACGACAGGATGTCGTGTGCAGGTAACAACAGGTTGATGGAATATTGACACATATGTGCTGTATGCATAATTAGCAACTTTGGCTGGTGAAATACAATGTCCCATGTTGTTGCAGTGATCCTGATTCATCCAGAGACTGCACTCCATAGGAGGTCCGCCCTGCACCCTTTCACGTCCCTAGTCCGCATACCCTCTGCCAGGCATTGGCCCTCCTTTCACGAATTTGGAGGAACAGTTTCTGGGGGAGGCGATGGAACCATATAAGGCCAGCCTCTGTTAGCAGGTTAGGATATACACTGTCTCTCATGTTAAATCTGTGTTATTGGTCACCACGCTATTGGCATGCATTCCACAGATTTGCTAGATGGGGTAATCATTGACATTGAGTCATGGTAAATGTCACTGCAGATGTGTGTCTGTCCACATGCATGTGTGTGTATGTGTGCTTCCACTTCGATGTGGGTGTATTGTTTTGGAGGATGCACTTACATAATTGATGTCGAAATTGGAAGGGATTGTGCATCACTTGTCACACTTGAGTCAATGGCAGTATTCCCACATTCTGAATGTGCATACTTATTACCGACATGCATTCTCTGTGCACTTGAACTCTCTGTATTTTCGTTCTCCAACACTTGCCTCACTGACTTGATGATGTCTCCTTCCTGTGACCTTTCTACTCCCCGGCCCCATGTTTCATATGGGGCCTGCTTTTTTACTCCCTGTCCACACTACTCTTTGACCCATGTCACTGCCCACTCCACTCCCTTATCCACTCACATGACCTGCCCTACTACTATTCCAAATGTAACACACACGTCCATTGTCAGGTCTACACATCCTCAGCTGCTCCACTTCATGGCATTGCCTCTGGTGACACAGTTCTGGGCATTTTTGTACATTTACTCCACAGGACAGGTTTTTCACACTTGCTCATGTAGAGTTGTACAGATATGCACGTGTGCACCCCTGACAGACTCCTCCTATGTTCCCCAATCAGGTCACTTGATGTTAATTGTTCATTTCTGTGTGATCTCTAAACCTGGATGATTTGGATGACGTTTCTTTACATACTTGTTGATCAAATCCAGCAATGTGAGTGACTGCACGGTATGTGTGTGTGTGCACATTGTGGGTCCATGTATGTGGGACATTGTCCACTCCCCCAGCTTGTCTTCAACTGTTGTCCCTGTAGGTGATGCCAGTGTACTCTGGGATCCATGCACACTTGCTGGGACTTTCTTGCACAGGGTGTGTGGTCTTTTTGAGGGTGAGTGAACGGCTGCATATTGTCCTGAGGTCTATTTAAAGTGGTGTCCAACATGGGGGGTTGGTGGTTGGTGCAGGGTATGGGTATGTGGTTGTAGGCACTTCTTTGCAGGGATGTGCATGTTGTTTCTTTGATGTGATTTTGCTGATTGACTTTTACAGGTTGCCTTTCTTTGCCAGTCTGCCCTTCTCCATCACCCACTTTTGTCCTTCCACATTCACTACATGACCAGGCTGCTTCTTTCGAATGTTTTCATTTCTCTGTCTTCCCCTCTTGGCCACCTTCTCTCTGCCCTCATCCTCTGTGATGTCAGACATATTCATCCTCATCTCCCAACCAGCCAGTCTCCTCCTGGCACTGCTTTTCCCCTGTCTCTGTCTCTCTCCACTCCACTTCTATGCATTCATCACTCTGTGTCCTGTCTCCCTCTTGCCCTCTGTCAACCTTCTCATCAGCTTCAACACTTGTACTTCGACACCCGGGACATCACCTCCTCACTTGGTATCTTTTTCCTACCGTGCATCCATGGTTGACCCAAAGGCATACATGAAACCTGACAGTGGGTGTGCAGAACTTGTATGCCTGCAATCAATGTCCCCACTTGAGCCACTTGAGCCTGCATCCCAGGGCTGAGTGACACCTGTTCCCAGGGTGCATGTTGTGCTGTGCTTGTGATCTGTTTGCTTCTGTAACGCTCACCTGATTCCCGTAGAGGCGCCGGTCTTGACTGGGCGTATACCGTATCTTCAAAGGTGATGTGTAACACACGGCTGGCTCTTTGGGCTGGACCTCTGTGCACTGTATGTCTGGCTCGAAGGGTAAGATGTCTTAGGTAAGTGAACGCCGTGCTCTCCATCTGCCTCGAGGCAGGGTGCTGTAACCAGTTTCTTTACTGGATAAGGGGAGCAGGCCTCTTGACTTCAGAGGACTGCTGTCCTTCGTTTACTGCACGAACGGTAAGTTTCGAGTAATTCTAATGTCTTTAAAGTCTTTAGTAATGATGTCTCTTGTTTTGCAGGGTTCCGGCGATGGCGGATGGCGGGCTGAAGTGAGTTGAAGATGGAGCCCGTGTGATGAATAGAAGCGCCTGGAAGCACGTAAGTAAGCGCTTGTTGCCTGCTTCACGATGCGCTCTAACTGTCTTTTTATTTTGCAGGTACAAGTTCGGGGCGGCTGCAGGGTGCCGGAATACCCACTGGGTTAGATGTGGAAAGGAGTAATGGCACGTGAGTATTAAAGTTCCCCAATGTCTTTAAACGCACCTTGTTTTGTCTTTCAGATGTGGGATGCAGCGCCGAAGGCCTCCGGAGCGTGCGAAGAGTTGGTAAGCTTTTGTCTTTCAGATGCCGGAATGCAGTGTGAAGACCTCCGGAGCGCACGAAGAGTAGGTAAGCCTTTGTCTTTCAGATGCCGGAATGCAGCGCGAGGCGTTGATGACAGCCGATGGACCAGGTAAGTGAAGAGCTGTCACTGAAGACCGTAATGCTAACCTGTTCTTTCTTGTCTTTATAGGTGTTGCTGAAGACTGGATTCAGAATGGTAAGCCTTTTTCCTTAGGCCCAGGATCAGATGCAGAGGACACGATGAGCGTTCTGCTGCTGAGGATGCAGAATAACGCAAAGCAAGATTCATCCATCGGGTGTGGTTTAAATAGCCTCCTGTAGTGCTTAGGTGTCTCCTTCCACAGCCACGCCTAGGTAAGAAAAGAGTTCCTGCTTTCCAGAAGAGTTCCAGTGTTCTGAATCTAGGGAGTGGCTCCTGCCCCACCCAACAGGAAAAGTAGTTCCAAACAGAAGAGGATCAGAGACTCAACTGGCAGGCAAGTAAGCAGCATGGTCTGCTGCAGGTAAGTCCACCCAAGCATTATGAGCCCGGCGCTTCCAGCGCTGGGACTGGGCATATTTATGAGCCTGGTGCCACTGGCGCCAGGACTGGGTCCAAAAGGTCCCAATTGGGACTGGTTGGCACTCGGAACCTGGGTTATGGATCTGCTTCCAAGGGAGTTGGGAAAACCCTGACCTTTTGGAAGCAGAGATCATGACAGTACCCCCCCTCAAGGCCCCTCCCAAACCGGGCTTCTCCGGGGGTTTTGGCTTGTCAGGAAATGTTTGGTGAAATCTTTTGATTAGGCGAGGAGCGTGGACATATTCAGCAGGTTCCCAGGATCTCTCTTGGGGGCCGTAGCCTTTCCAGTCAATTAGGTAGAATAGTTTAGATTTGGAGATCTTGGAGTCCAGAATGCTTTTGACTTCAAACTCGAGTTCTCCATCAACTAGGATAGGTTTTGGAGATTTGGTTAGTCGGGTTTGAGGTTGCACGGGTTTTAATAGAGAGACGTGGAAGACCGGATGTATCTTCATGTGCGGGGGCAAGTCCAACTTGACCGCTACTGGGTTTACTATGGTAGTGATGGAATAGGGACCAAGGTATCTTGGGTTGAATGTGCGTGGCCCTTTTAGAGGTAGATATTTGGTGAATAACCAGACTTGATCCCCTACTTGATATTGAGGGGCTTCCTTCCGATGTTGATCTGCTCCTTTCTTGTATTGTTCTTTAGCCCTTTGAAGGTGAGAAACAGCTTCCTTAAAGGCTTGGGTGATTGTAGAATGCAGGTAGTCTACTGCTGGTGTTTCAAGATCTTGGAGGGGATCCAACTCCGAGGTTCGAGGGTGACTGCCGTACAAAAGAAAAAACGGGGTTTTCCCAGTTCCCGAATGGACAGAGTTATTGTAGGCATATTCGGCTATCCAAAGGATGTCTTTCCAAGTTTTTTCAGTTTGTTGCAGCATGCAGCGTAAATACTGTTCCAGAGTTTGATTGGTCCTCTCGGTTTGTCCGTCGGTCTGAGGGTGGTGACTGGTCGATAGTCTCACATCAATTTGAGCCGACCGACAGCAACTTCGCCAAAAATGAGAAATAAATTGACTACCTCGATCCGAAATTAGAACCAAAGGAAAACCGTGCAGTCGGACGATGTTTTCGAGAAATTCTCGGGCCACAGTTGCTGCTGTTGGCAAGCCTTTGAGCGGAATGAAATGCGCCATCTTGGAGAATAAGTCCACGATTACTAGAATCGTATTGTATCCGGAGCATGGAGGTAGATCGGTGATGAAGTCCATAGAAAGCGTATGCCAAGGACGAAGTGGGATGTCAATAGGGCGTAAAAAGCCTGCTGGTCTTTCCTTTTGACTCTTGTTTTGGGCGCATACTCCACAGGACATTATAAAGTCTCTGATATCTTTTTTCCAAGACGGCCACCAGAAGTAGCGCTTGATCTTTTCTGAGGTCTTGGCCATACCGGGATGTCCTTCCATTAAAGAATCGTGATAACAAGAGATTACTTTTTTCTGTAAATCTGTGCTGGGTAGGTATAATCGTTCTTGGAAATACAATAAGTTGTCCTTTACTGCAAAGTCCTTTCCCTGCAGATGCCAATTCTGTATGTCTGCTGGAGTTACAAGTTGCCTGGCTTTATCCTTAACTTCCTCTATGGATTCTGTGGCGATTACACCCAGAATTCTTTGTTCGGGAATGATTGGTACAGGTTTAGGGTTGATCAAGTGTTCTTCCACTCCCATCCGAGAAAGGGCATCAGCTTTACCGTTTTTTGTACCAGGTCGATAGGTAATTATGAAGTCAAACTCGGCAAAGAATAATGCCCAACGGAGTTGTCTAGAGGATTGGGCTTTTGCGGTTTTCAAATATTGCAGGTTTCGGTGATCCGTAATCACAGTAACGGTGTGTCGGGCCCCCAGCAGATAATTCCGCCAAGCCTTAAAGGCAGACTTGATAGCCAGATGTTCCTTGTCAGTAATCGTGTAATTGATTTCAGGAGGCGAGAATTTGCGGGACCAAAATGCCACGGGATGCAACTGATTGGTTACCGGGTCCTTTTGTGATAGAACTGCCCCCATGGCAAGGCTTGAAGCATCAGTTTCCACGATGTAGGGGAGTTCGGGGCGAGGGTGTTTTAAGATTGGTGCCGAGATAAATTTAGTCTTCAAATCCTGGAAAGCTTGTTCCACCTCGGTAGACCATTCAAAACGTTTGTTTTTCTTTAACAAGGCAGTTTTGGGCTGGACTATTCGAGAGAATTCGGGGATAAACTGTGGTAAAAGTTAGCGAAGCCTAACATGCTTTGCACACCTTTTACGGAGGATGGTGATGGCCATTTGAGAACTGCATCGACCTTCTTTGAATCCATACGCACTCCGCCAGGTGATAATATGAATCCCAAGAATTCAACTTCAGTCACGTTGAAAACACATTTTTCCAACTTAGCGAAAAGTTTGTGTTGACGCAATCTTTCGAGGACCATTTTCACGTGTTTCCGATGTTCAGATTCCGATGAAGAATAAACGAGGATGTTGTCAATGTAAACAACAACACACACATCTATGAGCTCTCTGAGGACATCGTTCATAAAATATTGAAAGGCGGCCGGGGCATTACAAAGTCCGAAGGGCATGACCTGATATTCAAATAGCCCATACTTGGTGCGGAAGGCCGTCTTCCATTCATCGCCCTCTTTTACTCGTACCAAGTGGTAAGCTCCTCTAAGATCCAGCTTTGTATATATGCATGCTTTTCTGACTTGGTCCAGGAGTTCAGGGATCAAAGGTAACGGATATCTATTCTTAACGGTGATCTGGTTCAGGGAGCGATAATCTATACAAGTTCTAAGGTCTCCTTCCTTTTTTGGAACGAAGAACAAAGCTGAAGAAGCAGGGGACTTGGAAGGACGAATAAACCCATTTGCCAGGTATTGATCCAGGTATTGTCGAAGGTGAAGGTTCTCAGGCTCGGTGAAGGCATAAATTCTACTACAAGGAGGAGTAGATCCAGGTATCAGGTCGATCTGGCAGTCATAAGACCTAAGAGGAGGTAGAGAGTTAGCCTGATCCTTCCGGAAAACATCTTGGTATTCTAGGTATTCGGGAGGTAACTGGGGAGTCTCTGAAGAAATTGCTGCCAGTGCAACACCAGGTGGAGGGTGACAAGTAGAGACACATTCTGGAAACTGGACCGTTCTTGCTCGCCAATCGATCAGAGGATTGTGTTTCTCTAACCAAGGTATTCCTAGAATAATCTGAAACTGAGGGGCCTTGATCACATCGAACACGATCTTCTCATGGTGTCCATCTTGACTTACTAGCGTCACTTCTTGAGTGGTATGCGTTACTGGCCCGGAGGCTATCTCCGTACCATCCACCGTAGTAATGACGTCCTTTACAGCCTTGGGACAAAGAGTTAGATTCATCCACAAAACCATTTCATGATCCACATAATTGCCGATGGCACCGCTGTCGACGTAAGCTTCAATTGCATGTAATCGATCCGGATTATCAGGGCTAATGAGGACCATAGGTATCACGAAATGCGAGGTCACGGAACTGGTTTTCACACTCGGCAAGAGGACCTCTATTCTTGTCGGGCGAGGTCGTTTCCCTGCTCAGAGTTTGTAACTTTGGTAACTGCAGCTCCTACTGCCTTCTTGGCAGGTTTCACCGGACAGTCTCGAAGAAAGTGCCCTGAGTTTCCGCAATAGAGGCATAATTGCAACTGTTTTCTCCTTTCCCGCTCCTTTTGTGTTAGAGGACCTTTCAGACCCCCTATTTGCATGGGTTCCCCGGAGTCTACTCCTTTGGAAGGAGTTGGCGGTTTGGAAAATACTCGAGCATCAAACTTGGAAAGATCGGCCTTCCTGTTCTGCAGTCTGTGATCTATTTGAACGACTAAGTCTATATAGTCCGAACAATCTTGTGGGGGATTCACTACTTGGGCTAACACATCTTTGAGCTCTCCGCGTAGACCTCTATAAAACAGCGTAATCCTTTTGTCCTCAGGCCAGTGAGTTTCCACTATCAGTCTGTTGAAAGACGCAATATAAGCCAAAAGGTCTTGATTACCTTGTCGCAACGAAAGAAGCTCATTGTCCAAGGCCTGCCCCTGTGAATGTCTTGCGAACAGTTTTTCCATACTGAGCTGAAAAGCTTGAAAATCATGGAGGACCGGATCATCTTGATTTACTAGAGGGATCGACCAGTCTGCCGCATTGCCACTAAGGTACGAAAGCACGAAAGCTACTTTAGCTTGATCAGTTGGAAAGGCTGCTGGCCGGCATAAGAAATGCAACCGGCACTGATTGATAAATACTGCAAACCTCTTTGGGTCACCAGAAAATCGTTCGGGCGGAGCCAGAGGTACATTCCCAGGTAGGTTGATCTGCACTGGATTCATAGAGGATGTAGAAGGAAGATTTCCCCCAGATGCGGGTAACGGGGTCTGTCCGGCTTGTGACTGTAGCAATTGTCTAGCGAGATCATCTGTTCGCTCCTTGGAAATAATCAGTTCCCTTCTTAGAGCGTTCGTTTCCTGACGGGCTGCATGCACTTCTGCCCTTAGTTCCCCAAGTAACTGGGCTAGCTGGTCGGTATCCGAGGTTTCCATAGCGCCTGGACGGGAGTTTTGTGGTAGGCTTTGCGTTCTGTAACGCTCACCTGATTCCCGTAGAGGCGCCGGTCTTGACTGGGCGTATACCGTATCTTCAAAGGTGATGTGTAACACACGGCTGGCTCTTTGGGCTGGACCTCTGTGCACTGTATGTCTGGCTCGAAGGGTAAGATGTCTTAGGTAAGTGAACGCCGTGCTCTCCTTCTGCGTCGAGGCAGGGTGCTGTAACCAGTTTCTTCACTGGATAAGGGGAGCAGGCCTCTTGACTTCAGAGGACTGCTGTCCGTCGTTTACTGCACGAACGGTAAGTTTCGAGTAATTCTAAAGTCTTTGAAGTCTTTAGTAATGATGTCTCTTGTTTTGCAGGGTTCCGGCGATGGCGGATGGCGGGCTGAAGTGAGTTGAAGATGGAGCCCGTGTGATGAATAGAAGCGCCTGGAAGCACGTAAGTAAGCGCTTGTTTCCTGCTTCACGATGCGCTCTAACTGTCTTTTTATTTTGCAGGTACAAGTTCGGGGCGGCTGCAGGGTGCCGGAATACCCACTGGGTTAGATGTGGAAAGGAGTAATGGCACGTGAGTATTAAAGTTCCCCAATGTCTTTAAACGCACCTTGTTTTGTCTTTCAGATGCGGGATGCAGCGCCGAAGGCCTCCGGAGCGTGCGAAGAGTTGGTAAGCTTTTGTCTTTCAGATGCCGGAATGCAGTGTGAAGACCTCCGGAGCGCACGAAGAGTAGGTAAGCCTTTGTCTTTCAGATGCCGGAATGCAGCGCGAGGCGTTGGTGACAGCCGATGGACCAGGTAAGTGAAGAGCTGTCACTGAAGACCGTAATGCTAACCTGTTCTTTCTTGTCTTTATAGGTGTTGCTGAAGACTGGATTCAGAATGGTAAGCCTTTTTCCTTAGGCCCAGGATCAGATGCAGAGGACACGATGAGCGTTCTGCTGCTGAGGATGCAGAATAACGCAAAGCAAGATTCATCCATCGGGTGTGGTTTAAATAGCCTCCTGTAGTGCTTAGGTGTCTCCTTCCACAGCCACGCCTAGGTAAGAAAAGAGTTCCTGCTTTCCAGAAGAGTTCCAGTGTTCTGAATCTAGGGAGTGGCTCCTACCCCACCCAACAGGAAAAGTAGTTCCAAACAGAAGAGGATCAGAGACTCAACTGGCAGGCAAGTAAGCAGCATGGTCTGCTGCAGGTAAGTCCACCCAAGCATTATGAGCCCGGCGCTTCCAGCGCTGGGACTGGGCATATTTATGAGCCTGGTGCCACTGGCGCCAGGACTGGGTCCAAAAGGTCCCAATTGGGACTGGTTGGCACTCGGAACCTGGGTTATGGATCTGCTTCCAAGGGAGTTGGGAAAACCCTGACCTTTTGGAAGCAGAGATCATGACAGCTTTGTTGCCAGTGATTTCTCTGGAATTTTTGCTTTTGTGATGTTGATGGTTGCTCACACGTGGTTGTTTGTCATGGCTGTCCAGTATCTTTACATTGATGCAATGCATGTCTTTGCAAGTGTAAATCGTTTTTTCAGGTGCAATGCAGTGGATGCGAGCCAGGTGGGTACTTTGTGCAGGTAAGTAAAAGACTAAGGGTGGCAATTGTGGTGTCATTGGTGGCAGGGAGTCTGGCACTGTGTGGGGTTATTTTTCTTTTCCTTGTACTGAGGGGAGCGAGTCCAGCTTCATGGGTGCATGTGACATATGGTGAAGGTAGGCTGGTGTGTCTATGCATGCTGTTTTATCAAGACAATCAGGGGGGCACTGGCTTCGTGGTGATTGTTGTGAGGGAGGCTGTCACTTTAGGGTGCTTATTGGTGAGTTGTCATGAGGGTGGCAGGCTCGGCTGTTTGTATGTTGGGATGAATGGTGAAGGGTGGCTGGTGAGTTCTTGTTTGCATTTGTTACATTTTACTCAGGGTGGCACATATTGCAGTGTAATTGGGTGCATGGATGTGTTGCCTGCCGTGATATTGTGTTGTTTTTCTCTACAGAGGCATTCTTCAGGGGAAGATGGTTGCTGCAATTGAAGGGGAAGTTGCTGTTGTATGCATGTACATAACACATCATCAGAGTTGGGTGGTTTGCATGCCTACAGAGACGGTCATCCTTGCATTCCAGGGCACAGCTGGTGCAGACTCACAAGGGAAAAGGTGTGAGGTGAGATGTGGATCTTTATTGCAGTGCACTTGAATTTCTCAAAGTCTGCATGATTATTTTGATGTGAATGTATATTTTGAGCATACATGTTGTGAGGGAAAGGGTTGGCTACTCAACCTGTATATTGTTGTGCAACATGCAGAGCCGGTACAGGGCAGTCATTACATGTGTTGCTCATTTCCATTTTGTACTATGCCTTCCTACTTGTGTTCTCGTGTGTACAGTTTGGGTACAAAAACACATGTTTTGGACTTTTGGGGGGTTTCACACCTGACGATTCCCCTAATATTTGTATCTCACAATAAGATCTCAGTTTATAGTGAACAATTGCTTTTGTTTTTTACTGTTACCAATCGTGTAACACTCGCCTAACTTGCCCTCCAACAGAACTAACTAAACCCTTGTGAGATGGCTAAACCTAGGTTGCGCTGGTGGGCTGAGTGAGTGAGGGGATAGGTCAAGGAACTGGCCCTATCACTATTCTATTACAGTGACCATATATTCTAAAAAAACACATGTTATATGTATGTGTTGTTTGCTTTGCAAATGAAATCTATTCCACTTTATTATTTTTCTTTGCTTCGCAATTACAAACAATAAAACATCATAAGTGCATTCGTCTGCTCTCATTGGTTAATAAACCGAGTTTTGTATGTGTTCCAACTGAACACTGCTGAATGATGTAATTCTAGTTCTTCTGTTATGTTATTAGAAGGAACTTTTCACCCTCTAAAGAGAAAGTTGGAAAAAGACCATTTTACCAACCCAATGGTCTATTCCTTTCAAAAAGGTCAAATCAGGCCTACTGGTTTCAGTGGTGTATATTGTTTTTCCACTTTCTTCAGGGCCACAGCACTATCTAACGTGCTGTCAAAAAATGAGAGGGAGGATTTTCTCCAACAATTAATCACCCCACCCTTGCTTGGTTTGTACCAGACTCAGAAATCAATATGGGTAAGACATTGTGAATGGTGATAGAGGGTAGGCACTGGCTCCTGAAAAATGTGTACATGGTTGTTTTTGGAATGTATTGTCATGGTCTGTTGTTCAGTGTGTCCCGTGCATGTATGTGTGTGTTAGTTAATACTCACCGATGAGCCAGGTGTTGTCATATTTTTCAGATGCCAGGGCCCGGTGGAGTGGTGACTGACGCTATATGTAGCTACAATGCGTACTGCCAGGGTGAATGGTATACACTTCCAGTATCAGTCCATTAACATCACAGACTACCTGCATGTTAGTGGAATGCCAAACTTGCAATTGCGGTATATGTGCTCCATAAATTGAGGGGTGCCATAGCGCAACATGTGTATAGTCAATTGCACCTAGAACACATGGAAAGTGTGCTACTGCGTAGAATTCCTGGCACACTCTCTCCCTTTCCTCAAGTGTTCTGGGCATATATATGTGCCTGCACAAACACGCACATGCTGTTATGCAGGTCAATACCTGGTGGAGACAGCAGGATTGTGTGGCTTGCGATATCCCACGAACTATGGCCGTGGTACTCTGGATGGAGCCAGAATCCAAGAAATGTAAGGCAGTCAGCACTTTTTCAGGGGGAGTACGGGCCGGGGAGCAGATGGTGGGTGATGCTAGGCCTTGCTCCCACTCCCTGACAAGGTCTAGGATAACATGGAGGGAACCGGTAACTAGCATACACCTGGTCATCAGGCCTCCTGTACAGCGTGGTGCATGGTGTGAAAATCCAAGCCTTGGGCATCCTCCTCCTCCTTCTATGTCCATGTACGATAGCTCCTGCTATTGCGGGGTTCATCGTCAGTGTGCATTGCGTGTTTCATATGCATTGGATCCTTTGCGCTTTCATCTTCACGCCTGCTATTATGTGGCAGATGGATCACATGGTTTGCATGTGACTTTTCATGGAGCGATGTTGCGCGTTGATATCCATTAGTTCGGTTGGGTTTGCTGTGGACTGGGCGTGCGATTTCTTAGAGTGGACTGTCCCACAACACGCCCACATTTTCCCTTGTTCTTCCTCATTCTGCATGCTCCGCCCCCTGTTTGGGTCTCTGTGAAGGCCCCGCACACACTCTGGGAGGAGTCTTACACAAGGCGCTAAACCGCTTGCAGAGACGTGGCAGGCGTGCGCGAAGACCCTGCGAAGTCCGGAAAAGTCCTGCAGAGTCGATTCCATGAATCAACAAAGGGTGTTATGCACGCAGAATGGCACACAAAGTCCCAATAATCCCTGCAAATAATTGCATTAATTGGGCCTTAATTTTCCAAAGGTCGCTTGTAAGAATGCTTTTCAAATTCCTTGTTTCTCCTATTAGCACACTTTACAGTTTTCCATGATGCCAATTCCTTGGCACACTTTTCAAGTTTTCTTAATTCCTGGATTACATATTACACATTTCAATTGCCCTTCACTGGATACTTGCCATACATTATATATTTCCAATTCCATATACCCTTTGCAAAGTCAAAGATTTTTGAGTTGAAAAACTCACAGCTCTACTCTTGTAAAAACTGTAGTGAGGGTTGCCTAATATCAAAATATGTTTCCAACTTAAGCCATCTCTTCAAATGTATTGATCCGGCTGAAGCGTCCAGAGGGTCACAGGAGGAACGACTCCATCTTCTATTACTTAAATTAGTAACGTTGAGGTTTAACCCTTGCAGTTAGGTTAACCTGAAAGCTGTGAACATTTTGCAGTTTTCTATATTGATACAAGCACACTTTGCAATTTACAAAAATGCTGCAATTAACAAACACACACCACACTGGTGCACACATCTGGTATGCACACTTTTCAGACTCAATGCAGACTTTGGAATTTTCCTAATGAATCAAATTATCACACATTGGAAGGTTTCATGCGCCCAATCATGCACACTTTACAAATATGATAATGTTCCACGGGGCACACATTACAAGATATCATAATACCCCATTTAGTGCTCATTCAACTGCCAATAATTCCAAAAAGTTCATAATGCCTTTGCATCTCAGTATACTTTCCAAATGTACATATTGTCCAAGATTGATGTTATGTCTGACATCTTTCTGGCATTGATTAACAATGACCCCTGCTCTGAGGGCTGAGTCTTCCACATTGATTACTCACTGGGCAGTCTGATGGTCACGAGTGGGCATGCCATTAGTGTTGTGCTCCTGGCCTGAGGTACTGGTAAGATCCTTCAGGCCAACCCTTTGGAACTGAAGGCATTGAGTGGCATGAAGGATGCAAGGGTGGTTGGGAAAATGCATGAGGTCGTGCGTGCAGAATAACCCACATCATTTGGCATCATAGAATGGCACTAGATTAACTAGATTAAATAGCTTGACTCAGACAAATGGGCAGTAGCTGTGTGACATCTGCTGCTGCTTGAGAGCATATCCCAGAAATGTCCTGAGAATCTGGGGGCCATTCAGTGAAATGATTTAGGAATACAATAGGTGGCAGACCATTGGTCGGAATAGGTGACTGAATGTTGCCATAGTGAAAGTGATGGGCATGGAGACACAATATATGACAGTAAAATGACTCATCTCTGGTATGGTGATTTTAGGCATTCGTGGTAATACCAGCTCTGTACACCAAGCTCGATTGCAAACCAAAATGATTAACTGTACAGTAGTCTCCAAAACATGGCCCTTTAAATGGGCTAGAATGGGAGGAGGAGGGTTACCCAAGGTGTAAAAAGTCTGCAATGCGTTTCATGGAGTACCGTTTCAGCACAGCCATCAATACTGGGAGCTTTAATCAGTGTCTATTGACATTTTCGTCCGGCTAGACAGAAATCACCCATGTGAACATGTGCAAGAGGTGGGTTCGGCACTCTTCAGAAGATTAATATCTCCATATCAGTGGGGAGACTTCAACCACTGCACTTCAATCTAGAATTCAAACAAAAGACATTTTCAAGGTGGACCAAACATTAGCACACATTTCAACAAAGAGACATACTTAAAATAGGTATAAGTGTAACAAAGGGGAGAAAAATACATCCGATATTAGCCTCTCTGCAGTGAGATGTAGACCGAAATCAGAAGATAGATGACAGACTATGGGCCTCATTACGACCTGAGCGGTAACCATGGCGCTAGTAGCGCCATGGTTGTCACCGGTATTTTAACGATTCCGCTATGGTGAATGGAGGAATTAACGCCCCATTCCAAGGTTGGCAGGGCGGTAATTCCCCATTCACCATTGGCCCTTCCCCATTCCCTGTTTTTCCCCCATAGGGCTCAACGGAAATGGGGAAGGGGGTAGTTACAGTACCGCAAATTGCGGTACTGTAATTACCTCCAAGGTCCCTTTGCGGGTCCAATCCTAGGGACCCGCAAAGGGACCTCGTAATTAGGTGGAATGGGGTTAACGGCGCCGCCACCTTTTAGGGCGCCATTAACCCCTTACCGCCTGGGTCGTAATAAGGGCTTATGTGCTTGAGCTCTGATTAAGGAACCAACTACCTGTGCTAAGTTTGCAAGCCCCACATCAACAAGTTTAGATCCAACCCAAAACACAATGTATTCTCACACTAGAGTGAGATAGGCACCCTACAAATGTACTCACCTAGGCTTTCTCTCTCTCTCTCTCTCTCTCTCTCTCTCTCACCCACTCGTATCTGTGTCACAGCAGCTGGAGCAGTCTACTAAAGTGATTAGCATAGGAAGGTATTATAAACAAGTGTCTCTACATACAGTATAAGAGTAAAAACACATTATGTGACTTGAACCCACCGGATAATGAAACGGAGGGCGTTAGAAAAACCTCCAAGGAAAATGTTCTTGTGCACTGAAAAAGGAAACAAAGAGGTCCCAGAGACTGTGATAGAGGACAATCCAATAATACCAGTCAGTATAGAGCCATACACTAAGGGGCACCAGTAGATGGCAAAAAGTCAATGGGCCTCATTACACGGTAGGCGGAGGACCAAGGTGCTATTAGCACCTTGGTCCATGCTGGTAAAACACCGGCACCGCCTTGGTGGAAAGGGGAATTACCGCCCTATTCCAAGGTTGGCGGGGCGGTAATTCCCCCTTCCCCCATTGCCCTTCCCCATTCCCATTTTTGCCCCATAGGGCATAATGGGAATTGGGAAGGTGCTAATTACGGTACCGCAATTTGCGGTACCGTAATTAGCACCCTGGTCCCTTTGCGGGTTGGTTTTTAAAGCCTGCTAAAAAGCAGGCGTTAAAGTACCTACCGCAAAGGGACCTCGTAGTAAAGCGGTAAGGGTTAACGGTCACCGGTACCATTACCGGTGACCGTTAACCCTTACCGCCTTCCGTGTAATGAGGCCCAATGGCATCAACCAACTTCTCCACTGAAGTAGCATGGTCAGTGAGATGCAGACTGGCAAGACACCCCCGCACAAAAAATGAAAAGACTAACTAGGATGTTATGAGAAGTTATATATTTTGTGACAGAAAGTGGGAAAAGGTGAAAGACAAAAGAAATGTCAAGGCTTAGTACCACAAAATAAAATATGACAATCACAGTTCGAAAAGATACACGTATCTTTTATTTCTGTACATAATTCAAAGCAAACAGATAGCTATCTGGCTCCCAACACCTCGCAGTGTGTACCAGCAGACACAGTGAGGGGTGAGTGTGCTGGACATCTTAACACAGGCATTTTTATACAGTTTCCAATCATTGTCCAGCCGTCTCCAAACTGCTAATTTAAATGCTAGGCTTCGTGCCCAGTTCACATGTACAATATGACAATATTGTACAACGGATTGAACAAGTTTGCATGTCCATGAAGTTACAATGGTGACAGTGGTTCTCTGGCGGCAGATGATTCTTAAAATGGCGGCAAAGTTGCTAAAAAATTGAAACATTTCAGATGCAGTTTTCCGTGCAACGCTAATGGACTTAGGCCAATATTCATAACAAAGCGGTATTATACAAATACAGTTTAACAAACCCTTCTTTTGGCCTAAGCCAAGAGCATTACTCAAACATTCGCTTTACTCAAAACCCCACGTCTCAATGTCCGTACATCCTGAATCACATTCTTCAGAAATATCGATCGCCATAAGTTCCTTGATAGTAATATCCTTCATTACAAAAGTGTTAGCAGTTTTCTTGGGCAGTCCTAGTGTACCTATTGTTTGTGCACAACATCCTCCTAACATCAAACATATGGCAGGAAGACATTGGACACAACAACATCCAAACAGAAGAACACCAAGAATTATCATTAGGACTTCAAAGAGCTTCCATCCCCATGATCGTAGTAAGTCCCAGAACCAAGCACTAAGATTCCAGTTTCCCTCGGGCACATGTACCTCCTTACTCAAGTTATGCAGATTTTGTATTGCCATGAATATGGTAGGGGAGGAGTCGGGTACGAAAACACAGCATGCAGATCCCACCAATTTCCATACCCCACCACGCTCAGCTAGGATGACGTCTAAGACCATCCTATTTTGGAGGGCCACTAATCGAATGGCCTTGTGCTCTAGCATCATGTTGTATAGAATATCAGTGGTTCTATTGATAGTTTTCTCCAATACCCATGCTAGTCTTCTGATATCTTCAGAGTTCATTATTTCTCCCCAAAATGGCACAAAGGATTTTGCTACATTATCCAAGACTTGTGAAGGAGTATCACCATTCTCATTCCACCGTGGACAAGCTCTAGAGACTGCAAAGGTGCTGGACACATATACCCCTGATAACAAGATTCCCAAGTAACAAGTACCCTGCCAATCTCTAGGTAACCAAGGATAAGCTTCATTGCCACAAACAAAGTAAACTGAGTTTCCTACATAAAAAGGTCTGTCCTCACTGGTTAGATTTGCAATGTTGGTGCAACCCTATAATGTACACATTGGCTGAGAACCACCCCTTTGTATGCAGAGGGAAACAGAGTTGGGGCTGTGATTAATAGTATAGGAAGGAGGCATGGCATCCCGGTTGCCTACAGGAGCCATCTTGAAAGAAATCAGTGATTGAAAGGTCTAGAGAGTCTATCAGTAGGCCTAATAGAAGCAAGTTTGCTTCTATTTGCAAAGAGGGAACATCCCAAAGGTGTTAGGACTCGCTTTTCGAATTCATTCAAATTTGTCTCATCGAAGTTCCCAGAAATACTATCGTTCCAACGACAAAAGAATATTGCCCTGAGTGAGGCATAGCATGCAGTAGTTAGAGGAAGAGGATGAATATACCAGCCCAACCCCTTTTCCCCGTGTTGTGGCAAGTGTGAACACACCCAGCAATTAATTCTGTTCAAAATCGCATGGGTCGCGTTCTTAATCATTAGGAGAGTGTTATTGTGATAACCCTCTCTGTGTTGGGGGTCTCGAGAAGGAAGAGTGTGCAGATGCATGAAAGGTGGAGACACAGTGGAGATAATTTCAGTAGGTAACAAAGTCTCAAGAGGACACACCCCTTCTATATACCAAAACCCAAGCGCAAATACAATTATTAAATAGACCAGTACTGTGATTAAAAAACAATGGGTCCTCAGGGACCATGATCTTTGATGTACAGATTCTTTGTCAGCCACAAGACTGTTAGCTTGTTCCGCACAAGTATATTTAGGAAAGGACATTGTTTCTCAGAGTCTGTTTAGAAGCCTCTCCATTAGGCTCTTTTAGTTCATCCGTCATTGGCTCCTGACCATGTGGCCTATCTTGCTTGAAGGTAACTTTGCCAGTCCCTGCCTCTTATTTTTTTTTTCCAGCGAAAGAGTGACAAGGGACTGGCTCAATGATGATTCTTTGTGGGCACAGCCGATGCTGTGCTGCAAATCGGGTGCCTCGGACGCAGATCGTACCTCAAGACTCTAGGTACGGTATGATCTGCAAACAGAGTGTCATCGCTTCCTGAAGGAAGTGATGAAGCAGAAGCAAGATTGCTCAATGGTGCAGAAAGATCCAAAGAAGAAATTGAAGGCAAAGCAGCGGTCTCCCCAGGCCCCACGGGCTCAGGAAGGATTTCCGGGACACCCTCTGTATCGGTTAGAACAGAGTTGTGTTGAGGAACAGAGTGAACAATCTCCTTCTCTTCCCCTTTGTCGTAGGGCAGAGGAAAAGGTATCTTCTTGATATGCGTTGCGTGGATCCAGTGTCATTTCCCTTCTACTCGTACAGCGGTCTGTGTTGCCAATAGGACTTGAAACGGCCTTTCCAGCAAGGTGCGAGATAGGATGCTCTTTCTAATGCTTTAACAAGCACCCAGTCTCCAGGTCGGAGTCGATGACCTGGACCCTCGTATTTTACTGGTAGGGCTTCTCGCACCTGTTGATAAATCAAATACAAGTTTTGAGTTAACTGGTCACAGTACTCAGAAAGGAGCAAATGCTCTACATCTTTTAGCTGCTTAGGTGTAGGTATATTCCAAATATTGGCTGGTCTCCCCATGATTATCTCATAGAGAGAGAGCCCAGTCCTCATTTGTGCGGTCGGCCGCATGGACAATAAAGCTATCGGTAAGGCATCTGGCCATTTCAAATTGCTACTGGAGCAGATATTTGCCATTTTGTTCTTTAATATCCCATTATGGCATTCTACTAGTCCAGCACTCTGACAGTGTCTGCCGAATGGAACCGTTTATCGATCTGTAATTCCGCGCATACTTGCAGGATAACATCAGCGATAAAATGGGGACCATTGTCAGACTAAATGACCCTCGGCAAACCAAACCTAGGAAAATATTCCTTCAGCATGGTTTTCGCCATCGTTGTTGCTGTGGCATCTTTTAAAGGAAAGCTTTGAACCATTTTCTGAAAGCACAAATAACTACCAGAACTTATTTGTAATTCTGACAACGCTCCATTTCACTGAAATTGATGTGTATAACCTCAAACAGCACAGAGTGGGGACCAAAACTGCCCCTCGGTGTCGATGTACCCTTCCTCACATTATGCTGTAAGCATACCATGCAATTTTGGACAAAACGCTCAGCAGTTTTTGAGATATTTACATTCACCCAGACAGGTTCTAACAGTTTGCAAATCTTTTTGGCACATATATCAGTTGGACCATGAGCCATCATAACCATAGAGGTGACATAAGCATCGATTATCTACCCAACAACCTTCATCGTCTAAACTTGCTAAACCCTCAGCCCATTACTTAAGCTCTTCTGAAGTGGCATCAGCCTTAATGTCTTGTATGCTCCCAATTCCTACGTCTATAACACAAGTGTTAGTGGCTTCTTTTGTCATATACATTTCGGAATGCAAATCAGTGATAGTCTGTTTGGCTATTCTGTCAGCAAAAGTGTTTCCTCTCCCCACAGGGGAGAAGCACAAGTGCTGAGAGTAGCTGAACTATCAAAGTGCCATGTTCTGTCTTAGTTCCATGGAAGGTCAAGAAACCTCTCCCTGCCCATAATCAACTGAAGTTGTGAACCACTCCAAAGGCATACCGACAGTCTATAAATATATTCACACTAAGCCCTTCAGAAAGTTCACAAGCTCGAGTCAATACAATAATCTCTGCAGCCGGTGTAGAGTTTTGCAGAATTCTTTTGGTTTCCACAATAGTGCTTAATGTAGTGATGGCATAAGCAGCAGTAGATGTACCATTCGAAAATTTGAAGCAGGAGCCATCGCAAAACAGCTCCCTTTGTGGATGTTTTAATGATGTATCATTTAGATCAATTCTGCCTTTGGTTCCTTGCTCTGTGGTATAGAGGCTGTCATGTGACATCTCATCACTGCAAGCAATTTCTTGCGGAAGAGGCAATAGTTTGGCCGGATTTAATGCACAACATCTCTTAATTTGAATATGTGGTGCAAATAGAATCAGCTTGTATCTTGTTAATCGTGCTAATGTGAGATGTTGCATTTGCGTTCAGTTTAATAGAATGTCTACAGAGTAAGGTGCCATCACAGTTAAGGAGTGTCCCAGAACCATGCCCTCACTTTGTTTCACCGATGCAGCGGCAGCAGCAACAGCTCTCAAACATCTGGGCAAAGCGCATGCAACAGGGTCAAGCGTGGAGGAAAAATAACCGCACAGTCTCTTCTTCCCTCCATGTTCCTGCGTTAACATATCCAAAGCACATCCATCATATTCATGAACATACAATACAATTGCCTGGTCGTAAATTGGTGTGCCCAAAACCGGTGCTGAACACAACACAGCTTTGAGCAGATCAAAAGCTTTCTAGCAATCCATGTTCCATGGTAAAGACAAAGAAATGCCCTTCTTTGTCAATACCAACATTGGTTTTATCATTAAAGAAAAATGAGGGATACGCTGTCTACAGTATGAAGCCATGCCTATCAAGGCTCTGACCTCTTTCTGTGTATTTGGGACAGACATGCTAGAGATGCTTTGTATCCATTCAGGTGTCAGTCTTCTCCCCTCCTTTGACAGGAGATAGCCTAAATAGACGACCTCCTGTCTACAATATTGAAACTTTTTCAATGAAGCATTATTCCCATGCTCTGCTAGATGAATAAGCAGCAACACGGTGCCCTCCTTGCAAGCAACTTCTGAGTTTGCAGCTAAAAGAAGATCGTCAACATATTGTAACAACATGCAAGTGGAAGGCAACTCGAGCGTATCAAGCTGCTCTTTCAACGCTCTACTATAGATACTAGGACTCTCAGTGTGCGCTTGTGGCACACGAATAAATGTAAATGAGCGTCCCCCTAGGGTGAACGCGAACAAATATCTACTGTCAACATGTACAGGAATACTAAAGAAAGCATTCTTTAGGTCCACCACACTAAAATGAGTAGCTGAAGCTGGAATCATTGTTAATATTGTAGTCATATCAGGCACAATTGGAAATTGTGGAACAACAATCTTATTGATAGCACGTAAATCAATAATAAAATGGAAAGGAATTGCATTATCCCATTTCTTATACACCAGTAGAATCTGGCTATTACACAAGCTTCCTGCAATATCCTCAATTACTCCTTGATGTACAAAATCAGAAACTATACTCTTTAAAGCTTGCCCACCATCAACTGAAATCTTATACTGTGGAATATGTGGTAGTTTAAGACCTGGGTTCAACACAATTTTAACAGGCTCAATGTGCAAAATACCAACGTCATTATCATCAACCGCCCATAAACATGCCAGAACTTTATCCAATTCAGTCAGTAAAGGCCTAGTCAAGAATTGTGAGACAGAAGTTCATTGAGGTGAAATCATCAAATGCACTCTATCCGGAGAACAATAAATTAAAAGATTCAATTCTTTCAACAGATTCAACCCCAACAAATCTTCGCCACAATTCGTCGTCAAAAGAAATGGACATGAATCTGTGAATGGCTCCAGTGATATTGGTACCGGCTGAGGGACGAGACTAACCACTTGGGTACCAGAGAACCATACAGAAATGTTGTTCTGCCGTGACAGTGGAATATCTGGAACCCGTGAATGATCGACGGAACACTTCTGTGCTCCTGTATCTATCAAAAACAGATGCTTCCTGTTCCCCACCTTCATTTCAACGTAGGGCCCTTTCTGATAGACGGGAATAGGCACTGGTTCCAGACTCTGCTTCGGGCTGTCGTAGCGGAACAGTACATCATCAAATGCAAGGTCCTCAGAAAGATAGACAGTCAAAGGATTGTCAAAAATGTTCCCATTATTCGCACTATGCTGCTGACTATCCAGTGAGAATGACTGTTGATTCTGAGTGAACTGACTTCTACCAGGACCCCCCATCCCCAGACGGACTCTGGATCGTCTACCCATGGTACCATATGTGTTATTCGATCGCTGCTGAAGGATCGGGCATTATACTCGCCAATGACCTTCCTGTCTACAATAAGCACATTGGTTCATGTGTACAGGACCCATCTGCGCATTACTCTTGGGACAAACTGACATCGATAATGTGTATTCCCACCTCTAGTTCCTCTTACTATTTTCTGCAACAATACTGTTTTCTTCAAGTTTCCCTTCTTCTTTTCTATCCTCTCTTTTTCAGTATTAACCCTATTGCCATAATACTGAGCCCTATGCAATACTTCAGACTGCGATTTAGCTTGCCAGGCACTTTCTGATGTCATCATTTGTGATTGGATATCAGGCAACAATCAACACACAAATGTATCTACATGCAGCCTTTTTCCTGACTCAGTACTTAAATCCTGACCACTAAAATGCGAAAACACTTGTTTGAACCAATTAAAAAAGTTGGTAGCGCCCTCAGATTTCCCCTGGATGCAAACTGTAAGCTTGTCCCAAACTATTCTTCTCTCTGGAACCAAAGACTTCAATTTTGCTAGTATTCTGTCTGGCAGTGTCAATATCAGCTGAGGCGGTCTCTCACCAGTGTTCCTTTCTCCATCTATCCGTAACAAGTTAACCGATATGTCACCCAGCTTGCCAGGTCATCAAGAGTTCTAATCTGTTTCCGTAAATCAGCAGGCAGGATCACAGGTAACAACAAGTCAATATCACCCAGCGTGAAAACTGATGAATGCAAGACAGATTCAATTTCTTTATAAAATCCTGTTGGATTCTTTTGTAATATCTGGAATCGTCTGTCTAATGGTATTCACTTCCTGCCTGGAAGATGGGACATGAACAAACTGTGAAATATAATGAGCTTCAATAGTAGTGGCTGCTGTGCCTGTTGCAGCATTAGCTGAAATTTCTACTTCAGGAACAAATGTTGGAGGAACTTCCCTCATTGGCAATTGAGAAGAAGGCAATTCAGAACGTTCCTTAAGCAACAAGGCTAAATCAAGTGACAAAGTAGCCAAAGCAGTATCGGGCCAAAATGCTCTCTTATAAATGAACATCAAATCTGCAGGACAACAAACCTTTTTCTTCATACACTCATCCTGCAGGTACTCTACCATTACCTGTAACACTTTCCTTTGAATTGCCGGAGCATACTGACTTAACGTGTCATATACTTCAATGGGAGAAATTGAAACATCCAAAATCCATCTAAGTGTGTCTCTTGTGCAAATACGCGTCTCTTCACTCATTGGTTTACAAGAAGGAAGAAATTGTTTCTGCACATACGAAGCATCCAATCTATCGCCATCCATATCATCATTCTGTATCCGATCTAACTCCCTCTTAAACTCAAATACCCTCTCAACATGCTCATGTACTTTCTCCGCAGTGTCCCTTGAGTAAGCTAAGACATTCAAATCCCTCAACACCTGTGGGACATCCATGTCCGTCAAATCACTCCACATTTCAGCCAAATGCATTCCCATCCCTTCTATCAAAATATTTTGTTCAGTAATACTTTCTTGGTCAGAAATTGTAGTTAAGACAGCTGATTTTTCACCATCTTCTATTCATTTCTTAGCCCATGCATACAATTCTCTTTTTCTAGCTTCAGATACTGTACTACGAGTCACTACTTTTGGATCAGCAGTCGCCCCTTCAATCGCTCCAAGTGGAGCAGAACCACTAAAAGACAAATCTTGTACAATAGGTAGTAGAGATACTACTGCTGGCGGTAAAGATGATTATGGGAACAGCAACTGTCGGTAAGGGTGGAGATGCAGAAGGGTGTCACGGTCCATACCCCCAAACATCAGGTAAAGACCACTGTGCACAAGGAGTTGGGTCCCATGGGGGCCCTGAAGGCCCCAAGGAATCTTGCAGGGGCTTCCTGGACTCGGTCCTGGCGACTTTGGCGCCAGGCTCATACTGCCATCACCAACATGGCATGTTTCAGACCCAGAGAGGCACGTGCGAACCAATATGATGCAGGGTGAAGGGATTTTTTGCCGTGGGACTATTTGCTTGGGTGTGGTTGCTGGAAGTACTTTCCGAAGACTATATAAGCCACACCCTTCATACAGAACATGCTTCACGTTATTCTGCACTCCTGCAGCGTAACGCTCACCGTGTCTGCAGCTCCAGGCCAGCCATCAGCCACGCCCATCCAGTGGTCTCGAGCTACCTGCAAAGAAGAGTGAGAAAGAAGAGCAGAACAAGATACTTACCAGTCTCTTCATCGTGGCCGCTCGGGACTCCACGCTTCTTCAGAACTGAAAAGGAAAGAACATCAGATTAGCCTTGCAGACCACACGATCTTCATCGCAGTTCAGCGCCACACTAATACTTACCAGCGAATCATCAAAACGTCATCACTTGATCTCTGCTTCATCTTCCGATCGCTGCTCCGGGACAGCCACATCTGTAAAACAGAAAGAAGACATCAGGTTAGCAGAGCAGTGGGAAGGTCTCATTCTGACTTATAATCCTGCACGAGGCAGCTCTCACCTGAAGGCAGCAATCTTCACAGGCTCACAATTCTTCATCACACAGCCTTTGTTCAGGAGATTCCGCACCTGCAGAATACAAAAGCAGCAGGTTAGTTGTGCAGAAAAACAGTATCGGGTGGAAAGACTTTTGCATAGCACTGGCGCAAATCTTACCTTGGGAAGCCAACTCACCATCAGATCATCCAGCTCTGCTCGGCGCCCCTGTGGAGATCAGGTGAGCGTAACAAAGGGGGGGAACAACAACAGGAAGAGGAGCAACAACAACTGGAGGAGGAGCGACAACGGGAGGAAAGGGAACAACAATGGGAGGAGGTGTAACAGCAGGAAGAGGTAAAACAACAGGGAGAGTGACATCAGGAGGTGGTGCAGTGGCAACAGTCCAACGCTCATTTAGAAGTTTATCGATTAGCTCGTCTGAGGTATGAAAATCCTGAGACAGATATATTTTCTGTACCCCAAGTTGAATAGCCCTATGCATGCTTCTAATAGGTTCTGACTGTTTCTGTTGATCATACACTAATGCTTTTTCAGAGTTAGACATATGTCGACGTGCGTGTTTCTCTTTACTCTTAAATTGCTGCAGAGCTTCCTTTCTCCAATCCTTAATTACATCAAATGCTGCAGGCCTAGCCTTTTTTCTTTAACAATATAGACTCTAAATACTCTATACAGGTAATTTCAAAATTACCATGAACTGGCCACTGAAATTCGGAAGCATGTCTAGTTTGTCTATGCCAAATATCATTGAATACTATACTGCCTAGGCCGTAATTACAGTACAGAGTTATTGTCTGTCTCTGCTGAATAAACCACTGAAACATTTCTCAGGGATGTCAGATCACTGTTGTTACCTGGCGTCATTTGAACTCGCAAGTGCAAATCTACAACCAAATATCAGGATACTTAGGAATTGGGGCACGACTCACCTGATTACAAAATACAAAGGAGGTCTGATCGGATTACAAAGGATCCTCGTGGTTGGCGATTTCGGCAAAGAGCCCACCTCGATATGGGAAACCTCGTCAAGATGTCCTCTCAAACCGCATGCTCACAGTTCAGGGATCGGATTGTGCAGTACTGTCGAGGTGTTGCGTCTCATAGAAAGGGGCCCACTTTTTCTCACTCTCCGATCCCGGCCCGATAGCCGCGTCTTCTTTTCAGCAAGGAGACATCAATCTTGAGGGTCCCTATTCGGGCGCCATCTGAAAGACCAAAGAAATATTGAGGCTTAGTACCACAAAATGAAATACGCCAATCACGGGTCGAAAAGATACAAGTATCTTTTATTTCTGTACATAATTCAAAGCAAACAGATAGCTATCTGGCTCCCAACACCTCGCAGTGTGTACCAGTGGACACAGTGAGGGGTGAGAGTGCTGGACATCATAACAGAGACATTTTTATACAGTTTCCAATCATTGTCCAGTCCCTCTCCAAACTAATATTTTACATGCTAGTGTTCGTGCCCAGTTCACATGTACAATATTACAATATTGTACAACGGATTTTAAAAGTTTGCATGTCCATAAAGTTACAATGGTGACATTGGTTCTCTGATCCACAGTAAGCCTTGTTTCAAGAATCGCTACAATGCAGTTCAGCAAAAACACGCAATCTGAGTTTGTTCTACATTGCTTTGTTGTTTATATGAGGAAGAGTCTTGTGAGCGCAGACAACACTTGGATTGCAGTTCATTCAAGTCACATGCTTTCTTTGCATAGAACAAACAGTCTACTCTCGGTTATGCTTAAATGTTGACACAACTCAAAGGTTGTTCGATTCAGCTGCAAGTTGAAAACACAGTCCACCATTTTAGGACACATGCAAGAGTCAAAATCAAAATGACGGATTATTCTTAAAATAGTGGCGAAGTTGATCAAAAATCAAAACATTTCAGAGGCGGTTTTCCGTGCAGCGCGAATAGGCTTAGGCCAATATTCATAACAAGGCAGTATCATACGAATACAGTTTAACAAAAGTCCTTTACTACTGATATGAGTGCTCAAGAAATGTAAGACTTCAAAATGGAGACATGGCATCCAGTTTCTCCTTAAGCATTTTGAAGCAAAAATAAGAATTCCACTAGCTGACTCTCATACATTCTGGTTTATGCTTAGTTGAATAGCTAGATATGTAATCCCTTTCTTATATAGAGCTTTTTGCAGACTATTAGTGTCACCGTACTGTACAGCATGAAAGGGTATAAGCATGGCCATTAATTGTATACACTTCATCAGTTACAGTGATAGTGGCTGTGTTTATTTGGGCTGCTTATGAAGGGGAGTCCAATGTATCATACTGCCATGCAGTTGTTGTCATCACTGACGTCATAAGTGAGGTCAAGAGCACTGCATTCTGCAGAGATTTGTTTGGTATTTTAATCTGACCTTATGTCCCTTCATGGTGAATGCAGTTCCCCATTGGCAACAGTTTTAGGGGCCGATTCATGGAACAAATGTGTGCCGGAAATTGCGGCGCAAGCTGGCACAAGCGTGAAAAAGCAAGCTGGAAGGCCCTGTGTGTGTTTTCCCCGGGATGTACGCCAAATCCGTGCGTGGCGCACACGTCATTGCAACATCCAGAACGCTATGCGCGACGCGCACAGCGAAAGCGCACAACATTAGCGCACACACCAAAAAGGGGGCGGAACGTGCAGAATGGGGAACAATGCATGAAAATAAGGGCGTAACTGGGGAAGTACTGCTGGGAAGTATACGGAACGCCCACACACACGTGAACTACACCTATTCATGGAATCGAATAGGGGAAACCCGCGCACGGCCAAAGACACGCACAGGCCTAAACACGTCCGCCACACGAAGGGAGGTGGAAGCATCCCTGCGCATTACAAAAGTGCGCGCAAACAACAAACACGTATATACAGCTACGATGAATGTCCCATTCTGTGGCGCCCTAGGAGAAATGACATGTCACAAATGACGTGTCACGCAACGCTCAGGCATCCCAAAAAAGCAAGAAAAAGAGATACGCGACCCCTGTAGCCAACGTGCGTGTAAAAAAACACACGCAGTACGCTGTGGCAGCCAGGAACACAAAAAATGTGTATGTGATAAACATGCAGACTAGTATGCCCGAAAAAAAGGGGTATGCGACTAACAGGGACACCCGCAGTAGGAAAAATAGCTTGTGTTACTCACCTTCTGCCTTGCATGTAGAAGAAGAATGCGTAGCCAACACCCACGCCAAAAGAAGAAGTACGCACTGTAGCCGCTGTGAAGCAATCGCGTGTGAACCCCAACATCTGGAAAACACACGCACCGCTTTCCACGAAAAGCACTTACAGAGCGATGGAAACCCACGTGGGACCTTCAACCCATGCCAGTAAAATTCCTGCGCGCACGTTACGTCACCTATGCGCTTACGTGCCAAAGGCCTTTCCTTGGAATTCACGCAAACATGCCGTTTTTCACGTGCCAAATCACTCCGTATCAAGCTGGCCACGCAACAACACACGGAAGACCACACTCCTGCCCAGAAAGCCCAAATTACTGCCCCCAGATCCCCAAGCAGCCTCCCACGAGCCATCTGCTGCTGCCTACCTGCCTGCTGCCACCATGCCCTGTCATTTGGTGCCTGCACATCTGCCATCTGCAGCGGTCCAGTTGCTGTGACCACCCCTGATGGAACCGAAGACTTGCGACTGGTGTTCCATCACCCCACAGCCAAGCCCCAGGACCCAGTTGCCCACCCACACCTGCCTCGGGGGTTGCCATGTCTGACACAACACCTTCCGGCACCAGTGGCAACCCCCCAGCAGAGAGGCACAGGGCTACCAGCTTCAGTGAAAAGGAAGTTGGTATCGTGGTGGAGCAAGTTCTGGGGCATTATGATGCCCTCTTCACACCATCAAGCGCCGACAAGGAAGGACGGAAGAGGATCTGGAAGGACATAGTGGGTGCCATCAACGCGGAGGGGGTGGCATTGGGGGCTCAAAGACATTCAGGGGGTGCATTGGGGGCACACTATCACTCACACGATGCATTGCGGGGCACACAGACACTCAGGGGGTTCATTGGGGGCACACAGACTCAGGGGGTGTATTGGGGGCACACAGACCCTCAGGGGGTGCATTGGGGGCACACAGACACTCAGGGGGTGCATTGGGGGCACACAGACATTCAGGGGGTGCATTCAGGGGGTGCGGCAAGTGGTGAGGAGAAGTCATAGGCTGGAAATGAGATGGTGGTGAAAACAATGGAGTGATCAGATATGACTGGTGTGACAGTAGTATTAGTGGCTGAGACAGGTGGAGATGAAGAAGAGATCCAAAGAGTGGCCTCATGTGTGTTTATGTAGGTTATGGATAGAGTGGAGAGTACTTCACCAGTCATTACAAAGGTGGTAATACCAGTTTAGAGGATGGTCTAAAGAATGGCTTACTGTACCCCCACCAGAAGTGTCCAGACATAAGTGTGTGGAGAAATGGGAAAAGGGAACAAAGGAGGGAACGAGTGAAAGTTGAAATATGTTAAACCACCATGACGGTTTTGTAAAGGTAAGTGAGGGAGTGGAAGTAGGGATAAAGTGTTTTGACTGTTTGCCTGCCTGTAGCGCCATTGGAGAGTGATCAAATATAACCACTCATTGGTAAAAAGGGCCAATGTATAATGCTGCTGAGAACATTCGTGTTACTCTTAACGTACGTTTGTATTATTGTACAGAGTACTGAAACTAGGTCAGTAGGTGGTTGCATGATAGGCTCGATTTTTGCTCTAGTGTACGATTGAAGTAGGGATGCTTGTTTGACTGTTAGGTGTTACCGTAACTGACAAAGAAATCTGGAATTGTCAAGCCAGCTGTCAGAAGCAGCAGAGCCCAGTGTTCACTCTGTGCAAGGTGAATGGAAACAACGCAAAAGGGGAAGAGGAAAGAGATTATGGACCATCACCCAGGGAGATCTAGATGCATGGCCACACGCTGCTGTCCGAGTGTGACTGTGGTGGAGTTCATTATGAAATAAAGGGTTAGCTCATAGTGGTGAAAACACCTCACTTTTCTGCAAAATTCCCTGCTCACCTCGTAGACACTAATATAATGGAAAGCTTTTAGATGTCCTAATGAGCATAAAAAAATAGAAGGCCTTAATGTTGGGGAAATCAACAGAGATAATGGCGTTCAAATGAATGCATTGCAGGCTATATACATCAAAGATAGCACTACCTTAAGGACCAATGGCTACTGTCCAGTATAGGGCCTTACTATCTTGGTGATTTTCTGAGAGTTGTGCCAAGTGGAAAATAAAGTAAAAACCTGGGTACTGATCTCATTGCAGAAAGATATCCTTTATTTGAGAAAAGATGACGCAGAGTCAGCAAGGCCTTTGATGATAACAATGATTATAATAATAATAATAATAATAATAATAATAATAATAATAATAATAATAATAATTATTAATAATAATAATCATCTGCACACATCTATATTATCAAAATAGACCCTAAACTCCCTATCCATGATTTCTTGACCAGCAGAGGAAAAAGCTCTTTCTTTTTCATCACTCAAAGGGAGACGATCAATGTGGCCATAGCTAGTTTAAGTGAACAAGATATACATGGCACGTTTAATTATTCACGCAAAACCAACGATGGCCAATGTGCCGGATCTCGGCGGATCCGAGATCCAGCGTCAGATCTCTAGCCGGATCCTGCCTCTGCCTCAGCCCCAGCAAAGATCCCACAAAACGCCCTGTGAGCCAACTGACGGGGATAAAGTTTCGCAGCTGTGCATATGAAAGAATTAGACCTTACTGGACCACACACAATACAAGAACAGCAGGGGGCTCAGTGGCTGAGAGTGCTTGTGTCATTTGAGCCCCCTGCTGTTCTCGTAATGTGTGCGGCTGGGCGCGCCGCTCTTGCCCAATAGCAAATAAAGGGCGCATTGCCTCTAGCTCACTGTCATGAAACATTTAGTATTGGTAAGATACTTAAGTTTGCATGACATGAGCTGTAGGCATAGCACCTGTTATTTGCTGCATAGGGAAGGAGTGGGAAGGGGGCAGAACTCATGGCGCCATCTCCAGCCCTGTTTACAATAGGTGCAGTAATCCTATGAGCTATTTTAGCCCAGTTGCAGCCTGTGAGTTGCAGGTTAACACCGACCTCTGCAGCAGGAGCGTGAACTCCTTGGCTCCACTGCAGCAGTTTTACTGTAATTGATGCCGTTCCCAGTGTTGATGCTTACTCACAAGACCACCCAAAATTGTCATCAAAGCACATGTCTCATATTTGGATATTTTGTTTTCCAGGGAATATTACACTATAGATGCTGGTTTTAAAAGGTGAGCTCCTTTTATATTTTGCTAGCTCGGTTACTGGAAAGATCACAGCATGAAATAAATTGCACAATTTTGAAACTATTATTTTGAAGATTTGCTTTGAGCAGAGTTCAACTGCCAGCTCCACCCCCTCTGAGCCCCACCTCCTCAAAACCCTGCCTCCAAACTCTGCCCCCAACTTGTGGGGTCCCCCTTCACATTAGTTCCATTTACACCACTGCCAAAAACTATGAAGTAAGCATTCATGCAGTGTCCAAATACAAAGTAACTGATATTGGCAAAGCGGCTGCCACTCTCTCTCAATATTTGTTAATGGCAGTGAAAATTATACAATCCTCAGATAACATCCTTCTCAGACTGCGGGCTGCATAGAGCGTGGGTGTTGTTTTTAACTGCCCGTCTTTCTTATTTGGAAATGTAGAGTTGAATGGAGGTGTGGGCTCATCCTTGCACTGCATGCACAGTTTCAGTGTGTCCGCTGCAGGCCCAGGGATAGGGCGTACGGAGCACACATCAGACAGATGCACAATGCACATCACAAACTTTCCAATATTGTCGCAACCCACTCAAACCTTTTGACCGTGTGCTGAGCAATATGCAGCAGGAGAGTTTAACAAACATTGGCAAAGCCAACATTGTGGCTTTTGTCTAGACATGCGGTTACATTTTCCAAGCACTGTCTTACTGGTATCACCTGGTCATACAAAGTCAAAAGCTGGAAAATGGTATGGTTGCACAGCCATCTATTAACAGTGCCTAGCAAATGACTATCTAATTCCATCACAAAAGTCAAAATGGTTGGCTTTATCAATGCTTCTTTTATACAGGAATTCAGTGCAAGGGACAAATTCAAATGAAGTGGCCGAAGGCGCACTGGTTAAGATTTTTCTATTACACCAGTATGTCGTGTACAGCTGCAATAAAGCCATTCACTTTTAGCACATTACTTGGAAATAACAATGGCAGTGTGATGTTACTGCTTGCTAGAGCTAGTTCAGTGAGATCTCAGGTGGATGCGTTTTGGGTGGAAAGGGGCAAATACTCTCAGCATCATCCTGTCAGCCATGCCTATTCCCTTTGAATAGGGAATATTCGCCTTCTGTTTTTGCACACAGACTCTCTTACATGCTTGCATACACACCATCTCACCCCTACACATACTCTCGCACACCTTTGCACACTCTCTTCCACTCTTACAGCCTTGCATGCACTCTTTCTTACTTCGGATGCCTTTCATGCATGTTGTCACTCACATCCTTGCACATACATTCTCTCTTACACCATCACATGCATCCTGAGATGCATCCTCCTTCAAACCATCACGCACATCCTCGGTCTCGCATTTAACCCAAGAACATAGTGTCAGCTATGGCCCCGCCACCACCATTCTGTGCTGCAGAGGCAGTGCCACCACCACTTCTACCTATGACTTCAGCGCCAGCACCAGCCCTATAACCAACTCAACCAACACCACCACTCAGGGACTAATGGGGCAGCATATTGTCCCACAACCATGCCCACTGTTGCAGTGCCACCATCACCAACCATACCCTCAGAGGCAGAACCTGGATCATCTGCATCCTTAATGTTAGGCAAGATTGTATGTAGTAACTCTGTGGGAGACTACACCAGCCTTATCCTCTTGGCAATAGGTAACCCAACCTTTGGTATAGTCCTGTACTACACAAGTTGGTAGAGTGACTGAGCAGCAAGGCATATCTCAAGAGGGGTCAATGTGAGCTGTAGGGTTGCAATATAGAGATTCACAGTGACATGTATTCAAATAACACTTATACTCAAGATTTATTGATAAAACAATTATTTATTAATTTAACAGTCAGTTTTAAAATAAGCCTTCTTTCGAAGGGGAGCAATTGGCAACAATAAAATACACTTATATAATATACCCCTCTCGCTTCCTGCCCTGCAGTGAATCCCGCCAAAGAAACCAAACAAAGGGACCAATCCTGGTTTGGCGCACAGAGTAAATCCCAAGAAGGACCATACAAACAACAAATGGAGAACAAAGAAGACCAGGGCCATTTTGACAAAATGGGCACCCAAGGGTGCAATCCTGCAGCTGAGGATTCAACCTATGGTAAAAACGCACAATAGTAGGAAAATTAAACCACTGTCTCCAGCCATTAAATGTGGTAAGAGTAACATAAAACAAATGTTACATGAAAAGTTAGACAAAGGGGATACTAAGTAACCCCTCCAGCACCCTATTTAAGATAGCGTGTGCTGGATCTACAAAGAGAAAAAGGTAAGTAAAGTCTATTTCACTTTACTACACTTGTAAACAGTAGTTTATCCAAGAGAAGGTATTGAAACCTCAGCAGAAATCCAAAGGACTTCTCTGTGACATTGCACTGAAGGTGCTGTGTGTCACAATACAAAAATATGATGCCTATGGAGTTTGTCAGACTCCAAAATCAAAAGACACATACGTCTAAGAAAAATACATGTGAGAGTGAGAAAAAGTCCAGCAAAACAGCTGGAGGTCTCTAAGGTAGAAGGGAATTAGCACAGAAATAAGAATTCTCCCTAACACTTACGAACACCACAACCATATACAGTAAGTGCCACCCTACCCAACCATGTCACTCTTAATAACACCTCCACTCACACCCTCAGCAGTAACCTAATCAACACCACCATTCCAGGATACAGAGGCAGTGCTACAACCATGACAATCACCATCCCTGACCTCAGTGTCAGCACCAGCCACACGAGCAACACTTTAACCACCCCAACAAGGCCTTTCTGCAAGTGCACCTAACACCATCATCCATGTCCTAATAGACAGCATCACCACCACCCACAGCCTCAGAAGCACCACTGGCCCTACCAACACCACCTTCCCTGGGTAGCAGAAGCAGTGCCACCCACACAACTACCAGTGCCGATGCAGCTAAAAATGCTCGAAATTTGCTGCAACCAATGCAGTTGTCTGCCACAAAATGTGCATTTTAAGTTCCTACAAAGTTTTACATCGCCTGCCACATCCTGGAGGGTCTGCTTAATTGTCAAATAAACCAGATGTGCATTGGAGTTTAAAGTACAAATGCGGTTTAGCAATAAAAAAAACAAGATATTCGTGGGCGCTAAAAGAACAAACACGATGGATAGAAATGTGTTCATTCCATGAAATGTGGTATTATGGACCTCTATCTTTATCCCCATGAAAATAATTTACCAATAAGACTGCATTATGAGGGCCTTCACTAGATGGCAACAGTGCGGCCCAAATCAAAATGCCTGAGCTTGTATGTTTAAGACACTGTATAATGAACAGTCAAGAGTTCATAAACAGCACCAGATGGTATGTTATGTTATGCTGATTTATACTGTGCACCACTACCACCCGAGGGCAGTCTCCAAGCGCGCTTTACTCTCGAGGTTAACTTGAATTGTGAAATGTCCAGAACATAATGCAAACTATTATATTAGTACTCATCGAGAGTCAAGCGGAATGTAACACACATTCTGATTGGCCCTCGCCGGGTCGTTACCCGGCCGAGAATCCCTCGATTATCAGCCGTGATTCCAGCCACTTCGTCCACGGCAGGGGGGGCAGGGCAGGGCAAGCCCTCAGCCAATGAGGAGGCTCGAAGCAGGGCCATCCCCGCTGAGAGCCTCCACACGGCTGGAGGCTGCCATAGGCCCACGCTGGGGATTCAGGTACGTATATATTTTTTATTTTCCCTCTCTTTCCCCTCCCCAACCCCACTTACCTTCTTTTCTGACGTCTTTCGGGAGCAAACGCACTGGGAACAATTCTGTTCCCAGCACGTCCGCTCCCAATGGCCGCCATAGAAAGGGAAAACGGACTCTGTTTTCCCTTCCCGCTGCCATTTTCTGTTTGATTTTAATTTTTTTATTTTGTCTGTCCCGAAACGCTGCAGCATTTTGTGACAGAAAAAAAACCCTTTAGGGCCCCGGTCTTGGGCCGGGGTACTAATAGCAATATGCCCCTCGTGGTGGGGGCATTACTGAACCTGGTAATGCCCTGGGGCCTTCCTATAACTATGGGCCCCAGGGCATTACCGGACTCTGCTGGTTTGGCCAGAGACTTGCTGATGTGCTAATTGGTACTGTTAAGTGGGACAGCGAGAAGAGTCAAACAATAAGGGGGGAGAGGGAGGGACATTCTAATGGCAGTGCAGCAGTGCATCAGGATTGCATTCACTCCAACATAGAGGGGATATGAGACTGTGACAAGGAGACTGGTGATGGAGATTAGAGGGAATGAGAGTCCCCTTTGAAACCATCATCCCTTGATGCTCACATAGTTCAGGGGTTCCTGGGTATTTGGGCCCTGGGATCACCAAATCATGATTGATTTGTAGGTTTTGACAAGTATACTGGAGATAACTATTCAGTTCAATTTGATTCAGATCAATGATGATCCTATTGAAATGGGCTGAGGCGCATAATCCAATAGCTACATGTGTGCATCGGAGTCTAATGACGAGGAAACATTGTCTCTGGAGAATGAGGCGATTCATCAGTCAGGGGCTCCTGAAAGAAGGAATGTTGGCTTCCATTATGGACTTGAGAGTGACCCAATGGAGGTTAATACAAAGCAATGGCATGACAGAGGAGTATACCAGGGTTGTAGAAGATCATCACTTTGAATGAAAGAAGTTGCTGCAGAGGTGACACTGTTCTCATACATTTACCCAGGAGCCCAGATGGTAGGAATTATACTTACTTCCTATTACCAGGTGGCATTCCAAGTTCAAATGAGGCATCCAAGACAGAGGTTATTACAATAGGAAGGGCACTGTTGACTCGGAGACGTGCTTGGTGTGTAATGGAAGTAGGCACACATGCATCAGAGTAGGGAGCAGGAGTCAGATATGTGTTGCACCAGGCCTGTGGTTGAGTGTGATGGGATACCATCTACAATGGTGTGATTGCCTTAATTTATTTTATTTTTAGCCATAACATTAAGTGAGTAATCCTGTCTCTGAAAGCAAGCGCTGACAACGAGACTCATTTTCATAAACGTTCTATGCCAAAAAGGATAGTGTGCAATGTAAATGGCTGTGGAAGTCTGATGGCATTGGCAGGGGCAACAGGGCAGTTTTGAAGGACAAATGTAGATTCCTGCTCTCAGCTACTGGAACACTAATTTCAAACAGACAGAGGTGGTTTATCAATAACAAGCACCTCCGTTTCAAAGTATAGGAATTGTATGCCACTAGTCGGACTGGTGGCACATTCATGTCTAAATATAAGTCATGGCTGGTTATGAAATGGTGGGTACTGGGTGCATGTCAGGAATTGAGTTTGGAGCAGAAAAAGGCGTATGGCATTGAGGAAATGACTGATAGAACTACATATCCAAGCAGCCTGGGAACCAATGTGTAGTTCTGGTCTTTTGCGTGTCTGCCCAGCTGATGGTAATTTAGGGCTTTCTTAATGTGCCAGCCACCCGTGCTCAGGTGTGGATTATTAACGGTATGCAGCATAGGCGGTCAATGCGGTTTGCTGGAGGAACATTGGCATAATACGAGACGCCGAAGGTATGCTGAGTGTTATACCCGGGCCACGGCGGTGAGAAGAAGCGGCCACGGCTGGTGCTCCACATCATTCTTCTGGGTTCGGGTTGCCTCGCAAGGCTCCCGGGCATGAAGATAAATGCGGGGAACATTGTTCGTTGTGACAGGGGAGGGTGTGGAGACTACTGCCTATGCATCACGCGCAAAGTTGCTGGAATGCTCTAAAGACACGGTGTTCAGTAACCGTGTGTTTGTACATTAGAGAACGTTGGGTACAACTTTAAGGATCATACAGATTACTGCCCCTATGACGCGTGCACACAGTGGGAGAAAGGCACGCTGTGTGTGTTATTGAAAAGCTAGGGTCACTGAATTACGAGCATTACATGACAAGAGAGAGGGGTGGCTCCTTAGGCAACATAAAAAGGGCACTCCTAAATGTAATGTTATGTGTTGCTTTTCTGTTGGTCGCCCTCTGGGCGATGTTCCTTATTTTTCATGAAAGGGAAATTCCCTTGTCTGTGCCATGCTGCTTGCTCTCAGAGTCATGTCCTTGTATCACGTTTAAGAAGGTTCTAGGTGCTATACTGCATTAACCTCCATGAGATGTGCTATCAGGTTATGTCCAGCTCTGCTAATGTAAGGTCTATGTTGTAGAGGATTACAGGTATAGGTAGGAATGGTGTAGGTTTGATCAGGGTTTGAAGTCTAGGATTATGGCATACAGGGTTATGAGAGTCTGACTAAGCTTGTTATGTTATGTGTGTTCATCTTTCCCTTACATCGCCCAACCTATCTAGTACATGTTGTCCTTACCCTTTTTCCGGTTTCCTTAAACTTCCCTTACCTATCCACAACCTCTCGCGGATCCCTCCTCCCCCCTTTGGCTGCCACATGATTACCTGTTTTGCTAACATCCTAACGCCCGTGCCAACCACGGCGTGAGGGTTCATCTATTCGGCTTCTGTGGTTCGGGAGAGGGGGTTGATACCCTCTCCTCCTTTGGTTATTGACAGAGCACACACTTATAAATCCAGAAACATTTGGATGTCACAGTACTGACAGCTTGGTCTGGTGACTCATTCATGATAGGGCTGGTGTGCATTAGCCACCTGGCTTTGGTGTACCCACAACAGCCATGTAGGCGCCTACCCAAGAAGCTTTTCCTTTGATCCCCCTTAGAAAGGTTGATACCTTCTTCGAGTATACAAGAAACCTCTCTAGGTTGTAGGTTCAGAACTGGATCTTCAAATGCCTTCCTGACGTGATATTGGCCCTGCCACATCAAGGTGCTGATTACTGGGGTCCTTTTAATTTAGCAGAAACAGCAAGGGGTGGAATGAGAGTAGCCCATAGGAGAGTTTTAGAGAGGAGTACCACCATCTTGGATTCTGTTAGGCTTCCTAAACTTCTGGGTCCCTCCCCACTTCCTGCAGACTATGGCTCTGGGCATGCCATCAGAAAACTATGCAAAGGACCTTTGTGACAGAAGCCTGGTTTGGACCAATCCATTCTAGCATGTTGTCTTTATAGGGAGGAGAAGCCATCGCCTTAGTTGACTCATCTTTGGACTGCAAAAAATATGGATTTACCTGAAACTGTGTTGAGAGTGTGCACTATTACAAAGTACTTTGGCATAGACGTGAAGACAGTAGGATCCAAGAAAAAGGAAAGCTGTATTCCCCAACCAATGGCACATTTGTGGAGAAACTACTGTGTGGAGAAGGCCCACTGCATCCAATGCCCTAGTACCCAGGACCCTGTCACTGGAATTTCCAGAACCCCTCTACAAACCCTCTTGGTTGACAAGGACAGAGAAATGATTCACTGTGTGCCTGAGACCCATCGACCTATAAACAAAGGAAGCAACCCCTGCTTATCCCTTCATCTATGAACTGCCTTGATATCCATTTCAGCACCCTCCACACCATCCAAGTCGATTCAGAGAAATACTGGAGTCAGCTTCAGACCTGATGCTCTTTGGCCTCTGCATCTCTGAGTTTCACTCAACGGTACTGTGCATCAAGGGTAAACCAAACATCACAAGTACTATTATATGGACAGACTGGTCAATGGAGGCCAGTTTAGCCATGTAATAACAATTATCATGTTTGCATTACTCTTGAAACATGATAAGTGTTATTCCATGGTTAGAAAGACCTACATTGACCACGTCTAACACTGATCATGTTTGATTTACCCTTGATGCACATAAAAGTACTTTTACAGTTCATCAAGGGTAAAGCAAAAAAGAATTCCTTGCCCCAGCCATCCACAGTGGGTGGAGGCTGCAGAGGGCATGGCAGGGCCCACCCCTAATTTTAGCAGCCTGCACCCCCTTTACACCCACATGCACACATACAACACTTTCAACTGTGCATTCACACATCATTCAACAAAAACTCCCTGCATGCACGCATACATAAAAAACACACCAACATACATGTGCACATATACATACATACACACATACATAAATAAATACATACATTCTACCATGCCTTCTTGCATTCTCAACAAGCAGTGCACTGCCACGAAGGACTGGATGGCCTGCCACTCCTCTTTGTAACATGAACACACGGACTCCTGTCAGTCAGAGTGTCTACGCTATAAGTGCAATGATGAGAGACAGCAGGGCCAGACTTCCACTGCTCCCTGTGCCTTTCATTACTACACATTACTTGTTTTGCAGAGCACAAAGGGGGAATGCACCTCGGCACAGAGACAAGGACCACATTACACTATGCAAATAAGGCATGCGGTTGGAGTGTGCTGTCTGCCACTCAGGGGAGCGGGAGGTACTCCCCCCCCCACCCTTAGTGGCAAGCACCCACTGGAATCACCTCTGTGGTGGCATGCAACAGCTTTGCAGGATACTGGTTTCTAAGCACAAATGGTGTCTCTACTTCTGTGATTGGTTTGGGTTTTAAAGCACAGCTCATTATTGTGTAATGTATAAAGATATTTCTGCACTTCTAAGTTTCCACTTCTCAGACCACACTTTTGGGTCTAATACAGGCTTCAGGGGTTTAAAGGATTTTATTTTCCTGGCGCCATAATACAAGGTAAACTATACATGGGATGATATACCACAGAACAAAGGTTATAAGTATATTGCAAGTCACTGAGGAGATTTACATCCAAATAAAGGAACATGGCCAAAAGCTGAAGTCCTTTTTAAAGTTCATGGAACTCCCAGATGACTTGTCATAATCCTTTTTAGTTTTGGCGATTAGGTGGCACTTAATCGACACCTCTAAGCTGAAACTGTTGCATTAGAGTAGAGCTAGTAGGGGGATTGCATATGAGGAGGGACTCAAAGCGTTCAGTGTTGTTTCGTTATTTATCCACACACTGACTGCTCGTGACCATGCTAATCCCTTTGGCCATATGCAACCACTTCCTCATCCTCCCTGCCCATAACACATCCTCCTGGGATCTCTTTGAGCTAGCTCTGTAACATCTAACGTTGTGCTCAAAGTGCCTGCCAGAGTTATTTCAAAGCAGTCTTCTAAGTGTTAAAGATTTAATTGGATCTCTAAATGCGCACCTGGAGTCATTAACACATTTTAACCAGGTGTGCCTTCAGCAGCATTATGCCTGTCCTTCACTGAAGTCCTGTCAAAAACAAGCATTGAAAAGGCCAACAGTTTGGCTTGTGCATAGCTATTAGAGAACTACTTCTTTTATAGGCTGAGGTCCTAGAAACAGTTTGACACTTCTATGCCACTTAGAATCCTTACAGCAATGCCTGGCAAATAAATGTCTTTCCCAAGCCTATATGAAAGACAAAACCTGTTGATATTGTCAATGCTTGCTTCATAGTGTAGGATGTATATTATACATGGCTCCACAGCCACCCCCTTTATTACTTTGCCTATTCTGCACACTACCACAACAGCTCTTCCAGTTGTAATCAATGGATAATCTGTTGGGATAAATAGAACATGTGTTGCAAAATAAAACATCCAAGAAGTTAAATCAAATGCATTCAAGGACCATTTTGTTGTTTAAAATAACTGATAATAAGCAGCTAGATTGGTGCTATCTTGTCTTCAGCTCCAGCAGTACACAGAATTAAAAAAAACACTACCATAAACAGTTCTTTATCAAGTAATGACTGTAATGTGTCACAGACAGGTATTTAAAAAAAGAATCCGATCGTTTTTTGGGGCTTTAATTAAGTGCCCCAGTGGCAGGTGGACTTCTCTGTTCTGACAAACAGCTGCATGCTGACATCAAACCCCAGACATAAGAAGTAATTATGTTGATAGTAGTGATGTAATTTTCTTATTAAAGGTTAGCATTGATGTCACTAGTATACTCTACTAAGGATAGTGTGGTTTGGCTTTTATTTGGGTATTGCAGGCTGTAATGCAGTATAACACTTTATTTTGTAATGGCTAGTTTATCAATTGATGCTTTCCAACAATATCAGTGCATAGAGAATGTTGCCATTTGAACTACTGGAAATGTATTCTTAAATATAGACAACAAAAAACGACGTTGGAAGAAAATGACACTCGTGCAAACTGTAAATGTTATTATTTAGTGTAAGACCCCAGAAACAACATCAGTTGGGTAAAACTAGTCTGTCACCTGACGGTCCAGATAATCTAAAACCAGCTCACATTCCCCATTGGTGGGTAAACAATCCAATGCTTGCTTGGGTCTGCTTCACAATGATGGGAAGAGCCAACGTTTGAGGTGTTGACTGTCATACCACATTCTATCACCCCACCAACCATTTTAAGTCACAGAAACCGCATAATAAGTATTTTGAAACAACATGCACATTAAAAGAGTGACTAACATGAATATGATTTCATCCTCGTAAGACCATATAACGTTCGGGGAGTGCTGATGAGTGTTGCTGGTTGCAGGATGCCATGTTGTAGTTAGTTTTAACATTCTGCCATCCCTGACATGCTAAAGCCATCAATGAAAGCAGAGAGATAGAGTAAAACAAGGTCATTCAAACAAAAAAATAACCTTAAAGATGGAATGAATTAAGAGCAAATAAAGTTTATTTTCCTTGTTTTGTTGTTGGCCCGAGTAAGCTTTAAACCAGATGTGTGCATTAATAGCCAGAAGTGGGATTAGTGGAAAGCACAAACCTATAAATCAAGAGTAGCATTTGCTATGGGATGTTTTCTCATAGCGGGTGGGGGTGTTAACCCATCTGTTAGACATTTTCCCATTTGCTGTGATTCCATGCTCTGTTATTGGCAGTGACTGGGAGAAAAAATGTGGGCGTCCAGATATTAGTCAACAAGGAACTGTAGTCAATCGGGTTGAAGCATACTGCTGATTGTTTGAGTGGCAAAACAAGAGTTCAATATCACAGAAGGACATGTGTCCCAAAAAGATAGACGAATTAATAATAGGTGATGAACTTTTCAATGAATATTGTATGAGATATGTGGTTTTGAACCAAGAGCAGACCACCGCTGGGCTGGAGACCCCCTGTTAGAGGCTTGGGTGGGCCTGTAGGGCAATAGAGCAATGCCCTAAGGTCCGAACCAATGGGCTAGTGTGGTCAGATTTTTGGTCCAGGGTGGGCCAGTTTGATGACTTAGAGCACGCTGCAGATACGTTTTGTTGAGATAGTTAGGTACATTGCTATGCTAGGAAGTGAGAAAATCAATATAGTTTGTGAATATAGTGTTTATGGAAAATTCTGCCAAGACAAAGTTTGGAAGTTCAATAGAAGTTCCATAAAGAACAGTAGGTAATGTGGTGCAGTTCCCTATGAGCCAACATAGACCTGTTGGTTGCATGTGCTTATGTTTTGCCCTTTATCAGGATTTCTCAAGGCATTGGATTGCATAAATGATTGCTGTGTACAATTGACATTGGTGTACCAATTACAGTAGTTAGGTCTTTGGTTGTTATTCTGTTGTCCAATCGTTACATTTATATTGTGGTTTAAAAATTGCTGATTTTGTACCTCTAATAGCACATTATTCATGCATTTCATTGTGTCAAAAGTAGTTCAGTACATCTCTGTCAGTTTACAATTACTGATTAAATACATCTCATAGTACAATAGTCATGCATTTTTAGTACATATTATTCTATTCTTTTGTGACATCCATATAGTTATAGATCTCAAATGCTGGAACAAAGTCTAGATCTTTCCCAACCTACCTGAAGCCCTGCTTCTTCACCCCCCTTCAATGCTCCCCCCGATAGAGCCTTAACCATCAACTCTTTTGACTCCTGGCTTAATGACTCACTAATTCCTCTCACCCCCTCGCGCCCTGCTTCCTAACGCAATGGACCGTCCCCTAAATTTTTCACGCCCCAGCTGAGGAATGCCAAAAAACAAAATAACTCTCTTGAACGCAAATGGCGAGCATCTAAAACCTCAGCAGATCCATGTTCGCCCTGCACCACCGTAATTACTGAAATCCAAAAGGCAAAAAAGCCTATTACAATTAACAAATTCTCAACTGTGGCAACCACAACAAAGAACTCCACAGAATGATATCAGAATTTGTCAAACCCACTTGCACTTCTACCCAATCCACACCCTCTAAATCACTCTGCAACTCCCTCTCCCTTCACTTTTACAACACTGCTCTTGACAGGACGACATCCCTTAACGCCAAACTGTCCTCCCTCTCTCCCCTCCCACCACTGACCCCTCCTGATCCCATTCCCCCGACACCCGATCTCCCTACCTTCGATTCCTTCAAACCCCGCTCCAGAGATGAGTTCCTTGACCTACTATTTGCCAGCAAACCCTCTGGTTCGCCCCTCGACCTCTGCCCTGCCTCTGTCCTGAAAGAAATATTCTCGTCTACCTGCGCAGGAGAACATGCAAAAGCCATACTAAATGACTCGCTCGTCTTCAAAATAGCACATGCCAAGCCTCTTCTTAAAAAGGCATCCCTCGACCCGCTTGACCCCAAAAACTACAGACCAATCTCCAACACGAGATTTCTAGCGAAACTCATCGACCAGACAGCATACTCCATGTTCAAAGCCTTGGTAGAATCCAACGGTCTCATCGACCCCGCACAATCAGGCTTCAGACCGCGACATGGAACAGAAAGCATTTTTTTGTTTGTTTGGTACTTTTAGACTGAGTGCTCTCAGTGCTGAATTGAAACATTTGTAATTCCAAGTGGTTCTCTCTGCAAATACCTGTTGTCAACCATTTGTGTCTTCATAACTGACCATGTATGCATGACCTAACTTGCACTTTAGATCTACCTGTAAAAAACTACTGTCAACCATTGTGTGCCTTTTATAACTGATTATGTTTGCATGACCCTTGTGAAATCCAAGATATGTGCGAAGATGCCTTAGGGCCAGGCGTGCTATATAAATAAAGAAATGCAATACAATACAATACAATACCCATGTAACACGTTGCGGTAGGCAAACTGATTCATTATTTTTTCTCAAACTAGGTTTTGATTTCCACAGATCCCTGCGTATTAGATATGGGAAGGGTTTACTGTATAGAATTGCTTGAGACACTTGGGCAGTTCTATCCACAGGCCAAATCAGGTTCAATCAAACACAAAAATGGGTGGTGCAACAGAAGGTAGATCAATTGCTGGTCAAAAAGGCAATAGAGGAATGGAGAACGGTTCTGTCCAATCTTCTTGGTTTGAAATGCCAATGCTTGTTTTTAGAATATCTGATCTCTAAGGGCATTTCAACTTCTAAGGAGCTCGTCTTCCACCAAGCTGCTCCCACTTGGCCTTGCTTGATGGTGTCCTCCTTCTGTGCACTTCCTGTCCCAGCAAGTTACAGGAAGTGGTATCTTCTGTCTGTGGCATAACACAATATTAGTGATCCGCCTGAGTAATGTGTCCACAGACATGCAGAGGCCTTGGGATTTTCTGGGTCCCCATATGTTTGTAGGCACCCCTGCACCACAGGGCCATCAGGGGGTGTCTATTGTCCATCCTTTCTGATAGCTGAGTTAAACTCTTGTTAATGTAATCTGTATTCACACTGCTGGACACATACTCAAGTCTGAGAAGGTCAAATTACTTTTTCAGTCCTATAGAATTGATCAACTGTGTACAACTGAAATGGCCAAAACTGACACAGGCACTGTGAAACAGAGTGACATTAATTAGATAACATTAGAATTTATTATCATGTATGTTCATTTTTCCCATGGCCTGTGGACAGTGCCTTTGAATATTGTATGAATTGGAGCAATGAGTTGTAGATAAAAATCAGTTCTAGCCCGGAGGCACAGCTCTGTAGTAATGGGTCTAGAAGTCGTATTTTACTAGGCCAGTACTTCCGAGCCCAAAGGCGATCACAGTGATGATGTGTGTGGATGGGAATATTTTCAGTGTGTCTGAACTGGGCTACAGTCTTATAATGGCTGGGTATCTCGTGGCATTCTGCAGAGATCATGGCCTCTGACCATAGAAAGAAGCATAACTTACTTATCAAATCAGCAGTTTAAGATCTAGCATTGACCTTGTTCGGGAGGAGGATATGTTTTTTATGAACAGAACAACAGAGCATGTAAAGCTGGTGAGAACTTGAGGTAATGATCACTGAAATAAAACAGCCTGAGACAGTTTGAAGTTTGAAGTTTGGTTTATTTGTAAAGCGCACCAGGCCCGGGCGCATATTCTTAGGTAAAGGTTACAACAAAAGTATACAAAAATACCAAATTTACAAGTTATACACCTATACAAATTTAAAGTTTATGATCGATACAGTGTGGCATATGTACACAGATAGGATATATTGCAGGTAGAGAGCCGGGCTAGTGTGAGGAACCTTATGCTTTCTGGGAGAACAGCCAAGCTTTGGCGTTGTTCTTCAACGTTAGGAACGAAGGTTCAATTCTTATGTGGGTTGGCAGAGTGTTCCACAGTTTGGAAGCTAGGACAGGGAAGCTCACACCACCCGCTTTTTGGAGTTTAAATCTGGGCAGGGTTAGGCTGTGAATATGGGCTGATCTGGTGGGGCGGGAAGAGGAATGAAGTGCGAGACACGAAGAGAGGTAAGGAGGGGCATTGTTGTTCAGGCATTTGTGAGTCAAAGCTAACATTTTCAGGGCAATTCTTTGTTTTACCGGGAGCCAACGTAAGTCGGATCTGATGATGGAGATATGGGACCATCTAGGGATATTGAGAGCTTCCCTTATGGCATTATTTTGAATAGTTTGAAGTTTATTGAGGTTGGACTGACTAGTCCCTAGGTAGAGGGCACTACAGTAATCGATTTTGGACATGATGAGTGTTCTAGCCAAAGTAGTGCAGTTGTGAGGGTTCAGGAATGCTCTGCAAGCAGTGATAAGTTTGCATGCATAGGCCAAGGCCGACCTAACAGCATTTGCTTGTCTGTTCAGGGAAAGGGTGGAGTCCAGATAAACGCCTAAGGTTTTGGTGTCTTTGGAGACCTTGATGACATTGCTGTCAATAGTGAAGGCCTTATAGGTTTGGTCAAGTTTGTTAAGACGATAGGTGGATCCTAGTAGTAAGAGCTCCGTCTTATCGCCGTTGAGGCAAAGTTCATGTTGCGCCATCCAGGCCTGGAAGACCAAGTAGACATCATTCAAGTCTTTAGTATCGACTGTGTAGTCACCAGTAATGGGATTGAGTATCTGGGTGTCATCCGCGTAATTGTTATAGGATACACCCAGATAGTCAAACACATCGAAAAGTGGCTTGGTGAACACATTGTACAGTGTAGGCGATACACAAGAGCCTTGAGGGCCGCTGCAAAGAATGGGAGAGCGGTCTGCCGATGCTGAGGATGAGAAGACCCGCATAGATCTGTTACTGAGGAACGAGTGGATCCAGGCATTGGCAGAGTCAGAGAAGTATGCAGCGGATTTGAGATGTTGGCAAAGTATTTGGTGGTTGACCAAATCGAATGCCGCGGGGAGGTCAAGGAGAAGGAGTAGCGCTAGCTTCCCACTGTCCTTTAGTGTCTCCATCTGGGTTTTCAGATCAATCAGGGCTGATTCGGTGCCGTGATTGGGGCGGAAGCCTGATTGTCTTAGCCCCAGGAGTTTGTTGGACTCAAGGTAGTTTTGGATCTGCAGGTAAACTGCGCAATCAAGAATCTTAAGCAGGAACGGGACCGTAGTGATTGGTCTGAAGTTAGTCGGGATGTTGGGGTCAAGGGACTTTTTTTGAGTAGTGGGATTACCCACGCATCCTTGAGGTTGTCAGTTACTGTACCCGTTTTGAAGGAGGCATTTATGAAGGATGTGATGAAAGGGGCAAGGTGGTGCGAGGCTTCCTTAATGATAGGAGCCGGGCAAGGGTCACCTTGGCAGTTAGATGGTTTGAGGTTGTTTATGATTCCTTCTACTTCAAGGGTGGTAAGAGGGGAGAAGGCGAATGGTTTAACGGCGGGGTTGGCTTGGTGTTGGGTGCTAGGTGTAGAAGTGGACAATGGTTGGTTCGACTGTAACAGCTTTTGTTTATCTCTGATTTTAGTTTGGAGGGTGGCAACTTTACCTAGGAGTGCTGTCTGAATATTTGTGCACCAGTTACTGTCTTTAGGACAGGAGTCAGGGGGGGCTGCATGTGTCTCAAGTTCCTTGAGAATTTTGAATAATTCCTTCGTATTTGATTGTGCTGACGTGATGCGGTTGTTGTATGAATCTTTTTTGGCCTGGAATAGAGCTTCTTTATAGTTAAGGGTGGCTAATAGGAGGCTGCCCTTGTGGGTGTCAGAAGGGTGACTTTTCCAGCGTGCCTCTGCACTGCGTTTCTCTTTGCGTAGCACTCTGAGCTGTGGTGTGAACCACGAGTTTATGTGCGCATGGTGTTTGGGTCTTCTAAGTATGAGTGGGGCGATGGAGTTTATGGCTGTGGGAACTGAATCGTTGTAGATGTTGGGTAAGATAGTGGAGTCCGAGCAGGAGTCAGTGGCATTATTGAGGGTGGGGAGGATGAGGGAGAGTAGCTTTTCAGCAGTTATGTTCTTTTTGTTTCTGGTGAGGGTAGCTGGGGTGACAGTAGGCGTTGGTAGCAAGGCTGCTTCAATGCTGAAAGTGATAATGTGGTGATCCGACCAAACGCAAGGGGCGTTCGAGAGTAGGCGGATGTTGCAGTTGGTGTCGCTGAGCCAGTCTAAGGCTCGCCCTTTGATGTGGGTAGGTGCTTGTATGTGGTGAGATAAACCTAGATCTGTTAAGGTGTTGGCAAGATCGAGGGCCGCTGGGTCATTGGGATATTGGTAACCTAAATTAAGGTCACCGGGGATAATAGTTTGCGAGTTTGTTTTCGCTTTGTCTAGTACTAGAGCCGTGATGTCATCCACAAAGAAAGTGGGGGGACCTGGTGGTCTGTATATTAAGTGGATAGTGGCCGTTTGGTTGGCTGATAAAGTGAGTTTGGCAGAGAGTAGCTCAGCGTATTCCATCTTAGTGCTCGGTAGAGTTCTAAGTCCTAGTGAGTTTTTGTAGATGAATGTGATTCCTCCACCTCTGAAGGTACGGTCGCATCTGGTGGTGGAATAGTTTGGTGGGATAGCCAATGAGAGAGCCAGGCCGGAGGCAGGGTGCAACCACGTCTCAGAGATGGCGATGAAGTCAAGCACCTGAGTCTTGATGAGATCAGCAATGTCTAAGACGTGAGCTGCTAGGGACCGTGCATTAATCATGGTGGCCTTGATCAGGCCAGCGCTGCTTGACCTTGCCTTAATCGGACTGGTGTTGCCTGAAGCGGCAATGTTGATCTGAAGTCCTTGGGGCATGGGTAAGGTCAAGGTTTGGGGGGGCAAGCTAGGCTTCAGGGTTTTCAGAGGTACGCTAGGGTACATGAGGTGACCCTTCTTGCCCATAAGTCTAGAACCTAGACTTAGGTTTCTTAGGGTGGTAACGCAAGGTTGATTGGGTGTAAGTTTTTTAGTGAAGTGGTCGAGCCATAAGGCCGGAGCATTAAGGTAGATGTTAGGGTACTGGGGAACAGTGCTAGGGTTGGTGTCAACACGTCTGCAGGTATAACGCTCACCTGATATCCACAGGGATGTCACTCAGCCGGTCCGGACTTCCGACCACTTCGAACCCTTCCCTGGACTTGCTCAACCAAGCACTGGGCCTGAAACACAGTATTATCAGAGGTCAATTCCCTATTGGTCTTCCTTGTCTGGCCCCCCTTTTCTTCCCTGAGTCCCAACCTTCCCCCGGACCTTTCCTCACCTTGTTTTTTGATGTGGGGCGCTCTGCGTCCTGCCTTCGATGCAGGGATGTGTTGGGTGATGCGGGCTGGAGGGTGCCTAGTTGCTTCACTTGCAAGGGCCCGGCAGACGGGGCTTGCTGCAGCTTCAGCCCGACCGGTAATTGGAATGAGTCTTACAAAAGTTCTGATGGCTCTAGTCCCTTTAATACTGTGTCTTTCTTTCCTTAGGTGATGAAGGTCTTGAGGATGGTGATGTGCTGCTGAAGTAAGTAGGAATGCGGAGCGTAATGCTTATTGGCTTCCTTAGCACTAACCAATGTTCGTCTTTTCCGTGTCCTTTTAGGTGCCGCAGTAACCCAGCATGGAAGCGAGCTGAGGAAATGAGCTGCGGTGAGAAAGCGCGATGTGCGGCGCCTCTTAAATGTTTTGCGCTAACCTGATGTGTCTTTTCCCCTTTTTCAGATTGGCAGGATGCTCCGGAGCAGAAGTTGTCCGATCGACGGGAGTTCAGGTAAGGATTAAACTCTATTTGCAAATTCGAGAGAGCTAAGTATTGCAGAATCCTTACTAATGTCTTTTCTTCTATTCTTCTCCCCTTTGGTAGGGCACGGCGTGCCGAGATGGAGATGACTCTGCCCTAGGAATCTGCAAGACTGGGAAGAGCTGGACAGAAGTTGGATGCTCTTCGAGGTGAGTATTGGCAACAAAGTTCTTATTCTTGCAGGTGCGCTGGCGCTGAAGAAAGAAGTGGGCCTCTTCAGGAGATCCGAGCACGGTGAGTGTCACGCTGCAGGTGCAGAGAAACGCAAAGCATGTTTCTCAGGCCGGGTGTGGTTTAAGTAGTCTGTAGGTATCCCAGGTATCCCTGGGCTGAGCCACACAACCGAAAGACTAGACCTCTCATCCAGTTCAAGGAACTCAATTACATGGGGGCATCCATTGCCCCATAATACATTGCAAGTCCAATACTAAGTGGATCTCAGGACTGTGTGTGAGCTTGGTGCCAAAGGTGCCAAGTCTGAGTCCAAGTAGGTGTCTGGGGAGATGGAGAGGCCCTTAGGGGCCGAATAGGTGGCCGTGACCTGGCTCTAGACTGATATGCCGGGGGGCTGGGGGCAGGAATCGTGACAGCAGGTAGGGGCCATAGTTGCAGTGTGCAGAGTGGTGGGTGTCACTGTGTTGGGAGATGGTATAAAGAGCACGCAGCTGGATGCCCACATTACAAAGAGTATTCTTAATAGTGGGAGGAGGATGTTTTGGGTGGGTAGGCGTTGCAACATGATACTAGAATATGGTGTGGATAGGGCACCAGACTGATGTAGTGATGTAGCGTTCGCTAAATGGACAATGCAAGTACAATGAGGCTAAAGTTGGCGGGCTCTACAGGCTACACAGTGCAGAGTGCACTAACGCTAAAGACGAATGTCAGGCACGTCAGGATAGGCAGAGTAGAATACACCGGTGCTAGGATCGGTTTTGGGCATGCCTGGAAAGCAATGCAGATTGCACCAAGGTTGATGTTAATTGAAAGGCTCAGCAGTGCAGAATAACAGAACAGTGCACAATAGCAAGGCTAGAACAAGAGCGCAACTCAGCGGGCTAAAAAGCAGTGCAGAATGCAACATGGCTAGATTCGAATGTGGGTACAACAGGGTAAAAACAGTGCAAAATGCAGCACGGCTAGATTCGAATATGGGCATAAAAAGGTAATACAATGCAATGCAGCACGGCTAGATTTGAATGTGGGCACAACAGGGTAAAACAGTGCAAAATGCAGCGCAGCTAGGTTTGAATGTGGGCGCAACAGGGTAAAACAGTGCAGAATGCAGCATGGCTAGGTTTGAATGTGGGCACAACAGGGTAAAACAGTGCAAAATGCAACGCGGCTAGGTTTGAATGTGGGCACAACAGGGTAAAACAGTGCAGAATGCAGCGCGGCTAGGTTTGAATATGGGCACAGCAGGGTAAAACAGTGCAAAATGCAGCGCGGCTAGGTTTGAATGTGGGCACAACATGGTAAAACAGTGCAAAATGCAGCGCGGCTAGGTTTGAATGTGGGCACAACGGGGTAAAACAGTGCAATGCAGCACAGCTAGATTCGAATGTGGGCACAACATGGTAAAACAGTGCAGAGTGCAACAAAGCTGAATTTGAGTGTAAGATCAATGGGCTTAGCAATGCGGAGTACAGCCAGGGTAAATGTCAGTTGTACCGGTGCATCAGGATAGTCAATGCAAGGCGCAGCAAGCCAGGAGATCAAGTACAAAGTAATGGTGAGGGTAGTGAAGTAGGATCTGGCCGGTGGGTGAGAACCTGCGGCTTTGGTGGGTGGCGAGGGGAGGCAGTAGCAGACTCGGTAAAGTACTGGGCTGCTGAGAAGTGATTAGCAGGTCACGGGGTCACAGAGGATTAATGATGTTATTGCAAGGTAGGTAGGGTGGTAGTTACCTAGCGCAGGATGGTTGCAGGCAGGAACATTGGTAGTTATGCATTCTGCAGCTATTTGGGTACAGGGACGACGCCTGGCGCCGGCTGCGCTCGGTCAGCTCAGTCAGAGCCAGGCCTTCTTTGCATCGCCTTACTTCCGGCTGCCGGCTCCGCCTGTCGGCGAATCACGTTGCTGTTTAGAGCAGTGTATTTGCCAATCAGATACCGGCTAGAGGCCTGGTGAAGGCAGGCATGAGTGGGGACACGGCAAGCAGGGCCGGCGGCCATTTTGGAATATGGGAGCACTTCGAGTGCACCAATGGTGGCAATTTGTGATAAAAGGATGGCGAGCCCTCGCTCTAAAACGGAGCTTAAAGGTGAGCAGACAAAGAATGGTGCGGTAAATGCATTCCATGCAGGAAATACTGATGCAAATTGTAGGGGGCACAGAGGGGCTTAAGGACAGCTGACTGTGAGTGCTAAACTTAGCTTACATCCTGTGAGGCTTGTTGGGGTGCTCCTCCAGCAGTACACCACAGCGCTGGGGAGTACCTGCTCCTGAAGACATCGACTACAGTAGAATGCAAAATATAGAGGGTGTAAATACCATCATTCTATGATTTGCCATCAGGCACCAGGGGTCAGGAGATGCAGTTGCAAAAGGGCAGGTGACAATGCTACATGTGTTGTTTTTTTACTTCTGTAGGCTTGAGAACCCTGGATAAGAGATAAAAGTTGAGAAGGAGTGGTTCAGGAGGCCAAACCTTGGCTAGAGCAAATCTCTAAGGAACTAACAGGTTCTCAAAGAGTTTCACTTTGTTGTACGCCCGACTCAGAGAGATCTGCATACATTTGGCTTTCGAAGACTGATATTGGAACTCTGGTAACAAGAGTGTAGAGCAAGCTGAGGGATTGGTCTATGTCAAGCATAGAAAGCGAACCAAGAAGGGGAACCCTAGCCTCATTAGGTGGGAGGTGGAGACAGAAGGGACTGTAAGCGCATGTCATCCAGCGATTCTTACACGGATTGCTGTTTAGCATTGGGACAAACAAGGGCAAATTCAGTCTTGGTGGTCTTCAGTTTGAGGTAGGCTTTTGACATTCATGTTTGGGTAGTAGCCAGGGATTTGCATTTGTAAGCAATGTACTGTGGGCGTCTGACCTTAAGGTACAGCTAAGTGTTGTCAGCGCACTGATGGATGGCTATGTTGAGGTCATTTAGGAGAATTCCAAAGGATTCCAGTTATAGAATGAGGATGATTGCGGGGAGGATGGACATTTTGCAGACCCCGCGCATGACTGGGAGTCAGTTGAGATCTGATTAATCCCATTTTTACAGCCTGAGGTCTACTAGATAGGTAGGATGCAAAACATTTTAGGACAGTTCCGGAAATGCTAATCTTTTCAATGAGCAGGTAGAGTAGTGTTAGTGGGTCATAATTATCAAAAGCAGGCAAGAGGTTGTCTAAGAAGAGTAGGAGACACAGGTCTCTGTGTCAGTTATTGCCAGTGAATCAGCCCCATTTGGATGGTTGTAGTGTTGGTGGTCATTTGGGGCGAAAGCAAGACTGGTAATTGGCGAGGAGGCCAGGCCATTCAGTTTTGACAAGTAATTGGATTGCAACTACTTTCTTGAAAAGCTTTCCAATGAATGGGAAGCTTGTGATGGGCCTGTAGTCTGCTAGGTCCTCTGGGTCATGCCAGGGGTTTCTAAAAACGGGTTTATGAGATCTGTCTTCAATGCATCTGGTAATGCATCATTCACAAAATCACTGAACCTAGACTAGTGGGCTGTTGTACTGTGGGATGCTGGATGGAAGTTGTTTGTGTCTTATACCCACACCCATTTTAAGAACTTGATACCTGGGCATGTTTTTCTTTTAGTCTCAGATTTGCCTATGCTGAGGCAGAGTGTTCTTCGTCCATCCAATAACCTCCTAACCCATGCATGACTTAAGGAACATGTACGCCTCAAGAGAGTCTTTGAAGACCTGATCCAGGGAAAGAGTGCAGTGTCCCCAACAGTAGTCTTTACAGTGGAAATTATATTTGGGAGGGTCTGGCAGTCTAAGGCGGTCACAATTGCTCATCCAGTAAAGTCTTGAGCATTGCAGCTGAGCCAGGGGGCGGGAGGAACCGACCTCTCCACCTTTCCTTTTCTTGCTATCACTGGCCCATTTTCTGCGTGATCTGTAATAAGAGCATTGTTTATGTGCTTAAGAGATATTCTACTTCTCTTTTCATTTTGACTGTTTATTTTTATTTATTTATTTGTAGGGCACAGAAGCCTGCAGGCATCAGGGCGGCAAACACAAACACAGGAAACAGCAACAAAAAAGACAGGACAGGTGACCAACGTGGGCACGAGAGTCAGAAGCGGGCGGGTTCTGTTTCAGAGAGGCATCGCTGTAGAGAACATTAGTTACATTCTCATTACAGCCAATATTTTGTGTTTAATGGGGCTCATTTTCGAGTTCCTCATCATTTAGACTTAGGGAGCCTGTTTGAACCTTTGTGGACGGTCTAAAGTGGAGGTGTGCTTGCATTTACAGATCCCATTTGCACACTGTTGTGAAAAATGGGTAAACGCTGTCTGCCATTTATGCATGGCCGGCAGCGTTTACATGGATTCCATGGAATCTGCCTTCTTTTTGCTAACGTAAACAAAGCAGGCGGATTCCAAAGAACTCCATAGCATTTTTCATGCGGACATAAACGCTGGAGTATTTGAATGGGAGACAGGAAGAGTGAGGCAGAATCTTGAATTATGATCCGTACCCCCTCTTCTGCATGCAAATGAATGAAAATATGGCATGGCAAGAAATACATGCGTACAATGTTTACACATGCATTGCACGCTACGCCTCCGCGAACATGAGCCCACATTGTTTTGTTTTTTCTGATCTTCGTTATGTTTTCTAATAGCCGTGCAATGCAATGCACTGTTGCTTGACCTGCTTAGTAAGTATTTTACAGGCCCTGATCTGTATTCTCTAAAAAACAAATCCCTTTTTAAGGGTTATATCCCCGTTCAGCTGTTTTTCAAAGCGAACAACAAACATTAACTCTTCTTAAGATGATGCATTTATGAGGGAAACTAATATTTTATTTTTATTTGTGGCTAGTAACTTCCGGTTCAGGGCCCCATGTAAGCGGTTACCTTTCTCAGGTAGGTATGCTGCAGCTGAAACAGAACCGTAATTTAAAGGGAAGATACGTCTGCTTATATATCATATCCTGCGAAGGGTACTCGCGAGCGATGCTAACTGAGGAAATGAGCAAACCTTGCCTGCATCTTGCATTGGTTCAGATTACATTTTACAAAAAGGAAACGCATGTGTTGTTTCCGTGTAAACACATCCTGGAGTGCAACCCTCAATTTCTTGAAAGTGAGCTGGTGCCCAACAGCCTGCTCTGATCTCTGCTCCTCTTCCATCCACGCGACATTTCTTTGTAAATCTCGGGCAGAGTGACAGGCCTCTCTTTTAATACACAAAAGCATAAATAATGCCATCCATCAGAACTGTCGCTCAGAAAGATAGATTACTACTTGCCCCGGCCCCCAAATGACACAAAAGCGAAAGTTGGAATCTGTCTTTTTTTTTCTTTTTCGTTTTTTTTTTTCCCTGCGTTTATTCGCAGGACTGCTTGATTCTGATTAATGGTGCTGTCAGGGTGGGATTCCAGTTCCCCCGGATAATGAGTCAGGAATGTATCCCCTGTCACAAACACGGCAGATGTCAGGGCCAGAAGGGCTCAGGAATGCCAGAAACAATATACAGTTTCTTCGCAGTCCCCTGACAGGCCAATATGCTGCGGAAAGCCTAATCTATGTAGACAAAATGCAGGCCGGGGCGAGGCAGAGCGCCGGGGCTGAGCTGCGAGGCAGCCCTGGAGAAACCCTGCAGGCCGCTCCCGCTCGGGGCGTGGGTGTAATGGATGTGAACGGAGGGACTCGAGCCCAGCACCTAGCTGTGCTAACAAGAGTAGGCCCCCGACACTTTCACTTCATTAAGCTGCACTTCGGCTCATTATGGAATGGACTCGAACAAGGCATGGGGCCTCGGCAGCTTTAATGGCTTGATTAGGTTATTCACTCATCTCCATTGCCTCGCGCTGAGGCTGCAGTACCTGAGCTGCGCGCGGCCCTGAGAGGAGAGCGCGAGGCTGGCTGTGCCTGGCAGCAATTAGTGCCCCACGCACCGTACACATGTTAGGCCGCCCCATTTTGTCAGCCGCCCAAAGCGATGAACGCGAAGTGGAGATCGCGAGAGAGAGAGAGACTGAGAGAGGGAGAGCAAGCCGGCAGGAGCAAAGACATTCAAACTAACATGTTGAGACTGAGAAGAGATTGTGAGCAATTGGGACACACTACTTACAACCGAAGAAAATACCTTATATGTAAACGGGCCCTATTACCCCACACACTTTCCTCATCCCAGTCATCAACAACTGCGTGCCACTGTCAACATTTCTGCAGGAATACTTTTAAAGCATGCATATGTGGATGTATGAGCTTTATAAAGTGTCAACCAAGCTGGGGAAAAAATCAAGCACTGTACAAAGAATCTTAGCATTTTCACTTCATAATACTGTGGGGTGTGACTCCTCATCTTCCTACCCCTTCGTAGCGCCGACACTCTCAGTGGGGGCACGTCTTCATCCGCTGCTCACACACACCCCGGCTTGCCCCCTTTCCTTAACCGCTACCCTCCTCCCTTGGAGCCCAACTCCCCACAGCCCCAATGAGAGGCATGACCAGTTGACTGAGTGGGAGAAAAATTGCCACAGCAAACTTTAATACATATATAAAGTCAGGAGTTAACTTCCAGGTGTTCTGTTTCGCCACTACCCTCAGGATTCTGCGCAGAGGAATAGCATCCTTGTCCCCCCGCCCTTTCCGGGTCCTTGCGGACCCGTCGCGGGTGCCCCGTCCCTCCTTAACAGTCCCTTTCTACCCTTTTTTCATTTTAATTTTATTTTTATTTTCATTTCATTTTCTTTTCCCATCTCTATTTAAGTACATTTTTCTTTTCATTTCCATTTCGTTATCACTTGTCCCCTTTGGCTCCTTTTTTAGGATGCGTCTCTATTTTCCATTTCATTTCCATTTCATCATCACTTGTCCGCATTGGCTCCTTTCTTAGAATGTGTCTCTTTCCCCCGTCATGCTTCCCTTTCCCCTGAATTCCCTCTTCTTCCCCGCTTCCCCTTTTTCCCTTGGTGGTCTCTCTATTCCTTGCCAAGTTTCCCTGCCCCCAAAGATCTTCCCATAGCCTGTATTGCCATGAACCCCCCCACCCCTTCTGTTGAAACCCCGGGCTGCCCAAGCTCCCACCGCCTTAGCTGTCCCATCCCCAGGTCCCTCCTTCCCCTTCACGCCCTCATGTCCGTACAAGCCCCATCCAAATCTACTTTCACCCCGCCCAACGGCCTTCCTTCCCACCCCCTTACTACCCCCCTCTCTGACCCATAGTCCCAGGCAGTTCCCCTCCCCCCAACTTTGCCAACCTACTTGCCAGAGCCCCGTTTACTCTAAATCCTTTCATTCCTCCCCCCTCCCCCCTTGTCATCTTCATTGTTACTCTCCATTTTCTTTTCCATCGATGCACTTCCAATTTTCCCCCACCCATGTTTGGAGTTGGAAGGTCTTCCAAGCCCCCTAACCCTCCCCTTTAACATGGGCCTCCCCTGAGTCTAATACTCCTGGGCACCGTTCATAATAAACTGATGACTGTGCAGTTCCCTTGTGGTATCCACCAGTACTTTCTAACGGGAACCCCCTGTAACATCCGCTGGGCGTCTCTGACTGAAACGCATCACTGCGACCAGTGCCTCCGCCACGACTCACTGCTGGCAACCAGCGGCCGTGAGTTCCGCCTCAGGCACCTGGTTTCCTTGTGCTGTATAGAAACGCTGCTAAACTCCAAACACTATTCTTCTGCCCCCATTCATTCTGTTATCAACAGATAAGCTTGCCCTTCGGACTCCACCAGTGGCGTGATGATTTGTGCTGGGGATCCCTGTCCCCGACTGTCACCCTTGCGTGACAGCGTTCCTTGTCGACTCTGCTCCATTATGTCTGAGCTCCTTGACAGGAGGGCCAACTGCCCAGCCAGTGGGGTGCTGGAGTGATGCTCGCCTTGACCGTTTGGTTCCTTTTGTAGGAGTCCCCCCCTCTCCGACCAGGGGAGTGTGTGTTGAGCCTCTCTCGGCCATTGTGATCGCTTCCAGGAGGGCCCTTGCTTGTAAGCAATGGCATAACTTCTTTAATTTATTTATTTGTATTTATTTATTTATTCAATTATTTATTTATATATTTTTTATTTTTTTATTTTACTTTTTTTATTTAACCTTTTCCTTTTCCATTATTCCATAAGTTTCCCCCGCACTACTCCTCCCCTTGCGCCCTAAATCCCCTGCCCCCATCATCCGGGTGTAATTTCTAACTAAAGTAAACTTAGTTTTTCTTCCATTTAATTCATATTACTTTGCTCTCCATTTTACATACTGCTTACAATTTTTTAAACCTCTTCACCTTTTTCATAATCTTGCTGTGAAGCCAACGCTTCCTTCTATATTCCTCCCCCATGTGTTCGCTCTTCCCCTCAACCACTGTCCTTTACAGCTCACCGTCACTCTGTGGTTTCCAGCCCCTTCCCTGAACCCCCCCTTTGCCCCACCTTGTTACGCCAGCCAGAGCACCCTTCCCCTGCAAGAGGGAGAGGGGGATCCAGCCTGCACACCCTACCTTAACCATAGCTTGCCTAGCCCAAAACCGTTTTGGCATAGCCTGATGTAGCAAACCTGCTTGCTGCCGTATCTGTTTTAGTGCGCTAATGACAGGCTAGTTCCCAGAAGTTTCTAATGTCAGGCCCACAAGTTGCGCCTGTGTTCCTCCGTTTTGTTTTGCTTCAAAAGCGGGCCTGTTGCCCCTGCATTCATGTCCTGAAATGCTCTGTGAATAGATGCTAGCATCCAGGCAACCTCAATGATGCCATTTGCCACCTTTCCAACTCTCATAGAGGCATATTGAACGAGTATCATAGGTGCGTACCAGACTGTCTGTCTTGGAGTGATACTTCATCCGAAATTAATTGGAAAGGTAATTTTCGGAGATGAATGCAAAGATATGTGAAATGGTTGCACGCAGGGCAGCGTAAAACTGAATTTGGATGTTGTAAGTGTCTGCATTGCAGTAATATGGAGTTCTCCTGCTCATTGTCTATTGGAATAAGTGAAAGGTGCATGTGGTGGGCTAATGTCTATGCTGGAAGGGAGGGACGGGATTGTGCCGGGATTCAGTCTGCTGTAATGGTGGAAAAAACCCAGCATGAACGTCATAGTGGGAAATTGCCATTTCTAATGGTGGAGTCCCCTTGCCAGTCCACTCCAGCCGGTTTTACAGCTTTGCCATTGTGGTAAGTATTGGGGCTGTGTCTCCTCTGGAGGGGAGAGCAGGGAAGGGCTTGTGGCCCTGGGTCCATTCTGTTTTGATTTCTGCCTGGGCCGGGTGCATATGGGTTAGACGTCAGTATGCAGCAGAAGAAACATGCTGCATTTAAATACCCCAAAACTTCCATAAATGAGCTGCTTTGAAAGAAAAACCTTGTATCCATTACTACCCCTCCTGCAGCCCGATGGCCACTATGTGCCTCTACCATTCCCTGTTTTATAAAACTCCTCGCCCTGCCGCGTGATCAAAATTTGCGCGCTTATTCCATCCAATTACTTAAACAATGGCACTTTGAAGCCGATAGTCAACCTTATCTAAACAAACCGCAACTTTAGCAGCTGTGAAACCTTTTGATGGCATTCAGAGCCCCTCCCCCTCCTACTAAAGCATTAAACGTACCCCGCAATTCCATACCTGTTATACCAACCCTGAGTGACCCCAGTATTTATTTATTTATTCACATTTGCTAAGCGCACATCCGCCCATAGGCATCGTGGCGCTGGTTACAGTGGTTACTCACGCTTAGTTACACATAAAAAAAAATACAGGACTGCGCAGGGGCACTGCTGCACATGTTACACAGGAGGGTCATACATACCCTAGAAATTAGCATGCTGGCATAGTAGTTGGTCTGTGGGATGTGACAGGTGTGGTAGAAGAATGTGCAGATTACGGGTGTTCTGTAGTGGGTACTAGTTGAATAGGGTAGTTTTGAGATTTTTCGGAAGGCATAGAGAGAATTTTCCGCTCTGAGGGCGGTGGGGAGCGCGTTCCATAGTTTAGGGGCAAGATGAGGGAAGCCTGTTCCTCCTGTTTTGGCCCTATTGATTCGGGGCACTGTGAGTTGGTTAGTGTATCCTGATCTGATGGGCCTTGTTGAGCATGTTCTGGATAGAGAGTCTGATAGGTAAGAGGGTGCCGAGAAGTTGATACATTTATGGGTGTTAGTAAGTATTTAGAAAGTGATAGTCTTTGACTGGGGGCCGATGGGCTGTTTTTCTTGCTTGTGTAATGTGTTCTCTTTTGGGTATGCTGAGAGCTGCTCTAAGAGCGTTGTTTTGGGTAGTTTGGAGTCTAGCTATGTTTTTTTTTGGAGGTGCCGGCTAAGAGGGCATTGCAGCAATCCAACTTGGCTCCCATAGTGTCCCTGTCAATAGTGAGGCAGTTGTCCTTGGTTAGAAAAGGCTTTATAACATTAATGAGTTTAGAACTCAGTGCGGAGGCTGAGACAATAGCACTAACTTGTTTGTCCATGGATAGTGTGGCATCAATGTGGACTCAGAGTGTTTTCACAGAGGATAGAACTGGGATGACACAATTCTCGATACTGAAGTTGAGATAGGTAGGACGTAATTTGGCTAAGGTAGCCTTTTGACCAAGAACGAGGATTTCTCTGTTTTATCCCCATTTAGGCAAAGCCATTCGTGGCCATCCAGGCTTGGATTGTAGAGTAGATTTGCTGAAGGGTTGTAGGGTCTTGGTGGTAGATCCCAGTAAGGGGAAGGAGCACCTGGGTATCATTGGCATAGTTTGTGTATCCAATTTATCAAAAAGAGGCTTTGTAAATAGGTTATACAGCATGGAGGCTGTACAGCAACCCTGTGGGACACCACATTGTATGATAGTGGGTTCTGCGTTGGCTATGTTTGAAAACACTTTCATAGCCCTGCCTTCTAAGAAGGAGGTGACCCATGTTGCTGCGTGATTGGAGAAGTGTGCAGCATGCGTGAGATTAGTGGTGAGGGTGTTGTGGTCAACCAGATCAAACGCTGCCGAGAGGTCAAGTAGCAGGAGAAGGGCAGGCTTACCTTTGTCAAGAATATTAGTGATTTGATTTTTTAGGTCTAATAAGGCGGTTTCAGTTCTGTGTCCTTTACGGAACCCTAACTGTCTCTTTCCTAGGATAGAGTTAGTTTCGAGGTACAGTTGGATTTGTCTGTGAGCGGCCTTATCAAGTATTTTGAGGAGGAACGGGACGGTTGTTATGGGTCGATAGTTATTAGGTTGAGATGGGTCTAGCATTGTTTTTTTTAAGAGCGGGCGCACCCAAGCCTCTTTGAGGCTATCAGGGACTATGCCTGTTTTGAATGATGCATTGATGAAGGCAGTGAGGATGGGAGCAAGTTGTTCAGCGCATTCTTTGATGATTTTAGGCGGGCATATATCGCCCTTGCATTGTGAAGGTTTGAGATTTATAACATCTGGTTCTGAGATTTCAGAAAATGAGAATTTGGGAAAGTTGATGTTTCTGGGTTCGTGGCGTTTCAGCTTGTGTCTGCTTTGCTTAGGCAAGGCTTTGTAGTGGCCTAAGATTTTGTGTTGGAGGAGGTCTATTTTTTTTAGCATAGCAGCGTGTATGCTGGTGCATCAAGTTTCATCTTTAATGATCTCGTCAGTACCTACAGTAAAAACATGCATTTCACTCATTGCCATAATACTCCAACTCACTGCCTTGACATGCGGCTAAATACATTTTACAGCAAAGCCCATGCATTTGATACACAAAATATTTCCTATTTTTGTTTATTTTTTTTTAATTAAAAGTTGTTTATAGTTTACACAATTTTAAACTTTTACAACATATCAAAACATTAGATACTAAAACAATATCTTTCCTATTAAAACACGGAACCATTGAAATGTGCTGCTCCATAGCTGTGGGAATGTACGATGATTCCCCTTGGTAAACATACCTTGGAAAACCCAAAGCGGTACTGAAACTGCATACACTTCAATTCAGCCTAAACTTTCCCATGCAGGCCGAGTGCCACATCTTTATAACTGTACCTGACAATGCGTTGCCCATACGAGGCTTGGCGCACAATGGTGACCCACTCGTTTATTAGCCGTAGTGCGCAGCACGGATAGCGGTGCATGCACGTAAACAACAAACGTTTACACCTCCTTAATCAAATGCCTAACCTAAACTGTACATGCTTCATCAAACGTTACCTGCATTCTCCACCATGGCGACACCTTACATGTGTGCCAACTGCACGTGTCTGAGCCGTGCAGCCAATTGAGCATTGCCCATAAAATGTTCCCACTCCTATGCCCCAACGCTGGCTGAATATCTGGCATAAAAGGCATACTTTCCTCCAGAATGCTGGCTGGTAACCTATATAACTCCTGCAACGCCCTGTTCCGGAACATGCCCAAACTTTACCACAATGTAAAGACAATAAATAATGTAGTCACGCGCATCCAGGTACGTCACACCATCACTACTATAGCCAGTCACCAAGCGGTTTACATTTTATACAATTAGAACAGTGTTAATCTTAAATTGATGCAACCCATTCCGTTGACCCCAAAACATTCCCCTCCTGTCTCCCTGCCTGTTTGCATTACGCCCTCTCCCGCCCATCTCAGCTGTGGGTGCATTAGCCAGACATACCTTGCATTTTGGACTTGTGGTCTGACTGGTAACGTGGATGGAACCACGCCACCACTGTTTCTAGGCACAGAAAACCACCTTTGCGTGCCGGTCCCCAGCTACTGAAACATATTGTGCTGCCTCCTGACTCGGAAAGGAGCCCCTGTCCCGGTAGACCTAACCTTTGTATAACAACCTGAAATGCCCCCCTCAGTATTACACCAGGCACCTAACTTGCTTGGGACTCCTTCTCCCAGCCACCCCTATGCCCCTCATGGTATCGGCACCCTGCCCCCGCCCTTAACAGGAACCCTCCTTACTGTTCACCAGGAGGTGCGCCACCTGAAAACTTGCATTTCCCCTTAGTTCCCAGACGTCCTTCCCCTCACCAAGAAAAGCCCACCGCCCCCTGCCCCCAACGTGGCCGAACCATTGAAACCCCCGTTGTCCAACGGAGCTGGTTAATGGCCCGCACCGCAGTTAAGCATCCATGCCCTTAAACAAGCCACTTGTGCAAGGCGGTTCCAGAACCCCATTGTAATGTAGTAAACCTTGTTAACACGCACATTACTGAATGACCATGACCCCAACCCGACACGAGCAGCCAAAAATGCCCCTTCCCATCCACTGCAACATTGCCCCAATTTTGTCTTTTACTGTACCTTAGTACTGCCGGGTGCCACACGGTAATACCCCATGCCTGTGGTACCCCTTTCCAGGGTCCTCAATGCAAGGTCAGTGCATCGTTCCCCCCGGACCTGAGACGGCACAACGCTCCCCTTTAAATGTATATAATTCTGGCCGCTCCCAAAACCACCTCTCGCTCCTTTGCTTCGCAGCCCCTCTGTTGCGCATTCTTTGATTTACTGCATGGCAGTTAATTTAAAAACCCATCCAGCCTCCGCCGGACGCTTCGGCAAACCCCCTCTCCCCCATGCTCCCAACCTAAGTCAATGCAAGGCAGCCCCTCTCACATGGTAACTATGTGCCCAAGCTGCAAGGTCAATTCACTGCCACGTCCACTGCCCCCAACCCGCAACTCTAAACCCCACTGCTTCATCAGGTACGCCCAGGGCTTTAAGTGGGGTAAGAAATCGAGGGGGGGCCCTCATTTGGGGGCGTGGCCTGTGGGAGGGGGGTGGCTTAAAAAGCACGCAAATCGTAGGGTATACACACAAATATATATAAATGTTATATATTTGTGTGCGTACCTTACTATGGTGTGTGTACTGTGCGAGCCATCTTTTCTAAACATAGAAATATGTTACATATTTCTACGTTTATAAAAGATGGCTTGCAAAGTACACAAACCATAGTAAAGTACGCACACAAATATATAACATTTATATATATTTGTGTGCCTACCCTACGGTTTGCCTAGTTTTCAGGCCATCTTTTTTTAAACATTTCAGGTTTATAAAAGATGGCATTGAAAGTACACAATTCAAGCCATCTTTTATAAAGCTTTGACTACGGACAAAATTGTCCGTCGGCAAAGCTTTATAAAAGATGGCTTCAAATGTGTACTTTCAAAACCATCTTTTATAAACCTCGAAATATGTCGAGGAATCCCCAGGTTCGCCGAGGGTTGAAGACGCCCGGCGACCTGGGGAAACAAAGGGACAGTCAGTAACTGCATCTGGTGACCTCTCGCGCGAGGGGTCACCAGATGCAGTTACTATGACTGACGGAAGTGGCAGCCAGTCACAGCGTAGCTGTGGCTGGCTGCCACTTCTGTCAGCTTGCCTGACTTCATTGCAGGTGCATCATCGGGATAATGCATCCCGCCAATGTTGTGGTAGGACGGGGGGCCCCGGCAGGGCCCCGGCTCAGTCCCACTTTTTGGAGACTGCCGGGGCCCGGCCCCGGCAGGCCCCGGCCCACTTTAAGCACTGGGTACGCCCACGACTACAACTGCACAAGCCGGGTGTACGTTGTTGTGTGCGCTCTCTGGTGCTGAGGATGCTTCCCGGAGCTCTTCCCGCCTGGTGCGGCGCCGGATCCCTCTCCGCCGCCGCCCCCCCCAATCGGGGCGCAAAAGTGAAACCAAGGGCGGGTGGGTTATTGGGGGTGCTAATCTGGAATCTTATGCTCATCTGGCTGAACAAAACAGCACCAAATGTGCACAGCTCCCCCAACCTGCCAATCTGTTTGTAGTGCCCTGGATGTCCCCCTTGATAGACGGACTCCGTGACCGGGCGCCCTCAGTTGCTAGCCCACCATCGGCCTGCCCCCACCTTCACCTCCATTTTCCTGCCCTGCCTTCTTCCGCTCCCCTGACGAGCTCCTAAAGGCGCACATGTAATGATAAAGGCCCAACGAGTTTCGCTACAAAACCTCCTTTCCCCCATAATCCAAATGCACTTCCTTCTATATTACCTCATGTTCTTGTCCCGACGCCAACAACGCATCTTAGTATCAGGAACCGGGTCCTCCTTCGCACCATCCAATGGAACCACAGCTCTTCCACCACAACACCAACCAGGAACAGCAGCAACCCAACAATACAAGGAGCCGGCGGAGAAGAAGCCTTCAATCTCTTTCCGGGCCCTTTTATAGGGGTCTGCGGCTATGGCGCGCTTCCCGCGTCACTGGCTGATGTGGTCACCCACCCCCCCCTCTGGGCGGTAACATGCGTGACCCCTCCCCCCCAACTCCATTCACCGCCGTGCCCAATGAGGATGTCGGCACTAAGGGGGGCCGCCGCCAAGAAGCCATTCTTTGAATGGCGTGGGAGCCCGTCATTTAAGGGATGAGCTATCCCCAATTCCTATGTGTCTTTTTTTCCTCGTTCAACCCCTGGCTGACGCAAGCTGAAGGAAAAGTGGGGCAATGTGGCAAAAGCAACGTGCACGCCAGGCTTATGTGGGTGCAAAGTGCCCATTAATGAATGTGAAAGACAACTGGCAGACATCTTGTGTTATGAGTGATTGGAACAGTGCCCGACATTAAGACTTCAACAGCTGATTATTGAGAAAGTAGAGAAAGCACTACTAAAGTGTTCGGTATCGAAAAAAGAGGCAGAATTCCTGACTATGGAAGAAAACACCCACATTCCCCAATTTTAAACTCTACCTAGCATTCATAAATCATTAGCGACACCTCTGGGTTGTCCAATTGTCTCTGGTGTGAGTTCTGTACTGGAACCCCTCTCAAGGTTTGCTGATGCATTTCTTCAACCAATGGTAAAAGGGATGACCTCCTATATACTGGATACAACACACATAATTAAAGTAGTAGATGACCTCAATTTCAATCCAGAGGTGGAACTACTATTGGGATTGGAAGCAGTAGCCCTGTACACTAGAATCCCACAAGGAGCGACAATCAGTATGTTGGAAAATGGCTGATGTTGAATTAGGCAGAGACTACCACACCAACATCCTTTATACTCGGATGTGCAGAAATAGCACTGACCGCGAACTGTTTCCATTTCAAGAATGCAAAAAAGGTAGCAAGCGCCCCCCTCTGGCATGATAACCTGTTCTGTGTTTTTTTCCCACTTTAAGAGTCTGCAGCCATCGCCTTTTGCTCACTGTACTTTTCACAAAGGAGTAACACCCATTTGCATATCAGTCTTTGTCCTGCCCACAACGACAGTCCAGCACTGAAATGCCAGGCAAACCTCCTTTGAACAAGAGTACCAACAGCAACCACATACACGTCTTTAAGCCTTCTTGGGCCTCATCAGTAAGGTGGAGCTGTGCCTCTCTGTGTACAATGAGCGAGGGGTCCACGTCTGGGTTCCCCCAGGTAAATTAGGGTGACCAACCCCAAGTTCCTTGCAAAAACATAAAAAAGGTAGCAGGCACCTCTTTCTAGATACAACATGGCATGATAAACTGTTCTTTATTTTTTTCCCACTTTGAAAGTCTGCATCCATCACATTTTGCTGACTCTGCTTTTCACAAAGGAGGAATAATCATTTGCATATCAGTCTTTGTCCCACCCAATAGGGCAGTCCAGCACTGAAATGCCAGGCACACCTTCTTTCAACAAGAGTACCAACAGCAACCCCATACACGTGTTTCAGCCTCTTTGGGCCTCATCAGTGAGGTAAAGCTGTGCCTCTCTTGAGTACAGTGAGCAAGGGGTCCACGTCTGGTTTCTGCCAGGTAACTTAGGGTGACCAACCCGAAATTCCTTGCAAAAATACAAAAAAGGTTTTTCCATTTCAACAAAGTATTTTTACGCCAGATCCATGGAAGGGAGATGGGGGGAACGCCGGCCCCAAGTGTAGCAAATCTCTATATGCAAGCTATTGAGGTGACTAGAGTCTATGGAGATGGCAACCTTTTTAAAAACCAGGTGGGCACATGGCGCCGGTATCTAGATGATATACTAGTGGTATGGAAAGGGAGTAAAGCTGAAGTTACAACATTTTGTGAATGGATTAGCACACAGGCAAGAACAAAGTGCTTTTTGTCAAAGCCAATACATAAGCCAACAGACAGCAATGCACTGTTGCATTACTGTTGCACTGTTGCATTACACAAGTTTCCACCCTCGCCATTTAAGAGATAACTTACCACTGGGGCAGTTTCTAAGGGTTGAAAATGAACAGCACATTGCGCCAGGATTACAAAAGGGAAGCTACAGACCTAAGAAGAAGGTTACACGTGAGAGGCTACCCGAGCGAATTGACAGCCAATGAAGAGGGCAAATAACAACAATTGGGAAGCCCTGTTGGAATATAAGGAAACATGACTTAAGAAAAACAAGGAAGATACATAGTTTTTTTGTGAATACCTACAATAACCTGTCTAAATAAATTGAGAAAATTGTGAACAAGAATTGGAGGATTTTGGAGAAAGGGAAATGTCCAATGGGCAAAACGATCATAGTCTTCAAGAGGAGTAAACATCTCAAGGACCAGACAACACGGAACAACATCAGCCTTGGAAGAGCGAGACAAAAGACATGAATTGAAACATGGGGCTTGATGCAGCTAAAGGGACAGTCACCCTGTGGTATGTGTACAAGTTGCCTACAGACAATTGGAAGCAGCGAGGTCGATTTTGGACTATGGAATCCCTGGAGGCAGAACAGTTTTACGAACTGTAATTCAAAAATGGTACTATATGGAATTTTGTGCCCTTCCAACAAACTGTATAAAGGTAAAACAGAGAGAAAGATATGAATCAGGGTGACGGAACACAAGAGCTGTATTAGAAATCAAGTATAGAATGCACCTTTGGTTGCCCACTGGATCGAAGATCGAATTTGTACATACTGTGGAGGAATTAAAGTGAATAGTTCTATACCAACTGAGGACAGGGGGGAATGACAACAACTGCGATAAAAGAAGGCTGTTGATGAAGGAACAGGAACTCATCGTCTTCACCCAAAGTGTTGAGAAAGGTTTCAACTAACAAATTGAGTGGTTTGAACATTAATAGAAACAATAACATAACTCACCATGGCATATGCCTGTGTGACAAAAAGTACAGGATGGCAGCAAAAATTTACAACCCCAGATGGTAACAAAACAAAGCAGGCTGATGTCAAGGTACTCAGGCCAAATTGAAAGATATTGTGGATGTTATCATGGAACTAACATTGGCAACCTAATAATAAGACCAATGCACCATATAAAAATGAGCACTTTTCTATACCAGCGAGACGAGTGAAATGAGGCAAGCAGCTTTCCTATTCCGCTCGCAACATGAGATCCAATTTCCTGCTCGATACCCTACATAGAAACAGGGCAAGATGTGGCTGTGACTGAGGGATGGCAGATAGGGGAACCAAGATGGCACCCCGCCGTACAGAGTGCATAATGATCGCTGGAGACGTGTGGATTATGGGAAAACATAGAAAAATGACCATCAAATTAGAATGCCAGACACACAGAACATAGAGGAAGCCATGACGTTGTCGTATGTGGGATATTTTGACCCATTCTGATATGCCCCACTGCATCAATTTACAAATGGGGAAAGAAACAGCCAAAAATGGATGCGCTAACCATGGTGCACACACAAATCTGCAAAACTGCGTGTGGGTCACAACCACAAAAGGCTGCACACCCTGCCACATACAGTCAAATTGGGGGTGAAAACAGAATTCTCACTGCAGGAGCATGCCAGTGGGTGCTGTTACATTTAACATGAAGTAAGGCTGCAAAATTGGCCTAAAAACCGAAAATGCCTTTTAAAATTCAACTTTGCCACCTTCAAAGTGCTGTTTTGGTGCTAGATCCATTTTATTTTCCAGTGAACCATTGAAATTAAAAGTGTACTGAAATTACAGCTCATCCAGGTGGCTCAGAGGAGCTGGGCCTCATTGACTGACAGCAGCTAAGAAATGTATTTCATGAAAAAGGCAGCCCAGTAACTTTTTTTTCAGTTCCATGGAAAAATGCGGCTAAAATGGCGACATGTACAATTTCAGCTGTGCAGAGAGAAATCCAAGCAAAGGCTGGATACATACATCCAGACGAAAAACAAATCACAGCACTCAAGTACAGAAATAATGCTGAATTAAATGTGTGTGTGCTGCATAAAAAAATGGATGTAAAAGGACTCAGTTTAAGGTGCTTTTTCCATGAAGAAAGTGCAAAAAAGCCTGTTTAAAAGCATGTTTTAGGTTAAAGGTTTAATTCTTGAAGAAAAGTCAAAGGATTGCGAATGTCAAAATACACTGATAACTGTGTGCATTTTATATGTGTTAATGAAAGATGTAGGTAACTTAAAGTCAAAACCCAGTCTTGAGTTAATTAAATATTTAATTCTGAGCTGACAGCCTCAGCCTGGGAATGGGTAACACCACACTGCTGGTAGGAAAGTGCTAATTGCTGTTGGGAGGTTTTCGCATACTCATGACAAAGAACCCATCAGACTTTTGTCTGGGACTCAGCTAAAGACAATGGAAAGTATGAACACTCAGCCCCACAGGGGAGGGGCAGGAAACATCCCTCTCTAGGAGGAGAACCCCCACCCTCACCCTGTTTGAAGTAAAAAAAACTGCTAAGGATTTTTGGTTGTTAAATGCCTATTTATAATTAAGCTTTAAAAAACTATAACTTTGCCACACGAAGGAGGACAAAAATAAAAAGTTGGTAGTTGTAAATCTAATTGTATGCTCTTTCTTTGAAGACGTGATTGAACCCTGTACAACATAAGGAACAAAAGTTATACAGAAACAATAATGGTGCCAAGACTCTTGATGCTGTAAATTTAATATTGTACACCCGTGTTCTAGGGGTGATTGCACAGATATGTACTGAATTAGGAATTGTTAGGCCAAATCGTTATGATTAAAATTAACAAAATTCCACAGAATGAAAAAGCCAGCTCTCACTGACGTAGGAGTTGGTTGTGTATGTAACCACAAAATATGTAATGTATGTGTCTGATTAATTAAAGGGCATACCTATAGAAATGTGTATTTGTGGGAAAGTTAAATTGTGGTCCAAATAACTGTGGGAGTTCCCAAGTCACATCATAAAATATGACAACTCTATCTGGCTTCTAACCAGAAGAAGGCAAGTGCCTTTGACCAATCACAGCCGTGTGGGTGTGGATTGTAATTCTGCACCAACCATAAACTTAGTGATGTCACTTGGCATGATAAATATCCTCACAACACACAAACACACTGATTCCTGACTACATCCTGATTTCCGTGTGACGCTATGGTCCTGACTTCTTCATCCTGTTCCAGAACTTTTCATCTTGTCCTGATTCCAGACTACTTTGCAAAACCCAGGCCTCAGCATTTGCTGAACTCTTTTCAGCTATGCCCAAATCCTGAAACCATCCCAAAAAAACTTCAGGGAAATAATTCTGATCCAGTCTGGCTTTCTACCATTCATGCTTGCCTGCTGAAACTCACCATCCCCCTAATCTTCAGTGTCCAGTGACCAGAAGGGCCAATCCAATCCAATCCAATCTGAGGTGCAGTTCAATTGACCAGAACCGCCCAGTTGACCATCCCGCCAAAAGTGCCCTGCTGCCTGTAGACCTGATCCATGATGACCAGAACCTGACGGTCGAAACTTAAATTACAGTGGACTGTAAGTATCAACAGGAGTCACAATAACCCATACTATATGTGCCTTGTCATATCCCAATCTCAACCCATCCTCTCTTTAACTTAAGAACTTGTAATAGTGTCACACCAGTCTTGAAACCTTGCTTTGATTTCTTGCGCTAATAATAATTTCTTAAAATTCTGTTATCTTGTGATATCCCAAACCCTTAAAATTCTCCCATGGGTAATCCGACTGAGTCCTCCAAGGTGGACACAGGGGTGATGGGGTTGGTTTCCGCGGACCACTCTGGCGCTTACTGTGTTTCAAACTGGTAACCAGCCTGAATACCCTAGTTAAGAGTATAATTGTCATTGTAAAAACGGATTTCTATTTTCATTTTCGCGCCTTTATTTTCAAAAACACCTCTCATTCTAACTTGTATAACTTCCTCAATTTTATAGCTAGAGACCTAATTTCAACTCAGAGTTAAACCTTATACCTGTAGCTACATCCACAACTAAAAACAGTATATTTGACCCATTTTTATTAAAAAGCGCATAGCGAGAATTATTCAGTGTTGCTCCCATAGGAATTTATATCAATTTAAGTATTTTTGCACATTTTTACTTGTTTCACACAGCCATTTTCAACTGTCATTTTAAAAGTGTAATTTCCAAAAACGCTTTTCTCTCTTGTTTGGGGAGGGAAGATTGCATTCAAACCCTATACCCTGTTCTTTCGTTCCCAAATACCTGCTGCTTACTTACATCTGTGTAGAATTGCTAATTTGTGAAAGAGAGAACTTTACATGGGAAATCTTAACATAAGCACTATCTTTTCACAAGCCAAAACTGTTCTTTTCCCTGTGTTTTATCTTCTGTATTGCTTCAAGTGAATTCAATTGCCTTTCTTTCTAAATTGTTTTGTCAGCACATTGGTGATTGCTGCCCCATATATTAATTTGTACTTGATTGAATTTTAAATAAATAAATACATAAATATTTACCTTTACCAACCAGCCTGATTCCTGGTCCATCCTGACCTAGAGGGTATTTTCAGAAGGGTGTGATATGAGTGACATATCACTCAGAATATTGAACCTATAGACACAATAAACAAGTATTTCATTTGTGCTTTGCATGCTAGGTGAGACCTGGGTGTATTTATGGATTGAAATCCTTAACAGGTATTATGCCAGCCGGTAAATTGATACATCCAAAATTGTGACTGAGGTGAATGCAAGACTGTGTGATGCGCAGCACAATCATTTTCACAAACACACGTTAAGAAGAGCACCTTTTCTGTTGCCCCGTTGTTCACAATACAGAAACGGAGAGTCGAGTACTACGTGGAAGAAGGAAACCGCGGTGCACAGTCAGCGTTTTATATCAGACAAGTGGGATGTAACTACGCGCTTAACAGTTCACGAGATAAATCAGTGGAACGTAATGTAATCGAATATGCGAATCAGAAAGAGAACGCACATATCACTGTATATACATTAAGTAATAATGGCCCATTTTGTGGTGGACCTGCAAATTAGTATCAGGAAGGCGAGCTTGGCAAGAAACATTGTGCGAAGTTACAAACAAAAAATTAGACTTTGACATTTAAGCAGTAACCAATTGAGGTAAATTTTCAGAGCTGGAGCATTGCTAAGTTCTCATAGTCAAAGAGTAGAAAGGTTTGTTTAACTACAGCCATTATAAGAGGGGCCCTCTGCTTCTGCCGTTTACAGATCTGAGCGACTAACAAATTGGTGAAGCCCATGCTAGAATGTCATAAAGCGAACAGAAGGTGAATAGAACTTGATTCTGTGCACTAATAAAGTTAGCCAAAAGACACTAAGGCTGATGAGCAATATGAATGAGGTAGTGGTACAGCTTGTAAGACCATTGTTTGGAAGTTAATAAATTGGTGACCTTTGCAGTTTAGTTAGCCAACTAAATTTGGACTTCTGCAGGAAAGTAATAAATCAAATATAAATAGAGAGAGAGTTGAGATAGAGCTTTGGAGCGGTGAAACGCATGCTTTAAGTTAGAGGTCCTTTGATTGTTGAATTATGGGGAATAATATCCTGTGATTCTTATTGATAAACCATAACATGAGAAATAGTATCCATAAACATGTAATTTCAGGAGGACAAGTGTTGGTACAAGTGCAAGTGCCAGATTTGTCTATAAGGACTATGCTAATTAGAAGAAGCGGTGGGTCGAAGCTGTAAGAGTGTGCAGCCTCCAGCCATACCAAACAGATTACTTCAAAGAAAAGTGAGAATCAATTTACCCAGTTTACCCAAAAAGAAATTCCTATTAATGTTTTTATGGTGTAGAGAGAAATTAATCATGTAGGGTGAATGTGGTTGAATGGAAGAATGTGTGTTTGAGAATGATGCAACAGCTATTTTTAGTTTAAGGAGGATTTTCACCTGGAAGCACTAAATGCAAATTGTTAGTGAAGAGCTGATGATCTCTTTTGGCAAATAAAATCACAATTTATGTAGTTGCAGACTGACATTGCAGTAATTGTAGCTCTGTTTGCTGCTAATTAAGGAAACATTAATGGTATTTGACTTGAAATTGTATCAACTGTGTTATTGAATTATTAAATAAATTATTGTCTATTTGAAATATGGTCCTTGAAAGTTTGTCACCTTGGTTCTACTGAAACGACCAGACTGTAGAGCATTTGTGTAGTTGAAAGGATAATATCCTATAGAGGGATTACAATACGAGGTTGTTAAATAAACCTCTTGTCTCAAAGTGTTTTGAAGTGCAGAGTACCTCACAACATCCTGACACTCCCTGTGGCCGAGCCGCACTTGGATGCAGGATGATTGAGTCTGCAGAAGGGGAAAAGATTCCGGGCTTGGCCTCCTACCTGATATATAATGCACTGGCTCTGGAGGCAAAGCCCTAAATTGCAGGTTGTAGCTTCATGCCTGGAATCATACTTGTTAGTCATCCTGGGGGCACTAAAGTTGGACCACAGTTCTTATGCCTCGTGTGATGCCCCTTTTATTTGCTCGGCATGGTGACGTGCACCCCTGCCCATCTTAAAAAGCCCAGTGGGCTGCAGAGTGGTAGTGCAGACTGTGCAGACCGGAGTCTTTTCACAGTGGACACTGTTTACCCAGCTTTCTCAATCTTTCAAAAGGCCTCTCCAGCCGCGGAGCGGCCGCGGAGTGGGCTGCAGAGTGGTAGTGCAGACTGTGCAGACCGGAGTCTTTTCACAGTGGACACTGTTTACCCAGCTTTCTCAATCTTTCAAAAGGCCTCTCCAGCCGCGGAGCGGCCGCGGAGTGGGCTGCAGAGTGGTAGTGCAGACTGTGCAGACCGGAGTCTTTTCACAGTGGACACTGTTTACCCAGCTTTCTCAATCTTTCAAAAGGCCTCTCCAGCCGCGGAGCGGCCGCGGAGTGGGCTGCAGAGTGGTAGTGCAGACTGTGCAGACCGTGTCACGACCGCGGCATCGGTCTACGCCGCTGACTGCCTGCCAGCATGAGTAATTACAACGAGGAGGCGGACATCGTAGCCTCGAAGACATCTCCAGTCATGGAAAATCTGCTACAGCGACCGCAGGCCTCAGCCTCAGCCACAGACATAAGTCCGTGGTCCGGACTGCCTCCATTGAACAACCCCAGACCGGGCACAGGTACGGCACCTCTTCCACTTCCTAATTCCGAAAATTGTTCTCTTATTTCCATTCCCATCCCCGTTAGTGTGTCTCCCAGTACCCGACCTGCGTTCGTGTCTGTGTCTTCAACCTCCTCTCCTTGTCTTTCCGTCACGTTTCCCCCTCCCCCCCCCCCTTCCTCCCGTTCCCTCCCTTTCATTGCCATCGTCCCTACCCGTTCCCTTTACCTCCTCCCCTCCTACCCCCCGTACCTGTGTGTCGGCGGGCTTGGAGGCAGAATCCACCCGTCGCGTTCTCCGTCCATTGAAGGAAACGCCAGCGGGGAGACCGAGTTTGAAGAAGAGGGGCGAAAGGCAGGCAGCGCCGAAACGGGTGCCGAAAAGGACAATAACTTCATCTCAGCAGGATACGCTTGAGGAAAACAACGCAAAAAGTGCGAGGCTGTCGCACAATCAGAACAATAGCAACACACTCACCGATGCTGCTGTGACATCTGCTGTAACGGCATCGGCTCCAAGAGAGGATCCAAACTACCAGATGACAGATTTCCTCATCCAAGAAGAGGGCGTACACCAAACAAACGAACGGACACACTTCGAGAGTACACACTTGCAGGTATTGGACATGGTGAAACAGGTTGATTGTGCTCACCAAAAAGAAAGCACCTCTGATCCTGAAATACCTAAGGAAAAGATCAATAAAAGAACGGGACAATTGCCCGTAATTACAGAAATACATAAACTGAAATGTAACTCACCCTCAAAGGTGGATAGCGAGGAATTAGTTTGTGCCGCCCAAATACATACGGCCAAAAACCTGGAAGTGCGGGAGAGTACCGCAGAGGATAACCTTTTGGAATTACATGACGTAAACAGCATGACCAAAGAGCCTAAATGGAGAAGCCAGCTTCAAAATCCAGCTGTACTGGATTCTACATCTTGCAAATTGAAAGAAGTGATTGAAGTCTTAACAGACTCAACCACTTCAAATGGGAACACTGAAATACCAGAGGTAACATGCCCACAAATGGTAATTTTGCCGAAAAAGAGAAAAGAAAAACAAGGATTTTATAACGACGACCAACTTAAATTACCTTTATTGACGTCAACGAAAATTCAGCGACACACTCATAACAAGGTCAGAAGGAGACAGACCTTAAAACCCAAGGTCCCCTTAAATAAGAAAATGGGCCCAATGAACGGACAAACTAAGCCTTGTACAGTGTCACTTCTAAATGACTTTTTTAAGAAAAAAATGGAAAGGCGATCTCATTTTCAGCGAGATCTCTTGGATAACGAAATGTTAGAAAGCCTTACTCACCTAGAGACAGAAACATCAAGGGTAAGAGTTACCTCTGAGGACCCATTGGAAAACTTGGGTCTACTGGGAAATACTGTAACTAGGACTATAATAACGGGTGCCTCACCTCTCAGATGGCACTACTTGAACAAAGCTACATCCCTAAATGCAAATGATGAACAGCAAGATGGGATAGGTGAAAAACCCAATCAAGAAAGACTGCTTGACAATATTGAAGGGGAAAACTCAAGCTTCGAAGGCAGGGGGCAGGATCAACTGCTAAGTACCAATTTGATGGAGACCTCACTTAATCAATGCTGTCACGCCATGGAGCAAAAAAACACTGTGACGAATAGAGGTGGAAGTCTTGAACAGCACCCTGTCTCTATACAATCACCTAAGTCAAAAAGCTCCGCCCAGATTAACGTGATGAATTTAAACACCTCCACTAGGGAAACGTCTTCTGAGCCAACAGAAATATCTTTAACGATCAACACGCCCACCGTAATGGGCAGTTTAAGCAGAACTGCGCATTTTTCTCCCCAGTACCCGGTCCACCAGAAGTTGGACTTACCTTCCATAATGTCAACAGTAACAGTGGCACTGGCTCCGTTCTCTAAGCTATATGAGAGCATTAATGACACACTTCGAGACCAGGTGACCATGCTATCCATAATGCAGTCGAAATTGCAATATTTGGAAGGGTTCATTCTGGGATGCCAAGGATCGGAAGTCGGCGAAAGAACATATGGGAAAAGATATCCCGAACGTGAACCTCTTAACCACCTGACAGACGAATATCCGTTTGTCGAAGAAAGTGCAAACCGACAGCTGCAACATCCGAAGGGTAACGCAGCTACCCTGTTCATCACTCCAAACGAACCCGATAGAGCGTTAACCACACAAGACCCGGAAACCGAGACTTCAGTTACCAACTTGGTGAGCGAACCTTTGGACGCCATCATAGCCATATTGGAGGAAGACGACGTCCGCTCTGCGCTTAATCAATTCATTGCTACAGAATCAGAGGCAGAACAAGCGCCCAATCCCTTCTCTTACATAAAAAGAGTAGAAAGTACAAAAAAATCCAATAAAGGCTTGGGAAAGAATACTAAGAAATTCACGTATGGAATATTTAACCAGCAAAAATCTATAGTGAGCCAAACTCCCTCAAGGAGCTCCAAGCCCCAAGTTCAGAACACACCTTCCATTGAGAGAGCGAAGAAAAAAGATGCTCCTCTTAAAACAAAAGAGATAAAAAATACACACCAGAAACATACGATGGAAAAGGGACCAGTTTGTCCAAAAGAAATTGTGCCCGTCCTAATGGTTGAGGACGAGTCGGATTGGAGTATTCAGACAGTCGATGAAACTGGATCTGAAAACCGCCCAAAAAAACAAGCGAAGAGAAAAGCAATTGAATCAATTTTTGAAATTTCAAACAGTGAACTACCAAAGAAAGTACAAATTGTTGACAATTTTGTTCCGTCGCCAAAGTCCTCGAGGAAAACTCAAAACTCACAAAAATTGGAGGTAGAGAGGAACGTAAAGTCGAGGATAAATATTATGGCTGAGAAAAGATCGGATCGAACACGCAGTGAAGGCCCAAATATTTGGAAAAGGAACAAACCCCGGAACGTATCTCCACCTTTTCGGAAACAGGAGGTTAGACCTGATCAGAGAAAGAGCTCCAAACCCTTAAGAGGAACAGAAAAAAAAATCTCAGACTCATACTCACGCTTCATTTCGGATGAGAACGAGAGGAGAAAAGAGGAGAGAAGACCTCCCATAGAAAGTGCGCAGAAAAACGCAGCAAAGCGTATTGTTAGCGATTTTACTCTCAGGTTGAAAAACATTAACCCAAGACAGGATGACCTGATCATGAACAGAACGAACATCATCAGAATCCTAAGCAAAATTACCAGCTTGAAAAACATTCAAAATAAAGATTTGTGGATAGTCGAACCAAGTACCTCAGGCAGAACAGACTATTCATATATACATCTTGACTCTGAAAGTATCAAACTGCGCCTACTGAAAGAAGCGAAAAACCTTCTGGAAGGGGGTTTCGAATTACTGGACATTGGGAACTCAAACACCCAAATAGAGAAAAAAGCTAAACCTTATGGAGAAGTAAATAATGGGAAGGAACTCTCTCAACCGAATAGGGAAAACCGTGTCCGCTATATCAGCCGGATGCCTCATGTCTGCCCTGAGCAGAAAACACAACTAATATACAAACAGAGAATTCAGAGGTCTAATCGAGAGGAGAACGGAAAACCGGGGAGAAACTATGTAGCAGAAAATAACCAAGAACCGATCCAGGGGCGAGGTAAAGGACACCAAGATCGATCACGAAATGACCTGACATTGAGGAGCTGTGGAACACCAAGGGAGTACAAAACCACGGCGTGGGCTTGGCAAAAATCCGAGACCAACCGTAGGCAAAACCATTAGCAACGATGGTTGGAAAAGAAGAGCGGCCCCGAAACACCCAAGAAGAAGATCTCAGACAAGATTACCGATTTATCGCAACCACTAAGACTGGGATGCTGGAATACAAGGGGTTCTACGCACCTTACTAAAAGGACTGATGTCAACCTGGGCACCTTTGACGTCCTTTGTCTCCAAGAGACGTGGCTGACTGCCAAGCCTCAATTGGATGGTTACGAATTAATTTTCAAGAGTGCTAAGAAAGGAGTAACAGGGCGTCCATCTGCGGGACTCATAATCGCAATTAAAATTGGAACAGGACTTGAAGTTTATGAAATTTCGTCGCCACTGCACTGGATCCAAGCTGTAATCTTGACAAGAAAGCCTTTAGCCAATGAATATCAAGGGATCACTCTGCTCCTAATAAATGTTTATTGGAACCCGGTGACGACAACAAACGAAGACTTTATTAAAGAACTTCATAGCCTCTGGGAAGAAACCCAAATAAACTGGCCGGACCACAGTATAATCATCAACGGAGACTTCAACGCAACTTGCGATGGTATCGGTATGTCACCAAAGCAGACGAGTCAAAAGACCCCAGCACGGGAAAGAGGGATTCTCCTCGACAAGATAATGGCTGACAGGGATATGCACAATCTTCACTGGATTCGCTCCAAACTAAACTTGGAGATCCCGTCATGGCAAAGGGGTGACCAAAAGGGGACAATAGATCACATCTTTGTATCAAGAGAAATTTTGCCAAAGATCCATTCTTTCAAGGTGATTCGCACAGAGTTTAGCGACCATAACCTCTTAATCTTAGAAGGTTGGGTGTCACGACCCAAATTAACTAAGAGCTCTCTGCCGCTTGAGCCCTCAGAGAGAGGTAAAAGAGTGAAGATCTCACAAAAGGGATTACAGCAACTTGAAGCGCAATACGTAAGACCTGGAACTAAAATTACGACACAAGGGCTAAGGGACGAGAACGTTCTGGACTATACTCCCTTATTAACTAGATTCCAGATGGATCCAATTAAAACATCCAAACCACAGACGGGGCATCGACATTCCTATAATAAGGATCTGGTAACGAAAAGGCTGGAACATAGAAGGCTGAAGAAACACTATCAGAAGTTCCCTTCTATTGAGAATAAGGTACAATGGCTAAAGGCTGTGCAAGAATATAGAAGCTGGTTGCTTCACTACCGTCATAAACTTTATTCGAATGACTCAGAACAAATGTTGATAGCAGTTTGTGGAAACAAACCAAAAGAATTTTGGAACCTGATCAAGGGGACCCAAAGCAATGTCAACGACAACATCCAGAACAACGTGGGAGAATCACACTGGATCGAGCATTTTTCCAAATTATTTGCTCCAATTGTAGACGAGAATAACACCTACTCGCCTACTAGAAAAAGTCGCCCTAAGGATTCAACGTGGAATATCCCTGTCGACAAAGAATTAATTCTGAACAAGCTTACAAAATTGAACAACTCCAGGGCGCCGGGGCCTGACGGCATTAGCAACTTAGACCTTAAAAAATATCCAGAACTATGGGCAAGCTTTATGAGCAAGCTCTTTACAAATTGCAACCAGTCGAAAGACATTCCATCAACATGGAAAAAGGCGAACATTGTCCCGATTTTTAAGAGAGGCGCAACTGATGACCCGAACCATTATAGGCCGATTGCTCTTTTGGACGTCATGGGAAAAGTGTTTGCGTCCTTTGCATTGGATGATTTTCAACAATGGGTCCATTCCTCCAAATCTACGGATCCTTTCCAGAACGGCTTTGTTAGGAACTCAGGGACAACCACAAACATCTTGCTTATGAGCGCCCTGAAAGCAAAAGCGCTACAAGGCGGTCTTTCGATCTATGTCGCCTTTATTGACCTGGTACAAGCATTCGACCAGGTCAATAGACAACGTCTTTGGTCGAAATTAGAGGCAAAAGGGTGCCCGGCCTCAATTTTAGACCCCATAAAAGCCTTGCATCAAGGAACCTCTATCCAAGTTCGGCTTAGTGCCGAAGGAATTCTATCCGAAAAGATCGTGACAGCTAGAGGAGTGAAACAGGGTTGCCCTTTGGCACCCTCTCTATATAATGCATACATCGCAGACTATGGGGAATCAAGTCTGGCAATTAGACATTTTCCACCAGCACTGGGCGGAGAGAAGATCAATCGTCTATTATACGCTGACGATATTATCCTGATGGATATGACGCCTATTGGTCTTCAGCGTCAGTTGGATAACCTGGTAGCATATATGTCAAAAAACAATCTCCGGTTAAATAAAGAAAAAACTAAAGTACTTGTTCTGGGGAAACCACCAAAAAAGCTCCAAAAATGTTCCTGGTATTGTGAGGGCAAGAAACTGGAAACAGTGCAGGCTTTCAAATACCTGGGAATTATAATTAGTAACGAGAAAAATGAAAAGACCATGCTAGATACACTTTGGACAAAGTTGAAAAACCTTACAGCCCAAGCTAAGGCAGTGGATAGAAGGCATGGACGCTTCTCGTTAACTCCCACTCTGAGGTTCTACAAGGCTAAGGTGGTACCTGCACTGATATATGGCATAGATGCTATGCCTTCGGTTTCGAACTCAATCTGGGTGAAATATGAAGGCTACTTCTGGCGAAGTGTCCTGGGTTTAGCGTCATCAACTCCCATGGCATTAATAAGGAGGGAACTCTGTATTTCATCACTTCTGGCAGTCAAGATGAGAGCATCGTTGATGCTATATCGCAAAGTTATTAATAAGCCGGAAGCACGAGTGCTAGATCTCATCCGCAAAGAATTGACAGAAGGAGATACCTGGATGCTTGCGGAGTGGGAACAAGCAAACCTAGCACTCCTGAAAGAATTAGACTTATCGTTGGAAACTTTAATCCAAAACCCAAACAGAGTGGTGGCAAAACTGTTCGAAGCGGACTGGATCCACACACAAGAACTGGCAACCGACTACTCACTAATAGCCAGTCTGCCAAATGCTCCCATGAAGCTAAACGCAGTTCGAGGATACCTCCACAAATTCCCAGATAAGAGACTCAGTCGCCTATTTTTACGATTTAAATTGAACCAACTGAAAACCAATGAGATCTTGGCAATTCGTAAACAAGCGCAAACGAACTTATGTCGTTTCTGTAAATCAACTGAGCACGTAGAAACCTTAAAGCATCTAATAATGGATTGCACAGGTTTGGTGACAGAAAGATTCCGCTTTCTCATGGACCCATTGAAGTATTATGTAACACTAGACCGGGAAAATCTCTGGTCATTATTGAACAATGGGAACAATAAGAGATGCGTGATAGGCGTAAGTTTGTTTCTTAAATCATTGAACTTACAATGAGGGAAAATTGTAAGGATGGTTATGCCGCACTCAAACGGTGAACTACGTTTGGATTCTTCAATCCTATGTATGGATAGAGACTTGCTATCACTATCATTATCAAAAAAGAATCTTGGCGAAGGGAAAACATGATTTGGAACTGATACACAAAGCTAAACGGAGTCAAGGCCACTTTATAACCTGTAAATAGGAGTTTACTTATGGTTTTCCGTTTTGTAAAAATTGTAACACAATTAAATCAAAATTTAAAAAAAAAAAAAAAAAAAAAAAAAGCCCACAATACTCCTCCTTTTTCATAACATTACCACACATTACAAATTATTTCCAGCAACAACCATCAGGAATGTTCAGCCATCTAACACATAGTGCCTCATTCTAAGTTTCCCGGTCCAGAAACAAGGGTGCCAGTAAGCTCATCAGCATCCTTGTTTCTGGAATGGCAAGCTACGTGTTTGCCTGCTGTGGCCACTGTGCCCGTCAGTCTGATCCTGCTGGGCACAGTGGCCACGGTAGGCAAACACTTAACAGAAGCGCCTGCACCGTTGGTAATGGTGCTGACACTTCCGTGTCCCCACTCACATACAGTCCCATCGGACTTTATGGGAATAGGGACTTACAATTTACCGGTGCCTGACTTTCCAGACCGTCGGACTCGTAATGAGCTGGTAGCACCGTAAGTCAGGCGCCAGTAAATTATTACGAGTCCTGTGGCAACCCGCCGGTAGCTCGGGCAGGTTTACCGCCAAACTTGTAATGAAGCCCATAGTCTCGTAAATATTCCTGACAGCCTCGAGACACTTGTAGTGGATATCTCCTTCCGGCATCTTGTTCCTGAGTGCTCTCCACACACCCCCCCTTTCATACAGTACACTCTCAGCAACCCTAGAATGAGGAACATTGTTCTAATTTCCATCATCACTCGCTGTATATCCTGGGGAAAATGTTACCTCTCCCTCGGTGTCATTATCACTCTCCTCTCTTATGATATGCTATATGATATGATATTTTATTTATATTGCGCCCATACACAGGTGTTTCAGAGCGCGACCAGGCAAAGGGAGGGGGGAGCAGGGGACAAAAACAAACGATCTTACTAGGCCCAGTGACATTGAGAACGTGCAAGTGCATGGGAAAGGGGGAAGTGCAACAGAAAAAGGGAGGGGGGCAAAGAAGTGCAGGCATAGGATTAATAATAAGTTAGTGGATACATAAGTAAATAAATAAGGTGATAAGAGCAGTGATTTGTGCAGCCAGTGAAGGGTGCAGTGCAGGGCAAGTCAGATAGGGTAACATCTGATAAGTGCAGGAAAGGAGTGGGGGGACCTGTGAGGGTACAGATAACAGGCCCCGGTGCAGGGGTGGCCGGGAGGCAGTGCAGGAGGAGGTCCAGGAGGGCAGGCAACTGAGCCAAGGGGGACCCGTTGGCAGGTGAGGCAGTGCTGAGAAAAGAAGGCAGATCAACAGGGGAGGAGAGTGGCAAAGGCAGATACAAAGAGGAATGTCTTAAGGAGCTTACGGAATCGTAGATGGTTTTCCTCCAGTTTCAGGGTGGCAGGGAGGCTGTTCCAAAGGGAGGCTCCGGCCGAGGACAAAGATCTGCCCCCTGCACGTTTCTTAGAAAAGCGGCTGACCCTGAGGGAGTTTGAAGTAGAGGAGTGAAGGGCTCGAGAAGGGAGGTATTTAAGGAGGGATAGTTGAAGGTATTTAGGACTCAGGCCCCAGAAAGCCTTGTGGACAATGCAAAGGGTTTTAAATGTAATCCTTGCATCTACTGGGAGCCAATGGAGGGATTTCAGTGGTGGAGATATACGATCCCGGGGCTTGAGGCCAAGGACAAGTCTCGCAGTTCTGTTCTGGATTAGCTGTAGAGGGCAGAGGGTGTAGGCAGGTAGCTTTAGAAAGAGGCTGTTGCAGTAGTCCAGTTTAGAGAGAATCAGAGCTTGGGAGACAGTGCGCTTCTGTGGGAAGGAGAGGAAGGGAAAGGTACCCCTTGACAGGGCTGCACATTTCCAAAAAGAATCAGGAATATCTTGTCACCGTGCTCTGCCCATTTTATGCCATGACCATGGATCCTTTCACATCCACCACTTGGAAGCGGTCCAGCTCATACGTTAGGAACAACCTCCTTTCTGGGTAACATGCTTGGAGCAGTACTGTATCTCCTAGCATTAGATTGTGATCATCAAGACCTCTCCTATTAATTTCCACCTCATTTGCTCATCTTCTGTCCTCCCAGACTGCTCGATTGTCCATTTTCTCCAGACTCTGATCTGCTTGGTCCGGGATGCGGCCTCTGGGACATCTTTGGCAAAGCGCCTTTGCCGGAGTCATTCCTGTAGAACAGTGAGGTGAGGTCTGGTCCTATGTCACAACATATTTCTTTCAGGAAATATAGGATTTTTTCCATTACTGGAATTACATCCATCAGTGCTGTGGAAGCCACATATTCAACTTCTGGGTACCTTGACGACTGGTCAATTATAACAAGGAAATGAGTAACTGCTCGTGGACCCAAAATCCATGTGGACACTTTCCCATGCTCTTTAGTTTGCAGGCCAGCTGGGCTCCATCCTCCTCATCTGCCATTTGGGCAATCACAGAATAACAGTTCACTTAGTGAGAAGTTTATGGATGCAACATCAGTGCAGGAAAACATACATATTCCACACTTCAACTTGCATTCAGCAGCCATACTGTGTGTATGATTATACATAGGACTTTCACTGCAATGTGTTTTGATGTGGGCCAAGTGTGATCCTGTGCTAGGGACACCTCATAGGCACACAAGCACTCATTGCCGAACTGCACCTCTTTCCCGGAAGTCAACCACAAATGGTGCCCTTATTTCCCTCTCGGCGAATCACAGCTCAAATCCCCTCCTTAATACGCTGAGAGCCAACCACCAGAAAACCACCAACAGCTCACTGTCGTGTTGAGGCTGCCGTCAGCAGCACGGTGGCACCTCCTACTTGTGACAGCGAAGCCGCGCCATTCTTCTGTGCACCGTTGCACCATCCTGGACTCTCGAGTGCACCGTCATCTGTTGGCGAACTGCCTCACTTCCACGAGGAGCCAACACACTTGTGGGTCAGTGTTAGGAAAGATTTCATCCATGTGTAATTTTCCCTCCATTTATGCACCCCCAAATATTTTTCTTTTGTCTGTCTATCCTAACCTGACTTTTTCCAGTGAAGCCCAGCCTTCAGCTAAACTCCCCTGGGCTTTTGCTCACTTGTTATTGGGAAACTGGCATGCCTTACAAGCTGTCAGTACTGGGAAACTATGTTTTCCTTAGTCTTTGACTATGTTGCCATTCTTGGTAACTTTTTAAAAGTGAAAAATATACCTTCTATTACCATGCGCTGGGGTGCCTTTTTGTTTTATGGCCCTAGACACTCAAAGGATTTTTAGTTCATTGTACGGGTGTACCTGAGTTTGGCTCAAGACTGTGGCCAGGTCAAAAAATGGCCGAGCTACTAAGTCTTTTGTTTGTTTCCATTGACATTATGTCCCTTGCCTTCACTCAGGTGGAGTAACCCAGGTTTTCCTTATTTGGGCATGCAGCATCCTACGAAAACCGATCTCTTTTGCAGGCTTCTGCCTGTCACTTATGTGTGCCCAGGAAGACGGCTGGGTCTGTCTGGTCCCAATCCGCACTACTGGTGCCAGGATGTCTGCAGTCCCTGAATGACTGAGACCACTGTGGGCCGTGATAGGTCCACGTCTGAGATGCCTGCAAGAGAGCAGATCTTCTATTGGAAGTACTCGATTTTGGCACAAAGCTAATCTTGGATCAGAGAAGGGGCTCTGCAGCCATTCCAAGTCGATCACCTGTATTCTCACCGAACTACAGAAGGAGCCAAGTCTCCTACATGAAGAAACAGACTTGTGAAACTACCGGAGATGCTTTGGAAGGTTTTGGCACTCTTTGCCCTCTGCTATCCTGTCTGACCCCTGCTTTCTTCTTCAATCAAGAAGGTTTGCCAAGGTGCTTTACCCCTATGGAGTAGTGGGAACAACTATGCTCTGCGCCCCCTGCTTTCCCACCGAACGAGACCCTTCAGAAGTGTTACTGGGCCATCCAGCAAACTGTCCAGCTCTACCACAGGGTAGTCTGCAGCACCGCCGCCATCTTGCGTGCAGACCCGAGACTTGGGATATTGCTTGCTTGTGGTCCCATGCATTCCCCTGCCAAATTTTGCAGGCCTCACTCCCCTGGTTACGGAATAAGGAGAGTGCATAATGCTGCCCGCATCCACGATTACTGTGTGACTACCTGGTGGTGATGGTCGCTATAAGTTCCCTACTGTTATGCTCTCCTGTGCCCTTCAACCAGCTGCACTGGAATTTTCTTCAAACCTCCTTCGGAAGCTGAGAAAAGGCAACTGCCCCATCACAGACAATCGCTCGCCACTGCAGCCGCTGAGAGCCGGAGCACCATGAAACTGCAGGAATCGAACCTACTAGCGTCAGGCTTACAATGACTAGAGGATCAGTGGGTATTTGCATCACTTACCAGTGCCCCCCTGACAGTGAGACCCTGAATGTTAAGTCTGGATGCCCCTAGTAAGTAAGTGTGAGACCCAAAGTTACTTAAATTATCCAAATTAACATGGGGGTCCTGGAAGTCCCTCTACCAGATATTTGTCCTGGTTTACGAGATCCTTATCCAGATTCTTTAGCTCACTATCTTTCACAGAGGAGAAATATCCAAAACATATCAGTCTTTGTCCTGCCCTGGGGCAGTCCTGCACCGAAATGCTAGGCAATTCTCCTCTGAACAAGAGTACCAACAGTAACCCCAGACACGTGTTTCGGTCTGGTTGGACCTCATCAGCAGGGAGGATATGTTACAACTGGACCACATTTTCTCACTCAGCTGTATTCTATATGTTGCAGTGCGAGCGAGGGGACACAGGCGAAGTAAGAACCCTATCAAGCCCTAAAAACAACTTATTACAGTTGCAGACTTTGCTGCGCTTAATGTGCAGGATAGCCTGTCTTTATGGCATACATGTACACAACGTGCATTTACATGCACAAATATAGGGTGTGAAACAGATAACCATCATTATATTTCCATGTGTTTTTACCGTTTTTGTGTTGAGTAGTAACTACTATGTTGGCTTCATGCATGGATGTGTTATTGCATAGTCACCTATGGAGGATCAAGCTCATTGTCTGTGCTATTGCCATTCTCATGGGAGTATCTGGACCTCATGAGAGAGACTGCATGCTATCCACTGCAATGGTCCACCTAACTGAGTCCACTGGGTGTGCGATTCCCCACCAGGGAGGTTTGTGGTGAGGTTGGAAGTCGTGTTGGGCAAGAGGTCCGGATTATGTATGCAAAGGTGCCGGTGGAAGAACCTGGTTTTGAGTGCCTTCCTGTAGGCTAGGTGGTCCTCTATACAGCTGATGGTTACTGTGAGGGAGTTCTAGTTTGTGGGTGCTTGCACTGTGAAGAAGGAGCCCCCCATACAAGTTGATTGCAAAGTGAAAGCAGTCTGGCAGTGTGAGCAGTGCAGGGCTCTCTGCACTCTAGAACCCATGTCTGATGTAGATCAGTGTTTGAGGAGCTTACTTAATCCTGTTTACACTGTGAAGTGTACGCAAACAAGTGAGTCAAAGTGAAAGCAGTCTGGCAGTCTGGTGGACCGGCGACAGGTGGCAACCACAGACCTTAAAAGCCTAAGGTACTGTTTTAACTTGAGTGAGCTTGGTGACCGAGTCCAGTCTTGCTGAGGTAAGCTAACTTGCATCTTCGCTTACTTGTCTGTTTGTGTGACTGTTCTCTGATCTATGGCGCCTACGTAAAGGGAAGGTTGTCGTATCGGGACCAACATAAACTACATGACTTTTATCTCCAGACAGTCTAAGAAGGGATGAGAGTGTAATCTTCTACTTTTCAAGGAGATACCGTCATAACACAGGTTTTGCTACAGTTACAAGATCTAACCGTTTACCCTGCACTGCTTAATGACCTGGCTATAACAGGTGCTGATATATTAGAAGCGGACACCGTTTTGACTGTGTGAACAACTTCCCTTTGGAAATGACTGCAACAGAGGCAAAACATTCATTGTGGAAAACTACAGATTGTCCGAGTACACTACTGACGGCAAGACTTTCCCGTGACATTGCGGACATCCAGACACAAATGGATCAAAATTCTTCAGGGTCTCGGAATTGTACTCCTCGTTTATTGTCAAATTCCATCAAAAATTGGTCCTTGGACCCTAGGTAGGGAAAGGACCATTTTGTCTTCTCTCCAAACCCTTTATTAGGAGAAAATATCCTTCTGAATTGTCATCTGAACAACTTCAGTTAATTCTTCTCCTGTGAAACGAAATCTTCAAAACTCCTCGGATTCAACAAATACAAATGGATCTTTCTCCCCTCCCACACCATCCTTTCATCCTGCCCACATTTCAGTGGAAGCATCTTTTCCACTCCAAAATAACATCATGTTGGCTCTAACTATATCTTTGGCACCATTCTTGAAAATGTATGAGGAGCTTAATGATAACTTCAAAGATCAGGCAACCTTACTTGCCATGGGGCACTCCAGATTGATTTCTTTTGAGTCATTTACATCAGCGATGTAATCTAGGCTGGATCAGAAGGGGGAAACCTGTGCGCAGTGGCAAAATAAACTCTATGATCTAGCAAACCTTGATGATGAAAGCTGTTCTTGACCTATTTAAATGACTAAGACATATAAATAAAGAAGATCTCATAGCCCCTTAAAAACATCAAGACTGCTACTCACCAACAGCCAAATAAACCCCCCTCGAACTTCCAACACATGGACAGGTCACTAGACGAAGTGGGTTTCAACTTTGACCATGTGGTACTTACTTCATAGCATTTTCCAATTCAGGAAAAGTTGGCATTGGAGAGTGTGGCAAGTTATCAAGACATAACTGACAACCCAGACTTATCCACCATTTCTACATCTCAAACTTTGGAAGATCAAAGAACAACCGATACTCAAACATCAAAAACTGGTGTTCAGTGGAAAATGTTGCTATTGGAAGCATGGGCGCAGGCCCCCTCTGTAAATAGTACCCAGCAAGCCCCCAAAAAGCTCTTCTCCATATGGGATAAGCCAAAAGTAACACGAGGGATACAAGTATATTAAACAGTGAGGGGGTAAAGCTCACAAATAAAAAGAAAACAAAAAATATGCATAGGACGAAAAATGGGATATCGAATAGCTCAAGAGCGTTTGTGCGTAATCTAAAAACGCTGATTCCCCTTAAATATCTGTGCCAAGCCATTCACAACGAGAGAGGCCTTGTCGCTCAAACCTCCTAAACAAAAAGAACAATACCCTAGAGGATGATGAAGGACTTGCAGCATTTATAGTTCCTCTAGTGGAGAGCAAAATAGTGACTATATGGGCAAATGATGATGGAATTGAGGATTTGGCAGACTTATCCACATACTCGTATGAAGATGATGAGCCCTCACTGATTTTGTTGGCCATGGTGCAAGTCGCAGAATCCTCAATCCAGATAATGCCAATGCCTTCTGAATATCTTGATCAAGAGACCGCGACCCCCACACCTCCCAAATTAAACATCAAGCTAGGTGGTGAGCCGATTCCATCGTCCTTCCAAACTTTGGCGCAAAAACTGGCGGTGGCTGATAGGAAATATAAACCTATTGCTCTTGAACATACATCTAAGATTATCAACAAGGCTCCCTCCTCTACAAAAAATCAGGAATTGAAAAACAGCATAAGGTTATCTCTGGAGCAGCTTCTGTCTACGGACGACAATCTGATATTGAATCGTAGAAATGTGGTACAGTTGCTACATCATGTCCCCAACCTGCGCCTAATAGGCTCAGAAGATATTAGGGTGGTAGAATTCATAAAAGAATTAAGAACAGATTGGGTAATCATTCACCTTAGATCATCTTTAGTAAAGTCTACTGTTCTGAATGTAACCAAGGTGCTATTGCCATCTTAAATCTAAACCTCAGCTACCCAAATGCCTTGCTTCGGTCTTGCACAGAAGCAAGAGCAAATTAAACTCCAGCCAAAGCTCCTAATACTCCTCTTTTGAGCCCCTCCCCCACTGTGATAAGCCAAGTGGCCATCAAGAGCCAAGGAAAGATCTTTTGAGAGTAACTGTCTCCTGCGGGCGGGATGCTGACAGAAGAGTGATCGAAGAGCAGGAAAGCCCTGCTCGCTTGAGAGTGAAAGAAGACTGGTCATGGCTAGCAAGGGCTATTGCGGCTCATACCAATGTTTAGATCAAGGCTAAGGCTGCTACACTTCTGGGATCTGTGGCCTGTTGATACACTAGGGGATTTCAACACCTGTTAAATGATGTCCAACTAGACTTGTCTTCCTATGATATTTCATGTTTGCAGGAAACTTGTCTCCGCTCTCCTCCCATGTGTGAGGTTTTTTCTGTGTACATGAACCCAGTGCCAAAGGGGGTGAGTGGAAGACCTATCTCAGGCTTGTTAACCCTGGTAAAAAATGTATAGGGCCGTTCAGTGTCTGAATCTAGGAATCCAAACCAATTCATCCAAATGTTGAATTTTAGGCAGGAAATGTGTGTATTTGGGGAGCCCAAGGCTATTGTTTTATTTAACTTATACTGGAATCAGGCCAGGATAGCCTCAGCCTCCTTTATTGATTCTGTTTGAGACTTAATGGATGATTGTGCTGTAAAGCTAACTGATCCCCATTTTATTTTCTGTGGGGATCTAAACATCTGATGCCTATATTCATTGGGCAATCGGTGTCCCCACTTAAGAATATCTCCTGTTGAGCTCAACAGAGAGCAGTCATATGGGTGCGTGAGCTGAATGAGAGAGGTTGTCATATTTTGAGTGGACATACTAAAGGTGATGTACCGGGGAACCCAACTTGGGGTCGAGGACTAACAAAGACTACCTTGGAGTCGTTTTTTCTTTCACAAAATCTGTTGTCTTGAGCTGAGTCCCTCATAATTCTCCCTATGGCAAATAGAGATAATTCCCATTTAGAAATGACATGGAAGATCTGGAAGTGCTTTCCCGCTATAGCCAACATGCGCTCTCTTTACATCAACCAGGGGAATAACAGATTGATAATAAAGGGCAATGATGTAGACTCAATTGAGACCAAGTACATTGGGATGTTAGATGGGGATAGGCCGGGGCTGGAATACGCCCCCATCCTGCTTTAATATGAACAGATGGTGGGGAGGCACCGAAAGCCTGATTTTCGACCTACGCACTGTGACAATAATGCTCTGGTCAAACAAAGGAAACCATTGAGAGCCGGCCTTAGGATGTTAAGGCGAGATGTCTCAAGTTCATTAAAGGCCCAATTAAAAAAAGGAATCAAAAGTATAGGAATTTTGTAATCTCCTTTAGAATGATGAGGTACCAGCAGGAGGCAAAACTAATCTTGAGGGCAATTTGCAAAAGAAACGTGCAACAAATTTGGGACCACATTAATAATAATGATGTAGTCCAGTCATCCATGCAGATTAGTGGTGTGCCTGAAATTGGCTTGGTCAATCACTTTAAAACCCTTTTTGCTCCTCTTTCATCAGTGTCGGAAGATAAAGTTGATCAAAGCTTAGGTGCATGGGCCGTGAACTTTGATAAAGAAGAAATAGAAGCCCTAATTAAAGAAATGAGCACAGCACGTACCCCGGGACCTAGTGTGCTTGACTAACTATATCCTCAAAGAAGCTCCGGAATCATGGGCTAAATTCACCTTCTTGTTGCTCCAAAAGATCTTGAAGGTAAATGCCACCCCCAGATCTTGGAAGATGGACAGAATAATAATGATTTTCAAGAAGGGGGATAGGTCAAACCCAAGAAATTACCAGGCCATAGAGCTATTGGACATCCTTTGCAGACTTTTTGCATCAATACTTTCACGACGCTTAGATATTTGGGCAAAGGAAGAGGGACGTCTAGACGCTTGTCAAACAGGATTCACCAAAGGACTGGCTACTGATCTACATTTCTACCTACTAAATGCTTCAAAGCTAAGAGCACTGAAGGGAGGCATGACATTATTTTTGGTTTTTATAGATCTGGAACAAGCGTTCGATCGTGTGAACAGAGACAGGTTATGGAGGAAACTTTCATCCTGGAATTGTCCCAGAGACTTGCTACAAGGTATTAAACCATTATACTCAAACACCATGATGCAGGTTAGATATTAAATTCCCAAGGCTTGCTCTCTACCACAATACAAACCCATAGAGGATTGAAAGAAGACTGTCCTCTTGCACCTGCCTTATTCAACCTACATTTGTCGGACATGAAAAGGCTATTGAACAAATCTAGGGCGTTCTCGCCCAAGGTCAATGGAAGTCCTGTACCATGGATGCTCTATGCAGATGATTTGGTCCTCATAGACCAAACTCCAATGGGGCTCCAACATAGGTTGACGCAGTTGCAGGCTTACATGATAGCCAACGACCTTAGAATTAATCCAAATAAATAAAAACTATTGATTCTTAGTTCTCTGAGGGGAAAACAAACATCACATTTTAGGTGGCATGTAGGGAGTGAACATCTGGAGCAGGTGGACACAATATTATATTTGGGGATTCGCACTAATAAAAGCCTGAATGAAAACCCTTGGGCTTTAAACCTAAAATCGAAAGTCAAGATGTTAGCTGCACAAGGGGCTAAATTACATAAAAGGTATGGTAGGTTTACCATGCTACCTATCTTGACATTTTACAAGCAGAAGGTCGTTGCGATTTTAACTAAGGGAGCAGAGACAGGCTTAAACCTACCATGGCAAATATGAAGGGGATTTTTGGAAGAAGGTCTTACGCTTTCCGATGAGCCTCCCAATGGCATCATTTTGCTATGAACTGGGATTGCAATCCCTATATTTCAGGACCCTTTGGAAATCCCTGTCCCTGGTGCAAATATGAGTGGCTCAAGATTCTGCTGCCTCGTATGAAGTTTTCAAAACAGAAACATGGGAGGAGGCCACTTGGCCCATTGACCCTTGGAAACAGAAATATATATACTGTAGAAAAAGGCCTTAGAAACCTCTATGGAGACCTTGGTTAAGAATCCTGACACCGTCAAGCAGAAGCTTAGAAGACAGCATTGGATTGAAACCCAGGGGAAGAGAGAACGCTAAACAACTTGCTCTGAACTTGGGTGCTGAATCTTGAGCTATGAATGTTATACCCAAGTACCTGGTCAAGTTTCCAAGTTCTTATCATCGGAACCAATTCTTTTTTCGTCGAAGATTAAACCTGTATCCAACCAAGGAGGTGATGTTTGTACGGAAGCAACCTCCTTGGAAGGACAAAGAGTGTTGTTTCTGCTTTGCGATAGGATCTGTGGAAACATTAAAGCACATAATAACTGAATGTCCAAGCGTGATAATGTTGAGGACAGTCTACTTAAGTAAATTTGTTGAGAATGCATCCTCACTATCGCTGGATGAATGGTGGTGGGTTTTTTCATCCGGCGAAAATCTGTTGCCGTTATTTGCAGACATAACATTCTTAGATGATGTGTTTAAGGTCATTCAAAGAGTCATTACTGGATCGGCTTATTTTTTCTTTGATTCTGTTTTGATGTTGTAATACTGATGACGAAATTGATTTTAGGATTGACTGATTTGTATTTCATGAATTTTGTATGTGAAAGGTTTGAAATAAACCAAGCACTAATAAAAAATAAAAACAATAAACACAAGTTTATTTGGTCACGGGAATGACATGAATGGGTATGTTCTGACCAGGCAGTCGAATGGCTTTCCTTCTTAAAGGCTCAGAGGCTAAATCCCCAGCTCGCCAGAGGCTGAGGACTCAAGGTCACATGACATGATGTCTGCCCTCAGCTCCCTGGTCCAGACTCCACCGGTACCAGGTATGGGAACACCTGCACACGCATTGGGACATGAAGTCTGGGGACTTCAACCAACTAGTTTCCATGACAGTGACAATGCACCTATTCCTGCAGTGATGGATGGGCACAATACAACCTCCAGAGGAGTCGCCTTCCTTTCACCTGCCCTCAGATCACAACAAAGAATGCCAGTTACATAGGATGGGGTGACCTATGGTGTGCTGGATGTTTAGGGCCAATGGTGTAGGATGGACAACACTATGGGCCTCATTACGACCCTGGCGTTAACCAATGGCGCTATTAGTGCCATGGTTAACGCTGGTAACTTACTGAATCTGCCATGGTGAATTGGGGAATTACCACCCCATTACAAGGTTGGCGGGCGGTAATTCCCCATTTACCATTGGCCCTTCCCCATTCCCATTTTTGCCACATAGGACTCAATGGGAATGGGGAAGGTGGTAATTACGGTACCGCAAATTGCGGTACCGTAATTACCTTCAAGGTCCCTTTGCGGGTCCCTACATTAACGGCTGGTACAGACCAGCAGTTAAGGTCGGGAGCCACAAAGGGACCTCGTAGTAAGGCGTTAAGGGGTTAACGGCGCCGCAGCCTTTTACGGTGCCGTTAACCCCTTACCGCCTGGGCTGTAATGAGGCCCTATATCTACAAAGTTGATGAAATGAGCTGCATTTTTGGATGCCCAGAAGTTCTTCCTTCCTTATCTGAAAAACAAAGCCATCCTAGTACAGATATACAAACAGGTAATAATGGTTTACATAAATAGGCTAGTGGAACAAGGTCACTGGGACCTGCTGAAACTTGTAGAACATCACCTATTATCCCTGCCAGTCTCTCACATCCATTGCCTGGACAGCATGAGAGTGGATCATCTCAGCAGGATAATCTCCTCCTTGAGGCATCTGTCCCTTCCAAAGGAGACTGTTAGGAAAATATGTGGAAATGTTGGCCACTCTTTCCTGATCGTACTCACCATGGGGAAAACTCTCAGCTACCCAATTTCTGCTCATCAGACCCAGAACCCCAAGAGTGGCGGATGGCTGCCCTCACAATCACATTGCCGGTGCACACTCAGTATGCCTTCGTCCCTTTCATGCTAATGGCAAGCAGCCTGGCAAGTGTGTAGGAGGACCGCCGTCACATTATCATTATTCTTCTGTATTGGCACAGAAGTCATGCTTTATTCTTCGTTTCCAGGAGAAACACTCTGTCTTCAGCTTCATCTCCCCATCACGGCCCTTCAAGGACACAATGGAGAGAGTAGGCAGAAGCCCCTACAATTGGTGACGTGGAGATTGAGTGCCTAATCCTAAGAAGGTAGGGTATCTCTGAGTTGGCTTCTGCCTTTATTGAGTTTTCTACTAGGCTGTTCCACACTGCAAGCAGCCTTCAGAGTGCCATACGCCACACATATTAGAACTCGTAACAAAAATGCACTGGAAAATTGTAGATTCTTTTAGGAATATCACATTGAATCTATTTTTCCTTTTATTTTTTAGGGCAATATTCTGACATCATATGCTAATGAGCAGTGCAAGCTCGTTTTTGCACCTTCATATTACGCACATACTAATCCATCTGCATTATACCAGTGCATTATTGTTACAGATGAATGGTATTCAGAACAGGATTTATTGACCTTTACAAGGTATGTCTAATTTATTCAAATATCAGTCAAATAGTATTTTCGCTATCAATAACTGCTGTGTGTGTTCACATCACAGATCTCTTACTCGCCATTTTTAATTTGACCTTTTTAAACAGAGAAGAATTTATTAGCTGAATGATTATACGGTAAGCCTTGCTTCTTTACCTTCCATACCTTATCACATTATGATTTCGATATAGGTAATGCATGACACCTATATACATTTTTTGATGATGGTCACTGGTGAACTCAACTCATGACAGGGGTCATAAGGATCACCATTTAACTTAGGGTGGCACAAGGTGTTTTGTCAATGGTAAACCAGACTGGCGTTGCACTCAATTTCTTACACGCTTTTAGAAGAAGGGATTCAACACAGGCATGGTGCTAATACAACAGTATATACCTAGTGCTTTATTAATTTCGGATACTCTGATGAGACTTAAAGTCTTTGTATTCTATTTGATGGTTTTTGTTTCACATATGCTTGCATCTGACTACCCCCCATCCCTGACCTGATCTGTGACACTGTTGGTATGTTTGTATACTCTTTTCTTTTTCCCAATTGTTTATCTTTTATGCTAACTATATAATTTACAAACTGGATGCATCTTTTGATTGTATTATTCATGGATCAATGTGTTTCGTCAAATGTGTTCATGGGACCATTTTGTAACAGCATTGAAAACGACCAGAAGGTCGAAACACGTGTCGGCTGTCCATAATCAATAATTAAATCTGTGTTTCTTTAATGTCTGAATTTACATCAGTATTATTATTGGGAAAACGTTTTGCTTTCCGTAATTCTTTGAGGAGTGCCTTTCCAAAACCCCAAATCTACTGTTTCTAATTCACAAACCCTGTGGGTGGTTTGTGGGAATAGTGAGCTTGCTGACACCCATTACTTGTTGCTTCATATATATATATTTTTCTTTTGTTTTCCTGTACAGTTGCAGGAAGTACAGTGGTCATTAGCGCACAAGAGCTTGATCGAACCCACATGCATAATTTGCTCCCTTCTCAGAACTCTTGCCAGGTCCAAAGACGAGCTGTCCATGTCCCCCTCGTCTCTGATACTGAAAGGGAATTGCATTTTGCTAGCAGCAACACTCCATCAGTGCACAGTTGGCATCGCATGCAAGAGTCATACAGGGATAGTGTCAACGACAATAATGCTCCAGAGGAAAGTCTGGTTCCTGGGAATGGAGAAAATGATCAAGACAACACATTTGTCTCAGTCTGCAGCCTCCTGCATTCCTAGAACCTCTGAACATGACCCCACTCCCAGAAGGGATGTGGGAGGAAGTGGCAATAGACTTTTTAGGCCCCCTAAGGTCGTTAGAATATGTGCTGTTACTGCTAGATGAACACTCGAAGTATCCGGAAGCACAGATCGTGTCATCTACAGCTGCCACGACCACAATACCGGTGCTAGATAAGATCTTCTCAGCGTTTTCAGTGCTCAAAGTGGTCATATCGGAAATGGCCCTCCGTTCACCAGCAAATACTTTCTGGACTGCACTGCATACATGGGCTTCCAACACCGTAAGGTTACCCCACTCTGGCCCCAGACCAGCTATGGAGCATTTTATGGAGAAAGTGAAAAGGGCCATACTCATTGCAAACATCACCCACATGCCCATTGAACAGTCAGTATATCAATTTTTGCGGGACTGCCGTAACAAGCCGCATGACTCTACTGGAACATCCCTGGCCGAGTTAATGTTTGGTCGCCCTGTGCGATCAAGATTGCTTCATGGATATCAGGTGACAGAGGAGGACGAGGATGGAATGAAGTAAGAAGAAGGGATGACCAGGTAAAAGTGAAAATGAAAGAATACACAGACAAAAGGAACAGAGCACGAGTTGCAGACCTAGAAATAGGAGATTAAGTCTTGGTGCGATAGACACAATCCCACAAGGAAGCCTCGCCTTTTGACCCCAGACCGTTGACTGTCACCCGCGTGAAAGGGTCCATGGTGACCGCTGAAAGGGAGGGATGGACTGTAACAAGGAACAGCTCACTATTCCTAAAAGCAGGCGAGGGCAGACCATAAAGGCTGCAGCTCTTAAGTGAGGAAGAGGACTACGCAAGGGAGACATCAGGCTTCTCAGGAGATGAAGACAAATCAGAAAGGGAGGATCAGACCACAGTTCAAGAAGCTCCAGAGCAAGAGAATGCAGTTCCTCACACCAACGACAGGCCCTACTGCACCATTCGAAAGCCAAGATGGTGGATCGTGGAAATGGGGTAGGGCAATGTTATTTTGAGGGGAGATGCGCACAAAGGGTCAGATGACCTGCAGTAACGTAAGCACACTCGGTGCGTGAATAAAGTAGTTCTACTGTAATCTCACTTGTGTGTGGACGTGTCTTCTTGGGCGACTCACGCCCTGCCCAGCGCATGCCCCTCACAAAGTCGGGACACTGCAGTGGACTATCTTGCCAGAAAGTACGAAAGCTTTTAAACTGGAAGTAACTGTATTATTCACTAACACTTGGGACCATAGGAGTATCAGTGAAGTGACAATGTCATGTTAAGATTAGTCCTTTGGTTAGAGCGTTATGGCACCTCTCCTCCTGGCATCACACATGAGCCAACGCTTTAATTAATTAACTCACCTACCCTTGTTTTTCCAGTCCACCAGCCTTTTGTGTGGTTTGGGACAGATTCAGGTTTCGGGTTTCAAGAGTGCCAGCAGCTCCTTGGATGTTGTGGAACGTCCCCCTCCTGGATCTTGTTCTGGGTAACAATCAATCGTCTCCAAGTGTCCAGATGTCAAATGCCCCCCTGGCAAGAACACCCAGCAGGCGCCAACACCTGCGCCCTTGACCCCCGCAGGCTTCACCCTCTCAGGGTCCGATGTTGCAATGAGCAATCTCAGGAGGGGGCGGGGCACCACCAAAAGCAACAGGAAGGAGAGGCTGGGTCCACCTAGCAGGTGCCAACACCTGTGCCCTTGACCCCCACGGGCTTCACTCTCTTTTCAGTTCAGGGTATCTCACAATCAATGTGGCAATAATGACACAGTTGGGAGTCACATCATTATTATTGTTTTTTTTTCCTTCACCAATGAGAACATACGCTGCAAAATGATGGTTTAGCTTTCTAGCAAAATGCCAGTTGTTAATATTCAATCAATGCGTCTTCATCCTTCGAGTGATTGGAGTTGTATGAATAACCCTAAGTGGCATGGATATGCCCAGATGTGCATCCCTAGATTGTTGTAACTGGAGTATGAAGCTACACCTCACTTATTATCCTCTACAAGGCAGAACCATGTCAGGTTGCTTGTGTTCTTGTGTAAAGGACTGTGGCCTATCTGTTTGGTTTATGTGGTTTTTAAGGCTTCCTCAGTAACTGCGAGCGGATATGCTCATTCCAATTCTTCCATCCATCGTACTTTAAAGTTGAATATGCCATCCCAAGAGGTACATGGTTTCCCAGATGTGAGCACAGAGTTTCTCGAGCCAAGATATCAAATCCACTCACCACTGATGATGTCTAATGACGTTGAACCATGTGTCAGGTTACATGTGCTCTCATGTAGAAGATATATGACCTGGCAGTCCAGACTGGTCTGCCTGTTTTGGGATGGGTCCAAGGCTGATTTGTACGTGGTTTCCCTCTTAAGTAATTGAATATCATGCATAAAAACAACATTGTTTTTATGCGAGCTCTGAGAGAAAGACAAAGTGAAAGAGAAGATATACATATTTATTTATTGATTTGTATTCAGAAATTAAACTTTTACAAATATATATATATATATATATATAGAGAGAGAGCCAGAAAGAGGGAGAGAGAAAGAGGGAGAGGATGAGCTTCTCAGTGGTGAGCTGTATTCGTTTGGTACTGCTTGTGGAGACCAATAAGAAGACATCTATCAGGTCCTTCTTTGCCCATGTCCAGAGATCTGAAACATGCTTATGTGTACTCAATCCTTTCTACAGGTAGGAAAAAGAAACCACACACCCTGAATATGATATAACAAAGGATATGCCGATGACCACCTAGGAAAAGTCCACCGAGTTAAATTTCCCCAAACACTCCTTTGGCCTAAGGGTCCACTGACATAGGGTGATGGTAGAAGTATGACACTTTTATGACCATGGGTGGCTTTAGAAGGTTTGGCCAGACATGTTACCTGTTTGAAGTTAGGGCCAGCCCAAAATCGGCCACAGACTTCTAGCTCCTTGCAGAAGACCCAAGAGGAATTCAACAAGGATTTTGTTTCCCAGTCAAGCCATTGGAGGAAGGCACAGACTCACACGAGTCCCTGAGTCAGACCATAACAACTGCAGTTGAGCTTGTGGTCCACAGACCCATGAGCCAAAGAGTTAATGGACAAGGAGAGAAGCATTTTTACCCAAACATGACCACAGCACCAATACCACATTCGCCAGATTACAACCTTCCAGGTCAGCATCCTGGTACGCAGTCCATATCCAAGACGGTAGCCCTTCCCTTTATGGGGTCGATCTGCCTTCTATGCTGGGTATCATACACAAGTGTAACCCACGTTGCCCACCAATCATCCATCATGATCACTTAACTCCTAGCCCTGGGATAGGGTTCCATTCCACATACATTTCTTCACTTCAGTGAGAGAGCGTGGGAGGTTGAAATCGAAAGTGGGTAGTGGCTGGAGATTGGGGAAGGGGAATACAAGAAATAATACAGAGGAGGCAGAGAGGAGACAAGAGGTGAGATAGGTAAATGGAGGGGGAGGTTATGATGTGAGTGGTCGTTGAAAGAAGGGAGGAGAAGGAGGAAGCAACATGTTTTGGCAGGAAGGAGAAATAGGAGGGGTGCAAGTAAAAGCAGACACAGAGGTCAAAAGAAATAAAGAAGAATTGTAAGTACCAGCAGAGATGGAGGGAGGCAGAACTAAGCAATAGTTAGATGTAACAGCAGAGGTGGAGGGACGGGGGAAAAAGGATGTAAAAGTACCAGCTGAGGTAGAAATAAGGAGAATTAAGCAGAAGGTGGAAGTGACCACAGTTGTGAAGGGAAGGAGAGTCAAGGAGGAGGTGAAATACACCCAATGGTGAAAGGTGGGGGAGTTAAGACGGTGGTGGGGTCAGTGGAGTAGGAGGAACAGGGGAAGAAGTCTCAGGGGGAAGGTCAGGAGAAGGCACTCGAGGGCATCATTGTAGCCAGAAAGAGCAGGATCGTTCTAGCAGACCCAATCAGCCAAAAAGGCAGATTGGATTGACAGGAGAAGGAACAAGAGTGGTACAGGGAGGGTATGTAGATGTCCAGTTAACCTTAAAAGGAAATGGTGATATCTCAGAGGGAGACCTAAAGGGAAAAGGTGCTAGGTAAGCGTATTGGCTCTGGATAACACCAGGTGAGAAAAAACATCCAGGTTGAAAGAAGGATTCAAGGAATACCAAAATGATGCCCCTTTATGTTGTGTTAAGGAACCCCTGGAAAATCTGCAATTAACCGAAGTTGCTTTACAGTATCCCTAGTTGGGACTGTTCTATTTTTCTCGTGTATAATAAACCCACTTATAACTACTAGGCATCCAGCCTTTTCTGTGTTTCCCACATATGTCCAGTGACATGCCTAACACACCCATCAATGACTGACCTGCTCAACCTATGAGTAACCTAAAATGTTGCCTTTCCAGAAACAATTTAAGAAAATAATCAAGTGATAACACCACTCAGATATAGAAACCACCCATTCACATTGCTTTTAATTGAGGGCAGCATCACTATTAGACCAAAGAAGCACCAAGTTCAAGGATGGTTTAGCTGAATAGACATTCAACAGATGATTCTCAGATGACAGGTAGCAGCTAAAGTGGACTTTTAAAAAACAAATATGTAGTACTAGCAAAAAGTACCCGTTCTCTGAACGGGTTCTGTAGACAGACATAACAAAACTCTCATCAATTGTTGACAATCAATGAAAGGGTCACTGTTCTGATTCATTTAGCGGTTTGATGTGCTTTGCACCCTAAAGTAAACTGCACTGAGAATGGGCGTGTGTGGCTGTCTGACGTACCCCGGAGCAGACATTGGGGGGAGGTGAGAGTTGGTGTGCTACTGCATACTAGGACCTTCTGTGCTCTCTCCCCACCTGTCGCCTCACCCTGGCGAGGTGAAGTTTTGTTGCAGTGCATTGCGGTGCAAATACCTTGGAAACTGTGCATCCTAGGGCATTCAAACGTGGCTTTCAAGGTCCCATAAGGACCTAGAGTTATGTTCCTCGTGTTGAGACCGGTCCTTCTACGACCACATTGAGGTTTTGACGATTTCAGGTAACCCTCTCATGCGCGAAGGTGCTGAAATGAGGGGAATGGGGTGGGGTATCCAAATGTCATGTAGCCAGTAATGTCTGGAGGGTTCTAACAGTTAACTATGCACCATTTGGTGCAGATTGGTGAAACAGTGTGAAATTGTATAAGGAACAACGCTTTGTCAAGGCTCAGACCCACAAACAAATTTTGACTTTTGTTGTAATCCTGACACAGGGTGGTATGTCCCAATGTCATGTAGCCAGTGTTGTGTGGAGGGGTCCAACAGGCAACTATGCAAAGAGTGGTGCAGATTGGTGAACTGGCCTGGAATTGTATAAGGAACAACGTTTTGCCATGCCACAAACAAACCCACACATTTTCTATTTTATAAATATAGATAATATAGTCGACTTTTTATACACTTACAATCATCATAAAAAGACTGAAATATAACAGCATATGTAACACTAAGAGGGCCTTGCTGAGGTTATAAGAAGTAAAACACAATAGAACAATAGAACACCCCACGTGCAAATTAATTCCCATAGCTTTGTACTATGATGAATTAAATTAATGGCATTACCTGACATATAGCGATCCCACAGTTCCCTGTAACTGATAACATCAACGTTTTAATTATCATTTACCAACCAGGCCCTTCTGCTCAGGTAACTGAAGTTTTCAGAAACCATGAGTAGGTGCTTCACATTTTCCTAGGTTTCCTCGCCCCAAAATCTCCACAAACTAGCTGATATGGGGATACCAAAGCACGATCCAGTAACTTCTCAGGAGTTAACCAGAATACATGTACCTTTCAGGTATTTACTAAGAGGTTTGTGGTTAAGAAAAGAGAGGATATATAACAGACGGGAGATGCGATTCATCCAGGACATATTCCGTGCTAAGGGATTTATTGGCCGATTCATGGAATTAATGTGCGCTGAAATTTTCGGCGCAAGCGTGCAAAAGCGGGCGAATCGCAGTGCCAGTGTGAAAATCGCAGCAAAATCTGTGCACAGCGATTCATGGAAGTCCGTGCGCGTGTAAATTCCAGGATGTTCGCCAAAATTCTGCGTGGCGCACGCTGGCGCACACGTCTCCGAACAGCATGCGCTAAGCACACAGCGAAAGCGCACATAGCGCAGCACACACAACAAAAGTAGGCGGAATAGGGGGCGTAACACGTGGAATGGGGAATAGCACGTGAAAAAGAAGGCGTAACAGGGGAAGTACTGCTGGGAAGTACACGGAACGCCCACACGCACGCGAACCACACGTATTCATGGAATCGAATAGGGCAAACCCGCGCACGGGCAAAGACACGCACAGGCCTAAACACGTCCACCACACGAAGGCAGGCGATAGCGTCCCTGTGCATTACAAAAGTGTGCACAAATAAAAAGCACGTATATACTGAGTGGGGTACGTGTATTACTGGGGTTTGCGGGTAGTTTCACACGCGATTGGCCCTGTGCGAGTGGGGTATGTGTGTTACTGAGGTGCGCGGGAAGTTTTACACGTGAAAGGGCCCTGTGCGAGTGGGGTACGTGTATTCCTGGGGTTCGCGGGAAGTTTTACACGCGAAAGGGCCCTGTGCGAGTGGGGTATGTGTATTCCTGGGGTTCGCGTGAAGTTTTACACACGAAAGGGCCCTGTGCGAGTGGGGTACGTGTATTCCTGGGGTTCGCATGAAGTTTTACACGCGAAAGGGCCCTGTGCGAGTGGGGTACGTTTATTCCTGGGGTTCGCGTGAAGATTTACACGCGAAAGGGCCCTGTGCGAGTGGGGTACATGTATTCCTGGGGTTCGCGCAAAGTTTTACATGCGAAAGGGCAACGCCCGTGCACGATATGTCACAGACGCGCTTACGCGCTAAGGGCCTTTGGTCCAATGAAATAGGGTACGTGTGCTGACGCGCTTACGCGCTAAGGACCTTACCTCGAATTACACGCTGACGTGAAATATTTTCCCTTGCCAAATCACTCCATATCAAGCTGGCCACGCGTACACACACGGAAGACCACGCTCCTGCCCTGAAGGCCATTTTCCTGCCCCCCAGAGCCCCGAGCACGCTCCCACCTGCCATCTGCTGCTGCCTGACTGTCTGCTGCCCACGTGCCCTGCTATTTGGTGCCTGCACATGAGCCATTTGCAGGGGTCCAGTTGCTGTGTCCACCCCTGCTGGAACAGAAGACTCCCGACTGGGATACCATCGCTCCACAGCCCAGCCCCAGGACCCAGTTGCACACCCACTCCTGCCTCTGGGGTTGCCATGTCGGGCACATCTCCATCTAGCACCACTGGCAACCCCCAGCCAGAGAGGCAGAGGGCTACCACCTTCACTGCCACCGAAGTTGGTGTCCTGGTGGAGCATGTCCTGGGGCATTATGATGCCCTCTTCGGAACATCACGCGCCAACAAGGAAGGATGGGAGAGGATCTGGGACGACGTAGTGGTTGCCATCAACATGGAGGGGGTGGCAACCCGCGACATCAAGCACGTCAAGAAGCGCTGGGAGGACTTCAGGTCAAGGACCCTCCACAAGGCCCGGCGCCTCGCGGAGGGGGGCCGGGCATGCATGAGTAACATCCAGATGAGGGTCCAGGAACGCATAGGCACAGCGCTCCATGCCCAGATCCTTCAGAGGCAGACCCGTCTGGAGTTGAGCGGTAAGTGGCCAAGCAATGCTGTGTGAGACAGGGCATGTTGCAGTGTGCTGGTAGTCTGATGCTTGCCTGTATGTGTGACATAGGCCATGTATGCATGTGTGTGTGCAGGGACATCATGGTCATGATGTGAGACCAGTTATGTGTGAACCACATGGTTGGTGCATGTTTTTAATGCAACATGGGGAGCTCTATGCGGAATGCACACATGAAAGCATGGCTGTCTCTGTTCCTGGACATGGAGTGGGGGTGAGGAATGGGTGCTGATCTCATGTACATGTATGGTGCACATGTGTGTATGTGTGCCTGAGAAGTGTGTGTGTGACTTTGAACGCCATGGATGCACGTGACTTTGAAGGCAACATCTTGGTTTACAGGGGCCCTTCTACATGGATGTTGATGTTGATTGCAGGCGCCGGGACAGTTTCTGCATGTGTGATGTGTGCATTCACCCATGTGTTGTGGAATGACAGGATGGAAGTGACATTTGACAGTGCCACTCATGTGTTATTGCTTCCTGTCTAGGGTATTTTGTACTGTACCCAGATGCTTGTGTTCTATGTCTCCCTCTACGCAGCGTCAAGTGAAGAAGAGGGCAGAGACGGCGCTGCGGAGCCAAGCGGCAGGGATGCCTCCACAGGGCGGCGACGCAAGGCCCAGCCACCCTCCCAGGAATTACCATCATCCGGGAGCGAGGGGGCTGGTGCTGCGTCTGCCACAACGGCTGTGGCGGAAGGGCCGGGTGAGCCCCCACAGGGGCTTCCAATGGCGGAAGACGGTGTGGAGACATCCAGGTTGGTGGTCTCCACAGAGGAGGAAGAGCCCGCTACTGAGCCGCACATGGGGCCTGGTGGGGGTAGTACCACTGGTGCAAGTGGTGCAGTCCAGGGCCAGGGTCAGGAGGCAGCACAGGTCACCGCGGAGGGGCCTGTGCATGTCGCTGTCCCTGACCCTGTGACTGCACCACCATGCAGCAGCAGGGAGGCCCCGTCCCAGGCCCGTCCGCAGGTAGGGGAGAATGCCATGTCATCTGCCTCTCCACTACCTGCAGACGAGGGGTCCCACGAACGTATGGGCTCCGTCCTGGTTGGTGTCGCGTTGCGCACGCATATCATTCGTGATGATGTGCGTTCTTCCTGGGTGGAGAACGCACACCATCATGGAGAGCAGCGTCGTGACGTGGCGCTGCTGGGAGGGGCCCTGGTTGGTGGGTTCCTACATGTGTCGCGCACTCTGGCGGACCTCTCCTCCTCTGTGGAGACTATGCGCCAGTCGTTCTACACACCGTCTTCCAGCCCAGATTAACCAGGGCCCCTTGTGGACCTGGCCCGACCAACACAGCCAGCTTGGTGGAGCTCACATCCCTGCCACAGTCGGGAGGCGGCGGCCCAGCAGGGGTGGACGCCACAACTGGGGACCAGCTGATGGAGGATGTGCAGGCACCATCAGACACGGCACATGGACAGCTGCAGCAGGAGCAGGCTCTAGGTGGGAGCAATGATGGCTCGGGGCCATAAACATCGGAGGGGCAGGCATCGGCCAGAGGGCAGGAGGACCCAGGATTGGGAGTGTCTTCCATGTGGCACCGGTTGGGCCAGCAGATAGGTGCGGAGCGGCGGCGGGCAGAAGAGGTGTGGCTCACCATGGTCAGGGCAGAGTTCTCCATGCGTCAGGCTTTGAGGCGGGCAGAGTGCCTTGAGGCAACTCGCAGGGAGTTGGAACAGGCCATGAGTGCCTCCCTGCGAGACCTCGGGGCCAGGACAGAGGCCCGCCTCGGGCAAATAGACATGGAGTTCGATGATGCCCTGGCCCGGGACACCACAGAGTGAGCCGCTGGACTTGCCCGCCGCCATTGTATATAGTTAGATAGTGTTAGGTTTCCTTTCGTTTTTTCTTTATTTTGGTTGCGCTTGGACAATGCACCATGTTTTTGTATATAGTTTTTTATTAGGTAGTATTTCATTTCATCAGTTGGGCTCATGGACCCTGGATTGTTCATCTGTACATAGTTCACCATTGGATTATTCTCTTTTTTTTAATTTTCACCATGGAGCAATGGTTTTCACTTTCTTTTTTCTCTTGGACTTGCTTTGTTGGACTGTGACTTTGGAAATCATTTCTTTTGGATTTCTTTGGATTATGATTTCTTGTTTTTTATTCTTTTACGGACATGCAGCTTTTCTTTTATTATTCCCATTGCTTTGTGTTGGATTTTAATTACATTCATGTTGTGTTTAATACATTTTTTTCTTCATACTTCGATGTGTGGTATTATTTCATTGGTTTCATGCATGTCATGATATGGGTTTTCACATTCACTTGCAACCATTGTGTGTGTGTGACGGACATTTGTTCATTTACATACTTTCCATTGGGGTTGTATCATGTAATTGCCTTTTCTGTGTGGGTGGTCTTTGGGCTGGGGAGGCTGGCCATAAGGGCCATGATTGAGGATCGTCATGACCTGGGGGGAGGAGGACATGAGTGGGACATGAGTGGGGGCCTGCTGGCAGGTGCCCTGCACTGCTGGGGGGTGGGGGTGCAAGGGGACATGAGTGGGGGCCTGCTGGCAAGTGCCCTGCACTGCTGGGGGGTGGGGGCGCAGGGGGACACGAGTGGGGGCCTGCTGGCAGGTGCCCTGCACTGCTGGGGGGTGGGGGTGCAGGGTGCAGCGGGACATGAGTGGGACATGAGTGGGGGCCTGCTGGCAGTTGCCCTGCACTGCTGGGGTGTGGGGGTGCATGGGAACATGAATGGGGGCCTGCTGGCAGGTGCCCTGCACTGCTGGGGGTGGGGTGCAGGGGGACATGAGTTGGTGATCAGTAGTGCAAGCTGACATGTGGCTTGGCTGGGGGGCCTGCCCATGGTGGATAGGCTGCCTGCGGGACATGACCAGGGGTGCCGGGTAGTCCCCTGTGGTGTGGGCTGCCTGCAGGGGCCGTGGAGGGTGTAGAGGGAACACCTGGGAGGACCCACACTGCCAATTCATGTGTAGGACTCGCAGCGCACCCCGGAAATACACGTACCCTGCTGAAATCACCTGTTAGACTTCCCGCGAACCCCAGTAATACAAGTACCCCACTCGTGCAGGCCCTTTTGCTAGTGAAACTTCCCGCGCACCCCTGAAATACACGTATCCTGCTGAAATCGCATGTGAAACTTCCCGCAAACCCCAGTAATACCGTACCCCACTCGCACAGGCCCTTTCGCGTGTGAAACTTCCCGCGCACCCCCGAAATACACGTACCCTGCTGAAATCGCATGTGAAACTTCCCGCGAACGTCAGTAATACACGTACCCCGCTCGCACAGGGCCTATCGCGTGTGAAACTTCCCGCGAACCTCAGTAATACACATACCCCACTCGCACAGGGCCTATCACGTGTGAAACTTCCCGCGAACCCCAGTAATACACGTACCCCACTCGCACAAGGCCCTTTCGCATGTGAAACTTCCTGCGCACCCCCGAAATACACGTACCCTGCTGAAATTGCATGCAAAACTCCCCGCGAACCCCAGTAATACACGTTCCCCGCTTGCCGTGCTGGTACAGGGTTAGCGCAGCCCTTTGCGCTGGATTGGGGATTTTGATGGCTTTTCCCTGCACGAGGGGCGTTCTTGGGGGCGTAACTGGCACTGCTGCAGGGTCGCTGCGCCACTGTGCACCTGTCAAACCGATGTGAATTGATCACAATATTTATAATTGAAAACAACTGGCAGGTATCCCCCAGGGACTCACCGTTACCTCTGTTCCTCCTCCTCCTATGACTGGCACCTTCCTGCAGGGAAAAAACGGCTCCTCAATTTTCAAGCGGAGAGAAGAAAGCGAAAAGCCTCCCAAGTACTTCTTCCCTCCCTAGATAAAACCAGGCAGGAGAAGAAATCCTAGGGAAACCCTCTGGGGAAGAAAACCCTGTGCCGAAGGTAGCGGTATGATGTCTTCAGTTGCAGACGGAGGTTCCGGAGCAGTCCGAAGGTCGTTCGTCTTGAAAGAGAAAGAGACTGGTAAGTATCAGCAGGTAAGTGAATAGTGGATATGTAAGAATTTGAGTAATGTAAATTACCCTTAAACAGGAACGTTGTGTGGGGAAAGGTGCCAGTCAGCCTTAGGATACTTCTATAATTATAAAAGAGGTTGGATGAGAAAACCGTGGGAAAGTAGAAAAGAATAATGGGAAGCCACGGGGAAGTTTTTACCTGAGAGGCTAATAGGGCGGAGCTAGAAGTTGTTATGGTGTAGCAGAGTCTTGCGTGGGCGGTCGTAATGTCGGGGTGACTTGTTCCTGTACCTATGCGAAGGGAGATAGCATAGTGAGCCGGGAAGGAAGGAAAGACGGGAACAGATATTCCGAAGAGTATCGAATTCAGCTTACCGCGATCCGGAGAAGCCCCGGAAGGCAGACTTGGGTTAGAGAGGGACGGAGTCCGTGGAATCGGGAGAAAGGGAGGCAAAGGGAGCTGCAGTAGCGTTGTGATAGCGGAGTAGCAACGCAACTCTGTGCTGATCTAGGAGACAGATATACCAACTCCCGGGTAGGGAGGCAGCACTTCCTGGAAACCGGGTTGTGCAGAGACTAGACCCGCAACACCGGTTACGGCGGCCATCTTGTGAGTAAAAATGGCCGACACCCGCCGTCCTAAGGTCCATTTATGCCACAAGGACAACCGTCCTCGGAGGGGCGTGACAGTATGCCCCCTCAAATGCCTCGGGCCACCCGGTTTAGCCGGATGGGCCCGGAAAAATCGGCGGACCAGAGCCGGAGCATGAACAGCCGATGCAGGCTCCCAAGAGCGATCAGCCGGAGAATACCCTTTCCAGTCAACCAAGAACTGCAGACGTCCCCGAAAAAAACGAGAATCACAAATACCAGCCACTTCATATTCGGGTCCCATCGGGGTGCAGACAGGAGGGGGTACCCGCATCTGTGTTCGGGAAAAACGATCCACCACGTCTTTCTTCAATTGCGACACATGGAACACCGGATGAATCCTGGACCAAGACGGAGGGAGCTCGAGCTTGTAAGCAGACGACCCCATTCGTTGCAAAATGCGAAAGGGACCGAAGTATCTCGGGGACAATTTGGACGGCACCAGATGACGAGGTAAAAATCGAGAAGCCAACCAAACGACATCACCTGGCACCAAACTTGGAGCTGGAGTGCGACGTCTATCAGCAGAGCGTTTGACACGGGCCTGGGCCTCCAGAAGAGAGGTTCTGGCTGTCCGATGTCCCATCTGAATAGCATTGATGAGAAGATCCACATCGGCAAACCTAGAAGCGGAGACCGGACTGCTGGGAAAACACTGAGGGTGATAACCGTAGGAGCAAAAGAAAGGGCTAAACCCCAAGGCCGAGTGTCGAGAGTTATTATACGCAAATTCCGCCAAAGGCAACAAGGAACACCAGTTATCTTGCGAGGAGGAGATGTAACAGCGCAAATAACCCTCAAGGGTTTGATTCAGACGTTCCGTCTGACCGTTTGTCTGTGGATGGAATCCTGAGCTCAATGCCCGGGAGATATGCAAACTCTTGCATACCTGCTGCCAATATCGAGACGTGTATTGCGAACCTCGATCAGAAACGATGGTCTCAGAAAGTCCGTGAAGAGAAAAAATCCGTGAAAGAAAAATCTTTGCCATCTGGGCTGTAGTAGGAATCCGTGGAAGGGGAACAAAATGTGCCAGTTTTGTGAAGTAATCGATTGTGACCATGACAACTGTACAACCGTCCGAGGGTGGCAAATCGACAATAAAATCTGTGGAAATCATTTGCCAAGGACGAGCAGGGACTGGCATTACTGAGAGAAGACCCGAAGGGGCAGATCGCGGGCATTTAGATTGCAAGCAGATGGCACAAGCGGATACGTAATCCATGATGTCTTGAGTCATTTCCGGCCACCAGAAATTACGCCGGACCAGCTCTTTAGTATTAGCCACACCTCTGTGACCGGCCAGGTAGGAGTCGTGACAAAGATTCAGAACCGTTCTTCGTAATTCACTCGAAGGGAGGAAAAGCATCTTGTCATTATAAGCACAACCTTGGACCAAGGTGAGTTTCCAGGTCGCCAGAAACTGTGGATTTGATTGGATAAATCGCAAAGTTGAGTTAGCCACGTTTTGTAGAAATGTGGTAACCACCTGCACGAATGTAGCTCTGGGAAACAGAAGCTCTGTCCGGAAAGGCGTAGAGGAGTTATAGTCCTTTCTAGACAAAGCGTCAGCCTTGAGATTGACTCTTCCGGGAATAAAGGTGAAAACAATCTCATACGGTGAAAAGAAGTGTGCCCAACGTGCCTGTCGGCTATTTCGGGTTTGCAGGACGCGCAAATTACTGTGATCAGTCCGAACCTCCACTGGGTGTCTTGCCCCCAATAGTAGGTGTCGCCACTCTTCAAATGCCCTTTTTATAGCTAGGAGTTCTTTTTCAAGCACTGAATAATTTATTTCAGAGGGAGACAGTGTCTTTGAAAGATATGCTATAGGACATTCTATTCCCTGGTCGTTTTCTTGGAGCAGAACAGCCCCAAGGGCCTGATGAGAAGCATCAGATTCAACGATAAATCTCTTGGCTTGATCTGGGGAGATCAAAATGGGTCCTGTGAGGAAGCGTTCCTTTAGTCTCTCGAATGCTAATCGTGCCTCCACTGACCAAAGGAATCGGACATTCTTTTTAAGAAGAGCCGTCAGTGGGAGTATTTCTTGAGAATAATGTGGGATAAAGCGTCTGTAAAAGTTAGTAAATCCCAGAAATCTCTGTAGATCTTTGACGCACACCGGCATAGGCCAATCGGTGACAGCTGAAACCTTCCTAGGGTCCATGGATACTCCATTTGCCGAAATTATGTATCCTAGATAGGCAACCTGGTTTCTGTGAAACTCACATTTCTCTAATTTGCAATAGAGGTGATTGTTAAACAGTCTCCGTAGGACTTCTTTAACGTGCTGACGATGTTCTGATGGAGAGGTAGAAAAAACCAGGATATCATCTAAATAGACGATAACGGTGTGAAGAAGAATGTCTGAAAACAGGTGGTCCATAAAGCGTTGGAAGACCGCGGGGGCGTTGGACAGGCCGAAAGGCATTACCCTGTATTCATAATGTCCCAAAGGAGTACGGAAAGCCGTTTTCCACTCATCGCCAGTTCGTATACGGATGAGATGGTAAGCCCCGCGGAGATCCAGTTTTGTAAAAATGGTGGCTCCTTTAACGGCTTCGAGTATATCAGGTACGAGAGGCATGGGATAGCGATCAGGGATCGTGATCTTGTTCAAGCCCCGGTAATCGATACATGGTCTGAATTCCGTAGATTCTTTCTTGGGGATGAAGAATAAGGAAGCTCCAGCTGGTGATGTGGATTCTTGAATAAGACCATTACGAAGATTCTTTTGCAGATATTCCATAAGAACTTCAGGTTCTCGTCCTGATAGGACATACATGCGGCCGAAAGGAATCGGTGCCTCAGGAACTAGTTCCAAGGCACAGTCATCCCTCCGATGTGGAGGTAGTTCTGCATATTCCGAATCAGAGAAGACTGTTTGAAATTGTCTGTATTCGAGGGGTAATTCCTGTATTTGGTTCAACATAGAGATGGAACCTGAATTTTCCAACATGGAGATAGTCGGGCGAAATCCGACTGCTCCCTCCAACAGACAGTGCGTCAAACAATGTTCAGAGCCCAAAAAGACAGTGCCCGCCTTCCAGTTGATGTAAGGATTGTGAGCACGAAGCCAGGGTAGCCCTAGAATTACTGGATAGTGAGCCGTACGGATTACATCAAAAACTATAGTTTCTTGATGGGAGGAGATGTTCATCTGCAAAGCTATAGTTTGTTCCTTTATGGGTCCTGAAGTTAACGGACTACCATCCACTGACTCGACTGGAATAGCCAAAGTCTTAACTGAACATGGTATATTATGAGTGGTCTTCCAGAGGGTATCAACAAAATTTCCGCGGCCCCGCAATCTATTAAGGCTGTGACCGGAATGGGATCTGAATCACCCCATCTAATCTGGACCTGCAATGCCAACATAGTAAGATCGGGGATCTCTGTTACTTGTGATGGTATCATAGAGGATGAGGAACCTGTTACTGATTCCCTAGCCGCGGTTCCCCTTGCGGTTGGGTAATGGCGTTTCCCTGTCGTTTGGTTGGGATGAGGGGACAGTCTTGAACTGCGTGTTCCTTGGACCCACAATACATACACAGACCCTTAACCCTACGTCTATTGCGCTCTTCGGGAGTGAGACGACCTCTGATAGACCCTATCTGCATGGGTTCTTCCGTTTGAGATTTCCCTAAGCTAGGAGAGTAAGTAATGGGGTGTCTCCCGGAACGACAGCGACGTCGTTCTTTTAATCTTTCTTGCAGTCGGTAGTCCATCTGCATGACCATGGTTATTAATTCTGCCAAATTTGGAGGTCTGGGTATTCGGGAGATCTCATCCTTTAACTCTTCGTTTAATCCTCTGCGGAAGATAGTGATCAGAGCATCGTCTGCCCAAGACGTGCCAGCAGCCAACTGCTTGAAATTGGTGATATAGGATAACAGATCTTGAGATCCCTGTTTGAAATCCAATAATTGTTCTTGGGCTGAAACCGTGATTTCTTGCCGGCTGAACATGGCTCTAAGACTGTTCAAAAAGGCAGGGTAGGAATCTAATAAGGCATTATTTGTAGTAACCAGAGGCGTGGCCCATGCTAAAGCGGGACCTGATAGATTGGCAATCATGTGTCCTACCTTATCACGATCGCTCTGAAAAAAGGCTGTCTTGAAAGAGAACTGAATGGTACAAGCCTCAATAAAGGCCTTAAGTTTATGAGGGTTACCATCGTATAAACCCCCTGGAATGGGCCCAGGAGGTATCTCAGAACAGCTAGGGACTCTGCCTACCTGTTGCCGAAGATAGGCATTCTCTTGTTTTAAAGCCTGCACTTCTGCCGTTAACGCCTGTACTGCAGTGACTAATTGTTGTTGTTGAGAGGCGTCCATATTTCCTTGTAACTCTGAATCCCTGGGTTAACCTGCTCAGAATCCAATTAGGGATTTAATAATAATCCTTTCTGTTCACTTTGGGCGTTGCTAACTGTCAAACCGATGTGAATTGATCACAATATTTATAATTGAAAACAACTGGCAGGTATCCCCCAGGGACTCACCGTTACCTCTGTTCCTCCTCCTCCTATGACTGGCACCTTCCTGCAGGGAAAAAACGGCTCCTCAATTTTCAAGCGGAGAGAAGAAAGCGAAAAGCCTCCTAAGTACTTCTTCCCTCCCTAGATAAAACCAGGCAGGAGAAGAAATCCTAGGGAAACCCTCTGGGGAAGAAAACCCTGTGCCGAAGGTAGCGGTATGATGTCTTCAGTTGCAGGCGGAGGTTCCGAAGCAGTCCGAAGGTCGTTCGTCTTGAAAGAGAAAGAGACTGGTAAGTATCAGCAGGTAAGTGAATAGTGGATATGTAAGAATTTGAGTAATGTAAATTACCCTTAAACAGGAACGTTGTGTGGGGAAAGGTGCCAGTCAGCCTTAGGATACTTCTATAATTATAAAAGAGGTTGGATGAGAAAACCGTGGGAAAGTAGAAAAGAATAATGGGAAGCCACGGGGAAGTTTTTACCTGAGAGGCTAATAGGGCGGAGCTAGAAGTTGTTATGGTGTAGCAGAGTCTTGCGTGGGCGGTCGTAATGTCGGGGTGACTTGTTCCTGTACCTATGCGAAGGGAGATAGCATAGTGAGCCGGGAAGGAAGGAAAGACGGGAACAGATATTCCGAAGAGTATCGAATTCAGCTTACCGCGATCCGGAGAAGCCCCGGAAGGCAGACTTGGGTTAGAGAGGGACGGAGTCCATGGAACCGGGAGAAAGGGAGGCAAAGGGAGCTGCAGTAGCGTTGTGATAGCGGAGTAGCAACGCAACTCTGTGCTGATCTCGGAGACAGATATACCAACTCCCGGGTAGGGAGGCAGCACTTCCTGGAAACCGGGTTGTGCAGAGACTAGACCCGCAACACCGGTTACGGCGGCCATCTTGTGAGTAAAAATGGCCGACACCCGCCGTCCTAAGGTCCATTTATGCCACAAGGACAACCGTCCTCGGAGGGGCGTGACAGCACCACGGCTGGTTTTGGTAGCTAAAATCCATGAATACCTTGTGCGTGGAAATGGATTTTTGCACACGGGCTGGCGCAGAGATTTGCACGCGCACACTGTGCGGCAGCCGCGTGCGCCACTTGTGCGCTAAATTCTATGAATTACCCCTTTAGTGGCCAGATCAACCAGGATTTGTTCATAGAGTAACTCTTGAATGACATTTTGTTTGTGATTTTTATAATGGCTATGACTCGTACTATCTCACTCAACCTGGGTGACCACTTATTAGCCAATGGAAATAGCAGCCCCATTATGCTACTTTCAGATAGAAAGCTGGAGTCACGTAGCCATTCCAAATCCATGCCAAAAGAGAGGAGGCAGCAGTTATCAGACATTTATGATGGTAATTAAGTTGACGTATCACTAGGACAGAGCTTAACCTGCACAATTTAAGTTCCATCAGAATATATTCTACCCAAGCACTAAGCAGTAACCTGAATAGTGGTTTCAGGGATTCGCATTCAAGCCGGTCCAAATTTCTACCAAATTTATGTGCCCAAATTGCAGCACCATATGTGAGTGTTGGGTCAAATTTGGCTTTATAAACTTTCAATAAAGTGGATATTTGGAAAGATGATGAAGTGTCAACATCCAGCAACAGAACATCATGCATCATACACAAACCAGGGTAATTGCAAATTTTGTAAGACCAAGCAGGCTAGCTATAGGTCACGGATCACTGAAACTAGCTCAATTCCACAATGCAGCTATCTAGGATGTACAGCACACTGCCCTTAATGCTACACCCCAAGCAAAATCATCTTAATTACCATCGTAAGCACTGTGTGAACAACCTCATAATTTACTGAAAATGTTGATACCCTCTGAGCTACCCTCCTTAAAGATGAATACCACCCACATCCAGATGAAGCAATCCCCCCTTGATGGTTGTCACATAATAAGACAGAGCTGTATCAAACAAGAGGCATTGACTTTGCACCACTCTAAGAACATGTTTGCAATACAAATACAACATCGTCTCATTAACCTTTCTTTCACCCTGTTACACCCTTGACTGGGCCTCCCCTGGGACCTACACAAACAACACAGGAGCCATCTCTCCACACAACCTTCCCTTTATTCCTCCTTGCTCTTACTGTCCCCTTTCTCCCGCCGTCCCTCCCCTTCCTCCTGCCTCCAGTTCCCTCCCCTTGGCTTGGGTCCTTCCTCCTTAAAGGGGCTTGTCCTGTTTCCCTGGTAACACCTCCCCCCACTTAACATGAGACTTCCCGGCTACATTTGTTCAATCAGCTGTTGGGGTCTCCTTACGGTCCGGGGGGCCTGCCAGGTGACTCGCGGGTCTCGCCCGCATTTTCTCTTTGCAATGTTTCGTAGGCCTCTTCACCCTCTGCTCCCTCCTTCTCAGCCACTGCCTCTTCCTTTGGTTCCCGTTCCTTTAGGTATAACTCGTGGAAGAGGGAGGCCATTGGCGTCATCTCGCCGGGGTCCCCCGTTGTAGTTATCACCGGTCCTTTGCCCCCTGTCACTAGGAGGAAATCCGTGCAGTCTCGTGAATCCCTCCTTTTGTATTGTCTCTGGCGCTTTATGGCAGTCTCCTTGATCGGGAGTTGTGGCTCCTTGGCCTTTCGTTTGCGGTCTGCCCTTTCCTTGGCTTTCCTTGTCTCTCCTGCATCTTGCTCAGTCATGTAGTTCTTCACCTGGGTGACTTTAAATGATCTGTACTGGATGTCGATGAGGGCACACGCTAGTGCCGTCTGATGGCTGAGACAGCTGCGCCCTATGGCGGGACTCTGCACCATGTGGATGGCGGTGGGTACTCTGCGCTCTCTGTGAGTTGGGTCACAGTGGGACTGTCCTTTTGACTGTAGCAGCTGTGCTGTTCCGCACTGGAATACGTAGGCTTGGGACTGGCCCAGGGGGTATGCTTCCTCTCTTGTTTGATTAAGTTGCTTGTTCATGACGTTCCCTGTATTCTCCGCGTTCACAACGAACGGCTTGTGCAGGTTTCCGATCCGGATCGTGACCTTGGGTGCCATGGTGTCATCTGACGTGGTGCTGATCAGTCTCCCATATTCTCCCTTGCACCCGTAATGGGAGTGGTAGTGGTTCCCTCCCCCCGGTTCCGGCATCACGTAAGGCTGTGGATGTTCATATGACTCAAGATCGTCTCGCAGGACGCGTTGAGAGTGTGTGCCGTCCTCCTGATCAGGTCCAAACCCCCCTGGGTGACTTAACTCTGGGTAGAGCAGGCGCTCGTGCCTACGTGGGCTTGGAGGATAGTTGTATGCGTTGGAGTGACGCCTGGTTGGGTCGATGTTCATGGCCTCGACAGCCCTCATGACGTCTGCCCCTTGCCGCCGGCAGCATCAGGTACCTCTCTTGGCGTGGCATTTCCTGGTCCCTTCCGTGTGTTGGCCTCTTGTTTGTTCTGGTCGTCTTGTCGGGCTTGGTGGTGATGCCGGTCGGTGTGTGGGAGTTGCAGGCAGTCATTCTCTGCACATTGCCTGGAAGTGGTTTTCTTGGCCACATCGCATGCATCTCTGTCCGATGGCCAGGCATGATCGTCTCTGTGGGAACTCAAATCTGCACCTGTAGCATAGTTTGTCGCTCAGGGTTTGGTGCTGTGGGCTTCTGAGTCCTGGTCTTCTCCAAGGTCCTGTAGTCCTAGTGTACCCCAGCTGTCCTACTGCAAGGGCTCTGATGGTGTCATGCTTTTTGGTGTTTTCAATGGCAGCTGCCTGTATGTCCACTCACTCGTGTAGTCTTGCTAGGTCAATGATTTCTTGTAGGGACAGGGGGCTTTTGAGTAGGTGCTTTCTAAGCATCAACGAGGTGCACCCTTCAATGAACTCTTCCTCATTAAAGTTGGAAAAGTCACAATGCAGGATCTTTCTCTACAGATGAATGACTAATTCCCCTATGGATTTGTGAGGGAGCTGTGTGCATTGGTTGAACGCATAGCGTTCATAGTGCCTTTTGGGGAGTACTATCAGTTTCCCGTTAATTGCTGCGAGAAGGCATTGATGTGTGCTTCTCTCCTGTGCAGGGACAATTTTAGTTATCCCCTTCATCTCCTTTCCTGCAAGATTGGCAAATATATCCAATTTGTTAGGTGGGTTGTTGTCTCCCACTGCCTTCATAAAGTCCTTGAACTCTTCGAACCCACTCCTCCCATCTCTGACCTTGATCGTGATGGGGGTGGAGGGTAAATGGGTTGGGTCATTGCAGAAAGGTAGCTCGGGATGTGAGCCCTAGGTTTGCGAGGGCACGTGGCCCTTCATTGGCAGCTTGTAGTGTCTGTTCCACCATCTTGGTCGAATCTTCTGGTGCCGGTCTTCTGGGCTATTTGTGCTGATGGGTGTGATGGTCTTAGTGGACATCCAGAATCTTGCAATGGGGGCCTTCAGTGCTATTGTCAACTTGTGGGGGTGCTACACCCGGTGATTTAGCCCGAGGATGTGCCAGGTTTTGAGTGTTCCTTGTTGGAATGCGGTTGGCCCTTAGTGGTGAGGCTGCAGCCTGGTGTGGTGCTCCACGTGTTTTTCTGGCTACTGTAGCTTGTTTTGCCCCACTCTCATTCGTGTGGTGCTCCACGTGTTTTAATGGCTATTGAAGATTGTTTTCCTTGTGTTGTGTGACTCGCCGGTTCAGCAGAGTGATTAGGTAATGTGTGAGTGGAACCGAATAGTCCTGCAATGTCCCGCTGTTTTGTGCGCTCCACTGGTTGTTGTGGCACATGGCTTATGGGCACGCGCAGGGTATGACTAGTCTTTCCCTTTCCCTTCATTTTATTTTCTCAGAAATCGTAACGTGCCGCTGCGCTTTGTGACCTTTGCTGGCCTGCTCCCCTGGGCAGTGAAATTCCAAATCTCCTTACCGTTAGCCGCTTGTTGTCAGAAGAGTCGTTTGGTGCATAAGTGGCTCGTGGTGCACTTGGAGCGCGGCGTCTGCCTCTCCAGAGAGTCGCGTGAGTCTATGCTGTACTGCTGGGATCACTTGTGTCTCTGTTCTCTACGCAGTGGATACCGTGTGCTTGCTGGATACCGTTGGGTGCCAGTTTGTCTCTTCTCTGCTGGGCTCACAGCCACGCAAATTGTCTCTTCCTCATAGGGTTGCTGGGTGCTGCTCTGCTGGGCTCACCGTGCCCTCCCTTCAGGTGGGCCGTCTTCACGTGCGGCTCCTCCTCGCTGTCTCAACTGCTGGGCACCTTCTGCCCATCACTCTGCTGGGTTGTCTGTCCGTGCCACACCTCTCCTGTTGTCCATGCTGCTGGGTATACCATACCTGACACTCTGCTGGGCTTGCCTGTCCCACCATCACTCTGTTGGGCTCGCCAGTCCCGCCGTCACTCTGCTGGGTTCGCCTGTCCTGCCATCACTCTGCTGCACAACGTGGGCTCTCATCGGCCTTGTTGCCAGTTGTTACACCCTTGACTGGGCCTCCCCTGGGCCATCACAAACGACACAGGAGCCATCTCACCACACAACCTTCCCTTTATTCCTCCTTGCTCTTGCTGTCCCCTTTCTCCAGCTGTCCCTCCACTTCCTCCGGCCTCCCGTTCCCTCCCCTGGGTCCTTCATCCTTAAAGAGGCTTGTCCTGTTTCCCTGGTAACACACTCTACCTTCCTTTCTATAGCTGTGTTTACGGCTAAACAGTGCCCCAAAGGGTGGTTTGTGATGCCCTAAGAAGTCCAGTAAAATAGGAAAACAAGGGCAGAAAAGTAAAATGAACATGAAAACAATTGAACGAAACAAAGCATAAAGGGAGAAGGGATTGTATGTAACATGGGTGTTTTAGAGTGTTTGCTTTTAACAAGATCCTCTCTCAAGGAAGAAGTAACCAGAAGCCACTACTGTAGCACTGCTATCTTTTCCCTTTTCTGTCCAAGTCATGCTACGTCTGAAGAGTTTAGAGAGGGCTTTCAACCTTTTGGGCTTACCTATGGTAACTACGGTTAATTAATCAAGGCCAATGCTCTGGAGCAGGGGCATGTGCTATTACTTCAGACAAAATACAACATATATCTTACCACAGTTAATAACTACAAATGTGCAGTAAGAGTTCCTTGGGTTATACTTAGGCTTTCTAGACCTCACCCGGTCGCCGTAACTGGAGTCATGGGTTCTGAAGACCAAGTTAAAGACCCGAGCACAGCGAGGGCATTTAACGAGGTCTTCAGGGCCCATAACTCCTCGGAATGCCTGAGAGCATGATCTTTAAAGCTATTTTGTCCCTTAAAAAAGGGAAGCAAAAACAGCAATCTGCCTGGAGTAGTTGCTGGGAACTAACTAGTTCCTAGCAACCACATAAGAGGAGAGAGGGGCAAGGTTTAGAAAGCACCAGGCCACGTCTGCTAAGAGCGGCCCAGTGAAGACTGCAGCCAGTAAAAGGGCAGGGATGGCGGATGGCCACCCCCAGCCCTAACAAGGTAAGGAGTGGGGTGGGGATGGGTGATTTCCCATGCCTGGTCTGCGTCTGTCAGGTGTGACCCGGGTGAGGAGGTGACTGGTACTGGCAGGGTCCCTCTGCCACCACCCTTGCAGGGAGGGCACAGGTCTTTTAGGTGCCCGGCCACATCTGTCAGGTGCAGCCTGGGCAAGGAGGAGACCTGCTCTGAGACCATCGCTGTAAGCACGTCACTCATGTGAATTGAGGGAGAGCCCCATTGAGAGGCATGGAAGCATGGCATGACTGTCAGCGCAGCACTTCCTCTCATCACAGGAGTGATGCACTGATAGCCATGGCTGCTCTCAGTGCAGCATTCCATGATGAGAGGGAGTGCGCGGTCATACTGACAGCCATGCAGAACTAGCAGCATGGCTGACATCACGGCACTCCCATGATAAGAGGGGTAGCTGCGCTGAAGGCCATGGTGTCAGTGAGCCTGTGGGAATGGTGAGGCCTTCTTGCATTGGCTAACCTCCAGGCTATATGAATTTTCAAAGCCATACTGGCTTGTTTACCCTGGAAATTGGCCAATGGGGGAATGCCACATCACTTCCCAGGACATAATGAGTTATATAATTGTCTAGCCCTGATTACTGATTAGTGGTGGTCCCCAACATAGTTTAACAGAAAGGTGAAACCAACAACCATAGTGCTGGGAAATTATAGGCTTATTTTATTCAACGTGACAATGATTTCAAAAAGACATTGGGCCTCATTACAAGTATGTTGGTCCGGGAATAGTGGTGCCAGTATATGCCTAACGGCACCTTTTTCCGGACCGGTGTAGTCCAAGTCGCGATGCAGGTAACACTGGTATCGCAAGTGACCCACCGAATCCGCCAACACCGTTGCCGGTATCTGCAGAGACATGCAGCAGCTGTGCCTGAGATATGGGCATGTCGTAAGCAAGTGCTCATTCTGAGGTGCATAGACATGCAATCACTGGCATGTGCATGCCAGTAACAATGTGATAACGATGCCGGAAACACTGGTATCGCGGACCAGGCGTTAAGTGGAATCTGGTTTGTAGAAACATGCCACAGGTGCTCAAAATGAGCACAGGTGGACCCAATGGGATGTGCCACAGCACAAAAGGACCACTCCCACACCCCACACCCTTCATCACCACAATGCTAGCAGTAGCTGTAGCAGTACTGGAGCTGGAGGCCATGCCTGTTGAGCTATTAATTGAAGAGGCAGTGAGGCAGAGGACACAGTGGAGGCGCTTGATTAGAAGCAGAACTATCATGGCCCAGCAAATCCCCAATGTCCAGCAGGTTGCGGCCGGCAGACAGCCACCCATCCCTCGCTTAAGGGAAACACCATTCACTCTCACCCCCACTCAGATTCACACCCTGTACCAGCTAGACAGGGACACCATCACCACAATAGTGGACCTGATACCTGATGACCTTAATATCCGCACAGCCATCCCCCTTGCTGAAGTCAGTGTCTGTGCTAAACTTCCTTGCCACAGGCACATACCAAAACACAGTTGGGCAGCTGCATGGGATCTCGCAACCCTGTTTCTCCTGTGTGCTCTTCCAGGTGCTTGCGGCACTCCTCAGCCATGTACGGGACCACATCACCTTACTCCGGACCGCTGATGGGGTGAATATGAGCTTTCCATGCCTTTGGAGGCATGCCTAATGTCATTGGTGCAGTGGAATGCACACATGTGGAGCTGGTGGCCAGGCATGCTGTGGAGGTAGTGTACTGCAACAGGAAGTTGTTCCATTCACTGAACTGAACATACAGATGGTGTGTGATGCCCGCCACTTCATCACCCATTGCTGTGCAAGATTTCCTGGCTCAACACTTGACTCCGTACATGGCACGACACGCTCGACAGCGTACCTGGCTGGTGGGTGAGTCCAACTACTCGGCCATGTGCAGTGTTGAATTGGGGCGGGGGCAGTAACCAGCATAGCATACCTGGCTGCTGGGTGAGTCCAACTACCAGGCCATGTGCAGTGTTGAATTGGAGGGGGAGGGCAGTAACCAGCATATCATACCTGGCTGCAGACTGAGTCCAACTACTAGGCCATGTGCAGTGTTGAATTGGTGGGGAGCAGTAACCAGCAGAGCATACCTGGCTGCTGGGTGAGTCCAACTACTAGGCCATGTGCAGTGTTGAATCATGGCCCAGTATGACACCCATAACCAGTGGATGTTCACAATGCATGCATTAATCCATCATTACACCTACTGCAATCTTCTGAATCAATTACCAAACCTCTCTGAAAGTGCACAGAGGCCGCACAAGGTGGTAAAAGGCGAAGGTAGATGAAGAATAATTGCAAGGTACAATCTTAACCACAATTGTCAAACCAGTAAATGGCAAACATAGAAGTAGACATGCCCCTACTCAGTGTTATGAGTGCATGAAATGTGCAAGTGTGTAGGTGTAAGTCAAGGTGCAACACAGTAGTACCATGCCAGAGTGCAAGACCTTGACAGCCATGCCTCCATATATGATAAATATAAAGTGCATTCATAACTACAACTATTCAGTACAGTGACATCCTAAATACTACATGTACCAGGATGTGCCACACCATTGTGACAGCAACAACAAGCAACAACACCGTCAAGCAAACCTACAACTCATGATGCACAGCCACAAAATGCAGAGGCTACCACCCCAAAGCATCTTTTTGCTGCACACACATGTAACAGGTACAGTTTGCCTATCAGTAACGGTTACATGTCTTCATTACTGATACTTCTAAATTCAATGCTTTTATACTGAAACTTGCAAAATGTAAAAACACTGAAAGATTTATCCTCACTAATATATGTCTTTTTAGAGGGGTTCCCCCAAACACCAGTTCCCACCCCTAAATACCCTCCCCCACACCTTTGTAGATATTAACCCTCACCACACACACATATATTATCAATGTGCGTTTATATCATATGAGGTACGACATATAAGCATGACTATATAGAGGATTTGTCATGTAGACTGTATACCGTTAGTACTACAAAATCACACTTGCATGTCATTTCAATGCTAACAGTACTGTGGTACGAGTTCAATTTAATTTGTGACACATAACTGACATACATCCATTTCATGTGTGTAAGTTGTACGAGAAGTGATGAAGCTCATGAAGTGTATGAATGGTCCATGTGAATGCAACTGCACAACACACAGTCCCCAGATGCATACTGACAGGGAGCCGTTCTGGTGCACGAAAATAAACATATGCTAGCTACACACAATTTTGATTGTGCATGTTATTCTACTCAAATGAATGCTATACAGCCTGTGCCAACATGATATGACCAAGAAATCGAAATGTACACTTTCTGTTGCTCCTTTGCAGGTGATGCTGTGTATCCCCTGATGCAATGGTTTATGACCCCTATCAGGCAACCCCAGAACGTCCATGAGCAAGCATACAACCGTGCCCATGTACGTACTCGCCACACCATTGAGCAGAGTTTTGGTCTGTTGAAGGCCAGGTTCCTCGGCCTCAGCAGATTGGGGGGAGCGCTGATGTACAACCCTGCAAAGGTTGGAAAGTTTGTGCTTGCATGTGCCGTGGACATTCTGCCACCAGAGATTGAGGAGGACACTGATGATGAAGAGGATATTGCATGGTGCCGTGCTGGCAGGGATGGACGTGCCACACGTGGGGACCTTATAGATCACTACCTTTGAGCATCTGTTGCTCACACGGCACAGGAAATTGAGCCCACTGGGCACCGTACATGAATAAATGCACTCACACTGATAGATCAATGTCCAGTCATGTTTTCTTTTTCACACCGAATATATTGTGAAAGAAAATATTTACAATGGTGATATGCCTTAACTCCCTCTACTGTTCCACCCAACTATCCCCCCACACCCCTCCCCAGCTATCCCTCCCCACAATCCGTCCCCAACTAACCCTCCCCACATCACCTCCCCAATTATCAGAAGGGGTGCAGGTGCCTCCTGGTCGGTGGTTGGCTGGGGGCATGTGCCACTTGGTCAGGTGGTGGCTGCAGGGCATGTGCCACTTGGTCAGGTGGTGGCTGGGGGGCATGTGCCACTTGGTCGTGTGGTGGCTGGGCAGCAGGTGCCACCTGGTTGGGTTTTGGCTGGGCGGCAGGTGCCTCCTTGGTTGCGACTAATAACAAGGTGGGTCCTGGGAGACTCTCTGTCAGATATGAGTCCTGGTTACAAGAGCCTTACCCAAAATATTTAGCTCACTATCCTTCACAGAGAAGAAATATCCCAACCATGTCAGTCTTTGTCCTGCCCTGGTGCAGTCCATCACCGAAATGCTAGGCAATTCTCCTCTGAACAAGAGTACCAACAGCAACCCCAGACACGTGTTTCGGTCTATGAACCTCATCAGTAGGGTGTAGCTGTGCCTCTCTAAGAAAAGTGAGCAAGGGGTCCACGTCTGGATTCCCCTAGTAACTTAGGGTGAGACCCAAAGTTACTTGAAATATGCAGATAACAAGGGGGGTCCTGGGAGACTCTCTGCCAGACATGAGTCCTGGTTACAAGAGCCTTACTCAGAGTCTTTAGCTCACTATCCTTCACAGAGAAGAAATATCCCAAACATATCAGTCTTTGTCCTGCCCTGGGGCAGTCCATCATAGAAATGCTAGGCAATTCTCCTCTGAACAAGAGTACCAACAGCAACCCCAGACACGTGTTTCGGTCTGGTTGAACCTCATCAGTAGGGTGTAGTTGTGCCTCTCTAAGAAAAGTGAGCAAGGGGTCCACGTCTGGATTCCCCTAGTTGTGGCTGGCTGTGGTGCTGGAGTGCCTGCTTGCTCGATGAAGTAGAATCCTGGGTGGCCGTGGTGGTGGTTCTACGGCAGCATGGCCTGGTGGTCCTGGATGTGCTAGGCTGCTCATCCTCATTGGTAGATGATGTGCCTGTGGGGGTCAGAAAGGCGGGGTATCAGTGATGGGTGTGGATTCATCAGACAGAGATAAGTGCTAGTACTTTCCAATGTAAGTGTGTTGTCATGGACATGGTGGTGGCCATGGCATGGTGCAGACATGCATGTGTCGGGTATGCTGTGTGGGTGCATGTGTGGTATGTGAACATGGTGTGTGCAGTGGCTGTTGCTTGGGGTACTGGTGTTTCCCGGTTTGGGTGTTATGGGTGTGCCACACACGCTGTATGACATGGTGTTGTGGCTGGTTCTGACACAGATGTGTTACACATGTGACTGCTGCCTAAGTCAGTTGCTGCATTGGTGATGATTTAGCTGGATGGGCCATGGTGGATGGGATGAGTGGGCCACATGTATCATTGATGTGTGCATCTTGTCATCTGCTGTTGGGGGAGGTGCTTGAAACTGAAGTGACTTTGGGCATGTGCTATCACGGCGGTGACAACAGCAGTTGTGCTGTGTCAGGGATGTGTGTCTGAGTTCCTGCAGGTGCATCTTGTGAGGGCGATAAAGGGGGCCTGTGTGATGTGTGAGTGGTGTATGGATGTGGGTTGTGAGCCAGTTCTATGTGGATGTGTGCAACCAGTTTGAAGGAGGGATGGGTTGCCAGCAGGGCTGTAATGGCGCTGGGTACGACATACTTGACATGTTGGCCTACTCAATTGCATACAGGGTACAAGGTGTGTGATCTGAGATTGGGTTTACGGTTACTCACCAGCCTCATCAGATGTTACACCTCCAGCCTCCGCAACTCCTACTCGCTCAATGGCCTCCAGGTGCATGATGCTGCTGCATGTTTCCTCCCATGTCTAGAGTTGGATAGGAGATGCAGGTCCACCTCCAGTGGCCGTGCCCTGAGTATGCAGTGCAGACAGGAGGTTCTACACCCTGAGATGTAGATCATCCCACCTCTTGCGGCAATCCCGGACTGTTCTGGGAGTTTTCCCAACCGCCAAGACCTTCTGGGCCACCTCCTCCCAGATGGCTTTTTTGCGTAATTGTGGATGCTGCCTTAAATAATTGCTGAACACCCCATCAACGTTTTCCACTAGAGTATCTGCCAGCATGTTTAGTTCAGCCTCGCTGAACCGCGGCTTGCAACTCTGTGCTGCTGGTAGCCTTGAGGTCTGTGGTTCTTTGTCAGTGCTCTGGATGTGGCTCTGACTCCTGTGCACTGAGGATTGCAATGGATTGTGTTTTATTAATGGACACCCGTACATTTCCTGTTCTGACGATCACATTATTTCCGGTCACGGTAATACCGGTACCGGTAACAATGGTGCTGGTAGGTCCTGGAGCACAGAGCCGTAATAGGAGTCAGCAGCAGTGAGGGTGCCGGTGTGGTTTTTTTGGGGGGAGTTTGGTGGTATTACCGGCATGCCGGTGCAACCGTATCCAACATGCCGGAATGCACATGCACGCTGACACAGAATCACCCGTAAATTCCAGCAGCTATGCCACACGGACACGGTTGCACCGGCATGCCAGTATTTACAATTTCATTCTGGCTAAATTGTAATGCGGCAAATTGCTTCAACAAACTTAATTTGGGTTTCCCAACTTTGAGTACCTTTAGAAGTATTCAGCAGCTGTCAAGGATGTATTTCATGTTGTCACCTGACTGCAATTTGAAGAGAAATCCTCCAAGAAAAGTAGAAAATATGACAAGGGCCCTTTGGCAATGGACTGATGTTGGACCTCATGGAACTCTAGCAGCTATCCATTTTTGATGGTTCTGTAACGCTGGCAGGTGTGATTTTCTGGATTTTCTGGGAACTCACTGTTTGCATATTCCGTTGCCCTTGATACTTTTTTTTTTTTTAATATTTTTATTTTATTTTAAAATCAAACAAACACACTACAACTGTTTCAAAACATAGAAAGATTCATATTCCAGCACATTTTCATAAAAACTCCCCAACTCCTCCCTCCCCCTTAAACTGGAGCCGATTCTCACATGTCGTTTACGGGAGCATCATTGGGTAGCACAATACTTAGGCAGTCATCATCCGGGTCCTTTGTTTCGTTGTCACCCTGGTGAGGGTTTGCCAACGAGGCCACCAGTTGCCGCCAGGCCAGCAAGGGCCCTACTTCCTCCTCGCCCCCCCTGGTGACCGCTTCAAACCAGACTACAGATTCAGCTTCCGCCCACCTCAAGAGGTCCGTCCACCATAACTCCACCCTAGGTCTGTGGGCCGCCTTCCAGCCCATGGCAATCCTAAGTTTGGCCAAAACATAAGCCAGGTCCTTCATCTTGCTTATGTGTTTCAAATGCCGGGGTCTAGGAAAAAGCCCAAGCATGCATGACCAGGCCGATTCCACATCCAGCACCACCCCCCCACCTGCCAGTTTCGTCTTGACCTCGTCCCAAAATCTATGTACCTCCGGGCAAGCCCAAAACATGTGTAGCAGTCCCGCATTCACCTCCCCACACCTGGGGCATTGCTGCGTAGTTGGTCCCCCAAACTTTGCAATCTTCCCGGGGGTTAAATAAGCCCTGTGGGTAACGTACAATTGAAGCTGTTGGAATCTCGTGTTTCGGGACACCTTTTTGCGGTACCTCTGGGCCCGTTCCCACTGTCCATCCGTCATGGGTCCTCCCACCTCCTCCTCCCAATCTTGTCTCAATTGGAGCAACTCCTTCCCTGCCCTTACTCGCAGGAGCTCATATATCCTCGATATTTCGTGCCCGCCCTCTGATACATCATACATGGTTTCCAGGGAGGCGTCTGGGTCTTCCGCTAGCACTGTCTCAGGCCATCTTTCTCTAGTCTTTTTCACAAGCCTAGTGTAGGTTATATATTGGCCACCATGTACTCCCGTCTCTTCCTGCAACCTCTGAAAGTCCACTGCCTCCCCTTCCTGCTATATGTCCCCGAGGGTGGCTAAGCCTACCTGTTCCCAGTATCTGCGGACCGATTCAAGTAGTTGAGAGTCACTCCCGCACAGCGCCGCCAAAGGGGCCTGCCGGGAGTACGGCTCCGAGTCCCCCCCAATCTTCCATGTCCTATGCCAGATCTCCCAGCCCAGCCTCAGTAGCCGCCCCTTTCCCACCAGTTTGTCTCTGCACAACCACACCACTTCCATAAGAAAGTATGGGGCTGTATCTCCACGCAGGAGCCTGGCTTCCGCCGAGTCTTCAGCCGAGAGCCACCTGGCCACGTACTGCAGCTGCCCCGCCAGGTAATAGAGTTCAAAATTAGGCAGACCTATCCCCCCCCTGTCACATGGGTTCTGGATCTTCCACAGAGCAACCCCATTCCCAGAGCTGCCCCACACGAAACCCCTGCACATGCTATGAAGTTTCGCGAATAGGCTCCTAGGTATCAGAAACTGGACGTTTACGAAGAAGTGCAAAAGTCTAGGCAGGACCACCATCTTGAGCAAGGCCGCCCTCCCCATCATGGTCAGGGGCAATCTGGACCAAAATACCATGCTGTTCTTGATCCCCTCTATTGCCTTTTCCGTGTTGTGCTTGTGTTCTGCCTCGACCTTGTGGTAAATGTTTATTCCCAAATACCTAAATGTCACAGGCTGCCATGGTATTGGCAGGACAGGCATCCTCTGCACCGGGACATTCCTATATCTGCCCAAAGGGAACAGACTGGACTTTCCAGGGTTCACCGATATGCCCGAGAGGATAGCGTACCGTTCTATTACCTCTTGCACATACTGTAGGTTTTCCTCTGGGTAAAGCAAATAAAGGAGCATATCATCCGCATATAATGATATCAGATGCTCTCCACTGGCAGTGCTTATACCCACCTCCCCATATTGCTGTCGCAGGCATATTGCCAGCGGCTCTAATGCCAGTATATATAGCATGGGTGACCAGGGGCATCCTTGTCTGGTCCCCCTGCAGAGTTGCCAAGAATCTGAGACTGTGGACCCTGTCTTGACCCTCGCCTTCGGGGTGCTATAAAACAACTGGACCCATCTGAGGTATCCAGGTCCCATTCCGTAGCCCTTCAGGACCGCTTTCAGCCAGGGCCATCGTACCGAGTCAAAGGCCTTGACCACGTCTAACGACACTATAGCCAGCTCGCCCGTGTCTTCCTCAGTTTGGTCTATGACATGGTGTAGCCTCCTGTGATTATCGGTGATGTTCCTACCTGGAACATATCCCGTCTGATCTGGGTGCATCAGTTTCTTAATCACCCTCTTCAGTCTATTAGCCAGCACCGCTGTGAGTATTTTGCTGTCCTGGTTAAGCATGGACAACCGTCTGTAAGACCCGCACTCCACGGCCGGCTTGCCTGGTTTCAGGAGTAGGATGATTACAGCCTCACGGAGGGACAATGGGAGTTCTCCCTGCTCATAGGCCTCGTTGAAAGTGGCAAGCAGTGGCTGAAGCAATTCTTGCTGGTATGTTTTGTAGAACTCGCTGGGCAGCCCATCCGAACCTGGCGCCTTGCAAGTGGGCAAGTTCCGAATCACCACCTCCAGCTCATCCTAGGTGACGGGTGCGTCTAACTCAGTGCGTTCTAGATCATCCAAGGTGGGCAGCTCAATGTCCCCCAATGTGTCCAGTATGTCTTGACACATATCCTCCCCCGTGTCCTCATACAAGTGTCTGTAAAACTTAAGGAATTCCTCATTTACCTCTTTCTGGGTGTTGCATATGCAACCTCTCTCGTCCTGAATCTCACTAATCACCGAGCGGGGGGTCTCACTCTTATACAGCCAGGCCAGCAGTCTGCCTGGCTTGTCGCCCCCTGCGTGTATCCTCTCCGTATATTTCCTGTAGTTGAGCCTGCACAGTCTATCCCAGAGTGCGCTGCAGGACAACTGTAGCTCATCTACTTTGGTTCGATTACCATGAGCGGTGCTCTCGCAACGCATGAGATCCTCTAGCTCCCTTTCCACCTCCTGGAGTTCCCTTTCGACCCCCCCCTGTAGCCCCTTAGCTTGGGAAATAGCTATCCCACGCACCACCACCTTAAACGCTTCCCACAGTGTGCCCACAGAGCTTACGCTTCCCGTATTTATATCAAAGTACTCTTCGATGGCATCCCTCAGGCCCTCCCGAAACCCCTCGTCCTGCAGAGCTTCGGTCCTAAGTCTCCATGTAGGGATCTGCGGTCGTGGGGGCTGGTGTCGCCAGTCTACCAGCAAGGGCGAGTGGTCCGATAGCACTCGGGCCTTGTATTCCGCCCCTTCTATGTCTCTCACCATCTCGGCTGTTACAAACATGTAATCTAACCTTGTGTGCAAATCATGTGGCACTGCGTAGTGTGAGTACTGTCTATCCGTGGGATGCAGTCTTCGCCACGCATCCTCTAGGCCTAGGTCTTTCAGTAAGGTACTCAGCGCTTTAGCCGCCAGTGCCGTTTTTCCTGCCCTGTCCTTGGACCTGTCCATTCTGGGATCTACAGTACAGTTAAAGTCCCCCCCCACACTACCATACTCCCTGCCAGGGAGCCAAGTTTACCGTAGAGGGTCCTAAAATAAGCCGTTGTATCATTATTGGGGGCGTACAAATTTATGATGTGTACTTCTCTGTTTTCCAAGAGACCCGTTACCACCACCATTCTACCCTCCGGGTCCACCGTAGAATCAAGCACCCGAAACGGCACATGGGGCGCCACCCAAGTAATAACTCCTCTAGCATACGCCGAGTACGCCGCTCCCACAACAGTGCCCTTCCATTTCCTCCTGACCACCTCCAGCCTTTCCCTAGTGAGGTGGGTCTCTTGCAGCAGGGCTATGTCTACGCGCATCCTCTTTAAATACAACATCACTTTGTTACGTTTAAGGTAGCTGTTGAGGCCCCGTACATTCCAGGTCACAATTCTGAGATTACCCGATGCCATCCGGACGGTCTATCTCCATCCCATCCCTTCCCATAATGCTCCCTACGTAGGGTCATTCCCTGGCTCTTTCCCTTCTATTCACGAACAGTGCCCTCCTCCCCCTTCCCCAACTTCACGCCACTGCACACAACTCCCCCCCCCCTCCCTGCCCACCCCCAACAATAGTCCAGCTCCATCCCTGGATCTCAGGCCTACCCACGTCTGGACCCGTCTCGTGTCTGAGAACGAGGACCCTGCGGGGTGTCACCACTCTAACAGTGACCAACTAAATATACTACTATTGGGTGCAGAGGTTGCTCCCCAGGAGCTCCCAGTCGTCTATTTAAGAGAAGTGAATTCAACGGGACCGTCCAGCAGATACCGTGACTTCCCCCCCACAAGCACAATATCATACTATATTCCAGTCCCAATGTCATAACTATGGCCTCACGGGCGCCTCTGCAACGTGCTACTTATCTCCAGCCGCTTCTGTCTGGGCATCCGATTCCTGAGGTCGACCTTGCATATCCAACTATTCCATCTCTTCAGTCGGCGTCTCAAAGAAGAGGGATATGTTCTTATGAAACACCTTTAACCTGGCGGGGTAGAGCAACATGTAGCGGTGGCCTGCTTCTCTAAGCCTCCTCTTCACCGTTCCAAAGTTCATCCGACTCCGTTGTACGAGCAGCGTATAATCCGGATACGCCGTTATATTCGCTGACCCCCTTTCTATCGTGCCTCCTTTCCGGAAAAATTCGAGAATCTTCTCGCGGTCACGATAGTTCAGGATCTTCGCGATCAACGGCAGCGGGGGGGCTCCTGGGGCCGGTCTCCTGGTCAGGGCCCTATGCGCCCTTTCGACTGCGAACCCCTGGGTCAGCTCCCCGCCTGTAATCTCCTGCAAGAGCATAGTTTCAACGAAATCCGTGGGGTTCAATCCTTCCATTCCCTCCGGAACCCCCACTATGCGAATGTTGTTGCGCCTGGCGCGCCCCTCTGCCTGCTCTGCTCTGTCCTCCAAATTGCCCACTCGTTGCACGAGGGCATGAAGCTCCTTGGCATGAGTATTGCACGCCTCCGTGGTCGGGGCCAACTCCTTCTCCAGTTCCCCAGTGCGCTCCACGATCGTTCGCACGTCCTGGCGCAACAGGTTCACCTCTTCTCGGACCGCTCCGATCTTAAGGGTTAGGTCCTCTTGCAGCTCTTTCATGGCCAGGCCCAGCTTCGTCTCCCAGGCCACCTTCAAGTCGGCAATTGCCGCCAGCACCTCCTGGATAGTACCCGGTGGGTCCATCGCTGCTGCAAGGGTGTCTTTGCTCTTGCCCCCTTACGCACCCGAGGGCGACCTAGCATAGGCCTCCATCGTGGGCTGTTTGATCCGGGGTAGCACCACCTTGGAGGACATCCTGCTGCGTCGGTTGGGCCCACGCACCCAGCTGTATCTTCGGCGTTGCAGAGTACCTCACGGGGTTCACTCGCCGGCCCCTTCACAGCGAGGTTCTTCTGAACCCGGGTTCACTTTGCTAGCCCGCCACGATCCAGGGCCTCCTCAGTGGGGGCTCGCCCTTATGTTCTTGCCTTCAGCCAGAGGCGCATGCGACACGTCTATCTGGTTGGGCTCGCACACGTTCCGACCAACTTTGTCTTCCTCAGCTCCACGGACCATTTATGACCCTTTGTCCGCAGGCAGCCATCTTGGGTGCTGCCCTTCCATTGCACGACCACCACCTTCTTCGAAGTCTAGCTCCGTGGATATGCAGTCTCGCTAGTGGGGAGGGCACTCACCATGTGCCCCCCACTTTCATGCGCCCTTGGATGCACCGTGGGCTTGAAAGTCCGCCAATAACCATCACTTCTTCCCAGGATCAAGATCGGATCATCGGGAGCTCCTCCAAGGAACGTCCTCTCACGTAGCCATCAAGCCACGCCCCCCCTGCCCTTGATACTTGACTCTAGGGAACCATTAGGAGAACCTACACAGAGACAGATGACTTCTCCCTAGCTACAAATATGTCTCCTTGTTGTGCAGCACTTTCAGACCTTGGAGGTATGGAAACTATCTGTAAATATCCTTACCTGAACATGCACAGGTATAAAGACCAGCCTCATTTAGTTGGAACAGTTCACATTGCAGATAACAAGCACTTGACCTGCACAATGAATTGGAGGTCAGGTGAAATAGGTTCACAAGAGGATGTGTAGCACATCATGGGAGTCATGATCCCCTGCTTAATGTATATGGACTGACTACCTGTTGCCCAGGCTGTCCATTGCTTTTAGATCATAATGTTAGTGCCTTTGGGGGTCACAGCAGGAAGAACAGGTTGTTACCTATGGCTTGAATCTAATCTTAAATAGCTATTAAGGATGATTCACCCAAAAAAGTTGCCTGTCGAGGGGGCTAAGGTAATGGTGTAATGGGGTGACTAAGTGGTCCTATCAAGCTGGGGATTACCCAATGATCTTCTATGTCTTGGTAAGTGTATCTTCTTTGATGAATGATGTTAATTTTTCCCAATATGGATCTGGTAGGCTATGTCACTTGAGGGCCTGGCTCCAGAGGGCTGGAAAGTGTGTGGTGTAGATTGGTGGCAAGAGTCAATGAAACTTGGCAACAAGCTCCTCTTTTAGTGGGGAAGAAGAATCTACTTCCAGCCTAATCCAAGTGGGTAGTCAGTGGACCATTTAGTAAAATCCCATTCTGGAAGGTGGCTGTACTGAGATAATTTTAGGATCTATAGCAATGTCTGGTTAATAGAGTCAAGTATTTAAAGGGAGGTTTATGGTTAGGAAAGTGTCTGCTGCCCCAATCAAATGTTTTTTCATTTGAATTTGAAGGGCCAGTCTATTTATGGTCAATGAAAAGCAATTTATATGCCACTTGCAAACACACAAAGGCTTCCGGATGTGAACTAGAATTTGTATTTGGCCAGTGAAGCCAGAAGGAAAATAACTCATATATATTGTAGAATAACCCCTCAACGCTCACACCAGGAAAAACACAACCCACTAGGAAAAAAGGCCCAGCACACCTCTTGCAAGGAGATGAAGGTCTACTCTCATAAAAATACAAGTATGTATCAACAAATAACTCTGCTGCCACGGAACGCTCTGCCAAAAACAGCATAACCAATAGCTTTCAAAGGTACACAGCGTCACAAGTGACATACATCACATAGGTTACAAATCCAAGTAGCTGGATGATGTGACCCTATACACATATAGCCTGCTCCATACGGGATGACAGGCGATTGGTCCCAGCATTTTCTGTCCATCTTCTTCCACGTGGGGATCTTCTTCTTTCATCAGCAAAGTACAAAGCATTAATTGGCAATTGAGTTACACAGCTCATTATTTCACAGTTCTACAGAGCACCTGATATCAAGGACATAAGCAAGGAGGATACTTTGGAGTTTGTGATAACTATGTGTACCCCCACTCCTTTATGTCAGGAACTGATGGTGGCAACAGTAAAGAGAGACACAAGTGATCACAGTTCAAGGGTGTTTATTAAACTGTATGTGCAGGTTAGAAAAATGCCTAATCTAAATCTAAATCGAAGATGGGAGCAAGATACGACCATCAAATAATAATAAGGCAATCCTAGTGGTGTCTTATCAAATAAAAGGGCCTATACTAAAAAAAGAAACTATTGCCTATCCTTAAAACTAATACAAAAAGAGTGTGGGATGGTGTTCACAAGAAAGAAGTGTTCACAAATTAAATCTCAGGATGAGGAGCTTGTGTTCTCCCTTCCCCACGTTTTGAGCATGGGACATGGCTGGACTACTGAGCATAGCACACTCTCAAGCTTTTCCAGCATGGGACGACAGTTCCGTTCTTGGGTATCAGGACCTTTGATGGTTAAGTCTCTTTTCTACAAAAAGTCTCTTGCCTCAGAGAACCTGATGTGTTAAAAAATAACAAACAAAAAGTTCCTTTCGAATGTACTGGGGTGAGGATTCTTCACCGCTGGGTTCCTCTCTTCCGGGTTCAGACCCCGCTCGAATATCTGTCTCCGTCCATCGGGTTCACTATAGCTTGTATTCATGGAGATTTCCTCTGCTATATTCAAAAGATTCCTCTGTTGCATTCACATGTCAGCAGGGGGATGGCTTTTCACCCTGGACACCCCTCTTCCAAGCTCAGACCATTCTCGACTGTTTGCCTCCCTCTGTCAGGTTCACTACGGCTTTCACATGATGTTGGGTGATGGCTTTTCACCCCGGGATCCCCCTCTTCTGGGATCAGACCCTTCTCAACTGTTTGCCCCCATCTGTTGGGTGCACTACGGCTTTCACGTGTTGTTGGGTGAAGACTTTTCAACCCTGAATCCCCCTCTTCCAGGCTCAGACCCCTCTTAAAGGTTAGCCTCCTCCGTCTGTTGCATTCACAAGTTTTAATGTCTTTTTAAACAATCACCGTCAACCTCCCTCTTCCGGGTTCATTCGTGCCAACATAATGTCCCTTTGGTTTTCTCACTTTTTGCGATTCATCTCCCTTAGCTTTCAAAAGGTTTGTCGGTCAAAGACTTTCGACTGTACAGAGGATTTTGCTAGACCCCTATATGACCACTTTGAATCATTTGTTGCGGCTCTCCTAAGGCCTTCTGGTATTGGTAGTCTCAACAAATGCGGGATCAACCAGAGTCTCTCGGGGGAGCACCCACGTGGTGCCTGACTCCTTTGCAGCTGGTTTTCCTTTAATGTTAATAGTTCTTTGCATTTCCCTTAATTTTCCATTTTGCGACTTTCGTTCAACACAGTTCGGTTTCTTATCAGCTCGCCCCTCGACTCACAGGCTGTGATGAACCGCTTGGTTGTTCTTGTATCTGGAGTCAACAACGGTACCATGGTAGCAGTCATCTCTCTCTGTCCTGCTTATCAGCGTAGGCATGCTCTGTGTACCGTTGACGTCTCCTCCAACACACATTGGCTATTAGTTGCGGTTTTGTGATTCCTTTTACCGAGGCATCACAGGTCTGGGTTGGAAAGGGAAAGGTCGCTTCCCTCCTTGTCACCCTCTTGATTCTCTCTGCCTTTCTCCTCTTTAACTAACATATTTGGATAACTGTCTCTTTGTGCGGTCTGCCTTGCTCATCGTGTGCTCTCGTGCTCCACCTTTTATCCCTGTCGGGAAGGGAAAGTGCCAGCAGGTGTGTGTGATTCTGGTCAATTTCCTAACTTTGCCTGACCCTTGTATTGGGACATGTCAGGTAAACAGCTCTTGTGTTAGTCCATTGTCTTTCATGATGTGCGAAAGTGTTCATGTCGGAAAACGGGGCACGTGGAGGGGTAGAGTGTTTGAGTATCCTATGTGGTAGGATGGGGAAAATGTGTTCTAAGAAGGGGGATACCTCGTCTCACCCATGGGTTTCCCACTTCCACTCCCCGAGGACCCCCATCCAGGTGATCCTCCCTCCCTGGTCCACCCCCAAGCTGGATCCAATAGCGATGGCCATGTCCTGGCCACCTGGATGACAGATCTATGGCGACTAGTTAGGGAGACACCTACAGGTTGCTCACATTTCCCAGACACATTGGCACCTCCACATCTTTTCCACTCGTGGCATACATTTGTTACCTTCTCCCCTGGCACCTCACAGCACAAATCACATGAACTGGGGCTGGAGGTAGCCAGTCCCTGTTCTCTGATCCGCCTGATTAATTGATCACTTTACAGTTTTATGGCCAGGGGTGTTGGGCTGGTCAGTGTATGCAAATGTTTATGTCTGATACTTGTGGGTCTCAGGAAGCTATAACTTAAGGGTCCTGACTGGAGAGGGCCTAAAGCCCTCGCCTTTTGTCTTGTTGGATTGCCCATTGAAGATTAATTTGGGCCACTCTTGGCCTTGCTAGGCACATTTTTGCTGGGTTGAATGCACTACTGATAAGATACAATAGAGAATTGTGTGTTCAGGAAATTGAACTTCAATGAATCTGACAGGGCTGCGAATAAAGAGCGCACGCACATCCTTCTAACCCTCTGGACTAATTGTAAGCATGCTAGCATAGCCATAGCACTAGGCCTCAATTTCAAAATTGTATATGCCTTCTAAAATGGGGTTTTGCTACACAGGTAGTTCTAAAGGTATAATTCACTATGTTTCCATTACAATATAACATCTATAAGTGGATCCCCCTTCGATTTCTTAACTATCCTGCAATGCTTCCTTCTACAAACGCCGTGTCCTGAATACCTGCGGGGCCTCGGACTTTTCTACCCGGCATCCCAACATTATGCATTGTTAGTTTCTTGGTGGAACCCTAGCCTAATAAGTATCCAAAAATACCATCTTCATGGGCATACACAGTCTTGCTTTTTGGGTTCACCTCACATTTATTATGCTATCCAGTAGTCATGATAACGTGGTGCCCTCTGCTGAGAATTGCCCTTTGATAGAGGAGAAGAGGTAATGATAACCTTATCTACCTTTATCACCACTCGGTCCTGTAGATTTACTGCAGGATTGAGTGTAGGCAAGGAAGTTTAGATTCCGTTTTTTTGAGTACATCAGAGTCCTTGGGGAGATCTTTGGATTTACTGGGAGAAGTCATTCCAACACAGTAAATCTGACAATTTATGAAGGTGAAGTGAAGGAATTAAAATCAATGAAATTACTGCCAAAATCACGAGGCCCACAGTGAGCAATTTGTTGAATTTTATATATATATATATTTTTTTATTTACTTGATTTTAACCAAAAGAAATGATTTTTACAAGGTATAAAAAAAGACGTAGCATAGGTGCTTCTTTCGTTGCCTACACAGCTTGTGAAGTCTCTTCGGTTGCTTTCGCAGGTTTGCGTCTCAGGTGCTTTTGGTGTCGGGGTCAGCGACGATAGTGTTTTTTAAGGCAGCGTCGAAGATCTTAACTGCTACTTAACCCATTTTGGGGTTTTCCCCCACAATTAGTCTACACCACCAAGTGTGCTCTTCTCTGAGAGGGGTGTCATGAAGTAGTGGAAGTAAGAATGCTGTCCGTAGGTAATAGGTTTTCGGACAGTTCAGAATCAGATGCCTTGCTGTTTCTATAGAGTCTGGATTTGCACATAGTCTGCAGATTTTGTTTTCAGATTTAGTGCGAATAGCCCGGATCTCTTGGGTTGGCATCAGATTTAATCTTGTTCTCATGAACAATTTCCGGAGATTCTTGTTTGTGAATTTGATGCAATAGTTCAGGGGGAGGTTCAGTTTGTTAGTAGTAGGAGGAAGATGACCAAGAAGTTTGTTTACGGTTGCTAATTTGCATGTAGTGATCCAGTCTTCTTGTGCGACTTTGATTTTGATTTTTTCCGGGTTGTGGATCAAGACCTCTTAGGTGCATGCAAGGTCTTTTAGTTTTGCCGTTAGTTTTTTTTCCCAGGCGGTCAATGCTTTGCAACGCCCCAGCTTTAGTTCTTCTAGAATCGTTTTGTAGATAGGTAGTGAGTCTGGGTCGATGATTTTCCTCAAAGCTCTCATTTGGCTTTGTTCAATGGATGCTGCCAGGGATAGTAAACCAAGCTCGCGTCGTATGGCTGCGATGGAAACAGATTTTGGTAAGCCCAGAACAGCTTTCCAGAGATATCCCTCCAGTTTTGGCCAAATTGACTGCTGAATGTTGAGTGCCACGTCCATTCCATAGATTAATGACGGTACCACCTTTTGCCTGTAGAACTGGATCGCCGGTATTAAAGAGAATTTTCCATATTTATTGTCAATTAGCCTTGTTTGAGTGGTGAGTGTTTTGACTTTGGACCACAAAGCCACGATGGTCAAGTTCTCAGTTTTATGTTCATCAATCATTACACCTAGGTACCTGATTTTTGTAACTATTTCAATCTTTGCGTTGTTTAAGAACCAGGAGCCAACCGGTTTGGATTTTGAGAGCTTTTTCCCCAAAACCAAGACTTTCGATTTCTCTGTGTTTATTTCTAGGTCATTTTCAGAGATGAATCTAGCCAGGTTTGCCAACTGGCGCTGGAGACCGACTTGAGTTTGGTCCATCAGGATCATGTCGTCGGCATAGAGTAACCTAGAGACTGCAATGTTTCCAACTTTCGGCGGGAATGCTCTCAGGAGGGTTTGCGTATATTGAAAATCACCTAGAAATGCAATGAACAATGAAGGGGCTAAAGGACAGCCTTGTTTGACTCCTTTTTCAACCTTGACTGCTTCCGATAGCCTGCCATGCCGGCTTAGACGGACTCGCATAGTTGTATCTGTATGTAATGCGATTATTGGGTTCAGGATTTCCTCAGGACAGTTCCAGTTGGTCAATTTAGACCATAGTCTTTGCCGGCTCACTTTATCAAAGGCCTGAGATAGGTCGATGAAGGCAAGGAAAACTTTAGGAGCGCCGTTTTTTACATTGTCTTTGTTGATGTTCAAGATCATGATGTTTATACTTGTCGAGGCTGTTTTCAAGAATCCCGTTTGGAAGTGGTCGGTTGCAGGCGAAGTTCTTACCCAGTTTTGAAATTTTGAGAGGAGTAGAGTCACGAATATTTTTCCCATGATGTCCAGGAGGGCTATCGGTCGATAGTTCGCCGGGTTATCTCTACTTCCCTTTTTAAAGATGGGTACAATGACCGCCTCAGTCCATGTTTTCGGGATTTGTCTTGATGCTATGCAGTGATCGAAAATGTTTATTATCAAGATGGACCATTCAGTTTGGTTTTGCTTTAAATCTATATTAGTCAGACCATCAGGCCCCGGTGCTCTAGACGTTTTCAATTTTGAGATTGCTGACTTTATTTGGTCTTGAAGTGCTAGGTTTGTCCATGGTACTTCTTATTGGGTTATTGCATCAGTTACGGTTGAAGAGATTGGGGCAAAATATGCTGAGTAGAAAGATGTCCAGGATGATTCCGGTATCGAATTGAGAAGTTTGTCATCATTTCGGATGCCTTTGTTCTTTATTAAAGCCCAGAAGTCTCCTACGCTTTTTGAAGATAGCGTTTTTAACATCTGTTCTGCATCTTTCTGATAGAGTGCCGCTCTCTGATGTCTTACCCAGGTTCTATAAGATCTAGTCGCCGCAGTCAGCAGTTGTTTGACGTTTTCGTTGGTATTTCTTTTATAATCACGTTGTAATTTTCTCAGTTCTCTTAGTTTTTGCACTAATGAATCGTCGTATTCATGCTGACCAGTTGTTGTTGTGGGCTTGAGACTCTTTTGCTTTTTCGTATGGAGTAGTAAAAGAGGCAAGCAGTTTGGCCTTTCCATGCTGCTCGTGGAATTTTTTTGATAATCAACGTAGCTTTGCGTTATTTCTTTAACGTTGAGTGCTGTAAGCTGAAGCCGCCTTTGGTTCGCTGCCAGTTCCACCCTTGGTGTGTAGCTCAGTCTCGGCGCAGTTGTGGATTCCACCGTCATGGCTAAAAGGTTATGGTTGCTTTCTTTCGTTTTGTAAATCTCGAACGTAGTGACGTGAGATAGTAAAGCGAGAGATATGAAGATGTAGTCAAGCGTGGCTGTTGAGGAGTCACGCTCCCACGTCGGGAAAGCGGGAAGTTGGCCCTTCACCATGGCCACGTTATGAACATTTCTGGCTTCGATCAGGTCTAACCACAGATCTCCTCTTACTTTTGCTGCTGTCGCCAGTACCGAGTGGCTAAAATGATCGCACTTAGCGTTCAGATCGCCAAAAATAATGATGTAATCAATGGACAATTCAGCCGTGATCTTATCTAGTAGCGTGGTCATTTCTTCACAGAAGTCCTTGTTTGTGGTTCTTTGCGGGTTCCAATAAGTATTGATGATGGCCAACTTTGAGTTTTGGTTTCCCTTAGGACCTGTTGTTGGATGGCGCCACTCCGTCTGTAGGGCGAGGATGCCATAGGATTCTGCTATCTTTCCCTTAACATCGACTCCTGATCCAATCCTGATAGAGGTCAAAAGGCCTGCCGATGGTCTGCCTAAAATTCCCTTTGTCGCTGGAGATATTTCGGTGGTATAGCCATCTAGAATTGGTTTTTCCCGCAGCCAAGTCTCTTGGAGGCAGATTATATCAAATTTTGCTAAGTCTTGTGTTTCCGGGTTTAGCAGATGGTCGTGGCCTCTCGTGTTCCATGAACACATGGAAATGGTTTCGGTGATGGGTTCGGTGGTTGCATACGAAGACTTGTCTGACTGTCATGAGTCGTTGTTGGATAATTGCTAATTTTGCGGATTAGGCTTTAAGACTTTTCTTAACCACGACCAGGGGCCTGAGGGAGCTCGTGGTTGTGAGTGGTTCGCCAGGTCTTTATGATCTACCGGGCAATCATCCACTGAGTATCTGTCTGACCTAAGACGTTTTTTTTTCCAATTTTGGCCTCCTTCTGGTCTGAGGTGGTGGGCTCTACTCGTCCAGGTCCGTGGGGTATATTTAGGTCTATCACGTGGATGGTCTTGTGATTCTACGTGGTGGCTTCGATACTTAATGTTCTGTTGCATTTGTGAGGATTGTTTGTAATTTCTGGTTGGAGAATTTGTATTGTGTTGTGTTGGTCCAGTTTGGGTCGAAGGTTGAGGAAGTTGCAATTCTGATAAACCAAAGCCCAGTAGATTCAAAGTTTCAAGCGTTTCTTTTGTTGGCTCATGGCTGGGGATGGTTTTTACGTGTAAATATGCTTTGGCCTTTTTCTGTCTATGATAAGGCTCAATTAAGACAAAGTTGGTAGAGGACAGGTGAGTCAGGTGAGTCAAACTAGGGACTTTCGCCAGTATTGTAAGGACTGTTTTTCTATTCAAAACTAGGAAATTCTTTCCTGACACTAGTTGTTCCATTTTAAAAAGGCAAGTTTTTCTCGTAGTTTGCACGTCTATAACAGGGGCCTTTAATGTTTTGTTTGGTTCTGGGTTTGACTGGGGGACTATTTTGGTGCCCTCTTTGTCAATTTTCTGCGAATTGTTGTCATCACAGGTCGTTTTGGCCATGACTGTATGGTGCCAGTTTCCTGATCGTACTTCAACAGAGGGTTTTTTGATCGTCTTTGGTGCAGACGGTGGAGCTGGATTCGATGTGCCGACGGACACTTTTATTTGGCCCAATGTACAAGAGGAAGTGGCGAGATTTGTTGTCTCTGTAGGTGGAGGCTTCCGCGGTGTAAGGTGTATATTTGAAACATCTTCCGGTTCCAAGTGTTGTGTCAGGTTCATCAGAGAAGAGTCTGGGGAGGATGAATCAGAGTCATCCACCTCAATTATTGGTACAATTACTAGAGGGGTTGTGTCTTTCTGGGAATTTCGTGCCTCAGCTTGTGGCGGGCTTCTTTTAGGTTGCAGCTCCCCTCCTCGCTTGCTCCAGCTAAAGATTTCTGCAACTTTAGTTTCCGTTTTTTTTGTTTCCTTTTTGCTCGTCTCTGCGGATGGCATCGATTTTCTAGTAGATTCAGCTACACGTCCATTTGACTCTCTGACTTTCTCATGTACGTCTGCTTTTGGTGTTTCGGTTACGGGCATAGTTTGTGTTTCCCTGATGGATTGACCCTTCTTCGCTTTGTCCACGTTTTCCTGTGCGCTTATGAGTCCATTTATGTTTATAAATGGACAGGGTATCTGTGGTGGTGCTACCGCCTCCTTCCTGAATTTGGCTTCTAGATGTGCTATTCTTTGCTCCCACTGATGTTCACGCTCCCTGTTTTTTTGTTCGGAAGCCGTAATGAAGCCTTCCAAAAAGATCACTTTTGAGTTTGTGGTAGCTGCTATTGTGACTAGATCTTTTATCGAATCGTTGAGCGATTCATAAAGCTTTACGAATGGGGACAGGCCTACCGTGATAGCTGACATCACTGCAAACATGTCTGTAGACTGGTTTTTTAATCCATGGACTAGTTTCGGAGGGGATAAGTCACCAGTTTTGTCTTTCCCCGGCGTGGAGGAGCTTCGCTGAATGTCTGGATGCTGCTTATTTGGAGTGAGTTGGTTTGTGGTGGTTCTTTGAGGTACATCGTCGTTCCTAGTAATTTTTGATAGCTTGGATTTGTCCAGGTCCGAACCGATGGCTCCCAGCGGTCGGACTTCAGATGATTCGATGGGGGATCTCAAAAGTGATTGTGTAGTTCCATTTAATGAATTAAGATGTGAGAGGTCCAGGTTACACTGGGACTCTAGTACCCTCACTGGAGAAAGGCGTAGATCAATTAAGGGTAAAGTTGGTAAATGAGTCACCCCCATTTTCTTTTGTTTAGGATCCGGGGGTGTTTCGGCAGTTGCGTCCAATAATTCGGCGTCCGAAAGTTCGACTTCCCTCTCCAGTTTTCTCTTAGTCTGCCTGGCAAAAAAGTCTTTTAGCGCATGGCATGTAAGCGGTTTAGAGAGTAACATTTTCCCAATCTCATTTTTTTTGGCTGATGCTCTCTGTTTCCTTTGATAGTAGTTTGTATTGACTAAAATGCCAGACTCCCGTGGTTTCTGCTGGTGGAGTGCTTTTTTTTTTAATAAAGCTATAGCCGTTTGTCTTTGTAGGGCGTAGGGTTCTGTCCCCGGTAGATTCACAGAATCTACTATTGAATCTACTTCCTTAGATGTATTAAAAAGGGACCACCGTTGGAGAAGAAGTTGGAAGGCTTTCCAATCTCTCTATGGTTGGTAACATTGCCGGTGGATATGATGATGGAGTGGTAGACAATTCGGTGCAGTCTCTTTCGCCAAGGGTTGTCGTATAGCCAAGATTTGCATGCAATTCAACTTGAATGGGAGTTCCAGACTTAACACACACCCCTTGAATTTCTTGCAGGTTTCCATCTTGTGGTAGGGGCGTGTCAGTGTTTCGCTTATCAAAAAGTTGTGGGGCGCTTGACTCGACTGAACATTTCGAGATCTGTTGATCATCCCAGACTGGGCCGCAGGGGTCTTGCCGGCGGCGCCATCCGGCGTCGTCAGGCGTGATCCCACTCGCCGCGACCAAGACCACGTCGGAAGCGGGCCAGTCAGGAGGATTTTGTGGCTCCGGTAGGACCAAGCCGCTAGGATCATTCCGGCTGCGCCCTTCGGCGTTGTCAGATGTGGTCCCACTCACCGCGGCGGAGGCAAGCTGGTCATCGGAAGTCGTGCGATAGTTACGTGTTGGAGAACACGGGGTGTTACCTAGGCTGTTCGTGCCATTTTCTATGGAGCCAACAGGTAAGTGCGCCCCCGAATTGTCGTACGAAGGTGCTTGGATAGTGTCAAGGGACTGATCAAAAACTTCATCCCTCACTGAGTCCGGTTCAATAGGCTCGACGTTTCCCTCCCCAACGTCAGCCCGAGACCTTGCGCCCAAAAGAACGGGGGTGTCTGGTACACTTGATCTTGACAGTGAGGAGGAGGAGGAGGAGGAGGAAGTTGAAATGAGTTTAGCCCCACCTTACTCTTCCTTGCGTTTGGGTGGAAACTGAGGTTTTCTTTACCTTTTTTATTTCGTCGGTCGATTCGCTCCAAGCGAGTATATTGGCTGCGTAGAACACGGCCAAGCAGGGTTGTCGGCACTGGCGCTTGATTGAAAAGTTCCAAGGCAGCCGAAGAGGCCATTTCGGCCTGGGCTGCCTAGACTGCTTGGAGTGCCGCGGACTGCCGTAGACTGCTCGCAACTCTGGCGAGCCAACTCCGCGTGCCGCTTCGCGCTGGGTCGAGGGTTTTAACTGCTCCTCCCACAACAAGAAAACAGCAACTGTGGAAAGACTGTTGAGATTGCCGTAGACTGCTCGCAACTCTGGATTATATTAATCTGTTGTAAATGCCTCATTTTATCTGCAGCTCCAAGATGAGGATTGAGAGGACATTAATTGAATCGCAAATCCCTCATGCATACATGATTCTCCCTAAAGTATTTTATCAATCCCATGGTGAAGTTCAGTGGCAGTAGATATGTCCTTAAGCATGGTCTAAAGGAACCATAGATGAAGGTTAGAGCAGTCTTATAACTTTCCTCTTGGAGAAGGAAAACACACTTAGCAGAACAGGATGGATCTGTCAGCAAGTCTATTCCCATATTACAGAGCATCATCTTTAATGACGCTTGCTGCACAATAGGCCTCACTCATTGCAACATTACATGTTTTGGTCACTGAAAAAGGATCAGTCCGTTTTTTTAAGAACTCATCATAACACCACAAACTGATGTGCCTCTTGACAATTAAATAGCAAGGCTTTGTATTCGTTGTGCTTTATGCAGGGATAGGTGCCACAAATCTGTTCTTTACAAGAAGACTTCAGACAAAAGGCCTCATCACGAGTTGGGAATTAGGTCTGAAACCCGGCGATAATGGTATTAGCGCCGGCAATACCACTCCAGCGGATCAGGACCGTGCGCAATTAGTGCCAGACCCAAAAGGTACCAATATTACAGCTGGAACAATTACAGCCGGTGCTAATAGCACCAACAACACAAAATGATATTACAGCCAGATCGCAACTCTATGTACATCGGTTTTAGCACCAAAAACAGGCACTAATACAGCCAAGGAACACCTCCAGCCTACAACTGGAGGTAATTGAACTCAGGTGCCATATATAAAGCCACAGGTGCACACAATGCACACCAGGGGCCTACATAAGACACACATACGCTCAAACACTGCTACAAACAGCATGCAACCAATATTCGCTGGAAGATGGGACAGCTCATGCTGTGCCTGGAGTTTTTTTTTAAAACTTTCTTTATTGTCATTTCTTATTCAAAACAGATAAAAAAACTTGCATAAAAACCAACTGCATACCCTTCCCCAGTTCCGCTCCCCCCCTCCCTCCCCACCCCAATCGACACATAGTTTGTAAGATTACTGTCTATTACACAAAGGCCCTCATTACGACCCTGGCGGAAAGTGACTGACCGGACCGCCACAGCGTAAATAGCGTTTCCGCCATTGCACGAAGGAGCAAAGTGCGGCCCATTCCGACCCATCGGGCACGAGCACCACGGCATGGCGGAAGTGCAAAGTCCGCGATGGCGGAAATGAACCCAAAACGGCCCACACCGCCGCCGTACGGCGCCCTAGGTGCAATACCGCCACCCATCACAGCGGACACCGCAGTGTGCGCCTACCGGAAAGTACGGTGACCGGAAATATACGGAAACGGAAGTTAAAACATGGGCCCGGAACGGGAAACATCCCGCCGTACACCTATAAAACCACTAAAACCACACAACCACTAAAATCACTACCCTGAGACACACCCCAACCCGTCATCCACCCTAGCGAAACCAATAAAAATGGGAAAAGTAGCGAAGAAAGCGTGCGACCGCAAGCGGCAGGTCCACTTCTCCCGTGAGGAACTCACCGTGCTAACAGAGACCCTCCAGGAGAATGCTGCCGTCGTCTTCTGCACGCAAATGACCAGGACGGCACTTGCAAACAAGAAGGCCATATGGGCTCTGGTGGCACAGCGGGTAAGTGCGGTGGGGACCGCACACCGCACCCCACAGCAATGCCGTAAGCGATGGGACGACCTGCGGATACGCGTCCGCAGCATACTCTCTGCCAACCGCAACATTGCCACAGCCACCGGGGGAGGTCCTGAATCACCCATCAAGTTGACCCCCTGGGAAGAAATCTGTGCCTCCACCATCGGAATGGAGAGCATAGAGGGAGTAGGAGGGATGGAGAAAGGAGTGCAGATATCCGAAGATTCAGGTAGGTGGGCCAAATAAAACAATGCCAAATCCACAAAGTCCATCCATGTGAAGTACCATGCGTCCACATAGTGCAACAGAAACACATGTCCAGGAGAACGTCCACACACATCGGCCTGATAGCGCACGTTAAAACCCACAATAAATACATAAATAATTAAAAACCCCTAAAACACGCACTACACGTGCAGCAGGCACACCCTAACTGCAGGCTGCCAAACAACTGCACCCTCACTCCACACACAAATGAAAGCACCTCCAAGGCCCCGACCCAAATCACCCTCAGGTACCACCCCAATGCATCTGATACAATGCCATTCCAATTCCCACAGACCCATCAATAACCCTCGCCCTCCTTTACTCCACCACAGGGTCCGATCCAAACGACGAGCTTCAGGACACCCCTACCAGCACACCTGCAAAGAGGGCCAAGACCAACGGCCAAAGACCCTCCACCTCAGCTGCACGCATCAAGACACGGCAGCAGCACAAATCAGGTGGCAGCACAGAGGAGGGAACATCAACAGGCACCCCAGCAGCCAGCATGCCCACAACACCACCACCACAGGTCCCCCCAACGGATGCCACAGAAGGCACTGCCTCCGGTGGCAGCAGCACCATAGGTGACACCCCATTGATGGCAGCATGCTCCGACACAGAAGACGGGGATGTCGAAGTCAGATCCATCCATGACCTGTCCCAATCCCCCTGTCTGTCCCATCCCGTACAACATGAGGATACCACGCAGGGGCACCCACAAGACGACGACTGGCCATCCCCCACAAGCCCTGTGGCAGGGCAACATGAGGACAACAGCCCCTCTGTGACACCCCCGCAAATGGCCATGGCCCAGCAGAGGCAACAGTCCCTCAACCAGTTAATCGTGCAACAGCAGCAACTGGCCACGCTCCTCAAGGACCATGCCGATGAATGTGGGGGCACTAAGGCAGACATAGAAACATCAACTGAGACACTTAGGGCAGAAATGGAGAGAGGTACAGAGACACTAAGGGCACAAATGGAGAGAAGCACCGAGAGCCTGAGGGGGGAACTGCATGCGACGTCCAAGGACGTATGTGCCGAACTTGCCGCAGTGCGCCGTGTGCTCACTGAGCTCTCGCAAACCCTTAGGGACATGCATGGACGTGAGCAGGCAGAGACATCATCCGTTGCAAGTTCCGTCCAGGGCAGCCCCCAACGTAGATCTGGGAGGAACCTGCGCTCCACAGGCAGGGGTGCCCCTGATACCCGCAGAGGGGGCTTGCAATAGCGACTGCCCACTGACAATGAGCATCTTTGGACACTGGTGTTCGGGGGGGAGGTGGGAGGGTGGAGGGGGTGTGTTGGGCTCACTTGGGTGGCGGGTCGATAGGGTGTACAACATGATATCACATATGCCATAAAAAGTGCACGATCAACCAATGAGATGTGTGGACATTGATCTTTGTGTACTAGGCCATCATAGGCGTACAGTCCATATTGTGCATGTCCCAGACACACACAGTGCCACGAGTCCCGTGTCCATGTATCAGCCACCAGGCGTGAGTGCTAGAAGCATACATCAATGAGATGCTGACGAATGTCACGGGCCTCCGGTGCCTCGCAGACTCCTTGAGGTGCTGCCACATCCCCACCCTCATCATGACCATCATCAGGTGCTTGCAGTTCTGCGTCAGGGGGCATGGGCACATTTCTACGTACGCACATGTTGTGGAGCATGACACATGCCATCACCATCTTTGCAACCTTCTCATGGCGGTACAGGAGTGCCCCGCCAGACCTGCTGAGGCAGCGGAAACGACCCTTCAGTAGGCCGAATGCCTGTTCAATGACTACACGGGTACGTGAGTGGGCATGGTTGTAGTCCTCCTCATGCTGGTCCCGTGGGTTCCGGACTGGTGTGAGGAGCCATCTCTTCAGTGGATATCCAGCATCACCTGTATGTGGACGAGAAACGTATGATGTGGAATGCCATTGCTACGTACGCACACCCCCCCCCCTTCCTGCCAGGTCATTGCCGAATCACATACCCCACATTATCATGCATGTAATGAGACTCACCGAGTAGCCAGGATCTGTTCCCTGTGTGTCGCTCCATGTAGCGTGGTATTGTAGAGTTCCTCAAGACCATAGAATCATGGGTTGATCCAGGGAATCGGGCACAACAATGTGTAATGATCCTGTTGGAGTCACACACCATTTGTACATTCAGAGAATGAAATTGTTTTCGGTTGCGGTACTGGGCCTCCATGGCATGTGGGACGACCAATTCCACATGGGTGCAGTCGATGGCACCAATGCAACCCGGTATGCCGGCAAGTGCATGGAATCCCACTTTTGTGTTGGTAATTTCCTGCTCCGAGCGTGGTAGGGAGATGTAGTCGTCTGCGTGCTGCAGGAGGGCATCGAGCACTTGCAATAGTGTCCGTGAGAACAGTGGCTGAGAAATGCCATGCAACTGTCCGACTGTGTGCTGGTAGGTGCCTGTGGCCAGGAAGTGGAGTACAGACACCACCTTCAGTAGGGGTGGGATGGCGGTTGGGCTATCTATCATGCTGACAAGGTCAGCCTGTGTCATGTCCACAATGGCGGCTATTGTGTCCCGGTCCAGACGGTAGAGGGTGTGGATCTGCTCATCAGTGAGGTTGAACGGATGTGCTCGGAGGCGTGGGATTGCGGGCTGCCTGCGTGGTGGTAGTGGCTGTGCTGGCGGCCCTTGCTGGCCCTGCCTTGGCCTCCTCCTCCTCCTGCGTCTCCTCCGTGCGGCCGGTTGTAGTTGGTGTTCGTCTTCTTCTTGGAGTTGGAGTACTTGCAGTGCTATCAGGTCCCCCAGGGCCAACATCGCGAGTCCTGCCGGTAGCATTTCGGTGTGGTTGTGGGAGGAGACTGGCTGTGCAATTTATGTGTTTTCAGGCTGAATGGCCTCCACCTGTGGTGATTCATTCCACCTGTGCAAACTGCTCTCCCCTTTGGCCGAGCACGTCCCGCGCACAACGCTGCAATTCGTGGAATGGCATCTTGCTATTGCAATCATGTATTTGTACCCGATGGCCGTGTAACATTGGTTGATATGTTCATTCTGCTGTGGTCCCATTGTTTCACATACTATCTGTGCAGTCGCGAACAGAGTTGTGAAGGGTCAGTGGAACGTAGTACTCGAGTAACGGTGGGCCCTCATTCATCACTGTACCGAGTTGCAACGACGGGCGGGGCGTCCCATTCGTGGGTGAAGGCAGTTGCCATTTTCACACACAGCCGCACTCGATGGATTAATTAGTGTTTTCAAACGGCCACAGATGCCTCTTCGACGTGATGTTGCAAATGAGGAATTCGAAGGGCGGCGCTTTCGGTTTTCAGCTAGCGGCGAGGAGATGCCCACAGGTCTGACTGCAAATATAACGTTCTATTGTTCAATGTCCTTGGGACAGGGGCCATGGCGAGTATGCAATGATTGATATGAATAGTATGGGATGCGCAATAGCGTAGTGGACGATAAGGCAGGACGTTCCCAAATACATGTTACTTCACTACACTGGAATTACGGGCTGGGGCACTGTGGATTTTGCAGGCTGCATAACGCACAGACTCAATGGATATTTCTAATGTTATGTGAGTAAATATTCAGGCGTTTTAATCCCGGGATGAGGGAATGATGAATGGATGCATGGGCAGGTGATTTGATACAGAGTTTGCCATGTACAGGGCTTCTTGGGATCTATCCGCCTCCCCTACGCTATGTGATGCAGGGCTGCCATAGTGGGGCCATCGTCTATCTGGCCTTGTTGAGCCCTCCCTGTCTCGACGCGCCCTCAGACACTTGTGTCCATGCACGTTACCAATCCCATCAGATGGATTCTGTTTTCACAGGCGCATACACAGGTACACTCGTTTGTGATGGTGTTTACACCTCGATATAGATAGTTATGAGTCGCAAGTGGTTTTTGGGTGGTGATGGACCTTTGGAGTGGGCTAGCATGCATGTGGCTGTGGATTTAGTGTGATCATTGCAGTGAGTTGTTGGAATGTAGTACTGATGGCCATTCTGTTCTTTTTCTTTTCTTTTGGTTGACAGGTATCTCCTCCCCTTTTGCCACTGCCATCTGTATGCCACTCCTGCAGATGGGTTTTACTCCCGACAGCTGCTGCTTCGTGTTAATCAGTGGAGCAGCATTACGATCTTATGGGACGATCGCCAATGGGCCACATGCCCTTACGCAGTACTGGTGGCTCGGAGCAACATTTCGGCCTTTCAGCTGGACTAGTGCCTCCCCATTGGGACGGCCCTGCGGTTCTGTGCGCTTCCATGTTGCCTTTTCGTACGTGAATGTGGCTCTGTGTACCATGAGGGAACAGGGCGTCACACAAGTAGTGGCTGGTCATTTCTTGCGGATGCAGCCCACAATGGTGAAATGTGTTTTGGAGTTCATGGCCTGATGGCTGTATGGGCTTGGTGATTTTGATGTGCATTAAATTTCTATTCTGATTTGGCCCGTATAGCGTTCTTCTTTGCAAGTGATGTGGCATATGCCTATTTGGGGGGCGATGTATTGTGAGGAGATCTGCACTGGGTTCCAGCTTCGGAGTTTAGTTGCGTGGTACTGTACTGGGCGCGTTTGCCTACGAAGCCCGTGAGGTCAGGGATGGGGACTGCCAATATGACAGTTTGAATGTTGTCATGCTCAGGGGCGGGGGATTGGGTTTTGTGTAACAGATGCCGGTCAGCCAGGTGGACTGGTGGAATGATGTGATTTTCGGAATATTGCTGGTCACAGGTGCCTGTGTTTGCGTGCGTTTCTTGGTGGGGGACTGTGGTCATGTCCATTGGGATGGCTTCTGTATTCGTGCCATCTGTGCCCTGCAGCTCCCATTGGCCCCTGTTGTGTTTCTATTGTTCGTTGGCATGCATGGGTGACTTGTACATTTCACTGGTTGCATTGTGACTTCATTGCACCTACGGGGAGTTGTACTTTGTGGGCAGGGAGCGGTGTACGGGCACTCAGTGGGGCCGTTTACGGTTGATTCGCGATGCCGTACTTCTCACCATGGCGGAATGGTGCATTCCGCCATGCTTGATGGCGTTAGGTACATGTCCGCTAGGGTCGGAATTGGCGTACCGTTGCGCCATGGTGGTGTTTATGGTTTGGCATGGCGCGCGCGCGCGTGCTTGGTGCAGTTAGCGTTGGCGTTCACTACGGTGTCGCTAATGGCATCGTACTTTGCGGTGACGGGTCATAGTCGCACCGAGCGCTATTCGATGGCGGTATTGCATTTCCGCCATCGTTTTCCGAATTCCGCCAGGGTCGTAATGAGGGCCAAAGTCCATAGCATCATCGATGAAAGATACATTGCAACTTGGATACAGTCCTTTTGGTCCTGGTCTGCATGAGTCCAAGGTGCTCGATTTCAGACAGATCCTTGAACTGCATCAACGTCTGTTTCTAAATCCACAAGTATCATACCTATGATCGATCCAGATCTGGCTCACGGCGGGCCATTCTCTCTTGGTGGTGTGTTACCCTTCCAGTCTGAGTAGAACTGGTGGAAGAGTGGCCAATAGTCAACCGGCTGGCTACTTTCTGGCAGTGTTTGCACATTACGTGTTTCTCTCAATTCACATATGTGCATGTGTTCTACCCATCTTGCGAACGCTGGGGCAGTGCCCTTCTCCCAAGTGGTGGCTATAAGGTGCCGTGCTATTATTGAGGCCATTCCCAGCAGTTTCCTTTCCCCTTGGGAACCTCCCCCAATCAATGCTAGGAGCCAGACTGCTGGGGTGTATTCCCATTTGGTTACCATCATTTCAGACATTGCCCCCTCCACTCTCTCCCAAAAGGGTCGTAAACGCGGGCAGGTTCAGACTACGTGATAAAAATTGGCGTTGTCAGGGTACATTTTATGTAGCTTATCTGGGGAGTAGTAGACCTGGTGGAGGAATTTGTAGTGTGTATAGTCTGTATCTATTATTTATGGACAGTTTTATCGTTTGCGGGCATATAGATTTGCACTGATTGTCGCTCATTACCTCACGCAGGTCTCCCTCCCAAGTGGTCATGAACCTCAGGTCCGGGGTCATCCTCCCACTCCTAGCCAGTTTATAGATGGAGGATACCAGTTTCCAGAATGGCCCTTCTCAGAATAAAGTGTTTATGGTTATTCTGGACGAAGCCACAAAGATCATCTCTCAAATGAAGAAATTGAATGGTAAATTCTGCAAATTCTCACTTCTTCCTCTCGTCAAATACTACATGGCCAAAGCAGTCCCGGTACTTTTGTATGGTCTAGAAGCAAAGCCTCTGCTCTGGCATTACAACTGGGACAAAATCGAGGGGCTTCTGTGGAAAAAATCACTAAAGCTCCCAATGTGTACCCCACTAGTGAGCCTCGAATTTGAGTTGGGTCTGACCTCATTGTGTTGTCGAGCCAATTGGAAACTCCTTTCCCTTTATCGTGAAATAATAACAGGCGGTCAGTCTACTCTCTACTTTGATGTAAATGAACATCTCAAAAAAGCAAAATCAAAGCAACTCAATGGTCTGAAGAAGAAAGTGGGAGGCATTCTGATTAGGCAAGAAACAACACCAGAAATCCTTATCTGCAACCCAATGAAAGTAAAAAAGCTTTTGGAAACAAAAGACTGGATCACCACCATCGACGGAGTAAGAAACCTTAATCCCCCAAACCTTTTTCTGAAAGTGGATAGAAAACTAGGATCTCTTCCTTGCTACCTCCAAAAGGTTCCAGATAGAGCTACAAGAAGTAACTTCATGAGATTAAGACTCAATATCGCCCATTCGGGAGAAGTACTGACTAGAAGAAACCAGGGTGACAAAGCTATTAAACTTTGCAAACATTGCGATCCTCCAAGCCATCAATCCCTCAAACATTTGTTAATGGATTGCGAGGGCACTTGGGAAACAAGATTGTCGTTGCTCAGAAGATTTGTGGCTAAAGAGGAGAGCGTAATGTGCGACCTGTTCTGGGACAGACTGATCGCAGGCCAAGAAATCATGCTCACGGCTACAATAGTAAATGTTTTGGAAAAATGTTCCATACTTTTAAGTTCAAATGTTATGAGCCAGTCGTATGAGCAAAATGAGGGCCTTGCTCGGTCTTAGCTAGGTCGCCCCTGGTTATCTCTGGTCATCTTTGGTTTTTACTTCGGGTTTCTATTTTTTTGTTTTGTACTAAGGAGATTTCTTTTTTTGTAAAGGTTTTTCATTTAAAACCAAAACAAATAAATAATAATAATAAAAAAAGAATGATAATGGTTTAATTGCATATTGCAAAAATGGGTGGGTATCGAGCACTTTGGGGAATTTAGGCCATTTAGATCGGAGTGTTGTTACCGCTGTCCAGGCTCGTCTGGCTTTCAGTGCTTCCCATGGTATAAAGTTCCCGTCCTGCACCAGGTCTCCTAGTGTATGCACCCCCAGCCTTTGAAAGTGGACTTGGAATGAACTCTCAAATGTGAGTGGTATGCTGTGTATATTGTACAACGGGAGGTCTGGGGAGTAGGTCGTCCCTGCGCCTGTCAAATGCGATATTCGATATCAGGCTCTACAAGTCACCAGTGTGGGTTGGCCCTCTTTCCGTAATGTCTGTAAACGTGTGACCCACAGACTCCCCACTACATCATCCAGAAATGTTGCCTCCCTAGACAGGGTGGTGTGTGGGTGATCCTGGGTAGAGGGATCCCATCCTGCCACATATTGCAATTGTGTCGTTAATTAGTATAGGTATATGTCCAGATATTCTAATCCCCCCTGCTCGAATGACATTATCAGGCTATCATAGGATATCCTTGCATGTTTCCCCACCCAAGCTAACTTGATCATTAGGCTCTTTGTCCGTGCCCAGAAGCCCTTGTGGGGCCAGATGGGCACATTTTTGAAAACATAAATTAATTTAGGAAGTATAACCACTTTGGCTAGAGAGATACATGCTGCTTAAGACATGGGGACATGTATCCATGATTCTAGTTTATGTTCCAGTACTTCTCGTGTCTTATTCTAATTGTCTGAATAGAGGTGTCCCGCATCAGTGGTCACCTTCACTCTCAAGTAACAAATTCACTGGGAACAACATCGGAATTCCTGGCCCACATCGCCCTGGGACAAGGATGGGGTCAGTTGTATTATTTCAGATTTACTCCAGTTAATGCGAAGCCCTGTTAATACCCCAAATTTACCAATTTCCAACATCAGGGGTGGAGGTTCAGTTTTGGATGTTTCACATATAACAGGATATCATCCGCATATAGGCATATGATATTAAGCTGTTTCTGTAGTGTCACACCCTGGTGGGCATGCTTTTCTCTGATGTGGCAGGCCAGTGGCTCCATCACCAGGGCAAATAATATGAGGGAAAAGAGGCAGCCTTGGCGTGTCCCCCTCGATGGGTAGATGTACTCTGATGCCAGCCCATATGTGTATACCGCCGCTCTCGGGCTGTGTACAACAGTTTAATCCATTGTATATATATCAACCCAAAGCCTGTGCACCACAGGACTTAGAAGAGAAATGGCCATTCCATGGAGTCAAAGCCCTTCTTGGCGTCTAGGGCAGCTATCGCTATGGGGACCTCCAGATGAACATTGTGCATTAGTTCAAATACCCTCCGTAGGTTGTGTTGTGTGGACCTGTTGGGGATGAAGCCGGCTTGATCAGGGGGGACCAGTGCCTCCATATGTGGGAGGAGTCTCTCTGCCAAATCGTTCACAAGGATTTTATTATCTATGTTAATCAATGACAACTGTCTATACGATGAACATGTTAGGGGGGTTTTCTCAGCTTTAAGTAGTACCGTTATCAATGCTGTTCTTGTGGATTCTGTGAGGGTGCCAGATGCAAGTGCGTTTTCATACATGACCCGAAGGCTGGGGAGTAGGATGTCAACATAAGCCTTGTAGAATTTGTCCGTTAAGCCATCGTTTCCAGGTGCCTTACCATTTGGGAGAGCCAGTAGCAACTTATAGATCTCTTCTTCCGTTATCTGTCTGTTCAATTCCCCCCTAGCTCTGAATCTAGCCCCCCCAGGGCCACTTAATCTAGATATCCCATCAGGGCATTGTTTCTGGCTGTGATTTGGGAAGAGTATAGCTGTTTGTAATGCCCTCTGAATACTGAATTGATTCCCGCTAGGTCTCTGACGAGTTGATCCATGGGGTCCTCTATTCGCATGATTGGAGTTAATGGTCTTTCTTGTTTTATGGCACATGCAAGTGTCCTACTTAGCCAGTCACCCTCCCCGTACCTGATGGTTGCTATTGGGTCCCCTCTGAACTTGTCTTCCCTCTATGTCAATTGCCGGAGTTCATCTGTCTGTTTCCTCAAGCTATCTCTAAGTTCCTCCGAGTCCTTGGTTGTTTGTTTATTCTCTAGATTCCTTATTGACCCTTCCAGTTTGTGCATGGATCCCCTTAAGGCTTTCAAAACCCCTTTTTCTTTAGAGATACAGCAGCCCCTCACATACACTTTGAAGGCCTCCCAGACAATGCCTGGATCCGGGCCAGAGCCTATATTTGCCTCAAACTATGTCTGAATATCCTGTAGTATTTCCTCTCGGAATGCCCCGTCGTCAAGGGCGCTGGCTCTAAACGTCCACTGTGTCTGTCTGGGGGGGGGGGGGCTATTGTGCCAGGCATCCATACTAGGATGGGGGAGTGATCTGAAAGCGTGCGGGGTAGTATTTTTGCTTTTGTTACACAACTTGCCAGGTTAGAAGTGGCCATTATATAATCTATTTGGGACGATCTCCCATGGAAGCTGGAGAAGTAGGTGTATTCCCTCTTATGTGTATGTACTTCTCTCCAAATGTCATGTATTCGTGGTGTTGTGCTATTATTGATCATGCCTCTGCTGCACGGGGTATCGTGAGTTGCACTGAGGAGGATCTGTTGTACTCCAACATAAGGGCCATATTGAAATCGCCAACCCAGATTATGCCATGTCCGGGAAACAATTGTATGTTCATTGCACATTTAAGAAAGAAATCTGGGGAGTCAGTTTTAGGGGCATGAACATTAATCAACAGTAGTTTCTGCCCTCGGATTTCCCGCGCTAGAATTATATACCTCCCTTCCTCATCACCTATCTGTTTAAATAGTCTGAAGTCCAAGGAACTGTGTATGTAGATTACAACTCCCCTCGAGTGGGTAGTGTGTGAAGATCCATATCTATGGATACCCCATCCCGGCATGTGAGGGACGGGTGTGTCGTAGGCTACATGCGTCTCCTGTACACATAGGATGTTGATGTTATGATTTTTGCAGTAGTTTGCAATTAATATGATTTTTATCTAACCGGTAAGACCTCTTACATTCCAGGACAATACTGATAGCGGGTTAACTCCTCTCACGCTCAATATGGGATCACCTTCTAAATTTATACTGAGTTACTTCTATCGTAACTTTGTGGCACCTATGGATGGCGTTGTATCGGTTCATGAGTGCTTGACTCTTAGAACTTTTGTCAATTGATCTTTGAAACTTACCCCGTATCCTCCCCTTCCCCTCCTCCTCCACCCACACCAGCAACAGCAACCTACCGGCTTCTTCCCCTCCTCCCCTTATAACCCACTGAAAATAACATAATGTAACTCTCCGCTTTTAATGCGGAAATCGGGGCACTGAGGGTGGCCTATACACTCTGTGTGGCGACCGCCATTGTTGGGAGTCCCCTGCCCCTCAACAGTGCCCGGAGAAGCCCTCTATGGAGCTCAGTAGTTATTTACTGATGTACTGTTAAATGTTAAATGTTAAAGGTATTTGTAACGCGCACCGTCACCGACGGAATTGGTCCCCAGGCGCTCTGGCGGATCTGTAAATGATAAGGTTGGGTGGGGTGGGTTAGTAAGGTGAAGCGGGAGTAGGATAGTGAGAGTAGTGGTGTTCGGTTGGCAGCTTCAACTCGGTATACACCAGATGCTGAGCTTTGGTGCGGGTATTGGATCGGTGACAGGCCGCGTGTGCTGTTGGTCCGGCTTATGTGTTGTTGCAGTGTTGTGAAGTGCGTGCGGCTTGTTGTGTGAGAGATGGCTGCGTGAATTTTTTGAGTGAGATAAGTATGCAGAGTTTGAGCTTATATTAGTTAGTGGGTTACCTGACCTTTGGCATGTTGGCATTTGCAGTTCTGTCCCAGTGTGGCACCAGTTGACCCCCGTAACTCTATCTGGATGCGGAGCGGGCCAATGTTTAGAATTCTATCTGGGTGTGGGCAAGCCAGCATTCACAGTCCCATCCAGATGCGGCGCAAGCTCGCGTCTAGAAATCTGTCCAGGTCAGGGCATGCTATTATTCGCAACCCTATCTGGATGCTACGCAGGCTGGTGTTCACAATTCCAAGTGTGGCACACGCCAACATTGAAGTTTCATCTAGGCGCAGGCTTGCTGTCCTTCAATCAATCTCATCTAGATGCGACGCAGGCTAATGTCCACAATTCTTGGTGTGGCCTGTGCTAGTCTCCAGGATTCGCATAGGTGCGGGCATGCTAAAGTTCGAAGTCCTATCTAGATGCGACGCAGGCTGATATTCACAAATCTATCTAGGTGTGGGCATGTTGGCATTCAGGTTTCACCTAGGTGCGGGCATGCCAGCATTCATGGTCCTATCTAGATGTGATGCAGGCTAATATTCTCAATTCTATTTAAATGTAGACATGCTGATATTCATAATTCTATCTAAGGGCGGGCATGCTAGCATTCAAAGTCCCCTCTAGATGCGACGCAGGCCAATGTCCACAATTTCATCAAGTGTGGCCATGCTAATATTCTCAATTCTATCTAAATGCGTCTGCCGGTCTGGATATGGTGCGTCCTTTACGTGCGAGTGGGTGAGTCACTTGAGGGCTTTCGTCTGGGTCTAAGTATGTGATCAGTCTCTGGAGTCTTCCTTTTGTGGCTATTTTCCATGATATCTTATGCTCTGTCGAGTGGTTAGTTCTTTGGTTTGAGTGTTTGTCCAGATTGGGAGTGGCCGGGATTGGAGTTATTTTCATCGTTGTTGTAATGTCTGTGCATTCTGGTGCGTCTCTGTTGTGGTTTTGGGTGCCTGGTGGGAAAAAGAGGATCCTCCGAGTTTTTTCCTGTTGTAGGGTTTTGGTTCCAGGCGTATGTCGGTGCTTGATCTTAGTGTTCTTGTCGGTTGATGTAGGCGTAGTTTGTCGCTTAGGAATTCTGCGCCTTGTTTGTGTATTGCTCTGTGCGTGATGCACATGGACTTGAACTTTATTCGTTGTTTTAGTGGTAGCCAGTGTAGTATTTTTAGCGCGTGATGTGTTCTCTTCGGGGTAGCTTGAGGAGGAGTCTGGCTGCTGCATTTTGTATGCATTGCAGTTTTTTTAGAAGTCGTTCGGGCATGCCCAGGTATAGGCTGTTGGCATAGTCTACTCTGGACATGATCAGAGCGATGATGGTAAGTGTTTTGTTGGCGTACGACAGGAACGGTAGGATCCTTTTTGCTGCTCGCAGGAGGAAGAAACATTTCTTAATTACCGAGTTTACTTGTGGTTCTAGAATGAGATTGTTATCCATCAGGACCCCTAGGTTTTTTACAGTTGATGATGGTTCTGGTGTGGTGCCGAGCTCTCTTGGCCAGGGGATGTAGTTTATGTCTCCTCCCTTTTTTCATACGATCATTATCTCTGTTTTGCCTGGGTTGATTTTTAGATGGTTGAGGTTCATCCAGTTGAATATGTCACGAAGGCAATTCTCTAGTGTGGTGTTTTCTTCTCTGGTATCTTGTATGTTGAAGATTATTTGAGTATCGTCTGCGTAGCTGTAGCATGTTAGGCCGTGTTTTTTGATGAGTTTGATTAGTATGCACATGTAGATGTTGAATAGCAGTGGGGAGAAGGAAGAACCTTGTGGTACCACGCACGTGGAGTCTCTGGGTTTGGATTTAAAAGGTTTCATCCATACTGTTTCTGTTCTGTTTGTTAGGAAGGATTTGATCGATAGTAGGGCAGTGTCTGTTATCCCTAGTCCTTCTAATCTCTTTATGAGGATGGTGTGGTTGACAGTGTTGAAAGCTGCAGACAGATCAAGGAGAATCAGGGTGGTACTGTTGTCCGAGTCTGCGTTTGTTTTTAGGTCGTCCCATATTGAGAGGAGAGCTGATTCTGTTCCTCTCCTAGGTCTGAAACCAACTTGTGCCTGGTCTAGTAGGCGATGCTCTTCTATGAATTCTTGGGTTGTTTGGTAGACGTACGTTTCTAGCAGTTTGGCTATGTACGGTATGTTGGAGATGGGTTTATAGTTAAATAAGTCTTCTACATTTCCTGTTGTGTCTTTGAGTAGCGGCTTGATGTAGGCTGATTTGAAGGCCTGTGGTACTTTACCTGTTGAGATTGAGAGGTTGAGGAGGTTCCTGTGGTATTCCATGGGGGTTCCTTGTTTGAGAATTGTTTTGTATATGTCTGGGGGGCAGGGGTCTTCAGGAGAGCCTGATTTGTTGCTTTGGTTTACCAGTTTGACGAAAGCCTCAACTGATATTTCTGGGAAGTTTTGTAGCTTGATTGGGTGTTCCTCGTCGGTGGGATTTGCGCTGTGATCGCTTGGTCTGTTTTGAATGGTGTGTTGGATGATGGTTATTTTGTTTTTGAAGTGCTCTCCGAGGTCCTCGCAGAGTTTCATCAATGGAATTGGCGTGTTGTTGCAGCCCGGTGGGTTTTTTATTTCGTTTATGATTTTGAATATTTCTTTCTGAGCGTTTGGTGCTCTGAAGATTCGGTTGTCTTAATGTTTCCTCTTCGCTTTTTGAATTTCCTTTTTATATGAGCGGATCTGTTGTAGGAATTTCAATTTGTTTGCGGAGGTGTTGTTGGTCCTCCATTCAGATTCTAGTTTTCGTTTTTTTCTTTTCATGGCGTTGAGTAGTGGGGTGAACCACTTTGCTGTGGTTTTCTTACGTGATGGGGTGAAGGGCTTTTCTTTGGCGATGTCGTCTAGGGTTGTTGCGATCCAAGTATGAAGTAGGGCAACTTTTTTGTCTAGATCTGCTTCTTCTATGGTTGATGCTTGTCGTTTGCTGAGTTCTAGGAGTTCAGTTAGGTTGGAGTTTTTTATGTTGTAGTAAAAGGATATGGTGGTGGTATCAAGGTGCATGTCCTGGTGATCCCCCAGGGTCAGGAATATTCATCGCAAACCGTTCAGCAGATTCCGGGGAAGTGAAGAACATTGTTGTGCTGCTGTGCCGAATCCGCAGTTTGGCTGGGTACATCATCGAGTACTTAATGTTCTTTTTCACGGCTTGGAATGTCTTACGTTGTTCTTATACCATGGGACTGAAGTCTGGGAACAGCCTTATCGTGGAGAGCCACCATTTCAATTCTTTCTTTTCTCTTGCTACGCGTAGTATGGTGTCCCTGTCTATAGCAGAATATTCTGGCTATGATGGGTCGCTCAGGAGCTCCAGAGAGGGGCCGCGCCACTAAAGACCTGTGGGTGCGTTCTACCATATACATACTGGGGGGGATTATTGAGGACGTCGATTAGTAGTAGTTCCACGAATTTCTCCATGTTGTCTATCCTTGTTGTTTCTGGAATCCCTAGGATGCATATGTTATTCCGTCTGGAACGACCTTCAAGGTCCTCGTTCTTGGCGAGGACCTTCTTGACTGTTTATTGCAGATCTGCTACCTCACATTGTAGTGTATTTACTTTATCTTCGCTCTCCCGATTTGCTGTTCAGCTTCGGTCAATCACCTGCAGAGTTTGTCTCTCTGTATTGCAGAGACATCTACTTTGCATGTCAAAGCATCTAGGTTAGCCCCCTGCTGTCTGTCCTACCTTTACGTCCTAGAAGGGTTTGATTTAAAGCTGCCACGTCCACCTTCAATGTCATCTGTTCATGCGGAGAGAGGCCAGCCGCGACTGCTCAGCTCGGGCAAATTGATACATTTTCGCTCGTTTTTTAGGGTTGACCATCGTAGAATTGGATTCTTGGCTTTGTGATGAATGCTGGGTAGTTTTTATGACACACTGTACCCCGGGTAACTCCGTTCTTGACAGTATCTGGGAGCTCAGTGGGTATACTGTTATCTACTATACTCCAGCCCCCAGTCTGCTCTGTCTGGCTGTGTTTCCCTTCAAAGCAGATTTTGGGCTGTTGGAGCCTATTTGCAATCCTCCTATTGCTTCCAGGCAGGAAAGTGGCCTCAACCACTCAGCTATTCCGCCGGGCCGGAGGGTCTCGTTCCGACCAGTATGTTGTAATTCGAAGCCGCCAGATTGTTTAGGGGTATTCCCTTGTGTTATATCTACTGATCTGAGTAGCACAGGGAGGGGCCTCGTTATGCCAGCCTGTGTGCGGGTTCGTAGTCTGACCCATTTGTAGAGTCACTTCTGTGATATCCTGCCAGTTGTGGGGCTATTTGAAACCACACGGTGCTGGTACCCCTTTGTGCTCCCTTGTCCAGTGGTCACGTTTCCCGCCTCTCTGCCTCCTTTAACGGCCAACAGCCCAACTCTGTCCGTGACACAGGGTATCTGGAGGGGCGTTGGAGTGCTTTGCTAGTGATACATAAGGGGCATCCGGCCCAGTATACTTCTCAGTTGATCCGGCCCCCCACCCATAGAGCAGCGTGAGGGAGTTTGTTCAAGCCTGCCACAGAGGTTGGGAGTCGCGAGGGCGAGAGCTTGAACTTCTTGATTTAAGCCCTGTGTGTGCTGGGAATTATGTGTGTTAGCAGGGGTGGATCCCCTGGACCCCCACTCCCAGGACCATGTAGGTCACGGCGCTGAGTAGTCCTTCCTGTTCTCCAGCTGAGATTCCCTGCTTGGAGCAGTATGGGCCAAGGAGGCACGGTGGGGCCTAGTTGCTGGTATTTCGGGCCTCCTAAACCTTGTGTCGCTGGGCCAGATGCGGGTAGCTGTTTTATCCTCCGCGTGGGGATCCGGGGACCGGGTCACGGCTGCAGTCCGTTGTGCCTGGGCAGGATTCCGCACCCCTCAATGTCACCTATGCCCGGAGCTGCTCCTTTAAAACCGTTCAGGGGAGGCTCCAGCATGGTGGCCAGTGTGGATGCGGTGGATGTATGGACCCCCACGCAGTTGCCGCAGAGTCTAGTGGGGTGCCCATGCCCCAGCAGCAGCCAGGTTCTGTAGCGGTTCCCTGGGTCCGATCACATGGGGCAGCTACGCTCCGTCACTTGGTGTCATGTATGCGCTGTCAGAACTGTGTCTGTCTGGGGACTCCGCACCACCAAGCAGCATGACTGATCCGTGAAGCCGCGCCAGCAACAGCCAGGGGTGGAGGTCCCCCTCTTGGAGTCCCTCAGTCCTGCTGAACGCAGCCCCTCGACCCCTCCACCTGATTGTTCGGAGCAGGTCCAACAGCGGTGAGTCCATGCTCTCCTCCAGAACATGGGACCATGGATCTTGGGGGCTCCCCTTCAGTGCTCCGGCCCTTCGAGTAGACCAGCATTGGGGGAATATGTTGTTCTCTGTTGTCACCCGTGGTCTGAGTTCGTAGCTGTTTTCCTCTTCCATTGCAGATTCATGTGCCGTGGTCAGCCCCTCCCCCACACACGCGGCTCCCCGTTGGGGACCCGTGTTACAAATCCCTCCTCGTAGCTCTTTGCCTGGGATGAGCTGCAAGTTGTTATTGCTTCACCACCTGCATGGATGCTTCATGTATGCATTCCACCGCTCTGCGGGCAGAAACGAAGAGGCAGGCCCAATAATATTCAGAAGGATATATGTGCCGTTGCCGGAGTATCTCAGGCTGCGGCTGTGAAACAGCGCCCCCGTGCCTGGAGCTTGAGATGCAGGCTAACCAGGCCAGAGCACGGGGAGTACTGGGGGCGCAGGGTGGAAAGAGGAGCAGGAGGAGGAGAATGGCGCCAGCTAGGCATGTAACCATCCCCAGGCCCTCACCCTGGGCACTCAGCGACACCCAGTTGGTTACTGAGTACCGTCTGAACAGAGAGACAATCACAAAACTGCTTGCCACAATCCAGGATGACATTGGGAGCAGGATCAGGAACTGCACAGCTATGCCCCCACTGCTGAAGCTGGTGGCAGTCCTACAGTTCCTGGGGACAGGAACCTTCCAGCACTCTGTGGCCATAATGCATGGCATGGCACAGACCACATTCAGTGCAGTCCTGGGCCAGGTGCTGGATGCCCTCCTGTGCCATGTCAACCTATACATTACGCTGCCCACCACCCAGGCCCAGATCAACGACATGAAGCCACAGTTTAATGCCACTGTACATCTACCCGATGTGATAGCTGCCATTGACCGCACTCATGTAGTGTTGGTGGTGCCCCAGGCCCATGAGGCTGCATAGAGGAACCGGAAGCACTACCACTCCCTCAACGTGCAGGTTACATGTGATCCTGACCTCATCATCACCCAGGTACACATGATGATTTGGGGGGGGTCACGGTACTTGTCACTACCAGGTCCTGATGGGGCACTGATGTGCCCCCGCCATGTCTGCGTGGTGTATGGCACTTGGATGTGTCCCTTAGCTGCCCTTCCCACTGCTCTGGCTGACAGGGGTGGCCTTGGTGTATCTGCAAATGGGTGCTGCAGTAGGTGCTTTTAGTGGCTCCCACACACTGCCACCTGTCGCAATACTGGGCTCACAGGGTCATTCCACTGGGGTTGATGAGCTAGGCTGTTGACGTTACATGCAACTTGGGGGGGTTGACTCACCTTCTGCCTCCTTGATGATAGAACCTGCCTCGTCTCCTCCGACATCCCCTCCATGCTGATGACCGAACTACATTTCTCTTCCCAGGGCGTGAGGTCACATTCCGTTGTTGGGCCTCCCCTCTGGTCAGGCTGTCCTGTATGTGCTGAGACAGGAGTCCCTGGACCAGCACACACAGGTCATTCCACCTTTTACAGCAGTCTTCCCCGTCCCATGGGGTGCGGCCGACTGCAGATTCATTCTGGCTCACCACCTACCAGATTTGTGTGCTTCGCTGGGATGTTCTTTTCTGCTGTCTGGCACCATAGAGCTCTGCATGGTGGGCCACAACCTCATCCACCAAAACCACAAGCTCTGCCTCAGTGAAATTGAGCTTACGTAGGTGATCTTGGGCTGCCTGCCCTTGCCCTCTCCTGAGACAATTCAGATACTCTGGGAGTGTGGAAGGCTGCCAGGGGCTCTGATGTTCGATGGATTGTGATTTTCAAAATGGCCACCGCAATGCTTCCCGTTCCGGCGGTGACACGTTTGCCGCCGGTGCTAATAGCACGCAAATTTTGCTGACACTAATAGCGCTGGCAGCGGTAGGGCTATTAGCGCTGGGTTTTTGGGCGGTAGCCTGCTTTCCTGAGCTGTTTCCGCCAGGCACATTTAGCGTTATGGCCGGGGCCGTGTGCTTGTGCCTGCATACTTGTGATGCAGCGCTATTTGAACCACGGGTCCCGGCGATAACGCTATTTCCGCTTGGCAGAAATAGCTCCTGCTTACTGTCCAACTTGTGATGAAGCCCATAATGTTTAGATTCATGCACTCGTCTCCACAGAACCTTTTCCAGTGGACTATTTGAATACACATTTATTTTGCCATCCTGCTTTATTTGATTATTTGATGACGGTGAACATGTGTGACCTGATTCGCCCCCTTGCTCTTCCCCACCTATTTCCTTTTCCCCTAAATGTTAACCCTAACCCAACCCCTAACCATGTCCCCCAAAGCCTTTTTTCATCTTACCATGCTGTACTTTATTGGACCACTAATCTGGGATATTATTTTCTCATAGCTACTATTTGTTTGAAATCTCTTAAAGTCGCTTTTACGCTTTTTGGAAAGGCTCCATAGGAAAGGTGAAAAGAAAAATTCACTACATTTTTCGATTATTTAATATTTCGAAAATGTTTTCTTATAAAGACTACACAACACAATGGGCCTCATTACGACCTTGGTGGTAGCCATGCTGCTATTGGTGGCATGGCTGCTGCCGTAATCGCATCCGGGTCTGGGTTCCCAGAGTGACGAATTACCGGGCCATTCCGAGTTTGGAGGGCCCGGTAATTCCTCCTTCTAGGAACCTGGACCCGGACCTTCCCCATTCCCATTTCAGCCCCCGTAGGGCTGAATAGGAATGGGCGAGGGAGCAAACAACGGGCCGATTACGAGCGGCCCGTTGTTTCCTCCCTCCTCCCCTCGCAGGACCCGCTCTGCACGTCTGGTAAAACCAGACGTGCAGAGCGGGTCCTGCGAGGGGACCTCATAATCAGGTGGGACGGGGTTGATGGCGCCGGCACCTTTACCGGCGCCGTTAACCCCGTTCCGCCTGGGTTATAATGAGGCCCAATGTGTTCTTCTTAAAATCTAATTCTTAAATGTATAACTGCATGTGAGAATAACCTGGATGTTCCTGAGCAGCCACGAGGGACCTGCAGGGAACATGCTGCAGGGTTATCCATTCCCTCTTGCAGGCCACCGCTGCCATCACCACAGTCAGGCAGAGGATGAGGGAACATACAGATGGCATTTTGGCCTTTGCAGAGTCCTTCCACCTCAGCCTCCTCCATGGAGGGATCCCAGCCCAGCACTCCTAGGCGCCGCTCCCAATGCCTCTGGACACCTAAGGTGCAGGAGAAGGCTACCAAGGCACTGGAAGTGTCTCTAATGGCACACATTTTGTCAAATATCACAAGGGATGTGGGTTGCGAGTGTGTTTTGGGCCGAGGGGAGGTGTTTTGGGAAGGGTGTTTTTGGGGATAGTGTTTTGGAGAGGTGGGAGTTGTTTTGGGGAAGTGGAGGCGTTTTGGGCAGGGTGTTTTGGAGATGGTGTTTTGGGGCGGGGGAGTGTTTTGGGGGTGTTTTGAGGTTGGTGTTTTGGTGAGGGGGAGGTGTTTTTGGTAGGGTGTTTTGGGAATGGTGTTTTGACATGTGTTAAATAAATAGTTGTGCACTTGAAGCAATGCTAGGACATTCCTTATTGTCTGCATGCACTTAATTCATTATTGGATGATATAGAGGTGCATGGCACATACAAATCAGTGTGCTAAAACAAAATTATCCATCAGTTCTTGCCGAACCAGACGTCCATCCCTACCCTCTTCCCACCCACTGTGTGGCAGTACAGCACCCGCAGGTAGTGGTTCCTCTTCTGGGGGTGGCATGTCCTCATCAGGGGGCAGGGGGGCTAGTGGCAAATGGCACATTACATCATAAATGTTGTGCAGCATGGAACGGGCAAGAACAATTTATCTGACCTTCTCTGGCTTGTAGATTAAGAACCCTCCAGAAAGGCATAGTTACCATAAACAAGCCTTCAACAGGCTGAAAGTCTGCTTGATGCAGACCCTTGTCCATACATGTGTCTTGTTGTAGGCCTCCTCGTAGGGCATCTGTGGATTCCCCACTGGTGTCATCAGCCAAAATAACTGGGGTACCCAGAGTCACCTGCAAAGGCAAAGGTTATAGGTATCAGTCACAGAGCATTGGGGTTGTGTTGCCTTTTACAATGGCATGTTAATAGACAGTCTGTGCATGTATTTTACAAGCATTGTCACACATGATTTACCATGACAGTGCTTGCCTGTGGAGCCATTCACTTTGCGGGACCATTTGCTCTGTCGGGTAACATCATGCACACAGCTCACGGCCAGCACTCGCCACTTTCAGGGTCTGTGATTAACACAGCAGAATGCCATGGTGCCTTTGTTGGGCCCGTGAGTTGCTCTCATGCATATGCTCTGATGGGTAATTAGCTGTACATATGCAGGTTTGTGTTGTCTGTGTCTATTCCATCATGGCTTCATATACATGGTTACCTGAGTACATGGAATTTCTGCTGCCAGTGTTGCAATGTTTTGGTGTAGTGTGGAACTGTATCATTTCATATATAAGGATGTGTAATGTTGCATTGTTGTTTCTGTAGTCCAATGTGTGTGTGTGTGCTGCTAGCCCATTGGGTCAATATGCATTGGCGACTTACTGCAGCATTGTCAGTCATGTCCAAGTACCGTGGGTTGTAGGCTGTGTGTGGTGAGACGGCAGGTCCTGCATGTACAGGGCCTTTGCATGGCATACATTCTTCGGTTGTTGTAATGCCCCCCTCCACATGGCAATTCACTAGTGCTGCGAGAATAGTTTCTGTGATGGCACTTGTGTCACCCAATATTTAAGTCCATTGCCGTCTGTGCCTCTCCATGTATCCAGGCAGTTTGCTGTTCCGCAGAACCATGGTATGATGGGTTGAACCAGAGAAGCGGGCACAGTATGTGTTATGAGGCTCGCAGTTGACCTGGACATTCAGGGAGTGGTACTGCTTCCAGTTGCTGTATGCCTCTTCAGATGCCTGGAGGCCAGCAACACCATATGGGTGCATTCCAGAGTAGCAATCACGTTGGGTATGTGTGCTGCTTCATAAAAATGTGCCTTCATGGCATTCTCATGTGCTGTGGTGGTGGGCAAGGAGATGTGCTGGTAGACATGGCGCATGAGTGCTCCCAACACAAGCACATTTGAAAATGCGGGCTAGGACATGCCGTGCAGCATGCCCACAGTGCAAGTTGAAATGCAGGACCGATGCAACCTTCAGCAGCTGGGGTATGGCTGTGCTGATATAGATTCTGCTCTCTATGCCATCCTGGAAAAGGTTGAGCAGCTCAGCTATGGTCTCCCAGTTCAGCTGGTATAGAGTGATTAGCTGGTTGTCAGTCAAGGTCCAGTGTGAGGGCCTGACCTGGAGTATGGATTCTCGCCATACATGGTGTCTGATTTCTAGTCATTTCATCAAAAAAAAGCATCAAACTGCCACACCATCGAAAAAAAAGAATTGTTTACCAAAGCAACGACAGGCTATCTTTTACATGTAAAAGAGCCTTTCCTTCAAAACCAGTCCATCGAAAATATAAATGCACTGGTTTCAATGAAAATGCACTTTTACATGTAAAAGATAGCATTTCAATGCATTTTTTTGTAACGTTAAAACGTTACATGGAGCTGTCCAGTGCTGAAGTGTCGGCACTGGGCAGCTCCTTGTAACGTTTTAATGTTCTTTTGTATATTGCGGGGGTCCCCCACAGCCTGTCCAGCCCCCAACCCTAACCCTAATCTAACCCTTAATCTAACCTTTGCCGCAACCCCAACCCTAACCCAAACCCTAACCCTAGGCCCAACCGTAACCCTAACCATTAATCTAACTCTTAATCTAACCCTAGCCCCTACCCTAACCCTGACTGTAATCTAACCCTTAATCTAACCGTACCCCCAACCCTAACCCTAATCTCTAACCCTAGCCCCAACCCTAACCCTAACCTAACCCTTAATCTAACCCTAGCACCAACCTGAACCCCTAACCCTAACCCATTATTTTTTTAAACACAATAAATGGCAACATTTATATCGATAACACCATTGATTTATAGTCAATGAAAGGGTAATTTGATGGTAGTGCTTTTCGTTTAATGTAATTCGATAGTGTGACATTAGATGAAACTATTTTCAATTAAATGACTAGATACAATGGTGTCTCCTCCTCCTCTCTGCGCCCTGTAGCCTGTGCTGCTCTTCCAGCCTCTGCAGCTCAATGTGGAGCAGGAGCAGCTGTATGTCCATGTTCAGAAAAGTTAGTGGTAGCATTGTGTTGGAGAGTGTGTTTGAGGATGGTGTGTGCCTTGACTACCCTTCCTGAGTGATTGGGGGCACCTGTGGCTTGATTTCCATTAACTGTATGCATTTATCTTCACCTTTTACGTGGAGGTAACTGCAATGTGTTTTTGGTAGTATTACTGCCCATTATCGGTGGTATTTCAACTTGTGATATGGCAGAAATACTGTTTTTGTATCTCATTGGTAATTCTGTCTACTGCTGGGGCAAATTATGCCCTGTTTTGGTGATAATTTCACTGGCACTAATATCGCCAGGCTAATTCCTTCAGCGGAATTACCACTAACTCATGTTTCGGTATGATAAAAGCAGTGGTAATTCCATTACACTCACTTTAACCATATACAACAAGACTCATGGTGAGCCCCCTAGTCTTTCTTCGAGTCCCATGTCCATTTTCTAAATCTATTCTCTTGGACCATCATCCTATTCCCTTACCATAGTCTCCTATCTGAATCCTAGTCCATTATCCTGATCCTTGTCCCTTGTCCTGATCCTATTTTCTAGTCCTAGTCTCTTGTCCGAGTTCCTGCCCTAGTCTTCATCCAAGTCCATCATGATAGTCCCTCAGCCTTCACCATAGACCTCACCCTAGTCCTAGTTTGCCATTCTGGTCCTAGACCTAATCTCTCATCCTAGTAATAGTCTCCCTTGTCCTAGTCCCTCGCAATATTTCTAGTCTCTCCCCCTAGTCCCTTTTCCGAGTCCTAGTGTCTACTCCTTGTCCCTTATGCTAGTCTCACACCCCTCTTTCTAGGCTTGCGTCCTAGTCACTTCTCCTCTTCTACATCCTTGCCTCAATCTTTAGTCCTAGTCCATCACCCGAGTCTCTCACATTAATCTTATGTCCTCATTCTAACCTCTCATCCTAGTTGTAGTTTCTGATCCTAGTCTTAGTTCTTTGTCATAATCCCTAACCCTAATCAAGCATTCAACTACCAGGGTTTAATCACTTTTACTAGTCCCTCTTCCTAGTCCTAGTCATTCATTCTAGTCCTTCCTCCTAGTCTATCATTTTAGTACCACAGCCCATTCTCCCATCCCTGTGCTATTTCTTGGCATCTAACCCCATCCTAGTCACAATTCTTAGCCCGTGTTGTAGTCCCAAGTACGAGTCCCTCACCTTGCCATATCCATTGTCCTACTCTCTCATCATAGTCCTAGGCCCGCTGTCACTTCCTAGTGTTTCATTTTAGTCCTTCTTCATAGTCTCTCATCCTAGTCTGTAATCACCCATGATAACTCATCCCTAGGCTTGCCTCCTCATCTTTCATTGTAGTCCCAATCCCTCATTTGAGCCCCCAGTTCTAATCCTCGGCCCTAGTTCCTGATCTTATTCTCTGATCCTAGACCAAGTTTCACGGCCATATCCTATTCTCTCATCTCAATCCTAGTCTCTCATTGTAGCCTCTCATGCTAATCTTTAGTCCTACTCTTTGCTTCTATTTCCTTGACCTAGTCCATCATCATTTTAGTAATTTGTGTTGGTCATCATCATTGTCCCTAGTCCCACACCCCTAGTTTCTTTTACTAGTCTTTCGCTCAGTCTCTCATTCAAATCTCTGGTGCTACTCATTTATCCTCATCCTAATTCCTCATCCATATAAAAAATCCAAATCCCAATCACTCATCCTAACCTACTCTCGCAAACTAGTCCAAATCCTAGTCCCTCATCCTAATATCTTGTTCTTGACTTGAATCCTAACCTAGTCTCTTGCCTTAGTCTGGCATTCTTGTCCTTTTCTCTTGTAGTCTCTCGTACTAGTGCCTTGCTCTAGTCATAGGCACTCCTCCCTATTCCCTCATCCAAACTCCTTGTGCCTTGTCCTAGACCTTCATCCTAATCCTAGTCATAGCTCCCATTTTTTATTAATCTAGTCCTAAATACTTGTCCCAGTCACTCTTTTAAATTTTAGATCAGCATCCTCTTCTGAGTCCCTCATCCTCATCCCTTGTCCTATTCCTATATTCTCATCCTAGTCCTACCTCATAGTCCTGCATCCTTTTATAGTCTCTTGTTTTAGTCCCACATCCTAGCCCCTTATCTCTCATCAAATTCTCTCTTCCTAGTCTCTCATCCCAGTCACATGTCTCAGTTCCTCATTTTAGTCCTAGTATTTTATGCTACATACTCATCTTGCTCTATAGTCCAAGTCCCATCCTGGACCATCAACCCAGTTTCTAGTCTTAGTATCATGTCCTATTCCCTCATTTTAGTCCTACTTTCTTATCCTCATGTCTCTCTTAATAGTCGTTGTCTCACATTCTAGTCTTGGTCCTTGTCTCCCATCCTGGTCCTAGTCTCTCATCCTACTTGTTTATCATAATCCCTTGTACTAGTCTCTAATTTCAGTCCCTAATCATATTCATTGTCCTTCATTTTAGACTCTCAACCTAGTTTTAGTCTCTCAGCATATTGTTAGTCTGAGTTTCTCATCCTAGTCCTGGGGGCCTCATTACATGTTTGGTGATCTGGAAATAAGGGTGCCGGTAGCAACGTACCGGCACCTTTCCAGACTGCCAAACTGCGAGTTTGCCGGTAGGGGCACAGAACTCCAGTCAGGCCTGACCTGCCGGGAGTTCAGGCCCCTACCAGCAGTGTTTTCACTGAGGCACTGGCACCGTTAGCAATGTTCCAGTGCTTCTGTGACCCCCATTCCCATGGAGTCCTATGGGACATCACAGGAATGGGGATTTACCGTTCTGCCGCCTGCCATGGTATCTCGGTGGCACCGTGATGTCAGGCGGCAGAAACAGTGTTACAGGGTTGCAGATAACCCGATACCTACCGGCGGGTTTTGCCGGCAACCCCGTAATGAAGGCTCTGGTCTCTTATTCTAAATGCACATCCTAGCCCCTTGTCCTGGTACCTCTTTTTGACTCTTGTCCATGTCCTAGTTTCATGTAGTCCTAGTCCTGCGTCCAATGTTCTTATCCTTGGCCCACATCCTGGTCCTATTTTCTCATCCTCAGCCCTACTCCTCATCCCTCATCCCTCAACATAGTCTCTCATTCTAGACCTCAAAATTGTCCTTCGCTGTAGTCTTTAATCCTAGTGTTAGTCCTTCAGCCTTCTTCCTCATTCTAGTCATGCATCTTTTTCTAGTCCCTTGCCAGAGTCCAAGTTTCCAGTCCTAGTCTGTCACTCTATTTTCACATACAATAGTACATGGGACTACTTCCTCACATTAATCTCTCTTCCTAGATTTAGTCACTCATCCTTGTTTAGTCCTTGTCACTAGTCGTTTGTGCTAGTCCTATATCCTAGTACCTTTTCCTAGTCGCTCACTATAGTCTCTCTTCCTAGTACACCACAGTTCCTCATCCCATTTATAGGCCCTTGTCCCTGTCTGTATTTCATGCCCCTATCTTAGTCCCATGTCCCAGTCCCTTGTCCTAATCCATCATCTAGTCCAAGACTCTTGCCCTAATCTCTCATCCTCATCCCAGTCCTTATTCCTGGTCCCTCATCCTAGTCCCTGGTCTCTTGTCCCAAGTCTCTGCACATGAATTTTCATGCAAATCGATCATCCTTGTCCCTCCTACCCATTCCTCATCTTAGTCAAAAGTCATAGTCATTAATTCTAGTTGCTCACCCTTGTCTCTCATCCAAGTCTAAATCTTGCATTCTTCTCCCAGACCCTGATCCTATTCCTAATCCCTCATGCTAGTCTGATGTTATAGTCTCTAGTTCTAGTCATTCATCCTACCCACTTGTTTGAGTCCCACATCCTTGTCCATCAACCTAGTCCTTTGTCTTAGTTAGTCTTTTTTTCCTAGTCTGCCATCATTACCCCCAGTTTCACATACCTGTTCTCTTGTCCTAGTCTACCACACATAGTCAGTCATTCTACTCATAGCCTCTCAGCCTAATCCTACTATCTCTAAACTAAGTCCTAGTCTCTCATTATAGTGTTCAGTGGTAATTCAAATCATTTGTTATATTGTGGCATTCTGGTCCTTTTCCCTTGCCCTGAAATCTCATCCAAATCCCTCTTCCTAGCTAAAGTCTCTTGTTGCTAGTCTGTCATCCCTACACCTTGTCCCTCATCCTACTTTCTTGTCCTAATCACTCATCCTAATCCTTGTCCCTTGACCAGGACCCTGACCCTAGTCCAGCCCCATTGTGTCCTCTGGTCCAATTCCCAATCCTACTCTCTCATTGTCATCTCTCATCATATTCACTCATCCTGTTCTACTCCCAACTCATACTCTCTTGTCCTACTCCATCATTCAAGTAACTGGTCTTGAACCTAGTGATCACTCTTAGTCCTTGTCCATCATCCTACTCCTAGTTTCTCATACTAGTTAATCTTCTTATACATGTTCATCTTCTTGGTTTCTCATCATAGTCCTAGTCCTTCATCCTCATCTCTCATCATAGTCTTAGTCTTTGTCCCTTTTCTTAGCCCCTCTTATTAGTCTGTAGTTTTTCCAGTCCTTGGTTATCTTTCTGTTCCTAGTCTCTCACTCCTACCAGATCTCTATCTAATGCCCTTCCTTGCATCTTCACCTAGTCCCTCTTCCTAGAATTAATGCCGCATTCTAGACCTAGTCCCTGTTCCTAGACCCCCCTTCCTCCACGTGTCTTGTCCTAGCCCCTCATTCTCAAACATTTTCAATGGTCCCTTTTCATAGTCTCACTTTCTAGTCCCTCATTCAGTCCTCGTCCTTAATCCTGGTCCCTTCTCAGAGTCTTTCTTCAGAGTCCTTCTTCCTATCTGTTGTCCCTCTTCCTAGTCCTAATTTCTCATACTGCTCCTATGCCCATCCTTCTATTTTCTAATTCTAGTCCCACATCCTAGTTGCTCATGCTGCTGCCTCATATAAGTGCAGCAAAGCAGTTCCTTTGTACATTTTGGTATAGAACACTTTTACATTATACCTGTAGCAAAGCTTTTATTTTTATGTCCTTGCAATCACACATATATCTTCGTTTTTTTGTAGTACTCTCTGTCAACACACTTATATTATTGTACAGAGGGAGGTAGGGTTAGGGTTATTATGTAGATGGAGTTGTATTAAGTATATGCAGCAGTGAGCAAGAGATACACCATGTTTTAACAGGCCCATGTTAAAAGCTGAGCAGCGATGAGCAGCCAATGTTAGAATACAAGGAAGATGCCCGGTTGTGTCCAATTAATTGTTGCACGGAAACATTTTCTCATGAGACCGAGAATAATCCCCAGACAACAGGTGCAGTCCCACGAGGTATGGGGCAATGTACACATTACTAGGGGAAAGCGGGCTCAGGCCGCAGGATGCGAGAAGATGTAACCACGATGGGAGCAACAGTGCCTCCAATGACCACAGGACATTTTAACAGGGAATTAAAGTGCTATGGTAGAACATATAAAATAGGAGGAATTAATTTCCAGCAACCGGGCCTCGCACATTTGTTCAATTTAAGTTGGCAGCATGTCATGAGAAGGGAGCTTGGGAGGTAGTGGCCGAGCAGGTGCAGAAGGGCGAGGGACCAGGGAACCAATCAGGCAAAGGGGATACAACAATGTCTTTGACCTTGCTGATGTCCATTCACAGTTTCATTGTTAAGGCTCGGTGAGATGTGATTGCCTGTCCTGTGTCCAAAGCAATTGCCAATCAGCGTCAGAGGGTTCATCAAAATGTACTATGAGAAGTGCCAAGCAATGAAGAGAATGTAGTTTATGTCAGTCAGCAAAATGTGATGGCATTGAGGGGTGGTATGTTTTTGGTTCAAGAAGTGAAACATCCAATATAACGTTTTAATGTAAAGGTTTATTTAGGGGCTTGCTGACGAGCAGCAAATCTACATGTTAGAATTATCCTAAAAGTGTTGCAAACATCATTATGTTAACATGATTTTCTCCTTAAATACTGTGGTGCAAAAGTGGCAAATTGAGATGGTTTTCAGTTTTGGGTGTTCGTCTTTCTCCCGTCCGTTTGGATTAATAAAGCACTGTTTTTTCTTGCACCATGTACACTCCATTTTCGAGTATTTTTGATTTTTCTTTGGACCACCGAGGGAGCACCCCTTTACATTTGGAGGCCCCAGCAAGATATCCAGTTCCCTCCGAAGAGCTTGGGGGCTCTTTGCAGCACACACTGGGGGTGCGGCGCTGGCCTGCCAAGACCAGATCGAGTGTACTAAACTAGGAGGTTTAGCAAATGCTGAGTTCGCAAAGGTCTGCCTGATCCCATTGGCCACCCGTTACCAGGGTGGTGCAGGCAGTTGAGAGAGGACACTCCGCATCGGGGAGGGGCTCAAATATTCTGGAGCATGTGAATGTGAAAGTGCATGAAAATAAAACAGCATTGTATATGTTTTTGTTGATTATTATATTGGTTAAGTAAGTTGAATTGATAGGGATCTCCTCCATAGGGGCAAAGATGGTCCTCTGTAGTTACATGCAATTTTTATTGATATATTGAAGGGATCTCCTCTGTGTGAGGAAAGATGACATCAAAAGTAGAATAGAATTGTGAATTGGTTTTGGGTCGCCCCTTATGATATGATATGATTTGGCATTCATAACGTGCTGTACACAAGTGATTCTAGGCACGACAAGACAAGGACGGGGAAACCGAGGGAGGACAAAATAACAATATCACTAGGCCTGTGTCATTCAGATCATGGAACTTCAAGGAAGTGGAATGGGAGAAGTGTTGAGGGGGTGAGGAAGAAGTGCAGGTAACTTTAAAAGTGCAGCGAGCGGGTGGCTCAGTGCAGGTAACTCAGTAAGTGCAGCCAGCGGGTGACTCATAAGTGCAGAGAGAAGGAACTGTAGGGTTGCAGATACAGGCTAGACATGCTGGGGAAGCCAGGAGGCAGTGCGAAGTGTAACTGGACATGCAGGAGCCTGGGCAGGAGCTTGGGCCCAAGTTCATAGGGTAGCCATGTGACAAGTGCGTGGAGCATTAGGGACATCAGCAGGAGAGAGGAATAGAGAGAGCAGAAGCAAAGAGGAAGGTCTTGAGTTGCTTCTGGAACCGAAAGGTGGTTCTGTTCAAGTTTGAGATGGAGGCCTGGCCGAAAATAGATATCTCCCCAAATCTCTGCTTGGAAAAGCAACTGATCCTCAGAGAGTTGGAGGAGGATGAGCGGAGAGCTTGCGAAGGGATATATTTAGGAAGAGAGAGCTGGAGGTGATGGGCTCCCAGGCGCCAGAGAGCCTTATGAACGATGCAGAGGTTCTTAAACTTGATCCTCGCCCCCAAAGGGAGCCAGTGAAGAGATTTCAGAGCTGGAGAGATACGATCCCTGGGCTTGAGGCCAACAACATGTCTCACAGTCCTGTTCTGAATAGGTTGTAGAGGTCTGAGAGTAGAGGCAAGAAGATTTAGAAAGAGGCTGTTCCAGTAGTCCGGTCTAGAGAGGACCAGTGCTCTGGAGACAGTGAGCTTCTGGGGGAAAGTGAGGAAAGGAAGAATACCTCTGTTAATTTGGAGCTGGCAGTTTGATTTCTTAGAGATGTCAGAGATGTGAGAATAGAAGGAGAGTGTGGAGTCAAAGATGACCCCAAGGTTCTTAGCCTTACAGACAGAGTGAGAGGAAAGGAGGGAGCTGGTGTTCCAATGAGGAGGGTCTCAGTCTTACTGGCCTTAAGGCAGACATCATTATCTGCACAACATTCCTGAATTGCATACAGACAATCTGGAATGAGAGAAGGAGAAGAGGCAGCAAAAGGGAGCCTGAAAGAGAGCTTGGTGTCATCCGCATAACACTGAAAGTTGGAGCAGAAAGCAGTGATGCAGTGGGCAAGAGGTGCCAGGTAGTGGTAGAAAAGCCAGTGAGAAAGGTTAGACCACTGGGGAACACCAACAGTAGAGAGAGCGAGAGATAGAAGAGAGGAAAGACCCCAGTTGGCTCTGACAGGGTCAGTCAGTGAGGAAGGAGGTCAGCCAGGCCATGGCCTGATCAATGATACCCAGGTTATCAGAGAGGTGATTGAGCAGGATGGCATTGGTTTTTTAAAAACATTTCTTTAAAAAAATATATTTTTAAAGGCAGAGTATTACAGCACACACATATGGCAGAGCATATTATGCAATCAGTAATTTTTCGATAGACAGTACACATAGGAAGCAGGCAACAGATCAAGCACATGAGAACATGGATTTGTGAGATACACAGACATTTGATAATACACTTAGGGAACCGCAGGTGAGTTACTACTAGATGCATTCTCCGATTGATTGCTGAGGTAACTATTAAGGGCAGCCCACACGTTTTTTGGGCGGGAACGTGCCGGAGCATTGACAAGTACTCCTCCTCGCAGGTGCAGAACCAGGTGAGTACACTGAGCCATTTCTGGAAGGTCGGGGGGACGGGGCTTTTCCAAGAATTAAGTATACATATCTTGGCTACCATACAACTTAGATCAAGAAACTTAGCAAACCGATTGGCGTCAGCAGATTCCCAAATTCCAAACAGGGCACCCAGCGTGCTCTTCGGTGATATCTGAGAGGGCCCTCACAATCCCCTCCCAAAAGTCCCCCAGTTTCTGACATGACCAGAACATGTGCAAATGGTCTGCAGACCCTCCCCACATCGGGCACATGTATGCATAGCAGTACTAGTGAACCTAGAGATTCTGCTGGGGGTGTAGTACAGTCTGTTGAGCAATTTAAACAGCCATCTCTATTTTAACGTGCGGGCGAGTAAGGGGGCTTGGGTACCAAGATGTTGCATATTGGGCTTGTATCGCCGTCCAGTATAGCATGAAGTCAGGTGCTGTGAACCTTCCTCTCTCGTACGGGAGGACCACGTCTTGCTATTTCTTACAGACCGCACCTGAATGCCAGAGGAATTGTTTGCAAGTTTTGTGTAGTTTCGTAAAATACTGTTTCCCAGGTCAGATTGGTATATTGCTGAAGCCTTGTAGCAGTTTGGGGACCAGAACCATTTTGATAAGGGAAAGTGTTCCGACCAGTGAAAGCGGGAGAGAGCGCCACCTAGTCATTTTTGACTCAGCAAGGTGTGCAGCAGTGACATAATTATCCGCCAATAGGGTAGACTTGGTAAGGGACTCTTGGATGCCCAAATACTTAATGCCGCAGGGGGACCAGCTGAGTGGGTACTCTGAGACAGGTTGTTGGGTATTGCTAGTAAGCGGGAATATTTCCGATTTGGAGTAATTGATCGTAAAGCCGGAGCAGGTGCCAATGCGTGTGATGTCCCGTAGGATGGGGTCAAGGTGGGTGGTGGGATCTCTAATGTACAAGAGCACGTCATCCGTGTGCATATATATAATTTCAGGGTTATCTTTCAAACGGATCCCCCTATGGGCATGTCGCCCTCTTACGTGGTCCGGCATGGGCTCTATGACAAGCGCAAACAGGATCGGGGAGAAAGGGCAGCCCTAACGAGTTCCCCTGAAAAGCGTGAAGATCTCAGAAGTCAAGGAGTTGACCCGAACCCTGGCCACCGGGGCGGTGTACAGTAGTTTAATACATTTGATCATTTCAGGACCGATTCCCATGGTTTCCAGGACCAGCCATGTATACTTCCACGAAACCATGTCAAACGCCTTCTGGGCATCAAGTGTAACAGCGATGGCAGAATTGTCTTGGTCTATTCTGGCGATGATGTTAAAGAGCCGGTAGATGTTGTGGGAGGTAGACCTACCAGGCACAAACCCCCCCTGGTCTTCGTGCACTAAGTGAGTCATGAGCGGGAGAAAACGGTTAGCTATAACTTTGGTGAAAATCTTAGTGTCAAAATTCATTCGTCTGCCAACTTACCCGGCTTGAGGAGCACGGTAATGACCGCCTCACATAGGGAAGGAGGAAGAACAGCCAGTCCGAGAGATTCATCCCAAACCTCCAAACGTTTGGGAGCAAGAATGGCAACATGCTCCTGGTAGAACTCTGGGGTTAGCCCATCGGGGCCAGGCGCCCCACCTTTCGGGAGGTACGAGATCACCCTGACAATCTCATCCAGTGATATCGGGGAATCCAATTGGTTCCTAGTGGTGTCAGAGACGGAGTCATGGGGATCTGGGCGAGAAGGTCTCTCATGTGTTATTCACTATGTTCCGGGGTCAATGCGTAAAGGTGGGTGTAGAACTCAGTGACTATCCACAGTATTTGCTGATCGGACCATTGTGGTTCGAAATCGGCATCTTTGATGGACACAATCTGGGTCTTAACGCGTTCCCCCCTAATCAACCTGCCAAAGGTTTTCCCAGGCCTATCGCCCTCCCTATATTTCTGTGCAGCTTGTGGGCGGCTGAAGTAGTGTACCTCCCTGGTGGCATGTGCCTCAAAGACTTCAAGTTCCTCGCTAATTAGTGCAAGTTTAGTGGGATCAGCCGCAGTGGCGCAATCACGCTCCAAGTCACGCAGCCTGGACTCGGACCGGTTTAGGTCATTTCTTATAGTCTTCAGCACCCCGGCCTCCCTGGAGATGGACATCCCTCTAATATAAACTTTGAAAGCTTCCCACCGGATCCCAGCGGCTGTGTCCTGTAAGGTGTTTTGTTCGAAGAAGGACACGATATCTGCCAGTATGTCCACTCTGAATACTATATCTAGGAGGGCGGCAGACTTGAAATGTCAGGTACTACATGTGGGCATGTGCATTCCTTTCAATACCATTGCACCCAGACTCACAGAACCTCACAGCATGCACCTCTTATTGTTGCTCAATTGAATGGTCAGCCCATACCCTTTGGTATGGGCTGACCATTCAATTGAGCTTTGGTATGGGCTGACCATTCAATTGAGCAGCAATAAGAGGTGCACAGAAGTAATGGAGCTCCAGAACCTGAGAGTCCAGCGGCCATTATTGACTTGTAATGCACCTGTGGCAGCCAAGCCAATGCCCAGCTTCCACCAGGCTGGGGTGGACAATGCTCTTTGGTCACCCTCCACTCCCCTGTACTAGTAGTGCCCCATTTGGACCTTGTGCTGTTGTCAGAACATCTAGCTCTTTGAGGGGCATAATGCACATGTGGCAAATTGACTTTACAGAGGAAACACTAAGCAAACATTTATTGGTCTCAGGTGTCCACAGATAGACTGGCAGTATTACATATGAAATGTTATCTGTTCAGCAATCCCGCTGTGTTCTTCACTTCTCTTCTTGCATTGGGTGTACAGACTGCTGCCAGTGAAAACTGGTTGCAGATAACTCGCTATGAGTTGCTGCAGCTGGGTAAGGGGACTGAGAGGGGGTTGAACGCCATCTGAGAGGAGTTGCAAGCAGTAACATTGACCACTCTGCAAAATTGTTATGTCCTCAAATTAATTACAGCTATGGAGGGTGGGGTCTGTGCTAAGCTAGGCAGTAGTTGCTGCATGTACGTGCCAGCAAATGACATGGAGAATGTCACATGTTCAAACGCTATCAACGCCTTGCACACCCTCCACGAGACCAGGAGGATAGCTCAGGGGCAACACGTTTGTCTTGGAAGTAAGACAACACATAGCAAAACAGGTTTGAATTCCCGTCTTGTCGCTTAGAAACTGGTCCCCGGTATTAAGAACATTGTAAAATAACATTTATAATTATAGCAAAAGACACAAGCAGAGTGGTCGAACAGGATTGGTTTGATAAAATATTTGCTTGGGCGCCCACTTGGTTCAAACATCGTCAAAATACTTGTCCCGATTTTAGTAGTAGCTCTAATTACTGTCTGTGCCTGTCAAATGGGATTGAGATTTTATTAGGTGGGTGGGCAAGGGGTAAATATATGATGTCACTTTCAGTTATGATGGCCATTGATGCCACACCCTTGTCCAGAACTGTTCCTATTCAAACAGACAAATGGAATGCTGACCACCGCATGGTTGAAATAAGTGAACCGATTGGTTCTCCAGGGACACTCTCTAGCCCACCTACAGACCCACCTACAGACCCTCAAAATTATACAGAACAGTGGGCTCACTGATGGAGGTTGGTGCTTTATTACCTGCACACCGGAGGAATGTGCAGCAAGGGGGGAAAGTTTGTGTGCGGTCTGTAAGAAATGGATACCAAAGGAGGGGTGGCACCAGAAAAAGGAGGAGTTATCAATTAATAAGTTAATTGAAGGGGGCCGTGTAAAGATGCAGATGCAGCATCCTGGAGGGGGCACACCTACAACCTACCGGAGTGATGTGGTGACGAAAGGGTTACAGCTTAAGTGATGTCATGGCAGATTATAAGTACACATAGGGCTTCATTACAAGTTAAGCATTCCAGAATTAACATGCTGGTAATTCCATTTACTGGCACATTTCCGGGCTGCCAAACTACACGTTTGACGCTGGGAGGGTGACTGATTTACTTCCAGCCCAGAGCTGGAAGTTAATCAGTCCCAGACTGTCAAAAAGCAGCCAATATTACCAGAAAATCCCCCCATGGAGTCATATGTGATTCCATGGAATGGGGAATTACTGCTGTTGTCAGCACTTGTAATACGCCAGAAATTCCAGGATATAAGGCGCAGGTAATGGTAGGTCAGTTTGCCAGTATCCCCCCGGGATTACCGGTGGGATACCGGTAAACCTATAATGAGGCCCATCATTTTTACTACATGTCAGGGAGCTGGCACTGCTCAGAAAAACACACCCAACATGATACTTTTCACAGGGTGGCTGTTTTAGCATCTATATAGGTAAGTAAAGGGCAGGTAGGTGGCGATTGTTGTAGTAAGCCGCATTATACCTGCAGCAAAGCAGTTCCTTTGTACGTTCTGGTAAAGTGAAATCTTAAATTATACGTTTAGCAAAGCTTCTATTTTTAGGTTCTGACAATCACGCTTATTTCTTAGTTTCTTTTTAGCACTCTCTGTCAACACACTTATGTTATTGTATCCAGGTAGGTAGGGACGGTTAGGGTTATAATGTAGACAGAGATTTTTTAAGTATATGCAGCAGTGAGCCAGAGATCTGCCATGTTATAACAGGCTCATTTTAAAAGCTGCAGGGCTGCCATCTTTAGCTAAAGGCAACATCTTGCATTTCAGTGAATTTTATTTCTGCTGATGGAACCCAGACAGCAGGTGCAGTGCCACAAGATGTTTATTTATTTATTTGTTTTAGTTTGCATTTGTGGCAGTGCACTGCACCCTTGGGTATTTTGGTGCTTGTTCGATTAGGGAAGGAAACAAGATAATTACAATGGGGAGGGAAAATATGGTATATGGTATCAACAGTACCATCACACATAGAGTCAATAAAAAAAAGTTGGTCTGTCCATTTCGGTTGAGGTGCTGGAGCGAGATGGCTTAGTTGAAATATGAGGCAAAGGACACATTACTAGGGGTGAAGGGGCTCAGATTGCAAGCTGCCAGAAGATGTAACCAGGATGGAAGCAACAACGCCCCCAATGACAACAGGCCATTTTACTAAGGAATAAAAGTGCTATGGTAGAACAAATGAAATAGGAGGAATTGATTTCCAGCAACCGGCCCTTGCAAGTGTTTTCAAGTTAAGTTGGCAGCATGTGATGAGAAGGGAGCTGGGGAGGTAGTGGCCGTCGGTCAGCAAAATGTGATGTCTTTGAGGGGTGGTATGTTTTTTGTTCCAAGAAATGAAACATCCAAATGAACTTCTTAATGGAAAGGTTTCTTTAGGGACCTGCTGACGAGCAGCAATTCAACATGTTAGAATTACCTTGTGTTGCAATGATAAGGTTATATTAATGTGCTTTTTTCCCTTAAATACTGTGGGCCGGAAGCAGTAAATTGAGATGGTTGTCTGTTTCAGCTGTTTGTCTTTTTCCCGGCCGTTTGGATTAATAAAGCTGAGCTTTTACTCGCACTGTTTACACTGCATTTTTGAGTATTTTGGATTTTTCTTTGAACCATGTAAGAGAGTGCCCCTTTACTATTGGAGGCCCCAGTAAGATATCCAGTTCCCTGCGAAGAGCTGGGGGCTCCCTGCCACACAATCTGGGGGCGTGGCGCTGGCCTGAAGCGCCCGGATTGAGCAGACTAACTAGGAGGTATTGCAAACTCAGAGTTCCCAAAGTTCTGCCTCATCCCATGGGCCGGCCATGTTCGGGTGGAACAGGCAGTTCAGAGAGGAGACTCTGCATTGGGGGGACTAGGAAATCCTAGAGCATGTGAGTGTGAAACTGCATTAAAAAACCAGCATTTTAATTTTTTTTGTGTGATGATGATTATTATATTGGTTAAGTAGATTGAGTTGGAAGGGATCTCCACCATTGGGAGGAAAGATAGCGATGTGTAGTTGCATGCCATTTTTATTGAGATATTGAAGGGTTGAAGGCATCTCCTCCATGTGAGGAAAGATGATGTCATAAGTAGAATGGAATTCTGAATTGATTTGGGATCTCCCCTTATGAGGGGAAGGAGAGCGCTGTGTAGAAATACACTAATCTAAGCTCTATCATCATCACTACATATAAACTCATCATACTTCTTTATCCTGGTCCCGCATCCTATTTCCTAATCTTACATCTCTATTTTCTAGCCTAAGGGCCTCATCAGGAGTCTGGCGGCGGGAGCAGGTGCAAGTGGATCTAGGTCACCTGGCCTAAGCACCACCCACCTTCTTAGCCCTGCCTCTTCCTTCCTGCTCTTAACTATTAGATCAAGGGTGTCTCTCGCCCGGGCGTCCGAAGCGAAGGGCAGACGAAGAAAAGGGCAATTCCTGTTCGGACCTGTATGGACCAGGAGGACCCAGGGCCCGACCCCCTGCTCAGACAGCAGGTAAGCATGCACCAACATGTGTTACCCCCTCTGTTCCCACAGGCCATCCCAAACCTCTTTTGTCCCCCTGTGATGTTCCCTTGTGCCCCCCCGTTCTCGCACACAGGTGTTGCCTGTTTTGCTTGATTCTTCTACCCTGCTCCCCCTCAACCTCCTCCAGCCTACTTCTGCAGGAGTCCATCCTGATACATTCCAGTTTCACCATCACCGTCTTGTGGCCAATGCTGGATTTGACTTTTATGGACTTCATTAATTCACGGTGTGTCACCCTTTCTCAACTCTCATGCTGGACTTCCTTTGCATCTTGTACTCATGGTAGCCCTGAATCATGCTGTTCTCATCTTCATCTTGTATCCTGGCTTGCAACATTATGTGTTACTACTGACTTCTGCAATTGTATTCGCTCTCCACTCTTGATTTTCCATTCTTTTTGCCTGCTTACTCTCTGTTCTCTCCTCCTCTCCCTTTCCCCTTTTTCCCATCTCCTCCCCTCCTCCCTTTACTGTCTTCTATGCACTTACTCTATCAGAATTGTCCCTGGACCTAGTATGATAGCAACCTCGTCTGTCTCCTCCCCTGTTTCCCCCCGGCCCCTCCAGCACTATCTGAAATGTCATCAGGCATAGTACGATAGTCGCTTGTTTTGTTCCTCCCCTCCCTTTCTGCACCCCTCTTCCTCACCTTTTGTTTTCTCCGGCTCTACCAGAAATGTCGTCAGGCCTAGTACGGTAGTCGCCTGTCTGTTTCCATTTCCTTCCCACTCTCCCCCTCCCTTCCTTATCTATGTCATAGCTCTTGCACTATCTGAAATGTCATCAGGCTGAGTATGATAGTTACATTCACAACCTTACTGTTCATGGCCTGTAAGAATGTCATTGTATTTTCCCTTGTTCCCTCCCTTGCCTTGAAGCGCTTTGAAACACATTGTGTATAGGCACTATATAAATAAACATATCATATCAATAGCGTTACCGCTACTCAGTCTGGTGCTATTAGTGCTGGGTCATGAGTAGCGGTTGTGCAGTTATTGGCCATTCCCCATTAGGTCCTTTGGGACCCAATGGGGTTTGGGGGCGCTATTCCCACTGGTGGTAATTGCACCAGCGGTAATAGGGCTAAAAACAGGTGGTAAGTGGACATTTTTACCTCCAACTCGAGATTGGGCCAACCCTTAAATGCGGTGGTGATAGTGTTAGCGCCGCATTTAAGGGCTGAGGCACACGTCGTGGTGAGGCCCTAAGTCTATCATCCCTGTTCTCTCATCCCAATCTCTGATGGTAGTATAGCTAGTCTTTTATCATATTCTTTTGTCCTGGACACTGGTTCTAGTATAGGTCTCTTGTGCTGGCCTGTCATCCTAGTCCCTCTTCCTTTTCTACCAGCCTAGTCTTGCAGCCTGGTCTTTGTCGCAGTCCGGGAATCGTGTCCTCATCCGTAGTCCATTATATCTAGTCATAGAATCTCATCTTACATTATAGTCCTTCCTCAATATCTCTTGTATCACATCCTTGGTCCTTTTCCTAGACTCTCAACCTGTGTCTAATTCATTGTTCTTATGTGTAGTTTTAGTCCTTCTTATTAATCTCACATCCTAGTGTCTCCTCAAATACCTAGTCTCTTGTCCTTTTCACTCATAGTCTCTCATCCTACTTCCTCTTCCTCATCCTAGACCCCATCCTGGTCCAAGTCCCTCATCATAGTCACTTGTTCTATTCTCAGATTATATCCCTCCTTCCTAGTCTCTCATGCTAGTCCCTTTCCCTCTGCTGTATCTCGCAACCTAGTCTTCATTTTAGTCTCCCCTCCTATTCTATTTTCTTAGGCCTATTCCCTCATACTGTTCATAATTACTTACACTAAAACTAGTCTTCTGTTCTAGTCCCTTTTAATCATCCCTCTTCCTACTCCTTATCCCTCATCCTGCTCCTTTCTCCTAGTCACTTGTATTAGTCCTTGTCCCTTGACCTAGTCCCTCATTCTCCACTTAGACCTTAGTTATAGTTCCTTGTCTTAGTCATCGATAGTGGTTGTTAGCATCACATCCACAGTACAAGATCCCCTGCTGTTGTCCCTAATCTCTCATCATTGTTGAAGTTCCTTGTTTTGGTGCCTCATCCAAGTCACTCATTCTACTCCCTCTGTCTAGACTTAGTTTTTTTTTTTTTTTTAATATATTTTTATTTTATTTTTTAAGGTCAAACATACACACTACAACCGTTTCAAAACATAGAAAGCATCATATTTCAACACATTTTCAAACTCCCCAACTCCCCCCTCCCCCTTTAAACTAGAGCCAGTTCTCACATATCATTTACGGGAACATCACTGGGTGGCACACTACCTAGACTGCCATCAACCGGGTCCTCTGTTTCGTTGTCACCCTGGTGAGGGTTTGCCAACGAGGCCACCAATTGCCGCCAGGCCAACAAGGGCCCTACTTCTTCTTCGCCCCCCCTGGTGACCGCTTCAAACCAGACTACGGATTCAGCTTCCGCCCATCTCAAGAGGTCTGTCCACCACAACTCCACCCTGGGTCTATGGGCCGCCTTCCAGCCCATGGCAATCCTACGTTTGGCCAAGACATAGGCCAGGTCCTTCATCTTGCTTATGTGTTTCAAATGCCGGGGTCTAGGGAATAGTCCATGACCAGGCCGATTCCACATCCAGCACTACCCCCCCGCCAGCCAGTTTCGTCTTGACCTCATTCCAAAATCTATGCACCTCCGGGCAAGCCCAAAACATGTGTAGCAGTCCCGCGTTCACCTCCCCACACCTGGGGCATTGCTGTATAGCTGATCCCCCAAACTTTGCAATCTTCCCCGGGGGTTAAATAAGCCCTGTGGGTAACATACAACTGAAGCTGTTGGAATCTCGCGTTACGGGACACCTTTTTATGGTACCTCTGGGCCCGTTCCCACTGCCCATCCGTCATGGGTCCTCCGACCTCCTCCTCCCAATCTTGTCTCAATTGGAGCAACTCCTTCCCTGCCCTTGCCCGCAGGAGCTCATATATCCTCGATATTTCGTGCCCGCCCTCCGATACATCGTACATGGTTTCCAGGGAGGCGTCTGGATCCCCCGCGAGCACTGTCTCCGGCCATCTTTCTCTAGTCTTTTTCACCAGCCTGGTGTAGGTTATATATTGGCCACCATGTACTCCCGTCTCTTCCTGCAACCGCTGAAATTCCACCGCCTCCCCTTCCTGCCATATGTCCCAGAGGGTGGCTAGGCCTACCTGTTCCCAGTATCTGCGGACTGATTCAAGTAGTTGGGAGTCGCTCCCACACAGAGCCGCCAAAGGGGCCTGCTGGGAGTATGGTTCCGAGTCCCCCCCAAACTTCCATGTCCTGTGCCAGATCTCCCAGCCCAACCTCAGTAACCGCCCCTTGCCCACCAGTTTATCTCTGCCCAACCACACCACTTCCATCAGAAAGTATGGGGAATCTTCAGTCGAGAGCCACCTGGCCACGTAGTGCAGCTGCCCCGCCAGGTAATAGAGTTCGAAGTTAGGCAGGCCTATCCCCCCCCTGTCGCACAGGTTCTGGAGCTTCCACAGAGCCACCCTATTCCTAGAGCTGCCCCACACAAAACCCCTACACACGCTGTGAAGTTTCGCAAATAGGCTTCTGGGTATCAGAAACGGGACGTTTGTAAAAAAGTGCAAGAGTCTAGGCAGGACCACCATCTTGAGCAAGGCCACCCACTCCATCATGGTCAGGGGCAGTCTGGACCAAAATACCATACTGTTCCTAATCCCCTATATCACCTTTTCCGTGTTGTGCTTGTGTTCTGTCTCGATCTTGTGGTAAATGTTTATTCCCAGATACCTAAATGTTACGGGCTGCCATGGTATTGGCAGAACAGGCAGCCTCTGCACCGGGACATTCCTATATCTACCCAAAGGGAACAGGCTGGACTTTCCAGGGTTCACTGATATACCGGAGAGGATGGCGTACCGTTCTATCACCTCTAGGATGTACTGTAGATTTTCTTCTGGATAGCGTAAATAAAGGAGCATATCATCCGCATATAATGATATCAAATGCTCTCCACTGGCCGTGTTTATGCCCACCTCCCCATATTGTTGACGCAGGCATATTGCCAGCGGCTCCAATGCCAGTATATATAGCAACGGCGACCAGGGACATCCCTGTCTGGTCCCCCTGCCCAGTTGCCAAGAATCTGAGACCGTGGACCCTGTCTTGACCCTCGCCATCGGGGTGCTGTAAAACAACTGTACCCATCTGAGGTATCCGGGTCCCACTCCATACCCCTTCAGGACCGCCTTCAGCCAGGGCCATCGTACCGAGTCGAAGGCCTTGACCGCGTCTAACGACACTATGGCCAGCTCGCCCGTGTCCTCCTCAGTTTGGTCCATGACATGATGTATCCTCCGGTGGTTGTCGGTGATGTTCCTGCCCGGAACATATCCCGTCTGATCTGGGTGTATCAGTGTCTTAATAACCCTTTTCAGTCTATTAGCCAGCACCGCCGTGAGTATTTTGCTGTCCTGGTTGAGCATGGACAACGGTCTGTAAGACCCGCACTCCACGGCCGGCTTGCCTGGTTTCAAGAGTGGGATGATTACGGCCTCACGGAGTGACAACGGGAGTTCTCCCTTCTCATAGGCCTCGTTGAAAGTGGCAAGCAGAGGCTGGAGCAACTCTTGCTGGTATGTTTTGTAGAACTCGCTGGGCAGCCCATCCGAACCCGGCGCCTTGCAAGTGGGCAAGTTCCGAATCACTACCTCCCGCTCATCCGAGGTGATGGGTGCGTCCAACTCAGAGCGTTCTAGATCATCTAAGGTGGGCAGCTCAATGTCCCCCAATGTGTCTAGTATGTCTTGACCCATATCCTCCCCCGTGTCCTCATACAAGTGTCTGTAAAACTTAAGGAATTCCTCATTTACCTCTTTCTGGGTGTTGCATATGCTACCTCCTTCGCCCTGAATCTCACTAATCACCGAGCGGGGGGTCTCGCTCTTGTACAGCCAAGCCAGCAATCTGCCCGGCTTATCGCCCCCTGCGTGTATCCGCTCCGTATATTTCCTGTAGCTGAGTCTGCACAGTCTATCCCAGAGTGCACTACAGGACAACTGTAGCTCCTCTACTTTGGTTCTGTTATCATGAGCGGTGCTAACGCAACGCATGAGCTCCTCTAGCTCTCTTTCCGCCTCCCGGAGCTCCCTTTCAACCCCCCCCCTGTAGCCCTTTAACTTGGGAAATAGCTACCCCACGCACTACCACCTTAAACGCTTCCCACAGTGTGCCCACAGAGCTTACGCTTCCCGTGTTTTTATCAAAATATTCTTCAATGGCGTCCCTCAGGCCCTCACGAAACCCCTCATCCTGCAGAGCCTCGGTCCTAAGTCTCCATGTAGGGATCTGCGGGCGTGGGGGCTGGTGTCTCCAGTCTACCACCAAGGGCGAGTGGTCCGACACCACTCGGGCCTTGTATTCTGCTCCTTCTATTTCTCTCACTATCCCGGCTGTTACAAACATGTAGTCTAACCTTGTGTACAAATCATGTGGCGCTGTGTAGTGTGAGTACTGTCTATCCGTGGGATGTAGCCTCCTCCATGCATCCTCTAGGCCTACGTCTTTCAGTAGGGTACTCAGCGCTTTAGCCGCCGGTGCCATTTTTCCTGCCCTATCCTTGGACCTATCCATACTGGGGTCTACGGTACAGTTAAAGTCCCCCCCCACACTACCGTACCCCCCGCCAAGTTTACCGTAGAGGATCCTAAAGTAAGCCACAGTATCGTTATTGGGGGCGTACAAATTTATGATGTGTATTTCTCTGTTTTCCAAGAGACCCGTTACCACCACCATTCTACCCTCCGGGTCCACCGTAGAATCAAGCACTCGAAACGGCACGTGGGGCGCCACCCAAGTGACGACCCCTCTGGCATACGCTGAATACGCCGCCCCCACAACGGTGCCCTTCCATTTCTTCCCGACCACCTCCAGCCTTTCCCTAGTGAGGTGGGTCTCTTGCAGCAGGGCTATGTCTACGCGCATCCTCTTTAAATACATCATCACTTGGTTGCGTTTAAGGTAGCTGTTGAGGCCCTGTACATTCCAGGTCACAATTCTGAGATTACCCGATGCCATCTAGTCGGTCTATCTCCGTCCCATCCCTCCCCATAATGTTCCCCATGTAGGGTCGTATCCTGGCTCCTTCCCTTCCATTAACGAACCAAGCTCCCCTCCCCCTTCTCCAACCGCACACCACTGCACACAACTCCCCCCCCCCTCCCCACCAACCCCCCAACAATAGCCCAGCTCCATCCCTGGATCTCAGGCCTGCCCACGTCTGGACCCGTCTCGTGACCAAGAACAAGGACCCCGCGGGGTGTCACCAATCTAACAGTGACCTAACTACGTATACTACTATCGGGTGCAGAGGTTGCTCCCCAGGAGCTCCCAGTCATCTATTTAGGAGAAGTGAATTCAACGGGACCCGCCAGCAGATGCCGTGACTTCCCCCACACAAGCACAATATCAAACTATATTCTAGTCCCAATGTCATAGCTATGGCCTCACGGGTGCCTCCGCAGCGTGCTACTTATCTCCATCCGCTTCTGTCTGGGCATCCGATTCCTGTGGTCGACCTTGCATATCTAGCCATTCCATCGCGTCGCTCGGCGTCTCAAAGAAGAGGGATATGTTCTTATGGATCACCTTTAACCTAGCAGGGTAAAGCAACATGTAGCGGTGGCCTGGCTCTCTGAGCCTCCTCTTCACCGTTCCAAAGTTCATTCAACTCCGTTGTACAAGCAGCGTGTAATCCGGATACGCTGTTATATTCGCTGACCCCCTTTCTATCGTGCCCCCTTTCTGCAAAAATTTGAGAATCTTCTTGCTGTCACGATAGTTCAAGATCTTTGCAATCAACGGCCGTGGGGGGGCTCCTGGGGCCGGTCTCCTGGTCAGGGCCCTGTGTGCCCTTTCGACCGCGAACCCCTGGGTCAGCTCTCCGCCTGTAATCTCCTGCAAAAGCATGGTTTCAACGAAATCCGTGGGGTTCGATCCTTCCATTCCCTCCGGTACCCCCAATATGCGAATGTTGTTGCGCCTGGCGCGCCCCTCCGCATGCTCTGCTCTGTCCTCCAAATTGCCCACTCGCTGCACGAGGGCATGAAGTTCCTTGGCGTGTGTATTGCACGCCTCCACGGTCGGGGCCAACTCCTGCTCCAGTTCCCCAGTGCGCTCCGCGATCGTTCGCACATCCTGGCGCAACAGGTTCACTTCTTCTCGGACCGCTCCTATCTTGAGGTTTAGGCCCTCTTGCAACTCTTTCATGGCCATGCCCAGCTTCGTCTCCCAGGCCACCTTCAGGTCAGCAATTGCTGCCAGCACCTCCTGGATGGTACCCGATGGGTCCGTCGCCGCCGCAGGGTTTTTTTTGCTTTTGCCCCCTTCTGCGCCCGAGGGCGACCTAGCATAGGTCTCCATCGTAGGCTGCTTGATCCGGGGTTGCACCACCTTGGAAGACATCCTGTTGCGTCGATTGGGACCACGCGCCCAGCTGTATCCTCGCGGGTTCACTCTGCTAGCCCGCCACCACCCATGGCCTCTGCAGTAGGGGCTCGCCCTTATGTTCTTGCTTTCAGCCCGAGGCGCATGCGACCCGTCTATCTGGTTGGGCTCGCCCACGTTCCGACCAACCTTGTCTTCCTCAGCTCGTCGGACCTTTTATTGCCCTTTGTCCACAGGCGGCCATCTTGGGTGCTCCCCTTCCTTTGCGCGACCGCCAACTTCTTCGGGGTCTAGTTCCGTGAATATGCAGTCTCGCCGTTGGGGAGGGCACGCACCGTATGCCCCCCACTTTCATACGCCTTTAGATGCACCGTGGGCTTGAAAGTCTGCCAAAAACCATCACTTTTTTCCCAGGATCAGGATCGGATCATCGGGAGCTCCTCCAAGGAACGTCCTCTCACGTAGCCATCAAGCCACGCCCGTCTGTCTAGTCCTTTCAAGTCCCTCTTCCAAGACTCCCATCCTAGAATGTCAGCCTACATTCTAGTCTCTTGTCCTAGTCCTAGTCCTAATCATTCATACTTGTCTTTGTCATACTTTCCAATCCTAGTCCTAGTTTGTTGTCCTAGTATCCCTTCCTAATATGTGCGAACAACTAACACATAAAGAAAATATAATATGCAACTTAAAATGCGTGTGTGGCTGACATTTGATGATTTTTTGGACAATAGTTCAATCCCAGGAATGTGCACCTTTTTCCTGCTGGCTTGATTATGAGAAGTTGCAGTCAGGTGGGCCTTTGAAATGTGATTTTCTTTTTGCTTCTACAGATAACATTTCCCACCAATGTTCTGCATCTAAAATCCATTACACACATATACATGTGCGATGAAATGTTCACAGAAATAATGTGCCAAGGAATTGAGAAGCATAATATCATTTCCAAAGTGTATTTTCTTGCTTAAGTACATTTCATGAAAAAAAGACATGCTCACCAAAATGATGAACTTTATTACAAGCTAAAGTACATTTCGTGGAAAACAAAATACGATTCTCGCTTAGAGCCCCCATCCTTTAGGACAGAGTGAACATCCATGTATGCGCACAACACATTCAAGTCTCAGACAAGCCTGGCTATTCCTACTTTCTCTTGGTGACCGTCCCTGTGAGTTTTGCATTTCTTGTTTGGGTGACTGCTCTACTAGATTAACAAAGTTAAGTGAAGGCAGGTGGCCTGCTCCTATGTTGTTTCATGCTAATGTATATTTCATGGCATGTTACAGGCCCCGAATTCCAGGGAAAGTTGTGTAATCAGAAAAAAAAAAACACAGATAGCTTGAAAGGTGCTGTTTTCCTTTTTTTCACTTAAAAGTAGAATGAGAGCAGCAACGACAGAGACAACTCCTGAGATGGTATGATATGATAGTTAATTTTGTTATTTATATAGTGCCTATACACAAATGGGGTCATAACGAGTTTGGTGGTTACCCTTAAATGCAGCGGTAATGCTATTAACACCGCATTTAAGGGTCAACCAAATCAAGGGTTTGCCAGTATTTACTCCCAGCTCTGAGCTGGGGGGAAATCCGCCAGGAATTTTCAGATTTTCAGTGATATTACCACACGGTAATACCGCCAGCGTTAATAGCACCGAAAATTGCCCATTGGGTCCAATGGGGAATGAGGAATTCCCAAATGGGACCAATGGGGAATGGGGAACTACTGTTCCGCTAAATAGCGCCGGACCAGTTGGTGGTAGCGCTGTTAGCACGGGCGGTAATCCAGCAGGAAAACCGCTGGGGATACGGGCCAACTCGTGATGAGGCCCAAAGTGTTTCAAAGCGCTTCAAGGCAAGGGAGGGAACAAGGGAAAATACAATGACATTCTTACAGGCCCTGAACAGTAAGGATGTGAAATTAACTGACAACATTTCAAACAGTGCAAGAGCTAAGGCATAGATAAGGAAGGGAGGGGAGGATGTGAAGGAAATGGAAACAGACAGGCGACTACTGTACTAGGCCTGAAGACATTTCTGGTGGAAACATGTTGACTATTTGGAGACATAGGTGATAATTTTATATTCCACCAGATCATTAAAGTAAAGCACAAAAGCAAGCCATATGCTCGTTATGCTTTACTTTAATGATCCAAGGGATTTTAGTGTCATTTCAAGTCAAAGTGGGGGAATGGAATGGACTATGCATTTCTCTGTTGCTCTATCAGGATGCCTTTAAAGGGCACCATTGTTTTCTGCCAGCATGTATTACGCAGCTGGCGGGGAGCCAAAGGATTGCTATGGATTCCACCGGACTTTTCCACCTTGTGAAAACAAGCGTATTCCATAGCAATCAATTGTAAATGCTGCCTGCAAAGCATAATTTACAGTTGGCATTGGCATTTTTTCCAAAACAGACTGGAAAAGCGAGGAGTAAAGGTATTTTCATCAATGGACAAAAGGAAGTTAGTTGACAGTCTGTTTGACGCTGCGCTATTGAGACCTTCAAACTGAGTAAATCGTAACTGGGTGCTGCTCAGCTAAGAGAAGGCTCACAACCAAGAGCCTGAACATGAACTAAACTTGATTGGTATCCCTACAAGTATGCTCATCCTATGCTCTTGCAGTTTCTTTTCAACGTGCATAGACGAGACCATCTAGTAGTTTTTATATACAGTTTGTATATTTCAAAATATATATCATTAACAACTGTACTAGTGTTAGTAGTGACTTAGATAAAAATTACATCGGTATGCCAACTATATGGCCATATGTTTCGCGCTCCTGGCTTTATCAAGGCAATTGACTCTAATCCATTTTGATTTATACAGACCTGAATATACACTACCTATTTAAAGTAGGACAGCAGGATCTCATGTGTGACGGTCAGCTTACTATCCTCTTAGTCATCCTTCACTTGATCTGGTTGTGATTTCGAGATCCCTCCAAAAGTGATATTAAAACCGAATCGAAAAAATCTTCACAAATGTCCATGTTTTTTCACCAATGCTTTTCTCTTCACATCTGCAATCTGTTTTGGAGATGCATGTAAGGGCAAATGGACATGGTTACCTCTCATGCAATTTAGGAAAGTTATACAATGGGCCTCATTACGACCCTGGAGGTAACCATGCCGCTTTTTGCGGCATGGATACCCCCATTCTGGGTACCGGGTCCGGGTTCCCTGAATGGAGAAATACCGGGACGTTCACACCTTGGAGGGCTTGGTATTTCCCCATTCAGGGAACCCGGACCCGGTACATCCCCATTCCCATTTCAGCCCCCATAGGGCTCAATGGGAATGGGGTTGATGCTAACAACGGGCCCGTAAATGACAGACCCATTGTTAGCATCCTGGTCTGCTCGCGGGACCCGCTAAGGAAGCCTGGTTTTACCAGGCTTCCTTAGCGGGTCCCGCGAGCCTACCTCGTAATGAGGCGGGAAGGGGGTTAACGGGGCCGGCAGCTCTACCGGCCCCGTTAACCCCCTACCGCCAGGGTCGTAATGAGGCCCAATGTGTCTCCTTCAGGAATATTCCCATTGCATTGAAAGCACATTGACCACACAACATGACAGTATTTGTAACCATGAACCATATATATGCATGCAGATAGTCTTAGGATTGCATGTGAGGATTAAATTGTGGTGGCATCTCACTCCTCAGAAATTTAGAAGAGGACGGGTTGAGAGAGGAAGCAGTGTCGTCTGGTAAGGATGTCGGGGCTTTTCTTTATTCAAAGGGACACACAGGTCTCACACATTTATTAAGTTTCACTCACTATTCTGTATGATATTATGGCTTTTTTGGACAGGTGATAATGAGGGCTTTCCTCTATTTGTTTTTTTTTTTTAATTCCCTTTTCATTGCTGTGGACTGTTTGAATTTCTGTGCATCTCCTTATGGCGAGTGTACCTACATTTATATAGTACACACGACTGTGGGCGGGCCCCGCCATCCAACTAAAAAAGATTCATGGCTAAAATAATCTTTTCTTTGGGAGGTTTCACCCTCAGCAGGGTCTTCAACCATGTTTTACCTCACTATACCTTGCATAGAGTAGAAGTATCAATTTCCACACCAGTCTGGTCCCAACTGACAGGGCAGTCCAGCACCAAAATGCTAGCTAATTCTCCTCAGAGAAAAAGTACCAGAGCATCCCCAGACATGTGTTTCTGTTGTGTAGGGCCTCATCAGTGAGGTGATTCTATGCCTCTCTGAGGACAGCGAGGAAGGCGTCCACGTCTGTATTACTCTTAGTAACTTAGAGGGAAAAACCAAAGTCTTTCAAAAATGTCCAAAAATGTGGGAGCCCCTCTGCTTTGTTAATGCTACATTTATATTTTAATAGCAAAAAGTACCCATTATATGAACAGGTTTTGTAGACAGGCATGACAACACACTCATTGTTGAAAATCAATGATCCTGTAGGTCGCTGTTCCAATTCGCTTATCGCTTGATGTGCTTTGCACTCTGAAGTAAACTCCACTGAGAATGGGTGTGTGTTGCAAGATGACATAACCCGGAGCAGACATTGGGGGAGGCGAGAGTTGGTGTGCTGCTGCATACTGGAACCTTCTCTGCTCTCTCCCCACCTGTCGCCTCACGCTGGCATGGTGCAGTTCATTGCATTGCTTTGTGGTGCAAATACATTTGTAAACCGTGCATCCTAGGGCCTTGAAATGTTATTTGTGTTCTTCATGTCGAGACTGGTCCGTCTACAATCACATTAAGGTTTTGCTGATTTCATGCAACCGTCTCATGTGTGAAGGTGCTGAAATCCAGGAAAAGGATGGGCTATCCAAATGTTATGTAGCCAGTAATGTCTGGAGGGTCCTAACACGTGACTATGCACCATTGGGTACAGATTGGTGAAACAGTGTGGAATTGTATAAGGAACAACGCTTCGCCAAGCCACAAAATTGGAGTTTTCCTGAAATTCGGGGAAAAGGGGTGGGGTGCCCAAATGTCATGTAGCCAGTAATGTCTGTAGGGTCATAACAGGTAACGATGCAAAACGTGGTGCAGATTGGGGAAACGGTGTGGAACTGTATAAGGAACAACGCTTTGCCAAGCCACAAACCAACAAACACATTTTGACTTTTGCTGAAATCCAGGGAACGGGGTGGGGTGTCCAAATGTCATGTAGCCAGTAATGTCCGGAGAGTCCTAACAAAATGTGGGGCAAATTGGTGAAACGGTGTGAAATTGCACAAGGAAGAACGCTTTGCCAATCCACAAACACACACATTTTCGATTTTATAAATATAGATTTGCATTGCCATATATGGCTTCTTACAGTACCAAACTGAATACAATTTTTCAATTAATCTTTCCTGTTGTGTTTGTTGATTTACAGTGCATAAAAGCACGTTTCCTCTATTATTAGTTTTAAGTAATTATAATTGATTGTTATACAACACCTGAAGTTAATATCGATCATTAAATAATAGCCTTTATGACCTTTTCCATTAATTTGATGTCTTGTCCTCCATTGTGACCTGTCGATCATTTTATGTCTGTCTTTTTGTATGGTGACCAAAAGACATAACCCGGACTGCACCAGAGAGAAATATACCGGTACATGATTCAGAGTGCAGAGACACCGATTGCAAAGTGTTTCAGAAATGTGAAAGAAATGGTGTTAATGTAGGCGCGAGACTATACTTTCCCACAACTTCAAAACCTTATGCATCCACTTCAATGTTTGCATTTTATGATGCAATAAATGTTTTCTCTATTAACAATGGAATTTACCTTTATTTTATTTTCATTTTATGAGATCAATATCCCAAAAATAATATACAGCCCAAACAATCTGATCAGACCACTGCAGACATCCAGCTGGCAAGTTCATTGCTAATCAATTTTACATGCAATGACCTCTTTAAGAGTGTGGTGGTAATAGTAAAAGAGGGACATTTTAAATACCTATTGAGGCATTCAGCGTGGCTGTTTTAGCTTCAGTAATACCGCCAATTGGTAATAATATTACTGCCTGCGGTAAGCATGTGGTAACAGGAAAGGGCTGCGGGATTCAGAGCTATACAGACCCTTCAGTTATTCCCCATTTTGGAGACCCACAAGACTCCATGGGGTATACGTAATTACAGCATGAGGTAATTACTGCAAGCAGTATTGATTACACTGCCACACATAAGCAAACAACATTTCTGATATTCAGGTTGGAATGTCAGAATTTGGTAGAGTGGAAAAACATGTCCTATTTCTGAATACTGCACGGTTCATCGCAAACTCTGAATGACACCCTCCCTGCACCCAATATCTAAATGCCACCTAATTATGAGCTAGCCGTTGCTTAGAAAGGATTGCATTCACTTCTCCGTTGCTAAATGTGCTAACTACTTTCCATCCTGACCTTGATAGGTTTGTTTAATGGAAATTAATGCATGAGCCATATGTTGCTGGTAGACCAGGGAATCATCAGAAGGTATAGACTTTAGTGTCCCACCCAAGGAACATTCCACCCCAGCTAATGCCTTTGAAGGCCATGGGGGGGATCATCCACAATGTGGGAACCTGCATGAGAAACGCAACGGAAGAGATGAATGGGTGCACCTCGGTGCTTGTGACAGCGCCATTAACCAGGTGTCCAGAAGGGAAGAGCTAACCTGACCGAGACTCCCTTGCAGCTCTCTCTTCTTGGCAGTCCTATATCTCGCTGTCTCGTGGAGTGTCCCCGGGGGTCGTAAATCCCGCACTCCGGTGGATGAATCACTCCAAGCTCTGAGTACGATTCCATAATGCAAGAATCACGCCAAGCTCTGAGCACGATTCCATAATGCAAGAATCACGCCAAGCTCTGAGCACGATTCCATAATGCAAGCTGCATATGGTCTCAGGAGCAGTTACATGGGGCCCAGCAGTTATAGAAAATGTGTTCAGCTTATTAATATCTCAAGATGTCCTTCCATCAGCCAGGAGGAAAGACCTCTGTAGATTAATGGCTGCTTTTCTGAAAAAAAGGGCCCTTTTCCCTGGATAGCCGAGTGATGATGCCATTATATGCACATAGTTACATATTTGCCATTACGGGTCTTCAAAAGGACTGATAGAAATATAGCAAATGCACAATGTATTATTCACCTTAGAATTCATAATAGTTGAAACCACGACTACCATAGTTTAAAAACCTACCTACGGACATGTAACATCTACGCTGATTTAATACGGTCTCCTTGACCAATTACATAATTGAATCTCCTGGACTGTCCGATTGTTCTCAGTTTTGTAATGACTGTTGAAATCGCTGCTCTCAAAGCATCCATCTTTTTATCTACACGCCGCTTTGCAGGGCTATCACAAGGTTTGTTGAGGCCCAGAGCCAAACGTTTGTTGAGGCTGCACTGCCTAGTAGGGGCACGGTTCGACCAGCAGGAGGTGCAAGAACTCTCCTTTGAGTATGGGGAGGGAAGAACCAGTATTTGTTCTGTTATTATGACCTCAGATATTGTAAAACAAAACAAAGCCATGTTTAAGCCAATATTCAAGGGATTGGCTATGGGTTGCATAGAAATATCAACCGATTGACACCATCAGACACCATTAAACACCAATGACCAGCCCCTCGATGAAATTGGAATGATCTTATTGTGTCTCCATGGTAATGCAGATGACCAAAAGTCGCACGCCACCAAATGGATCTTGTAAAAACTATTTGTAAATGGTCGACTGGAATTTCCATCAAGTAAAATATCACTGGAACCCACCTCACATACAAATAGTGCCATGCACCCTTGCCAAGTACACAAAGCATCATGTTTAGAGGGGAGGTGCTCCTTCGCCACATAAGTGGCCATTTCCAAGTCATCCTCCTCCACTTTTTGCACCCAGGTTTTCCTCTGCACCTCGATAAGCCTGCCTAAGGGGAGGCATACATCTCTTTGAGACCCACATAGTCCAAATGTTAACTCTAAAGGTGGCCTTGACCTCTTATGCACCCTGGATTTACTTTCTCTTTTTTGGCAGATGGCATATGCGCTGTATAAAACCACAGTTTATTCAATTTAATGGGGTTTTGACATTCAGCCAAGACAAAAAAAAAAAGAATCTAGAGCAGGGGTGCACAACTGATTTTGACAGAGGGCCGAAAGTACCTTACATGAGGGCTATAGTGGGCCAAAAAGTAAATGTGGGCGGGGCGGTGGGCGGGGCGTGGCAGGAGGCTTTTTAAACCCCCAATTTGTACTAAACACATGGAAAAAGAATGTTTTTGAGGGGTAACGATTTATATTTGCATTTCAAACTTACATTTTGTACTACACATTTTCCATTGTTATAATTTATTTCTATTTAGTTATTGTATCTCGCCTGTTTAATTAACTTATATATATTTTATTGATCCTAGATACACTATGCCCCATGGCCCCCTCACCCCAACCAAACACTATGCCCCATGTCCCCCTCACCCCCAACCAAACACTATGCCCCATGCCCCCCTCTCCCCCAACCAAACATTATGCCCCATGGCCCCCTCACCCCCAACCAAACATTATGCCCCATGGCCCCCTCACCCCCAACCAAACATTATGCCACATGGCCCCCTCACCCCAACCAAACACTATGCCCCATGGCCCTCTCACCCCCAACCAAACACTATGCCCCATGGCCCCCTCACCCCCATCCAAACACTATGCCCCATGGCCCCCTCACCCCCATCCAAACACTATGCCCCATGGCCCCCTCACCCCCAACCAAACACTAGGCCCCATGTCCCTCACCCCCAACCAAACACTATGCCCCATGGCCCCCTCACCCCAACCAAACACTATGCCCCATGGCCCTCACCCCCAACCAAACACTATGCCCCATGGCCCCCTCACCCCAACCAAACACTATGCCCCATGTCCTCCTCACCCCCAACCAAACACTATGCCCCATGGCCCCCTCTCCCCCAACCAAACATTATCCCCCATGGCCCCCTCACCCCCAACCAAACATTATGCCCCATGGCCCCCTCACCCCCAACCAAACATTATGCCCCATGGCCCCCTCACCCCAACCAAACACTATGCCCCATGGCCCTCTCACCCCCAACCAAACACTATGCCCCATGGCCCCCTCACCCCAACCAAACACTATGCCCCATGGCCCCCTCACCCCCAACCAAACACTATCCCCATGGCCCCCTCACCCCCAACCAAACACTATGCCCCATGGCCCCCTCACCCCCAACCAAACACTATGCCCCATGGCCCCCTCACCCCCAACCAAACACTATGCCCCATGGCCTCCTCACCCCCAACCAAACACTATGCCCCATGGCCCCCTCGCCCCCAACCAAACCCCCCAACTCAGCACACACACAAACATGCACCAATACAGACCCGAACCCCCACCCCCCAACTCAGCACACACACAAACATGCACCCATACAGACCCAAACCCCCCACCCCAGCACACAAACATGCACCCATACAGACCCGAACCCCCCCACCCCCCAACTCAGCACACACACAAACATGCACCCATACAGACCCGAACCCCCCCCACCCCCCAACTCAGCACACACACAAACATGCACCCATACAGACCCGAACCCCCCACCCCCCCCAACTCCAAACCCCCACCCCCAACTCAGCACACACACACCCAAGCATGCACCCATACAGACCCGAACCCCCACCCCCCCAAATCAGCACACACACAAACATGCACCCATACAGACCCGAACCCCCAACTCCAAACCCCCACCCCCAACTCAGCACACACACACTCAAGCATGCACCCATACAGACCCGAACCCCCCACCCCCCCAACTCAGCACACACACAAACATGCACCCATACAGACCCGAACCCCCCACCCCCCAACTCCAAACCCCCACCCCCAACTCAGCACACACACACTCAAGCATGCACCCATACAGACCCGAACCCCCCACACCCCCAACTCAGCAAACTCTCAAACAGGCACCCATACAGACCCGAACCCCCACCCCCCAACTCAGCACACAAAAAACATTCAAATCAAAACATTCATACACATCCGACACCCCCCCACCCCTGCATCTCAACATACACACAAAATACATTCAAATACAAAAATTCACACCCCCCCACATCTCAACATACACACAAAATACATTCAAATACAAACATTCACACACCCCCCCACATCTCAACATACACACAAAATACATTCAAATACATTCATACACATCCGACACACCCCCCCACTCCCGCATCTCAACATACACACAAAATACATTCAAACACAAACATTCATACACATCCGACACACACGCCCACCCCCGCATCTCAACTTACACACAAAATACATTCAAATACAAACATTCACACACCCCCACATCTCAACATACACACAAAATACATTCAAATACAAACATTCACACACCCCCCCACATCTCAAAATACACACAAAATACATTCAAATACATTCATACACATCCGACACCCCCCCACCCCCGCATCTCAACATACACACAAAATACATTCAAACACAAACATTCATACACATCCGACACACTCCCCCACCCCCGCATCTCAACATACACACAAAATACATTCAAACACAAACATTCATACACATCCGACACACACCCCCCCGCAACATACACACACACAAACATAAAGCAAAACAAACCCGACACACAAACACAAACAGACCACTTACCGGAGACGTGCTGGAAGGCAGGTAAGCTGGAACGCTGGAATCGCACTGCGACTGGCGTGGTCCTTCCGGCATCAAGCCTTATGGACCACGCCACCGTAGTGCTGGCCCTCCATTGGTGCAACACACTCCCTAGGAATCTGTGGCTCGGCACTCAAATGGATCGCCTCCTTCCTCAGCAACAGGAAATAAACCGTCTTCCTTCCCCCTTTGTCTCAACTGCTCGTCCAGTCAACACTGGAGTACCCCAAGGTGCATGCCTCTCTGCTCTCCTCTTCAACCTCAATCTCACCACTCTACCAGGAATCATATGCGCGCACCACCTCTCTTGTTACAACTATGCTGACGATACCAAATTATCCTAAGAATTCCAAAGACTAACACCTACCCATGCCCTGACCTTGAGGCTTGTCTCCGTGACATTGACCGATGGATGACTTGTGACCATTTCTTTTTGAACCCTCATAAAACTGAAATCATGGTGTGCGGCAACACCGCCCTTCTCCCACAACCACTGCCATGGCCCCCTTCTCTCGGCCCACCTCCCATCCCTCCGATATAGTCAGAAACCTAGGCTGCACTATGGACTCAAGCCGAACCCTCTCCCGTCAGATCAATAATGTTTCAAAATGCTGTCTCTATCACCTTAAACTTCTAAGACACATTTTTCCTTACCTCTCCTACCCCAACAGACTTGCCACTGTTATGTCTATTGTTATGTCTAGACTGGACTATGCCAACTCTTTATACCTGGGAGCACCCCATACCAACTCAACCAACTACAAAGAGTCCGAAATGCTGCCGCCAAACTCGCACTGGGACACAGAGATCACAGCTCTCCCGCTCTTCGAACCCTCCACTGGCTCCCAGTTGGATGATGGACCACCTTCAAGACCCTATGCATTACCCACCGAGCAGTGCACTAAACCGGCCCAACATACCTGCAAGAAAAAATAAAACCATACCTCCCCTCACGCACCCTCAGATCAAGCTTCGCCCTCTTTCTAGCAATGCCAACCTCCAACTCTGCCAGGATCGGAGGATCTGCTTTTTCAACCTTAGCCCCTACTCTGTGGAACTCACTCCCCGCTCATATTCTCCACACCCACAACTGCATGGCTTTTCGCAAAGTTCTAAAAACCTGGCTCTTTCCATAATGCTGAATAAGACCATCTAACACTGATGAAAGCTTGCACCAGATGACAAATCTTAGGCAATCCTGTGCAATAATGTCACTGAAGACAGCTAATAAATCACAAAAAAGTTTACTGTGAACGTGGCAATCGCAAATAATTCCGGAACAGCGAACCTGTTAAATCAAACCCTCCTCCCATACACTCACCTCTCATATCGCTACCCTCACTCTCTTCTCAACACCAACACACAATTCGAATGTAAGTGCGCCCATCGATCAATGTCGGCCTTGCTGTTCACATACGAACATTACCTCATGAGCACCTCAACACTCTGACAAAACGCAGCTATAACCCTCAAATTCGGCCTAGCCGCACACTTAAGTGTACTAAATAGGCCTAAAGCCGCCAGAACCCAGTCATGGTGACCTTCGCCCTGACTGCACACATTCTACTGATATCAAATACCACCACACCTAATGCTAGGATGCAGCTACCATCATGCAGTCGCTTCAGCTGGACACATAATCGGTGCACCCATGCACCCTATGCCACCTTATTCTCTCAATTGACCTGGACCACGGTACCCGAGGGCGTTCAACCTACCAGCGCTTTGAGGTCATACCAATGATATATAGAGCGCTATATAAATGCCAAATAACATAACATTCGCACCCTGGGGTCCTGTCCACAGCCATAGTAAATAGAAATGGGATTCTTTCCTATTTCTGTGGAGGCCGCTGAGGATGGGACAGAGTGCCTCGATTGGAGCAGAAACATCTGGTCTAAGTGGGGAGGGAGGTGGGAGAAGGGTGCAGGGTGTCTTAGGAGTGGGGGGACACAGTGGGGGCATGGTGAGGCAACAGGGAGTTGCTCCCTGTTGCCTCCCTATATTCAAGATGGCGGAACCTGTGGATGGGTCACAGGTGGCTGAGAAAATGCAGACATTCAATGGCATTTCAAGTCTGCATTTCCAGCTAGCTGATTGGCTGAGCGCTCTTCCTAAAGTGTGAATATGGAATTAACTCAGATAGGCCAGTATGTGCTTTCAGTCAAAATGAGATCCTGCAGTTAGCTTTGTGTGCAGTCATTTCATCTGAAGAGCGTGGCTTCATAGGGAAGAAAGCTTTATATGAACGTACTTAATTGACTTGCATTGTAAACTTTATTGAAGGTCACCATTAGTATGAACAGCACACACAGTGAGGAAAGTAGGCATGTTAATATGCATTTTGATTGCTCTCATGGCCAGCCCTTAGCTTTCAGTATTCTCATTGGTTTATTTAAGCTGTGTCTTTTAAGTGTATTTTGCAATGATTATGTATATGTTATCTAATTATAAATATGAACATTTGGTTGCACTTTGGTCAACGGATGGTATACCAATAGAGAGTTGACTTATTGACTTCCATGACCATTCTCTGCCATTGTTGGTCACCACCTAAATGTATCCCTCTCCGGCCCAGTCTGGAGATGGGCTGCAGGAGGGGAAAGGGCTCCGCTTGTCCTCATGCTGTCTAATCCTTTGCCTTGATGTGCTATTTTACATGTCTCTTGCTTTTGTTTGAGGTTCTGTTAGGTCTGCCATCCCATCAAAGAAAATGCTTATCTTGTGCACACTTACCACAATGCTGTCCCTTGGCAGGAAATCGCAAGGAAAGGATTGTCCATAGTGGTAACAGAAACATCTGCTTGTGATGTTCAGTCGTATTCTGCCTCATGTGGGTTTACTCTTTCATTGTGGATTGTAAAGCTGCAACTCTTTCGGGCCTCCAGCAGCACTGTTTGCGTCTCTACACAATGTTATAGTCGTGCAAAGTCAAGCGATTTATCAAGAGGCCAAGGCTTTACCATCAACCTTTTCTGGAATGTAGTGGGTGTGCACCCTTCAATGACCCTCAGTCGGATCACCTTCTTCTCCAAGAATGCGTTCAACGCAAAATGTGCGACTAGTTTCTGAAGCATTGTCACTAGCTCATTGAAAGATTCCCTCACTGTTTGTTTGCAGTGACTAAAGAATGATTGTTCGTTTAGTTTAGTTACACGTTTCCTGTGAAGTGCCTCTATAGATAACAGGTACGAGCTCCTATCTCCTGGAACCAGCACTTAGATGATGTTTACTTCCCTACTGACCAGGCTGCCCAGGATCTCTGCCTTATGTGTTGCATCTTGACCACCTAACACCTAGATTCCTGAAAGTCTTCTACACCTTCTGTCCACCTTTAACCTCTGTTATGAGGGGTCGAGAGGTCAAAGAGTTTTGGCTTTGTAGGAATGATGATCTCTGGATAAAAACATCGATTTTTTTCTCTTGAGTACCACTGTTCTCTTCCCCAGACATTTTCCTTTCAACCTTTTAGATTTGCATTCTGAGTGTTCACTTCATGCTCCTGGCTTTTGGTGGTGCTTGCAATATTCTCCTCCAAATTCTGTGTTGGTTATTTCTGTGATTTAGATGTGTCTTAATGGTTAATCTGTCTACACTGGCCCTTGTCATTGTTTACTCGTTCTTGTCATATGTAGAGGTAGAACATTGCCAGCAGAGGGATACATGTGTCTGGTCAGGTAGTGTACTCTGCTCAGCTGCTGGTTTGGTGGAGATGCAGTTCTGGAGCAGGGATGTGTTGAGGTTTTCTAAGCATGCAACAAGTAGAATGTTGGCTGTCAGGCAGACAGCTTCCTCTTCAATGCAGAATGACATCCGAGCATTGGAGAAGTCAGCGGCTGAGTGAGGTGTATGTTGTAGTGCATTGCTGGAACTGAAGTGACTGGCAGGAGTAAAGGCTGTCACTGTGGCAGAGGGGTGCACCATGGCACAGTATGCTGCAGTTGCTGGAAGTGCCTGGTGGTGGGCAGATGTGAAGCTACAGGGGCGTGGAAATGGCTTATCCCATTGTCAGTCACCACAAGAGGCATGGTTTGTCAGATCGGCCGGTACATCCGGTGCTTCGTCACTTTGGTTCTCTGGGGTGCATGATCATTGTCCTGTGCCTTTGTCACTAGTTCTCAGTTCTGGATGTGACAGGCAACGAAAGGATGACAAAAGCAATTCACCTGGCAGGAGTTTAGTTATTCTTATTGGGATGTACACCATGAGCTTTTGGATAACCCTCTATCTCACCATGTTGCTTGATGCAGAGATACAAAGTTCTGAAGCAGAGTGAGTGGAGAACGTTCTGAAGGAAGTGAAGACGTAGAGAAAACTCAGGATTATACTAAAGGAGGTAACAGAACAAAGTGAAGGACGAACATTCCGTATACTCCAGGAGCTCAAGGATGTAGAAGTAGGAGAAACTGGGAAGGCGAAGGAAAGGACTGTTAAAGCACAAGGAGAGGGAGTATAAGAAGAGAAAAGCGGGGAGCAGAGAATTGTTAAAACAGAAGTGGTGAACCGTAAGTTAAAAAAGGGTGCACCCTAGAAAACTAATAATAGAGGGCATGGATTTGTGGGGGCAAGACTTGAGGTTAGACGGTGGGGATGAGAGAGAGAGATTAGAGCGGGTGACTCTAGGAGCCAAAACCCTGACATCGAGGGAGGAAGTCCCAATTTTAGGTCAGGCTTCTATAACCCTTTAGCTCCAGTCCATTTTGGAAGGCCCAAGACTCACAGACCCACTTACAGAATCCTTCTGTCGATTCGAAGGAGAGAGCTCAAACCCAGGACTGAAAACGGAGTAAAAGAGTCTGAGAATTGTGAAAAATAGAGTGAAGGAACTCCTTAAAACCCAGGACTGTGAGCTCATAAGCATTGTGTGGAGTTCAGCCACTGTATTTCTGGAGCACTGGGAGAACTTGTGTTGTAACACTTTACTTTCACAAGTGACACTTTCTTCAGATAGTTTTTCCAAGTGCATTCTGTGTGCTTTTTGTTAACCTGAATTCCTGGTCTGACCTGATTGTCAGTCGATGTCCTCTGTGAGTCACACTCAGGGCACCTTTGAACATGGGCGGAACACAAAAAAACGTAAATACAGATTTTTATGAAGCTAAATTTCTTTTTGCTTATCCACCGACACCGAGGTCCACACTTTGAAAATGACCATCATGTTTAAGCAAGCCACCTGCTTTTGGTCCTGTTCATAATCTACCAGCAAGTGTCATGCTTTTTTAGTTGAATCACCAACACAGTAAAACTTGAGGGACCATCAACGAAAGGTTTGCCTCTATTTTTCGCCATGGTCTAGATCCAAATACATTGCACTTCAACCTCTTCATGGATCTCGTCTACTGTGCCAACTGATATAATGTGTCCATGACTTTAATGTGCTGTATGTTTATTTTCTTTGACAACCTCACTCATCTCCCAATATCAGTTCTCTATCTCGTACCAGAAAACGTCTTGGTGGAGGCATTAAAGGAGCAAGGGCTGATACAAATACTACAAATACCCCACAATCAGGGAAATAGAGCAACGGTAAAAGATGTTAAAAAATGCAATTGAGCAAGAAATTGCTTGCAGTACGCAGCACAGCCATTTGAGTGCCGGCAAATGATCCTGACACCCACACTCATGGTAGCAGAGGATGGCCAATGCAATGTTTAGCTATTCATGGTGTTTGCACCTCCTAAGAAGCATTTCGTATCTCCTACAAGTGGCTGTAGAAGAGGTGCCTGGGTGGTGGCCACATAAAGAGCTGCTCCCTTCAATGATCTACCACCAGACCACAGCCATGCGCTTCAGAAAAGAAATAGAACATTTCTCTTTTAGATATGATTTGCACTGTCCTTATAATCCTTGAGACTGTGACTGTTGCAATCCTTTGGCCTCCCACATGATGGACCATATACTATCTTCTGTGCTCTCCATAGAACCATTTAATGTACACACTCTTCTAATGTCACTTTTCTCTTATCCCTTCTACTCTTTCTGACCTGAATAATTCCAGGGTCTATGAAAGATCAGTCATCCGTATCCTTTCTTACCTTGGGGTAACTACAAATCAGTCATCTCCTCAGTTGGTGCCAAACAAATCACAAATAAATAACATTAAACATTGAAATCCATTGCTGTGCAGGATGAGCGGGATGAGCAGGTCTTTGATAGTAGCTGAACACACTATCTGAGCGAAGCATCCCATATTCTGTTCACATATTTGGTCAATGGTCAGCAGTATCACGATTGGATTAAGTAGTGTATACAAATATGTTTTTATTGAGACGTTCAAGTTCAGTCAAGGTATGTAAATAAAACATATTAAAAAAAGTAAAACAATGTTTTCTCTCTCTGTATCTACAAGCACACATTCCATGGATCAGACCCATGAAAACTCAAAAAGATGTTTTCAAAAAAGGAAAGTGTTACAGTCAGTATTTCCGCCAGTTGTAACTCTGCCAAAACTTGTAGTTTGGCGGTGAAGGAAAAATTCATGCAATTCTGCTACCTTGAAAAAAAGTGAACACCAAAATATCTACAGATAAAATACTGTGGATCAGAGCTGACCAAAGCCCCATATCTCCAATAATCCTTAGCATAAAGAGTAAAACAGTATCCTGCTAATATATGGCCCCACTTCCACAAACCAACTGCCCCCAAAACCATTATTAAGTAAAAATACATATCTACTGTCTCAGCACTGTCTATTCACAGCACAGAATAAGGGTCTCACTTATCAAAATGAGGACATCTTGTGGGCTAATCCAAGCTTTTCCTTACAATATAAGTAGGACTAATGGGTCAAACGGAACTTGGACGAGTAAAAAATACACATAATTTGCAAGTGTAAAAATGTCACAGCATGGGCAGAATGGCAGTGAAAATGTACATTAAACAAAAACTGCTTCATTTGTGATATCGTACATAATATTGAATGGACGTGTTGATGGGGCAAAGGCCATTTCCAAATGTTACAATCTCACGGAACAAATGTGAAAACTAAGACAGTAGTGTCCATTTGTTGTGCACTATATAAGAGATTAAGGGTGGGTAATCATATTATGATCTTAGTAGCTCAGTGCAGACCTTAATACAAACAAAATAGGGACAGCACAGAAAAGTATAGGATGGTTTATAGCGTTCCACGACTGAAGATTTTATGCAAGATAGGGTCTTCAACACACAACACCTTTGGGAAACTGGCAGAGGAGTGAATGAATGAGTACACAGGGCAATTTTTACTTAGCAGTTGCACCTGAAGCACACAGCACACCACTGCAGAGTTTCCTTGGCCCACAGCTTTTACAGGGTTATCAAATGCTGTATATGGAAAAGATGTGTGTGATAGCACCAGTTCTTTAAGTGGGGTGAGAAATCGAGGGGAAGGCTGGAACGAGGAGGGTGGGGGTGGTGGGGCTAAATGATGGGTATGGCATGAAGTGTGATGTGCTTGTCGGTAAATGGTGTGGAAACCAACATTTTTTTACAATGTAATACTCACCAGCACCAATCTGCACACATTAATATTATTATTATTATGTTTTTATTGTGCAATAGCCAACATTTGACTTTTAACACATTTACAATCATACAAAAGAATTTTTAAAAAAATACTTCAAGCAATTTATAGAATTCATATCAATAAAATCTTCATCTTAAAAGGAGAAAAGAAAAAGGAGAAAAAAAAGAAGAAAGAAAAAGAAAAAACAAACAAAAACTCAGAGAAAGCAGACTTTTCTCCCAGAGAAATTAATTAATCATAAGATCCAGGTTTCACAAAAGAAAGATTCCCCATACAACAAAACAGTTTTACTATGCAAAGTCCACTAAAGACCCTCAATACCAGATTTGACCAGGATGACGCTAGTTAGTAGGAACTTAATCCTTACGTAACCAAAACTGGATCACTGATTAAGTTGATTTCTCTCAAAGCTCTAACAAGTTCCATTGAGAGAGCAAATTCATGGCAGGAGTATACTCTCCCCCAGAAGGCATCAGAATCAAGCTAGGATAGCTGATGGACAAACCTGCTAAATCTTCTGGCCCTCATATTCCAGGTACCCTGACAATTAGATAGTAAATGTTTAGAACACTGGAAGACCTTGATACAACACATCACAATATGGGTCTATTTTCCCTTCTCTATCTCTAGAGGCCAAAATCTCTTGAGTGGGGAGAAGATTTAGACGAAATCTAAGAAGAGATAATCCAAAACTCGGATCAGGCATCTTTTTTAGATAGGCGGGAACCAGAGAGAGGGGCTTATCAACCACAAAAAACGAGGCAGATCTTTTTGTCCTCTTCATACTGTCAATCGTATCAATCTAGTCTCTTTGTTTCAGCTTTTGTTTTACTCTATCTGGATTTTGAAACAGTAGGGTCGAATCACAGTCAGCTCTCTCTAGAATTTCCAGGCATCTTTGCTTGAATTTAGCCAGGAATAGGTTTTTACCAGGATTCAGCTCACCTGCAATTTCCTCAAAAAGTGAGTTCTTAGGAGCATCTAATGCTGATCTATACAGAATCAGCCACTTCCATTAAAGCCATGATCTAAGAGACAACAGGCCCAATTCATAGCGAAGAGAGACTATTGGAACACAGTCTGGCAGTCCCAATGTACGTTTCCACAACTTGGCTTCCCAAGAATTCCACTCGAGGTCCATTGCTAAGATGTTATAATCAAGACCAAACAGAAGAATCGGGATTACTTTCCCTATATAGAATTTCACCAACGGGAGAAAAGAAAATTTGCAAAACTGGGAATTGATTTTTTTCATTTGTGCTCCCAATTTTACAACTTTTAACTCCAACAAGCGCACCAAGTTGCCTTTCGTTGTGAAGGAGCTAATGGAAGCTCCCAGGTATGTCAATTCCGAGACTACCTCAATTGGAAGTTGATCCAGGGTCAAGACATATTGCTTAATTATCTTTCTTGGATGTTTAAATCTTATTATCTTGGACTTGGCTGGATTAATAATGAGGTTATTATTTCAGGCGTAGTTTTCTAAGGCAAACAGATTACGCTGGAGCCCTACTTGGGAATGATCAGGGACTACGACATCCTCGGCGTATGCCAACCAATTAATTTTTGTTTTTCCTAATATCGGAGATATTAAACCTATTCCCTTCATCGCCTCAGCCAAATCTACCATAAACAAGATGAACAATAGGGGAGCTAGGAGACAGCCTTGAAGGACCCCTCTCTTTACACTAATCAGATTTGTCAAAAGGCCTGATCTACCAAGCCTCACCTGCATGGAATTGTTGTGATGTAATTCTCTCAATATTGACAAGAGACTAGAAGGCAAACCCCATTCATCTAATTTTTTTCCATAAAGGATTCCTGTCTATCGTATCAAAAGCTTGGGAAAGGTCTAACCAAGCACCAAAGAGGGGCGGGCCCCTCCTTGGACAGACGGTGAAATCAGGGCGCTCAGAACCAGCCCATTTAGAGAAGTAGACAAACCCTTCCTAAAACCTGATTGCTGCCTTGGGATGACACCCATTTGTTTTGCCCATGAATCCAATTCCCCTAAGATGAGCCCTGTGAAAATGTTACTGTCTGCATCTAAAAGGGAAGTTGGACGATAATTAGCAGCTAGCAATCTGCCCCCCTTTTTATAGATTGGTAACACTAGGGAACTTTTCCATGAGTGCAGGAAGCACTTCTGATAGACTATGTTATCAAAAAGTTTCTTTAGTATCCCAGCCCATATGGAGGGGTCCTTTTTAAGGATTGAATTACTCAATCCATTCGGTCCCTCCGCTCTGGAAGTTGATGATTTCCTTATCAGTGTTTCCAGATCCATGGTTGTAAAGTCCAGGGACCACTTAATCAGTGTGTTCCTCTCCCCAATTATGGCATTAGATGAGTCATAAAGACTGGCAAAATGCTCAGACCAGACTTGTTCTTGAATAACCACATCCATTTTTGTTATTCCTGCTTACCTCACCTCCCCCTACCATTGTCCAAAAATGTTTTGTGTTTCCCCTTGAGAGAGCAGATAACATCTCTCTCCATCTTGTTGCCATATAAGATACCTATAAGCCCTATACCAATTTCTATAGTTGTTCCTAAGAATTCTCAAGCCCTCCTGAGTTGGACCGAATCCATACAGGAACTCTTCAATTTCCTTCTTTGCTGCCTAAGCTCCTTCTTCCTTTTCACTATTTCAACATTAGGAGTATGCTTGTGGATCCTATGAGGTCTCTGCAAGTTGGAATCAGCAGGAGCCGAATTAGAAAGAGAGAAATCACCAAGATTACAGAAATTCAAAAGTTGTTGATCTGTAATTGATTCAGCCGGCCCCTCAATTCACAATTTAGATCGTCCCCCTCATGAAACCTCCTAACTGTTCTATTTGTTGTAAGGTCCTGCTCACAGAATAATATATCCCGAACCCCTTCAAACACCAAAAGTCCTCTCAGGATTTGATGGTCATCTATATTCCCTTCCCACACTTGAAAACTTGAAAAAGATTCAAAAATGCATTGCGAGGCAAAGAGATAATCGATGGTCGAGAAGGCAGGACCTCTACGCCACGATGGGGCGTTAGGGATGTACCCCCTCACATTACCATTAAACATTTCGAGGCCCCATTCATGCATAGAGTCTGTCTAATCTTCCCATTTGAAGTCATCTGGCGGGTTTTCCCTGAAATAGGGTCAGTTGGGAGATACATTGGGAGTTTAAATCATCAGTGATAATAAGATCATCAGAAGGATATTGCTGCAAACAGTCTACCAGACCATTCGAGAAATTAAGAAAAAAATCTGGGAGAGAGATAACATTGGGGTTCCAGTAGACATTTACAATGAGCCAGGTATTCCCCTTGGTAATCCCTCTCCTCATCACTCTTACCACAAAGATGCCTTCTCTATCATTCCATAGTCTTTGAGTTCTCACAAATCTCATTTCTACATGCCACAAGCAAACCCTCTACTGGCCTACCCCCTTCTGACCCTCAAGCCAGTTGCTGAAAAATGGAGAAACCATCTAACCCAACTAAACCAGTTAACCAAGTCTCTTGAACTAATATTAGTTCAGATGATTTAAATATTTTCGATTTTCCTTGTTTCCTGGGAAAAAGATGCATATCCTCTGATGTTCCATGACAGTACGTTGATTTGAGTCTTCCCTAGACTCTCTGCTGGGGAACACCCATTTTACGAAATACCTCAGAGATTATCTCTGGGACCATTTCCCACATATTTGATGAACTAGAAAAAGTTCTCTCTTTATTATTGGTTTCAATCTTCTGCTTTTGGGTGTCTAAAAAACCTTGACTCATATTTATTAAAGTTGGACATATCTGGGAGATCCTGAGACCTCTCTGGTCCCATGCCAATCTGCACACATTAACAATTAGCAAAATAGCAGAAGTCTTACGCTGGTTTGAAAGAGCGTAAAACAAACAGGGTAGTAGATCCTGTAAATAGTAAAAAGATAAATTTGGGCACTAACTCATATGTTTTTCTGTCTCTTTTTGGTTGCAGCACTGCCATTACTCGCAGGTCATCCCCAGTGGTTGAAGCATGGCAAAAACATAATATATACTGCTGTGCTTGCTGATGGGGTGGTGGGAAATGAGGGAGCCTGGCAGTTGTCCAGCACAATTACATTTTCCATCCTACTTGAAGCTCAAGGTGGTGAGAGACTCTAGAGGCTTGATTCATGGAAAAGTGTACATTGACCATGCAAAGTCTGCGTGCCAAAAACGACTGTGCGGCGCTACGCACAATGTTTCCAATGCACGGTCTGCGTATTCATGGAATCCAAATCGCAAAGAAACCTGATACGCAAACAAAGCCGAGCTGCGGGAGGAATGCCGACAACACGCCCCCACGCAAACCAAAACCATAGCCATAGAATAACCATTCTGAATATCTCCATGTCCACCTCTGACCCAACATCCAGCACCCTGGCTACACTGCGCGAGGGCTCCCGTAAGTAACCGCTGCACCCCTGCCAATCTGTGTGAGGTCCCCCGTAAATAACAGCTGCACCCATGCCAATCTGCGCAAGGTCCCATGTAAGTAATGGCTGCACCCCTGCCAATCTGTGCGAGGACCCACGTCAGTAATAGCTGCACCACTTCCAACCTGTGTGTGGTCCCCTGTAACGGCTGCACCCCTGCCAATCTGTGTGAGGACCCACATAAGTAACGGCTGCACCCCTGCAACTCTGCGCGACATCCCCCATAAGTAATGGCTGCACCCCTGCCAATCTGCGTGAGGGCCCGCGTAAGGAACAGCTGCACCCCTGCCAATCTGCATGAGGGCCCACATAAGTAACCGCTGCACCCCTGCCAATCTGCATGAGGGCCCATGTAAGTAACAGCTGTACCCCTGCCAATCCACACGAGGACCAACGTAAGTAATGGCAGTACCCCTGCGGTTCTGCGAACCGTCCATCCTACTCCCAATGCACCCAAACTGATGCTATATATCCCTACTGCACAGCAGCCCCCTCAAACCCAGAGACCACCCACCAGCCCCCCCCTTACTTCTGACACAATCCTGGGGCAGCCCATAAGGTCCTGACACAACCTGCCAGCCCCCCTCACATCTGACACGGCAGCCCCTCAGGTCCTGATGCCACCGACAGGCTACCCCCCCACCTCAGACTCCGCCCACAGGCAGACCCTCAAGTCCTGACACCACCCACCAGCCTCCTTCACCTCCAACACCACCCCCAAGGCACCACCTCATGTCTGGACACCACCCTCAAGCCCCCCTCAGCTCTGACACCGACCCCAGGCAGCCCTTCAGGTCCTGATGCATCCCACTGACCCCTCTCACCTCTGGCACCACCCCTGGGCAGCCCCACAGGTGCTGATGTCATCCACCAGCCCCTATCAACTCCAACACCATCCCCAGTCAACCCCTCAAGTCCTGATGCCACCCACCAGCCACCCTCACCTCTGACACCACCCCCGGCAGTACCTCAGGTCCTGATGCCACCCACCAGAACCCCTCAGCTCTGACACCACCCTGAGGCAGCCCCTCAGGTCCTGATGCCACCCACCAGCCCCGCTCAGCTCCAACACCACCCCCAGGCAGCCCCTTAGGTATTAACACCACCCACTAGGCCCCCTTATCTATGACACCACCCCCAGGCAGACCCTCAGGTCCTGACACCACCCACCAGCCCCCCTCAACTCTGACACGACCCCGGGCATCTCCTCAGGCTCTGACACCACCCACCTGCCTGATCCCCACCCCTCTGACACCACCCCAGGCAGCTTCTCGGGTCCTAACACCACCCACCAGCCTCCCTCACCTCTGACGCCACCCCCAAGGCACCATCTCATGTCCTGACACCACCCTCATGCCCCCTACCCTTTGAGATCACCCCAGGCAGCCCCTCAGGTCCTGATGCCACCTACTATCCCACCTCACTCCAACACCACCCTTGGGCAGCCCCTCAGGTACTGATGCCACCCACCAGCCCCCCTCACCTACAATACTGCCCTCAGGCAGCCCCTCAGGTCCTGATGCCACTCACCAGCCACCCTCACCTCCGATACCACCCCCAGGCAGCCCCTCCAGTCCTAACACCACTCACCACTAACCGTCACCTCTGACACCACCCCCAGGCAGCGCCTCAGGTCCTGATGGCACCCAAAAGCACCCCTCGCCTCTGACACCACCCCCAGGGAGCCCCTCAGGTCCTGACACCACCCACTAGGCCCCCTCCCCTTTGAGAACACCCCAGGCAGCCCCTCGGGTCCTGATGCCACCCACTATCCCACCTCACTCCAACACCACCCTTGGGCAGCCCCTCAGGTACTGATGCCACCCACCAGCCCCCATCACCTACAATACTGCCCTCAGGCAGCCCCTCAAGTCCTGATGCCACTCACCAGCCACCCTCACCTCCAATACCACCACCAGGCAGCCCCTCCAGTCCTAACACCACTCACCACCAACCGTCACCTCTGTCACCACCCCCAGGCAGCCCCTCAGGTTCTGATGCCACCCACTAGGCTCCCTTACCTCGAACACCACCCCAGTCAGCCCTTCAGTTCCTGACACCAGCCACCGTCACCTTCGACACCACCACCAGGCTGCCCCTCAGACCCTGACACCATCCACCAGTCCCCCTCAGCTCCAACACCACCCCCAGGCAGCCCCTCAGGTCCTGATGCCACCCACCAGCCCTGTCAGCTCTGACACCACCCAAGTCTGCCCTGCCACATGACACCCCCATCAGTCACCTTTGACACAACCCTTAGGCAGACCCTCAGGTCCTGAAGCCACCCACCAGCCCCCCTCGCCTCAAACACCACCACCTGGCAGCCTCTCAAGTCCTGACACCACCCACCAGCCCTCTCACCACCGACACCACCCCCAGGGGGCCCCTCAGCTCCTGATGCCACCCACCATCCCCTCACCTCTGACACCACTCCCAGGCTGAGCCTCAGGCCCTGATGCCACCCACCATCCTCCATCACCTCAGACACCAGCCCCAGGCAGCCACTCAGGCCCTGACAGCCACCCACCAGTCCCGCTCACCTTCAACACTCACCGCAGGCAGCCCCTAAGGTCCTGATGCCACCCACTAGTCCCGTTACCTCTGACACCTCCCAGTCTGCCCTGCCACATGACACCCCTACCAGTGTCATGTTCACCAACAACTACCCCTATATTGAACAACCGGGGGCACTGATGCACAATTCATGTCCGTAGCTCATCACACGACTCCCTGATACATCACAACTAGTTGCACAGCAACAGGACAGCAGAATATAGCACCAGCTACACTGTGAAAGCACCATGTACTTGAGAGTAAAGCAGTGTAATGCAATCCAGCGTATCATTGTGCCCATTCGCCATTGCAATGGCCTCAAAGTGCTGTAGGTGAATGAGCTAGGATGACACAAGTCCAAGACATCACTGATAGGACAGGGTACATGTAATGTGCGTGCATAGTAGCATGGAAAATCAATAAATAAAGGGTGTCAGGAAGGAAAGCAGAGCAGTCAAAGCCCCTGAAACTAACACAAGTTGAACAGGTATGTGTTCTGGTGATGACTATTATGTCTATGAGTGTGTAAGCCAAGGGGATGGATGATGTGTACAGCTAGACTTAAAAAACCCACATGTGAAGATGAAGAATGTGAGTGGCAGATATGCAGCATGACAAGAGAGCATCCACTGGGCGGTAGCTGATGTGCATAGGTGGGTGGCCATGCATCGGGAGGGACACATCTACCGAATAACGACTGGCACAAGTGATGAGCATTTCCCACACATCCACAATGAGTCCCCCAACCCATGTGACAGTCTGAGAATAAATGCATACCAAAGCCAAAGTAAACCAAATGGAGCACATGAAATAAGAGACACCAACAGCTGAGTGATGAAGAAACTCAAATCTGTACTATGAATATGCACACTATGAAAAAATACTACATAGAAGGGGGAAATGTCAGTGGGCAAAAATGAATAAAAGTGCAAAAAGAAAATCAAACACAAAAAATGATATACACAGGCAGTTGGCTCAATAGTCTCTCATCACGTCCTGCAGGGCAGTCACATTCCTTGTCCTCCACTTGCAGGCAGGCCACCATTCTCTCCAGGATGGCTTGCAACCCCCTCCCCCACTAACAACCTCCTCTCCTCCTCCTCCTCCTCTGCATCCCTGCAAGCCTCCATTAGGATGGCAGCCTGCCTCAGAGTCCTTCTCTCCACCACCTATGCCCTGGCCCAAGCAACCCTTGCCACCCTAGGCAACAGCCTCTCTGCTAAAACCTGCCTTCGGAAATCCATTTTGATGCACACCATTTGTCAGCATCTCCTCCGTTCCTACTACCAGGTGACTGAACTGTCCTGACTGTCTTGCCTGCTCGATGTGGTATGGCCCTGTGAGGATTCCCTCTGGGCACTCCTTATCTGCTGCTGCCTGGTTGAGCGTATGCTGCGCAGTTATCTCCGCCGACTGGATGCTACACGTTGGGGGAGAGGGGTACATCACTGTCCTGAGGGGCTAGCTGTCCCACTGATGCCTGTTTCTGTGTTGGTGCCCAGGCAGGCACAGGGACCACCACTTCCGTAGTAGCTAGGATTTACACTGGAGGCAGGGATGTGCTGGCCACCAGACTGGCCGGTGTGTGTGGGATTTGTGTAGAGTAGGCCCTGATGTCACATTGAAAGTAAGGCTCTCCAGAGGACGACTGGGGCACAGGGGAGTCAGTGGAGGAGGGGACACGTGAATGTGCCAGCACACAGCAACACCCTGACAGTAGAGTATGTGCCAGCTGGCCCAGGTAGAGGCACACTGAATCGTGATGCTGTGCCTGTTTCTCACCAGAAGCTGTCACAGCATCATGCATTGTGGCTGTACGCCTTGCCAGAACAGCCAGCAGGGCACACACCAACTCAGGGCTGGTCTCCTCGGGCACACGGTGGGACTTGGTCTGGGTGGAGGCATCCACAATGGTGGACAGGGCTGCATTAGATGGATCATGGACAGGAGGTTGTTCAGCTACCTCCACACTGCACTGTACATCCTCGCAGCCCTGGCATAGGGGTGCAATCTGAACACCCTCCTGGATGTCCCCACTAGATCCTCTGTGCTGGCCTTCATTTGCCTGCTCCTCCACCAACCCCTCCATCTCCCTGGATGACTCCAGAGAGCCTTACTTACTGGATGGTCCCTCTGTTACCGCACCATGGGCAACAGCCGTTGAGGAGGAGTCCAAAACAACAACCTCCTGGACTGCCCAATGTTATGTGCTCTGCCCCAGCCAACTCTATCTCACATAAGGTGTTCTCAATGGTGGTTGGCTGGGGTATGTGCTTTGGTCTGGTGGACCTTTCCCTGCCTTTCTGCTCCAGAGCAATGCCTCTGCCCTCTTCATGTGCTGCAGAAACTTCAGAAAATGGGACAAAAGATATTGACATCATTTATCATTGTAAATGCATGAGTGGCATCAACATCACCAATCATGCATCATGTAGCAACCAGGATTTGACACAGACACAATGCACACACACATGTACGTGCCCATGCAAACTGCAGGTCAACTGCAGCATGAGTGTAGCGTGGATGATGGATCACAGCCATGACACATACACATGTCAACACATCACATTGTTGTGTGGCCAGCAACACATCACACAAAAGAAACACCACCATACCAATGACCATCAAACACAAGGATGACATGCAGCCTGTGGCATGGGAATTGCACAAGGGCACCTGCCCACACAAAAAAGTCAACAACATGCATATGTGACGGCATGACCTGCAAGCAAGAAACAGCTACCGCCACACACATATGCAAATCAATGGTTCATGTTGTTTGGCACACCATACACATATGGTATGTACACATGTGCCCCAAATGCAGTGGGATGAGACGTCACATCCCTGTCCTGGAGATGTCACTGCAACAACCACGCCTTCACAGACATCCATGCACATGTGTCACCCTCAAGACATTCAACTGCATGGATGCACTTGCAGTTGTGCAGACATGTAGGTGTTCATCATGAACGTCCCTCACATGCCCACAACATATCATGCCTGCATATGTACTGTCAATGCACTTGGTCCATTATCTCACACAGCATGTGCCTGAGTCCAACAAGTCACTGATGAACAAACTGCCAATACCCATGCATATGCTGGTATATGATCTCCGATGCTACATACACCCAGCATTGGCATGCAGCAGCAAGCTGCTATGTCTCACACCACACACAAGCTAAAAACAGAATGTGACATCTGCAAACATGCATGCCACACATACACTGTATAGCATCACTCCACCTGGGTTCTCACCAGCAGCTTCAAGATGACTTCCCATGCAGAGATCTGGGCATGAAGCTTTGGATAGAACCTCTCAAGGACCTGCAGCTCTACCTGGGTGAACAGGGGGCTGTCTGCATCGTACAACTCCACGTGGTTTTCCTGGTGAGGGCAGCCAACACCTTGGAATGACTGCGGGCCTTGAGGTCATCCCAACGTTTCCTGACAGTGCTCTTCATGCACTCTGCCACCCCATCCATGTTGATGGCAGCCTTGATGTCACCCCAGTTCTTCAGCTTTGCATTGTTGCCCAGCTGAATGGCTGGGTTAAAGAGGGCATCACAGGCACCCAGGACCCGATCCACCAGGATGCCAACTTCGGTGGAGGTGAAGTTGGCAGCTTTCTGCCTCGATGTGGGCATGTTGCACTCTTCTGAGGATGTCAATGGACCTGGCATTTCAGGTATGGCTTAGCAGGGTGCTTTGTAGGTGCTGTGGTGGTGTTGGCATGGAGGGGTGGAAGTCCCAAGTACAGAAGAGGTGGTCACAGGCCCAACACAGGAGTACAGGCAAAAGTAGTACAGTTGCCACGCCAAGACATTGGTGGTTCCAAGCCGTTTAGCAGCAGACAAGGAGTGTGTGAGGCAAAGCAGGGCCAGAGGAGGCAAAATCAGCAGTTCACAGGAAGGAAAAACTGTGGTGTGCATCTAACATCCGTAGCTGTCAATAAGAGAGTAAAGGCCCTTAACGCGTAAGTTAGGATGCATGCGTGGGATGCAGCACACCTACGTGGCTCACGGCAATGGTGGTGTCATATAAGGCGACTCAACGGGCATCACTGGTTGTGCGCGTGAAGGTACGAGCAAGGCGAGTCTCACAAACAGGTTTTTAGGGGTGCTACGCAATCCGGTTCGTTCAGGTAATTCGTACCACATTTTTCTTTTTAGGGATTCCTCTGGGCATACACATATGGATTTATTTTCCATTTTGAGGCCCATGGTGAGTCGCGTATGCAATTTTATGAGTTTACGGGTATCTCGCGGTATTGCATACTACTTTTTTTCACTGTTCCGAAGTTTCCTGGGTATCGCATACACAATATTTGAGTTTAGGGGTGCCTCTGTGTATCATGTACCATATTTGTGCATTTGGGCTACATTGGAGCCTTGCTGCACCACACATCTATGTCGCACATCACGTAGACTGTTCTATTCCTCATATTGCCCAGAACAATATCTTAATGTGCCTTCAATTCATCCTTTACACCTGAAACATGAGTGGAAAGGGCCAGAGAGGGAAAGGGAGCAGCCAGGGTCGGGGATGTGGTGAAGAGACATTTGCCCCAACCCCAGGAGGATGTGGCGGGCCTCAAGTCCCAGGTGTGCCAACACCTGGATGCCAACGTTGTCACAGACAGACAGGTGAATCACCACCACCTAAGGCCTCTCTGGCTGCGAAAGAACACCCTACAGACCAGGAAGAGGCTCCATACCAAGACACAGCACAGGAGAAGGGTCCACAGAGGAAGAGGCACTTCATTAACAAGGAGTCCTAGATCCTCATTGATACCTAACCAATCACTATCGTGAGATGGGCCAGTATATGGGGAACACCCATACACCCACACAAAGGATGGTGCAATGACAGCGGGTCGCAGACCAGATCAATGCCATAGGTGTGACGATGCGCACTGCTGAACAGGTTTAGAAGTGGTGGAATGATCTCACACGTAGGACAAAACACAAGCTCAGTGTCAACCTGGCATCTGCACTGGCCACTGGAGGGGGGCCACCAGAGGAGTCACAGCGGACACTGCATGAAGAGGCCACAACTCAATTCATCACCCTTGAGCAGATGTAAGACATGGGACACCTGGAGAACTATTAGGGCACTTCTGGTGAGTGGCATTTCTTGTACATTGTATGTTTCTGCAATCATGTATTACACACCATTTATGTGTAGTGGTACATCTGGCTGCAGTTGTATAACATTCTGATGGAATGCATGTTTGCTAACATTTAGACTCATGTCACATGGCCTTTATTCTGGGAGTATCCAGTGTGGTGGAAATGTGTGGCACATGTTTGTGTGACAGTACACATCACTGTCTGCTGGCCTATACAGCAGTGACAGTACATGCCTGAGGGTATCAATGTCAAGAACATGTGCAAATTGCTATACCCCATGGCGTGCCCCCCTGACAGGCACACATCACCCAGAGGGTACTCCTCTGTGCCATGGCCAATTAATGACACACCTACATGTACTGTTGTTTACTACATTCCTGTGGCCTGTCAATTTTCATTGCTCAACATATATATGCGATAGATGTTGATCAAACACATCAATTGATGCTGAGTTGCAAGATCTAATTGTCACCTGCTCCCATGGGATGCATGTCATAATGCATATCATAGCTGTCTGTCATGACACCATGTGGTGTGACCAGACTGATAGTACATCAGTGCCCACAGACCACTGACCGAGTAGCAGGCGTGATGTTGATACAATTACACTTGTATGGTGTAAGGGGTTACACTATACTCTACGTGGTGAACAATATCTGATGGTGGCTCATCATGCAGAGGTTGCCATTCTGGCAATCTGAAAATTATATCTCCGTAGTCAACGCATGTGAACAGTTACGGACATTGTTAATGCCAATGATTGTGTCTGTCTGCATACCATTTCATGTATGTGTATGGTAGTTATACAAACATGTTTATCCACTTCAAATTATAAGCACCTCTCTGACATGAAAGGCATGTAATTGTCCATCAGTTGATACATGACAGACACATGCCTTGTCACACACTTCATTGTGCTGTACACTGGCAGGGAGACTGGCCTGTCTGTGGACTTGAGACATGCATACTAGTTCAAGCTTGTGTCATCTGTTTCATGAGGAAAGACAAGCCAGCTCGCCCTGCTGACTCAGAAGTCTCATGATGGCTCTGTTGTTCCATGTGTCATGTGAGATGTATGTCAGTAGGTGCAGCTACTCACTCTAAGCATGCATGGTGATGAATAACGACCCATCACGTGGGATGATGTTTATAGACAGGGACTTATTCACAAACAATTACACCTATCCCGGAGACATCACTGTAGGGAATGATTGTTGCACCTACATGCTACTCCTGGACCTTGTATAACCTTCATAGATATCTCAACAAAGATGGCTCAGGATATGCCTTATAGGCTCCACATTTGTACAGAGACACCCACCTCAGCAAAATGGGTGGGGCGTGACCAAAAGAGCAGGGCCATGCGTCTATTGACAATGCTGGTATCTGCGTCTCTGCTCAGTGCTGGCCTGCAGCCAGTGAAACCCATGGAGTGGCATTGTAGCAAGGGTATGTGTCACAGTGGAGTATTGCATTTGAGGATAAATCTGTGATTGGTGCATGCCATAGATAGTGTATACAGTATGGCACACTCGTGGTAGATGTATATGTAACTTTCCCACTCCATTATTTATGGCACTATTGGGGTAGTGTTGGTGGAAGGGTATACTTAGTTGTGTTGCCACACATGGCAAGGACACAAATGGTGCTCAACATACACCCATGATGTGCAGTAGCAGTTTGCATTGTATGAGATGACAGTGGCCGTTGCCAGACAGTGCCTTACAAAATGCCAGTAAATGACTGTTGGTCACGCACTCATGGCCATCCATCGACTACTGATTGATATGACAATGTCATGTGAATGGCACGGTCATCACATACATGTGTCAATTTACAATGCCTATTCCTGACTTCTGCTAGGCATACAGCAGGGGACTCACACCAATTTGGAGCCCCACACAGGGTGCCGGGAGACTGGGTGCTGTCATTGATGCGACAGAGCACACAGTGACAGTCATATGTGTGGTCACTTTACTGCCAAACACAGGGTCCCTACACTAAGAGGTTTGTGATTTTGACAGTGCACACATCTCTGCTGCACACATATCACATTGTTCATTGTACATGGACTATGCTCCGAACAACAATGCAATGGGCCATGGGGTCCTGGTAAGGGTGCATGATTGCATTAAGGTGATATGTGAAATGGTTGTCAAGTTGGGTGTATGGAGTTGATACCAATAGTGAGGGAATGCATGTATGCTGGTCCCCAGTGCACCCATGGGAGCACTTCTCTAAGGATTTGGAGGTTTACCATCTCAGGCATGTGGCATATGAAGTCATGGTGCCAAATGGTTGAACAGCATACATGTCTGTATTGGCTGGACATGGTTGTCCGGTTCTCAGTTGAAATCATGTATGTGTGTCATGTTTTGATGGTGGTAGCATCTGTAGATTTGGGTGGCTAACTGATGCCATGTGATGGACTTCAGTATTACAATGTCCCATGTGCAGTACTTGTCCCTAGGTTGTGTGCTGACATGACAGTTACAATGACGATCAGCCAATGTGTACGCCTCTTCCGTACGTCAATGTGTCCACTGATGGCATGGGCTGAGTGACACCTGTTTCCAGGGTGCATGCTGTGCAGTGCTTGTTATCCGTTTGCTTTGCTGCAAGTGATTTCTCTGTTCGTAGGTTTTGCTGTTTTATGTTGATGGTTGTTCATGCTTGGTTGTTTGTACTTACATATGTTGACACTGGGTGGTCCATGCCTAATTCTTTGTTCCATACGGACGTTGTCATAGCTGTCCAATATCTTTACACTGATGCAATGTATATATTTGCAAGTTCAAAATGTTGTTTCAGGTGGGATGCAGTGGATGCAAGCCAGGTAGGTACCTTCTGCAGGTAAGTCAAGGGCACTCAGGGTGGCACTTGTGGTGGCAGGGAGCCTGGCACTTTGTGGGTTATTATTTTCCTTGTACCAAGGTGAGCGGGTCCAGCTCCATGGGTGCATATGACACATGGTGTTGGTGGGCTGGTGTGTCTAAGAAAGTTGTTTTATGTAGACAATCAGGGTGGCACTGGTTGCTGGGTGGTTGTTGTGAGGAAGGCTGTCACTGTAGCGTGTTTGTTGGTGAACTGCCATGAGGGTAGCAGGTCTGGCTGTATGTATGTTGGCTCACATGGTGATGGGAGGGATTGTGAGTGTTTCCTTCCCTGCATGTGTCTTGCCTCCCACGTGGCATCCTGTTCACTGAGCTTTTCTAATTGCGTCTACCCACGCAGGCAGTAATTTTGTACATTCTGGGGGTGCTGTCCCGAGCCACACAGAACTGAATTGATGGTCATTTGGTGTATGCCATGTTCAGCACAGACACCCGGCATATGCCATTGGCCAGGTTATGTTTGCCATGGTGAACATGCCCCATGCATGTTACACCAGCAGATATTCTGCAGCCTGTTGACAGCTGCTCAGTGCATCTCAACACTCCCTTCCATTCCAAGCACATTGGTCCCCGTTCATTCCAGTTCCTGTGAAGTGTGCCTTTCCTTCCTCTTGCCTGTTGCCTGCTCCTTTTTGTGTGGCTGAGTCCCTCGCCCCTGTTTCTCATTCATTTCTCATGTCTGCCTGTCTCTTTCATGCCAATTACCTCTGTGCCCTGCCATCCTGTATTACTGCTGCCTCTGTGAACAGCTGCCTTCTGCCGGATCCTGTCTTCAATGCAGTTGTTGATAAGTTTGCACCCCTTCGTCTTGGGCTTTACATCATCGGCTCCCCTGCCAGTGTTTACTGCACTGTCCCACTGCCAGGTTAATCAGAGGATACCATATTGTGGCATTGGGAGTATTTCCAAGGAAATCCTGGCTTTCCAACCTGTGAATGATCTATTTTTGGGAGTCCTCTCAGTGTCATACTGACTCTGGCCGGATCAGAGTGTTCACTATGTCCCATCACCATGACATGGGGTAAGTGGTACCTGATCCTTCACTGCATGTACCTCTGGGGGGCAGGCACTGTAGGTGTTGTGGGTGGGGAAGATGTCACTGTGTAGGTTGTTTTCATTGCATTGGCCTGAGGTGGGCAGATCTGGCTGCATGGGTGCAGGGACACATGGTGTTGAGTGGCTGATGTGTTCTTGCTTGCATGTGTTGCATGGCACTCAGGGGGGCACATATTGCATTGTAATTGGGTGTATGAATGTGTTACCTGCCCTGACCTTGTGTTGATGTTCTCTACAGAGGTGTTCTGCTGGGGGAAGATGGTTGCTGTGATTGAAGAAGACGTTGCTGTTGTATGCATATATAGGACACATAATCAGAGCTGGGTGGATTGCAGGCCTACAGAGGTGCATTCTACGGTACGTCTGGTGCAGGCTCACAAGCTAAAAAGTGTGAGGTGAGATGTGCATATTTATTGCAGTGCACTTGCATTTCTCAAATTCTGCATGACTATTTTGATGTGAATATGTTTTGTGAGTATACTTGTGGTCAGGGAATGGTTTGGCCACTCGACCTGTATATTGTTGTGGAACACACATAGGGGGTCGGTGGCACTCCTCACAGGTGTTAGTTGCTCATTTAAAATGTATACTGTGCCTTCCTACTTGTGTTCTTTTGTATTTAGTTTGGGGGCTATGTGCAGAAAAGTGTTTGGTGTCCATGTGATGGTGGTCAGGAACTTTGTTGCTTGTGTTGTGTGCTTTTGGGTGGACTACCTGGACACCGTTGGTTCCAGTTGTTATGACCGTGTTGGTGATTTGTGCATAGCCCTACAGATAAGGGGTGTATTGGCCACTTTTACTCCCCATAAATTGGCACATACTGAGATAATATAATAATAGGGAGTACAAATACTCCCCAATAATAACTGAAAAAGTCATGTGGAATCTCGCAACCCTGCTTTCTCCCTCACAGCGAAAGGGATACATTTGACACAGTGGTGCACATAGTACATCAGGTGTTATGCTATGTTATGTTATTTTGCATTTATATAGCGCCTTATATACCATTGGTATGGTCTGAAGGCGCTGGTAGGTTGAACGCCCTTGGGAACCGAAGTTCGAGTCAGTAGAGAGAGTAGAGAGAGTCCAAAGGTGCGTGTGCGCACCAGGTATGTGTGCAGCTGGTGCGGAATTCGTGTAGTAGCTGCTTCTTAGCGGTAGGTGTGGTGGTTTAGAGATCAGGAGGAGTATGTGTTCGTTCTGGCAGGATTTATCCAGACCGAGTGTGGCTGCGTTAGGCCTGAGGAGAACGCCTGGCTGGGGGGTGTGAAACCAGCGGTGTTTACTTAGAGTGATGGGGAGTGAGCGGGAGATGTTGATATGAGAACAGTTATACCGAATGGTGTCATAGTATCTCTGTGTTCTAGTTGAGTGGTGGTGTAAAGAAGAGAGTAAGCGTGGGGTGTGGTATGATATATGCTCTTTCAAATGTTCACTGCATTCCAAAGCATATTATGTACGTCACGCAATTCTATGCGATCAAGTCCGTTCTATGCACTTTTATTCATTTCAGGCGTTCAAGATTGCCCTACACACTCCTGTCTGCTCGACACATTCACGCACTCTAGTCCACCTTGCGTGCTCTAGTCTATCCCTCGTTCTCCAGTGTGCCGCACGCATGCACTCCTGTATTCCATACGCATGCACTCCTGTCTTCCCCGCGCATGCACGCCTGTCTACCTACGCACTCATCTGCTCTGTACACTCATCCGCTCTGTACGCTCATTTGATCTACACACTCATCCGGTCCACATACGCATCCGCTCCACATACTACTCATCCGCTCTACGTACTACTCATCCGCTCTACGTACTCATCCGTTCAACACACTCATCCGCTCTACATACCCATCCGTTCCATGCATTCATCCGCTCCACACACTCGTCCGCACCACACACACACTCGTTCGCTCCACACACACTCGTCCGCTCCACACACACTCGTCCGCTCCACACACACTCGTCCAACCTACACACTCATCGGCTCAACATACTACTCGTCCGCTCGACGTACTCATCCGTTCCACACACTCATCCGCTCTACGTATTTATCCGCTCCGCCCACTCATCCGCTCCGCCCACTCATCCGCTCCGCCCACTCATCCGCTCTACGAATTTATCCGCTCCACGTACTCATCCGCTCCCTGTACTCGTCCGCTCCCTGTACTCGTCGGCTCCCTGTACTCGTCCGCTCCCTGTACTCGTCCGCTCCCTGTACTTGTCCGCTCTCCAGTCATCCGCTCGCCACACTTATCCGCTCCCTACGCTCATCCATTCTCCACACTCATCCACTCGCCACACTCATCCGCTCAGCACATTCATCCGCTCAGCACACTCATCTGTTCTACAGGCTCATCCTCTCTACACGCTCATTCGCTCTTACACGCTCATCTGGTCTAAACGTTCATCCGGTCTATATGTTCGTTCGTTCAGTATAGTTATCAATTCTACGCCCTCCTGCGTTCTATTTGCTTCTCTGTATTTAAGTACGCATCAACTCTACACGCTCGTCCGCTCTACACACCCAACCACTCTACACACTCATCGGCTTTAGTATGCTCATCTATTCTATACACTCATCCGATCTCCATACTCATTTGATCTATCTAGTCGTCTGTTCTTCCACTCATGCACTCTTCCAATTAGTGCATTCATCTGTTCTATACGCTTCATCCATTCTAACTATTTCATCCATGCCATTCATTACGTTCCCTCCTCATTCATTATGTCCATTTCATCAGTTTAGATCTCCTTACTTTCCCAATGATTTATTCATATTATCCACTTCACTGTTTTGATCTACATTACTCGTTTAGTTCTGTTTGTCTTTCTAGTTTACATTCAAGTTTATTAGCTGTCAATTTCTTGCATCAGGTAGTTTGTTGGGTCGGTGTCATTGTGATGCTGTTAGTTTGGAAAACCGGTTGGTTTTAGGGGAAGAGCCAGGTTTTCAGTAGTTTGCGGAAGGACGCTAAATCCTCAGTTGATCCGCCTAACCTGACTGAGTTTGTCTTAGGAATTACTAGGAGGCCGGCTGAGCTTGATCTTAGGGTGCGAGTGGGATGATAAGGTATTAGCTTGTCTTGAAGATATTGAGGTCCAGTTTTATGCAGTGCTCGATGGGAGAGGCATAAGGTTTTAAAAGCCACCCTACGGGCTAAAGGAAGCCAGTGCAGTGTCTTAAGGGCTGGGGAGACGTGGTCTCTTGGACCGAGCGCAAGTAGCATTAGTTGAAATAGTGTACAATACTATTTCAATACCTGATTGGAAGACGTAAACATGCATCTTTTGATGAGCATAAATGACTAGGTGCAAAGGAATATGTTTGTCAGTTAAAACATATTTTTACTCAGTTCTGAATTACTCTCATTTGGAAATTGACTTACATTTTTACTCCCTATAAAACCATTGTACTCCCACCTTTGAAATATACGGAGTAAACCAACGGCAAGGGTAGTGCCTGTGGATAAGGCGGGTGCCCCACCTGCATTTCCACTGTTATTCCACAATGCGTGGTGACATTGTGTAGTAGACATGCTGTCACTATGATTTTATAGACTACTGGTGGGGCGTATAGCAAAACCCCACCAGAGTGGTCAAGTGAGCGGAAACGTGACATAAGCACCCTGAATGTGTGCTCCACTATGGCTCTAGTGGCTACATGTGCTGAATTGTATCTTACCTCAGCTGATGTGGCGGGATTCCGGCATGGTGTCATCATGTACCATGATAGCGGGTAGGCACAGTCCCCTCAAAATTTGTAAATTGTTGTTATTGGCATTTATTGTCATGGTCTGTTGTACAGTGCGTCACATGCGTGCATGTGCATGACAGTTCATACTCACCAAAGAGCCAGGTGTTGCCATGTATTCCAGATGCAGGGCCCGGTGGAGTGGTGATTGGTGGTAGATGTAGCTAAGGCGCGTGCTACAAGGGAAATTGGCATACACTTCCATGATAAGTCTATTAGCATTACATACTACCTGCACATTACTAGAATGCCAGTGCTTGCGATTGCGGTATATGTGCTCTGTCAATCAGGGGGGGGGGGGGGGGCAGCATGTGTACAGTCAATTGCACCTAGTATACATGAAACGTGTGCTTTTGGGTAGAATTCCTGGCACACTCTCTGCCTTTCTTCCAGTGTTCTGGGCATATATATGTACCTGCACACACACGCACGTGCTGTTATGCAGGCCAAGGCCTGGTGCAGACAACGGGATTATGTGGCCTGTGATATCCCACCAACTATGACCATGGTATGGTGGATGGAGCCAGAGGCTAAGAAATGTAGTGCAGTCAGCAGTTTTTCAAGGTGGGTAAGGGCCTGAGAGCAGATGGTGGGTGGTGCTAGGCCTTTCTCCCACTCCCTGACAAGGTCTAGGATAACATGGGGGGGCAGTACCTAGCATACACCTGGTCATCAGGCATCCTGAACAGGGTGGTGCATTGTGTGAAAATCCAGGCCCTGGGCATCCTCCTCCTCCTTCTGTGCCCATGTATGATAGATCTTGCCATTGCGGGGTTCATCATAGCTGTCTGACGTTAGTTTGGTATGTATTGGTGTGTTTTATGCACATTGCATCCTTTGTGCATTGTCCTTTACGCCTGCTATCTTTTGCCGACCCAAGGTTGTGTGTTGGAATCCATGAATTCGGTTGGGTTTGCGGTGGACTGGGAGTGTGATTGCTTAGCATGGGCCCTCCCTCAACATGCCCACATTTTCCCTTGATCATTCTGCATGTTACGCTCCCCATTTGGGTATCTGCGCAGGCCCAGCCCACACTCTGTGAGGCGTCTTGCGCAAGGCGCTCGACCGCTCGCAGCAACATGCTGAGTCTGTGCGAAATCCCTGCGAAGCCCGTAACAGTTCTGCAAAGTCAATTACATGATGGTGGTTTTGCAAGCAGAATAGCACGCAAAGTTCCAATTTTCTCAGCAATATTATCCATGAATGAGGGCCTGTATCTCACACCTATACCACTGCACTGCCATATTGAGAATGCAACTGTATTGTTTAAAGAACATCCCCAATAATTCATTCTGTGACAAAACTAGCCACTGCTTATGGGTCCACCGAAGCTCCTCCGGAGACAATCATATTGTTTAGCTGAGAGAGACATTTGGGCATATCACTCTTTTTTTCTCAGTTGAAAAAAAAAACATTTTCTTGACGCATACAATCACTATTTTAGCTCCAAAATCTCCATTTGATCCAGCCATTCAAAAGCGTTAGGGTGTCCAACTTGCATAATCAAAGATGGCAGAGAACTTTCTTTTCAGTATGTGCAAGCAACTCTGAACTTAGTATTCTTTGGCTTCTGGGACTTTTCCAAGATGTTCAATGCCCTACCTAATTTGTTAGTCCACAATCCAGTTGGGGCGTGTTGGCATGTAGTTCATTGCATGCAAGTCAATTCAAAGCGTGCAGTAATTTGTATGGTGACAGGAGACTGTACTCTATCCAGCTGGTATCATTTGGGCGTGAGCCCTGTGCGGGCGGCAGGAGTCAACAGGATAATGAACAACCATTGTTTAATACTTAGCCCAATGACTGATGACTGAGCATAACCTTTCATGTATTATCTATTTTTATTTGGCAAGACATGTACCAAGAATGAATGTATGAAGTTTGAATTCATATGTGTTGTTGTCATATCCATTTGTGGGCTCCATTCACTGCAATGACCATTGCAAGCACCATTTTGGCCAATTGTCCTTCTTCAAACGTCTTTGGAAATTACCTCCAATCAAAACATTACGATACCACCCAACAGTTCAGCCTTCTATACTGTTTTTTTTTTAAAGCAAATACTTCAAATACACTTGAGTTGTACCCACACTACTTTGATTGATTTAGGTCCTTATACTCAGACACAGTCCTGGCCCTGGATCTCCATGAATGCCCCAGTGGAAACATGTTGTGGGCAGTTGTCCATAATTGGGTAGCTGCCCATAAGTAGAAAGGGTTTTACAGTGTCATGGCAATACAACTGCATCCCATGGGCCACCCGAACCACACAATGTTCGCCTTGAAGCAGGCTACGTCCATTATACATTAAAAAGGGACATGCTTGGAGTTTCCCCCCTAAAAATTGCCTTTCACTGGATTTTCGACTGTGGCTAGCTAGACGGGTGCCCTCTTTTCTGAAATACCATTTTGTTGAATTATTCAAGCACTATGGATGTCACATTGTTTAAGAGCATATCTGTGAACTCCATCCCTAGCTCAATCCCGTGTGTACCATGCCGCACTGCCATGTGGTTCACATCATACTCGAGAGCATTGGGACATCCTGAACACACTCCATTGTTTTACTGTGCATACATAGTAAAGCGATTTTGCAAATAAAGAAAAGTATCCCCTCGTGCTACAGAAGAGTAGTCGCTATCTACTCCAATGTTGAAAGGACAGTAGTGGGTTTTTGTGTCTTTCAGTTATGCTGTGGGATTTGATGGTATTGACTGAAATAGTTGTTGGTGTGCCAAGGAATGGTAAACTCTGTCTTGCAGTGCACACTTTCTAACCCAGTGCTTGCCAAGCATGGTACTAATGAGATGGTGATGTGAATGACACGAAATGAGGGCAGACATTATTTCGGATTCAATACTGTTTGATTATCCTCTGATTGAAGAGGCAAATCAATGATCCCTCTCTGAGGTGTTGAAACGTGCAGTTAAGCAAAGATAAAGGGTTTAGTTCGGGACCCCAAAATAAATGTGATTTCTCGAATGCAGCACAGAGCAACAGCTTTCACCACACTCTATAGAACACCTTAAAGCAGGGGTCTGCAACCTTTGGATCTCCACATGTGTTGGACTACAAATCCCATCAGCCGTAGCCAGCCTAGTCACTGGAAAGGGAAAAAGGAAAACGTAGTCCTAAACATCTGTAGAGCCACAGGTTGCAGACCCCTGACCTACAGTATTAACTCGTATTGATCATTTTTGTCCGCTTGTGTAGGTAGACTTCCTCCTGGGTGGTAATGGAAAGCAAACCAGTTCACAGAAATTCTGGGAGCTTAGAACCATTGCTGGATTTTATGTAACATGTTTTCTTTCACAGAACACTCCCTCACCCTGGCCCCCCCTATATGGGCTGACCACTTTAGTAATTGTGCAGTACTGGAAAAATCGATAATACAACAGGTTTAAGGAACTCATAATGCAGTCAACAAAAGTCACTAACAAAGTCAGAGAAGGAGAATAGGGACATCACAAGGTACTTTAAAGTCTGGAATGTATTAATGTAATTAAACACTAGGTGGAGTACTGCAAACAAGGCGTTCACCCTCCCTCCAATAAGAGGGTCATTTTACATGTGCATCCATGCTAGAGAGAACTTACTTATCTGAAAGGTGTGAAGCCACATCTTGCAAGAGGGCAGAGGTCATGCAACCACAATGTAGACATTTGAGATGTTAGTCACATCAGATTTGATTGCCAAGTCAGTATTATAATAGCATCCAAGATGTATAGGACTGCAAGGCCACCCTGGCCTGGGAGAGTGCAGCACACCAACCAATGACGCACAACATGAGGCCTGACATTATAAAGAAAAATAAAGTGAGATTCAAACCTAGATCCTATATGGCTGCTTCCTTTTAGTTAGTCCCCCTTATGGAACCCTTATTTTGTATATTTAGTTTTGTGGTATTCTACCAGTCTGTTGAAAAATAGCACTGAAATGTAGGCCATTTTAGGTCAGGATAGTTTGCATTTAAAAAAGTAAAAAGAAGAGCAGTGGCAAAGAAGTTCAAACCGAGCTCATAAGGCTGGTCACTTTTTTCTAAGCCATTGTCATTCCTCTCCACTTCCAATGCTGTAGTTGGGAAACTTGTACAAGAATACATAGGTTTGACAGTAGCACTGTATGTCACTATGCAGGCCATTTTAGGCATGACATGCAGTGCTTATACTACAGGGTAGTACTTTAGATTATGCATCATACTGGTATGTCTAAACCTTGTGATTGGGAAATGTGTTTTGTTTCTAGTAGTACATCGTGAAGAGAGTGGAGGGGCTCAGTTAGTTCTATTCTAGACATATACATCACCGGAATCAGGGGATCGTATTGTCGTAAAGGGTACATTGTGTTGATCAATTTTACAGATGTCAATGACTAGTACTATAGCTCGTGTACCTACCACCATAGCGTGTAAATATGCATTGACAGTGCAAGCAGCAGTGGTAGCTCTCCAGCCTAACCATCAATTGAAAGAAAAGTCACTTAGCGCTGAGATAGCAGGGCAATATCCCAATCCTAAAATGCAAAAGGATGAAGAGGTATTGACAGCCTAGTCCTCAGCACTGGCGCTGCAACTCCGACCACCCCCAAGCAAGCAACTCGTGGGCAGATCACAACATCCTTTCCACCTGACTTAGCCATAAGGCCAAACTTAACAGCAGGTAGCAAGTACAATGAAAAGGAGCTTGTATCAGTGGGCAGTTCAGAACCGCTAGCTGCAATTATGGAATAAGAGCCCCCGAGTAGCAGAAATTGCTCAGCAGCAGAAATTGCTCAGCAGCAGAAATCGACAACAACTCCTTGTTAACCCTTTGCTACTCCTTACAAGGGGCTATTCAACCACCTAGTGAACTAACTGCACAACGCTGCACTTTCAAACGCGGATGGGCCAACAGTGTCTGGACCTCCTCCTTCTGCACCCCTTCCATACATCGATTTCTCCTTCCGGATGTCTTTAACCCCAAATATATTCTCAGCAACTGTCTCTGAGCGACCTGCTAAAGAAGCAGAAAATGCTGATCACAGCACAACGCAGAGCAGCTGTAGTGTTACCGCTGTAGCTGAGCTAAACAACGGCAAGCTACACTTCGCAGTGAAGATACTACTGAAACTTTGCGGCCGCATCCATGAGGACCTTAAACAGCACGGTGCTAGAGTGCAGCGTTTAGCGTCACTGCTTGAACAACACCAGGCGCCAGAACAACAAACCCCCTTAGGCAGTGTAGTTGCAGTGAACTGCAAGACTGTGGTGTCTACGAGTAATATTCCTCAATTTTGTCCTGGTGATTCAGTGGCGACCATTGATGTGGAGGCTTCACCTCTCACGTATACTAAGCATAAGGAGCAGCGTTGCCTAAAGAAAAGAACGGAAGACATTGAAAATCCTGCCTCGATAATAACGACATCAGAGGCGGATGCGGCAGACGCTCCCCTGAATTCATCAATAGCAGCACCAGTACAAAAATCAAAAAAGCAGAAGAGAAGGTAGTCTCACAGACAAGAGAGTAAACTAAGAAGTGTGGTGACCCTGACCAGCTGACTGGCTAAAGAGCCAGCCCCAGTATCAGTAGGTTAGGTAAAAGCTACACCGCCTACTAAAGTCAGGGCCGCACCCGCTGTTACGGCCCCACAGATCAGCAAAACGGAGCTGCTAGCTGACTGCTGGGAACCAACGGCCACTATCAGCCCTCTGAAGGTTCAACGAACTAACCAGACTGACACTCTGGCCCCATCCACCTTGGATCCATTAATTTTGACCATTGCTCCAATGAAATCACATCCAGCTGTACAACACCTTAATCGGCCACAGGTGCTGAGATTAATGTCTAAGATACATATGCTGAGGATATGAAACACCTCTGACTTTGAATTCATCGAACAGTTAAACACAAACAGTGGGAAATTAACTTGCATCCACTGGTGTCTACCAGATACAGCTGCAATGATACGTCAACAGAAGACAACCTCCGGATCACTGGGTTACAACGTCGAAACCAAAGCTCCAGCCTCCCTGCCTTCTAACTGCTGTGACAAATACAAGACCGGTCGAGCAAAGTATGAGGCAAAGAGCACCACAAAAATCCCTCGACCAATGTCTAGTGTAAACAAGCAGGGGTGGGAATGATTAAAGAGCCTCCTCCCACAGCAATTTTACACCTCTAAGTGAAGCCTAAAGCTTATGTGCTGGAACACCAGAGCACGTCAACACGTGTTTACAGAGTCAGGCTCTTTTCCCTTACTCTTGGAACCTGGCATTATCTTGTGTCAAGAGACAAGGCTGACTGATAACGTTTACATTGATGGTTTTGTAGTACTCCAGTCCTTGGCAAAAAAGGGACCACGGGGTAGACATTCAGAGGGCTGCTAATCAGTGTTAAACTAGCAATGAGGCCTGAGATGCTCTTCACCATCATTAACAATGACAATGTGATGGTGGTTGAAGTCAGCCGGTTGGTAGAGGGAACTAGGAAAAATATGTTGCTAATTAATGTGTATGAACCCCCAAGGGGGATCTAGTACAAAGGACATTTTTACATAAATCGATGAAATATGTGTAGACTGGGGAGGAGGAATAGAACATGATCTTATCCTTTTAGGAGATTTAAATGCACATTGCAACGATGGGGACTACTACCCTCAGTTTGAGAACATCTGCCCTGTATCTAATCTTATGCAGCAAAGGGAAAATGCCCACGGTTCACTTTGGGTTAACTTTCACAGGGAATGAGAACTGGTATTGATCCATGGGCGGGCGAGCCATTGGGGACATACGAGGAGTGGTCAACAAAGGGGAACTCTGAACTATTTCTTTGGTAGCAACACTATCTTAGAATGCGTACATGCACTGGAGATAGCTTGGACTCCCCACAGTGACCACGTCCCTTTAAGGTTGACACTTCAGCTACCAGTGCAGCCACTAACCATGTCCCACACCACTGGCCTTACACCTAGCCACTCAGGCAATCGAATCCAGTGGACTGAAGCTAGTATCGATAGAGCAATTACAGCTGGAAACAAGCCTGGGAGGGACTGTTGGAAAGCCTTCACGGCTTCCAGCTCGCAAGAGATGGAGAAGTGGCTTAAAGCCCTCATTGCTGACGTGGCATCTATTGGTATGGTATTGTAATGTTTATTTGTAAAGAGCCTATACACAAGGCAAGTGTTTCAAAGTGCTAAAGGAGGGAGGGAACCATGGGAAAAAACAACAGTCATTCAGAGCCCTTGAATTTCTGAACGATACGAGGCAGAGTAAATGCATATAATAAAATTAACAGTGTAGATAACAGCAAATAGGTCTGACGATGATTCTGCAGTTTTTCTAAAAGCATTGAGGTGCCAGTATGCAAGGAGGGGAGACAGGGCAGATAGAAAGAACAATCTGGAGGGCATGGTACGCTCGGATCGTGCAAGTGCAAGACGGTACAGGAGGGAGGGGGATCCAAGTGTGCCCAGTTAGTCTGAAACTTGTTAAGTGCTGAGAGAATGCCATTCTCATGGGTCATTGACCAAGCGCAGTAGCAATGAGGACAAGTACAGGCCGGGAGGCAAGTGCGAGAGGACTGTCGAGGGTGCCAGGGACCTGTGAGACTCTGAGGTACACCAGGCAGCCAGTCAGCAATCTGTGTGGAAAAGGAGGAAGAGAGGGAGTAGAGCGAAGAGAGAGGCTAACAGGATAGAGGGAGAGAGAAGGAGGAGAAGAGGAATGTCTTAATGAGTTTCCAGAATTTAAGGAGATCAAGCTCAAGACGTGGGGGGGCAGGGAGGCTATTCCAGAGGGAAGCCCCTGCTGAGGATAAATCATCTCCCTCCAAATCTCTGCTGGAGAACCGGCTCACTCGCAGAAGGTTGTAGGTAGATGAGCAGAGGGCTCGGGAGGGACAGTATTTAGGTAGTCATCATTGCAGATAGGTGTGTTGTAGGCCCCAGAAAGCCTTGCAAGCCTTCTGAACAATGCAGAGGGTCTTGAACTTAATCCTTGCATCCACAAGGAGCTAGTGAAGGGATTTCAGTGCTGGAGAGATGCAGTGGAGTAACTTTGCTGAAAATGTTGGGGGGGACATGACATCTGAAGAAAAGGTGCCCCGGCCAAATGAATGGGGAAAAAATAGTGTTCCGTGAAAGTTGGGGGGGACAAACACCCCTGTCCCCCCCTAAAATTACGCCCATGGAAAGATGCGGTCCCTGGGCTTGAGGCCAAGGATAAATCTTGCGGTTCTGTTCTGGATGAGTTGCAGAGGGCGCAAAGCAGAGGCAGGGCGGTTGAGAAAGAGGCTATTGCAGTAGTCCAGCCTAGAGAGAACCAGGGCTCTGGAGACAGTGAGACACTGGGGGAAGGTGAGAAAAGGAAGGGTACCTCTGAGGAGTAGCTGCTGGTAGTTGGACTTTTAAGAGATGTCCGGAATGTGAGTGGAGAAGGCCCACGAAGGGCACAGACAGTGGGAAAAGGCAAGGAAAATCATTTGACATGGCTATCCATAATTCCAAATGCCATATGAGTAAAGAGGTCAGGGATGTGAGAAAGTGTGTCCCCCTTCCCCCTTAGCTTCACATTGAAATAAATAAAATCAAGAACTGATACCATCAGTGGCTGTGGCATTGGAGGAGTTTCATGCTAAATGTACAATGGCAAAATAAGATTGGAGTCCTTAGTGGCAGAAACATGCGTACCATATGGCAAGTGCTGGGTGCTGCCAAGGGTCTTAAAGAAAAATGTTCCCTTAATTTCCTTTGGTGAGAAAATATGGCTGCACTACCTGGGGCTAAAGATTAACCTGAAGGCAACACCATCATCGGCACGAGACTTGGAGAATAAGGAATCCTGGCTACTAGATATCTCCATTGAGGCAATAATATTGGTAATAAACAATTTACAGGCTTCTAGGGCCGGGTCCCAACGCACTGGCAAATGCAGTCCTCAAGAGAGATCCTGAAGGTTGGGCACCTTAGTTAAAGGCCTTATATGATAGGGCATGCTATGAGCGAGCCATCCTGACAACATAGAGGCAGTCTATCCTGGTGCCTGTTTACAAGAAAGGAGACAGGACTAGGCCAAGAAATTATAGGCTGCTCTCCATGTTGGACGTTTCTGTCAAGCTGTTTATAGGATTTGTACTAAGGGAAATCCAGGCCTGGGCTGTGTCAGAGAACATCATGCACGTTCTGCAGATGGGCTCCTGGCCGAGATCAGCAACCATGCACAACATACGATTGCTGGACCGGCTTATACTAGAAGCAACACAAAAAGACGCCCCTCTTTTGTATAGAACCTTTGTTGCCTTTGGGTCGCCCTTTGACCAGGTGAACATATTTAGGCTCTGGAACAAAATAGAGTGCATGTGGTGCCTGGGGTAGCTCCAGGATATAATTAAGAAGCTCCATGATGAGACCGGAGCATGAGTTCAATAAATCAACAATGGGGGGGCTGTCGCTGGGGTGAAGTTTAGCAGGGGAGTTAAGCAGGGGTGCATACTTGCTCCCCTACTATTTAACATGTACATCACTGACCCCCCCACAAGGTTGCTGGCCGCTTCTAACTGCCCACCCAGGATCGGTCAAAAGAGGATTGCGAGCATGTTATACGCGGACCACCTCGTACTTATTTACCATACACTCAGTGGATGTAAATCCATGCTGAACTGCTTGGCTGAATATGCGAAGGAGAATGACCCTGAGATTAACATTGTCTCGGGAGGAAAACTCAGGGGCAACATGCTCGCCTTGGACATGTTCGCCTTGGAAGCAAGATGACATGGAGCAACACAGGTTCGATCCCCGAGTCCGCGCTTAGAAACCTCTGGGTATTAAGCAGTTTATAAATAAGCTAACATATCATATCATAAAAGCAAGTCTCTATTCATATCTGGGAAGAAGGTAAACAGAGTAAAGTTAGATTCTTCTTTGGGCGAAAAGTGTCTTATGTGGATCACTACCCTTACCTTGGGCTAGAAATGAGCACAGGGCCACATATTCTTACATTATCGCAAACAAAAAGGGGAAAGCAGCTCAACTGACCCAACTTTTTGCCACCTTTGCCCACCAAAGAGCAGGATACTCCCTCAAGGGGATACTAGTCTTCTATAGGCAGTGCTTCTGTCTGGCTATTTTATACAAACTAGAGGCGCTGAGGATAAGGGACCTTAGATGGCTTAACTGTCTCGACAGGACATTTTGGAGAAAGCTGATGAGACTAAGACCTTCTGTCCCCATGGAGGTCGTTCGACTGGAGCTGGAGTTCATTTCTTTGGGAAGACAGGTCAAACGGAAAAGGGCAGAACTCTACTTGAAGGCTAAGATGGCACCCGTATGCCCCCTACTAGAAATTCTGGGGACACATTGTGGGAGAAGTGGTTGTTTGACAAGTGACACGCTCAATGACCTTGTGATGTCTACCTTCCACGCTATTAACTGGTACCCAATTGGAAGATTAAGGGTGGATATCAAAGCTTGAAATTATCATTCAAAGCTAAATTCGATCTCTTTGATTGGAATAAAAACTATGCACACATTTCCACCCTAAATAATTTAAGAAACGTAACAAACGTGGTACACAGTATAAAAGACCTCAATCTTACCTTATACTAAATCCCAATTTAGAAGTGCGATGGCGTATGCTGCGGCTTCGGATAAATGAACTACCGTTGCTTTCCATCGACCGCAGTTGAAAATACTGTGAACATTGCCTTGTTTGCAGGGAAAGCGGAAGCTTGGAAACATCTAAGCATCTGTTTACCGAGTGCCCAAAATTATATATGTGCACATGTCTACAAGTATGATTCAATCAAATCTGCCGAATTTTGGGCCTATTGCCTAAATTCCCCTTTGGTGTCAGTACACACTGCGTTGTACACGATTTGGCACCATATTGTAAAGATGTTACCTAGTGGCATAGCTCCCTCTTAGACACCATGTGCAACGGGAAAAATAGCGCTGTTTAAAACAAATGTCTATGTTGGCCTTTGAACTAAAGAATTTCCGCCTTATTCTAACTCAGTATATGCGCCTTGTTTATTGTGACACCTGGACGGGAATTATTAAGTTTCTTGTTATTATTAATGTTTAGCCTTTTCTTTTATCATTGCACATATTTATATTTCTACTGAACTAGTGCAAATTGGCTGCTACGTATTTATTAATCGTCTAATATGAAATGATTGATACATTTATGATTTTAAAAAGTCAAATTGACTAAACACAATAAAGATAAATAAAAAAATAAAGGGGCACTGAGGAAGCAGGCAAGAGTGGTAACTCTGCGGCTTGCTACTCTAACGTGCAAAGAAGCACTGGAAGGGCAGAAAGCAGCGGCAGCTGCCAACTTACCATCCTAATGCGTACACTGCCCCTGACAGCATAATCAGTTCTCCAGCCTGCCGCCCTAATTAGTAGTTGGCGACTTGGGGTGTAGGTAGCAGAGATAGCTACCCAACATGGGTGTAATTTTAGGGGCGCAGGGACAGGGGTCTTTGTCCCCCCCACAACTTTCATGGCACACCATTTTGTCCCCATTCATTTGGCTGGTGCACCTTTTCCTCAGATGTCATGTCCCCCCCAACATTTTCAGCAAAGTTACTCCACTGCTACCCAGCTTACCACTATAGCGAATAGGTTACTCACAACTAAGACAGCAGACCTACCTCTACAGCCGAAAATCATAATGCATAACAATATCAAACTCAACTAACATTATGCGGACCTCACTCCCTGTCCCTGCTTTTCCTGCCGCTCTTCTCATTGCGGACAGTGCTTGAAAGTGCCTTAATTAACAACCTTGCAAAATACGCCAACTAACGTGACACGTCACAGCTGTGCTTCTGGCTCATTTCCTTCCGCTACCAACGCCACCTACATTGGAACGTCAACCTTTTTAGGGTGTGCCCTCCGAATTACAAAATGTGGGAATCCTGTTCCCGTCATAGAGCGGGTGCTGTTCCAGGAAACCCCTGTCCTCCTGGTATCTAAATCCTTAGAGGATGTTTTTCTGTTGACGTACCACGCCCTCGCCAAGCGCCGCCCCTTTGTGAACCCCCCCTCTCACTCTGTCTGTCCCTTTGCACAGCCGTCAATGGCTCCTCCTATCTGTTCAAATCAATGCAATAACGCGGCCCTTATGCCACAGAAATGATGTTAGACAAACTCAGCGTCTTATCTGATAGGACTTCAATATGCATTCACGAGCCTTCAATAAAACCCCCAACACTAATTTAATGAGAAGTATCAAATGAATGTATTTTTTTCCTTATTCTGATCTCTCCCACGAGACGGATGATACTTTGCAGGCCTATTTTTAACAAATGAATTATTGACTTAAACTGGCACAATTAATCACTATATAATGGGATCAGGGGGATGTTAGGCGCTCATTCATCACGGCAGATGATGAGTACCGACTCTTCCGAGAAATGAGGCTCTTTAATCACTCCCAGATTAACCGCTACATGCTCTCAATCATCGGAGACTGGCAGCGTGGAGTCGGCGCCTCCCTGGGCCCGTGGAAGCACAGCCGGGGCAGGATGCAGCCTGATTTCTCATCAGGGAGGCCGCGTGGGCTGCGGGAAAAAGCAGACGGCGCGCGCGCAAATGCACGCATCCACACGCACAACGTGCAGCAACACAGAGAGGGGACACGTCTCATCTGTTGTAGAAAACCATGGCACCATAAAACCTCACTGTGAGTGTCGTGTCGGTAACAGTAAAAAAGTGGTATTTCAAATGCGTGTTTAAAAATAAAATACCACCTACTTATGCCTTGGGATCGCATGAGCTATTACTACCTGCGGTATGTAGAACATACTGCATTGGATAAATAGCCTATACTATACATTTCCCTCTATAGTCTCCTTGTCCTGAATAGTTCATTATTCGAATTCATAATTATATGGTATCTAAAAAATTATATCTAGTAAAAATACCACGTTTTTAAAGTTACCAACATACTTATAAGGAGGCCCTGCAAATGTTATACCCAGGAAATGAGCAGGTTCACACAGAGACACTGGGCCTCATTACAAGGTTGGAGGTAGTCTTGCTGGCTCCAAACTTGCAACAGGGTCCGGCACCTGCGAATGGGTATTTACCAGGGTATTCTGGACCCGCCAGACCCCGTAATTGTCCTTTTGCGGGTGCCGGAACTGGTAGTTCCCCATTCCCATTTGAGCCCCATAGGGCTCAATGGGGATGCCTGTAGCACCGGCACACTTCATTACTGTGCCGGTGCTACAGGCTTGCTGTGCTCGCAGGTGCCTTTCATGCCGCCAGGTCTGACATGGCGGAATGGAAGACACCCGAGAGAACAACTCGGAGTTTGCTGCTCCGGATACAACGGTACCAGTAAGATTACCAGTACCATTGTATCCGGACCGGCAAACTCTTAATGAGGCCCACTGCCGCCCCACTGTTTGAGGACCCTTCCGTAAGACAATGGCACTCATTACAGGTTTGCTGGTAAATCCGGTGGGATACCGCCAACCGGTAATACTGTTATGCCACCTGATCTACCGAAAATTACCAAACTATTACAAGTGGCAGGAAGGGTTGGAATTGCTCATTCCATGGCGTCCCATAGGACTTGATGAGGGAAATGGTCAATATTACCAGCACCGGTAATAACAGTGCTGGTAATACCGGCTGTTTTTTGCCAGTAGGGGTCACACTTAGCTGGAGGTAAATCCTCCATCCCTACCAGCAAACCTGTTGTTTGCCAGTCCGGAAACGTGCCGGTAAACGTTATTAGCAGCATGTAAATTCCGGTTGGTAAACTTATAATGACACCCAATGAGTGCTAGTTTTGCCATCTTTGCCAGTAATGGTTATGTATTATGACGATATTCTGCACCTCGAGTTCTACTATTTGAAGTGTGGGTGTATTGTAAGAGGATTCAATTCAACACTACAGCTAAGTCAATGCCTAGTCTGGGATACTGAATGGAAACCCTTATTAATATATCTTTATGTCCAGTTCATGAGTTCTGGATGACTACCCCTATATAACACCCCTCTCTTAGAATCCCTCTGTTGAGCCCTCAGTATGTGACCCAGATCCTGTGCCATATTTTGGACCTGGCGCTCAAGTTGTGAAACCCGCTCAGGCTGATACGGGGCTCTATTTTCTCCCCTCGGCTGATCCTGGGAAGGGTAGCTATCCCTTCTCTGGTAGTACCCCTGGTTGGGAAGATTTTGGTACCCCTCCACCCTTGGCCTCCCCTCTCCCGGATTAGGTTGTCTGGGCTCAGGGAATTGGGGAAAGAAGGATGGATGATTTTGGGGCTGGAAATTGGGTGGATACCTGGGGAAAAAGTTCTGCCCAGGATTTGGAGAATTTCTGCCCTCCTGGGGGAAGTTAGGAGGGAAGTTCCCCGGGACAGGTGCTTGGCTGGATCCCCCCCCTTGGGCTGGAGGAGTCCACACATAACCCAGGATTGGTCGGTTTCCCTTGTAGCGGTGACTTACATAGTCAGGGGAGCGGGGGACCCCATTTGTGGGACTACCTCCTCGACTCCCTGTCGGTGACTGGCCCGAGGGCCTTCTGGGCTGTTAATTATTTGGTGCAGGCAGGTTTTTAGGCCCCCCCATCTCCAAATCTAAAACGGGGGCAATCTTTACCTCTGCCACCTTGGCAGCAGCAGGGGTGCTGTTGGTTTTGGGGGTTTTCGGCGAGTTATTTTTATTTTTGATAGGCTTCTGCACCTCATAGATCCGGGTAGCCTGTTCAATGACCCAGTCTAAAGATCTTTTCTCATGAAAATCTCTCACGAGCTGGGTCATTATATATTTAGGGCGAGCATGGAAAAATGTACTGACAAACTCTTTGCTGTCTGTGCGCACCCTTCTGGTGGTCTGCGCAAAAGCACGCTTTAATTCTTGCACAAACTATTGTGGGGCCTGATCCTCCCCACATTGCAAATTGTAGGCTGCCTTGCGAGCCTCTTGAGGATTTCTGTGAACAGAAAAATGTTTCAAGATGGCCGCCTTATAGGTGGACCATCTTAAATGATTTTGGTCCTCCAGCCCCGCAAAGAAACTGGAGTATTCTGGGGAGAATGTCCATTTGACGTACTGGATGCAGCTACTGCTGTCCTTCAAATGGAAAGTCTCCATCATTTGCTCATAGAGCTCCAAGTGTTCCCAAACGGAATACTTGGCGTTCTTATGATAAGGCGTGATGACACTCCTTATTGCCTTTATTTGCTTCAATGGGTCCTTAAGCAAGGCCCTTTTCGCCTTATTGGCCTTTTTGGTTCGGGTAACCCTGGTCCATTCATCCTCTGACTCAGAGGCACTGCTCCCAGAGGTTCCTGTCTGCTCTTCCAGGTTTTCCCGGATTCTGCGAGCCTGGGAATGGCTGGCAGAATGTGGGGACCTGGTCTCCTGTGTCCTGCGCCGTTCAGAGGAGTCTTCAGATTCCTCCTTGCTGCCAGGATTTGATGGGTACCCCCCCCACTGACCTAACTGGGCAGAAGTTTTCAGGATGCCCTTAATGGGCCTACTCTCCTGGGGTTCCCCACTAAATTGCACTGTGCTTGAGTGCCCATACCCGGATGCCCGCCCCTCCATTCCTGGGAGGTACTGGCCTATGAGCCTCATACTTTTGGTTGGATAGTAATCTGCCAACCCCGTGGCCCTGGGCTCATGTGCGCGAGGGGACATGGGGGTGGCAGAGTCCAGGGACTGAGAGATATGAAGGCCTCTGGTACTAGGGCTCCTGAGGTTATGCTCAGGAGTCTCCCTCTCCCAGCGAACCTGGTCTCTATCCGCCCCTGCTCCCTGTTGCAATGCAAGAGCCTGCGCTTTCAGTTCCTCAGTTAAGGCCTTACTCGACTCTATCAGTCTCTCCTGCATCGCTACCTGTTGCTGGAGCCTATCATTGTGCTGACAGAGAGCCTCATTTTCTCTCTGTGCCTCCTGATTGGTCCTGGAGTACTGGGCCAGTCCTTGCTGCAGGAGGGTTACCTCCTGAGTCCCTTCCCTACTGGCCTGCTCCTTTCTTGCCAGAGCCTCCTCCACACTCCTGGTGTGCTCTAACAAGTTCTGGTGTTCTTTTTGGAGGTCACCCAGTCCCTGGAGGGCCAGGTGATTTTCTTCCATTTTCCTTTTTAAGTGGCAGACTTCCTGGCCTAAGGTATCCCTTTCCTGACTAAGAGCCTGCATCTGTGCCGCCAGGTCGTCCCTTTGCCTTTGGAAGGCACCAGCTTTCTGGTGCTCCTGATCAAACTCTGCCTGGGTATCCAGGTCTTTCAGAATCAATTTATTGCTTTCCTCTTTCTCTCTGTCTAATCGAATTTGCAGGGTGGCTACCTGTTCTGTGCATGCCCTGTTGAAGTCCAGTTGTTGCTCCAGCTTTTTCTGGCTCTGCAGAAGGGAGTCCAACCCTTCTTGGTACTCCTTCTGCAAGGCCAGAAATCTGGTATCCTGATCAGCCTTCTCCTGTTGCAGTCTATCCATGTCCTCTTTTATTTTAATGATATACTGCCTACTATCATTTTCTGACTCCTGCCTGCCCTGCAGCCTCTGCGAAGAAGAGACCAGGTCAGATTGGACCTTCTCTAACGCCATCTGTCGCTTATTCGCCAGATCTTGGCTTTCAGTACATTTATCCTGCATGTCTCCCGTATATAGGTACAGGTATCCCGCTATCCTGGCAATCTTATTGTGTTCATCTTTGGCTTTAGGAGCCATATATAGTTCACTCAGGGCCACATGTAATGGACCCTGATCTCTCCATCTGTCTGACCCTGTTTCAGTGACCTGTTGCGCGATGGCTTGCAACCAGACCGTTTGGTCCTGGTGAGTCCACTCACCTCTCACAAATAGCTTATGTAAGAGGTGTTCCCTCGCTATTTTCATGTCTACCAAGGTCGTCATTCTAGAGATTGATCTCTGTCCTGACTTACAGAAATTAGTATTTTATTTTTGCAAAACAGACCTTTTCCTTAGAGTGTCCCTTTGAAGAGTGCTTTACAGCGTAAAACAGCGTGGTGATCCGACCGGATGTATGTATCCCGTCAGTTAGCACACTGTATTAAGCTGCACAAGTGATAGATCTAACCCAGACGTCCGGCTCGAGCCCCCACTTTGTAAGAGGATTCAATTCAACACTACAGCTAAGTCAATGCCTAGTCTGGGATACTGAATGGAAACCCTTATTAATATATCTTTATGTCCAGTTCATGAGTTCTGGATGACTACCCTTATATAACACCCCTCTCTTAGAATCCCCCTGACCCCACTGAGCCAAGAAGTAGTTCTGTTTTGCAAGTTTAAAAGGTTTATTTGAAAAAAAATTAAACAGTATATATATATATATATATATATATATATCACACTTTTATAATGAATTAATAATTGAATATCACACTTAATCTGAGCAGTAATCAATAATGGATAGTCTGGCACTAGCACACTTCTTTATAATCAATGATGAGTGGGTATAGGATGGATAAGACAGCAACAATACTTTTATGGTTTCAAATAGATGCAATGTGGAATGAAAATGCAGTACAGAAAATAACTTGATAGGATTTCAGCAAAAGACAATGTAATCACTTTCTTGGACAATTCACCCCCCCCCCTTTATGCAATGTAAGGAGATGAAGATGAGAGCACACAGTTCTTAGTAATGCAATCAAATAGAATTCAGTTCAATTCCCCCCCAGCAAGCTTAGAGAAAACCGGTATGAGTTTTAAAACACAGGCCCAAGTGTTTTGAATGTGGTGGCAATGAAGTGAGAAATATGCTGAAAATGCTTTTAATTCCCTTTAGGAGGTTCAGGGTGAGTGAGATATACTAGGGATGAGTGCAGGCTCACTTTAGCAATGATTCAGAGATGGTGATTAAGAGGCAAACTAATTTTTAGCAAGGAAAGAAATGACTGCTGATGGTTACACGTGGCTGGATTTTTAACCAAATTGCAAATCGCGGTAAAATTCGCATGTGCGTGAATCGTGATTGAGGAAAAAGTATAAGGAGTAGGAAGTCGGTTCTAGGCTTGATAGGTAAGATTCTAAGCTTTCAGAGGAAAGTTAAACCAAGTTCCTAGCCCAAACAGTTCCAGAGATACAGACGATTAAATAAAGGTAGTTTTTCGGATTTAAAGTAAACTCAAAATGACAGGTGACAGCTTGCAGCTTCAGAATTGACAAGTGACAGTGGTGCAGCTTTACAAAATAACCAGTGACAACTTCTAGGAGGCAGTTCTGGTTAGATTAAAATAGTTTGGATTAGATTATTTTAACTAAGAGATTGGTTCTGCACAGTTCTGCTAGGTACTCACAATATATTTTTGAAATAGGCCTCGCCACGATTCTGGTCAGGTTTTGGACTGGACTCCGGTTCTGGTCTCAGCACTTCACATTGATCTGGGTCAGCTCTCTGGTTCTGCTAACAGCGGTCTGGGTCACTTTGGATCTCTGGCCTCTGGTTCTGGATACTGCTCTGCTTTCTCTGGGTACAGCACTGCTTCTGGATCTTTCTGGCGCAGGGTTTCAGGCCAGAATCAACAGCTCAGCCCGGCTGTGAATAGTCTGCAAATGATTTTGGGCCTGCTGACAAATACTTTTGCTTGCAGTGGGCCTTCTTGGTTCAAAGTTCTGTAGTCTCTGTTTAGCTTGGAAATCTAAGTGTAGGATCTCTGGATGTGAAGTCGTCGGTCAGCATGCTCCGCAGCAAATGGAATTGAATGTCTCTACCTGTCCCAGCAGTCTCTTTTTATGTGTTTTGAAAATGGGTGTGTGCCTGGGCCTAGCTAAGCCTGCCCCTCTCTACTTGTCATTGGCCCAATTCTCCCCTCTCCCATGATTGGGGGAAGGAAATGTGAGTCAGAGTGATGCTGTAGGTTTTATGGGTCAGAGGATCCTCCCCTGGTCAGTTTGCCCACAAATCTATATTTGATTCAAATACATATTGCACAGATACACAGTTGTTTAAAATTACATGCACCCATCACATATCACATAAGGTATACTCTGTTCAAACTCTGCTCTTCCTGGGGGCTTGCATTCAGAAATGGCAACATTTTGTGCTTTTTAGTGGGTTTTGCAACATTGGACATTTACCCAAATTTACACACATGTGTGCAAGGAGTGTGGACATTTATTGATGAAGTGTCAGATTTTTAACATGCAGACATTTGGAGTGAAACCCTATTTTCCGCTAGCAAACCCCCAGATCATACCACCGGGTCTTAAAACTTCTTAAAATGTGGGCAGAAAAATCACAAGAATTATGGTATCATTTAGCTAATTTGGACAAGTCCGCACCATGAGTTATACATCTTTCTTAAAATCATATTCTGGCCAACAGGGGTGTGTCTTCCCAGGTCACATGGTGGAGAAACCAGTCTATCCACTTTCTTTAAGCTCAGCCTGTCCTCAGAGGGGGCTGCCCTCCCCTTTTCTGCCAAGAGGAAGCCACTTTTACGACGCCCCCAATATAACTTCTGCCTGAGTCAAGGAAGGGCTTTGTTCAAAAGGAAGCCATTTACGACCCCCCCAATAAACCATCTGCCTGGGCCCAGGACAGGCCTTTGTTCAACTCCCTGTAGCTGCTCCACCCCTAATCTAATCAGAGAGGTGACAACTCCTTTTGGCAAGGGGAAGAGTGGCTAAGCAGGTTTTAACTCGTGTGGGGGTAGATGTCAGGCAGAATTCAGTTTCATTAAGCCAGGTTTCAGCTAAATGTCACTTTTTGTCCCCCAGTTTAAGTCTATTACGATTTTTACATACACATTAAATAATTACTTCCTTCAAGTCATTTCAGAGTATAGTTTTAGATTGTATCCACCTCTTAGCAAGTCTTTCCTTGGTCTGGTTTTGTTTCATTCAGTTTTACACAAAAGTCTGGTGGTTTTAAAACGCCGGCTTTCTGATAGTGGTGAGTACTGGTAATGCAACCATTTTTGGGATTTAAGAAAATGAATTCCCCACAGTTCTAGGTTGCTTTTGGCAATCAGCATTGCCGTTCCCAATGGTTTCAGGCTACTGTGTGGGTAGCTCAATGGTGGTTTTAGGCAGTGCCCGCCTGTGCTCACAACCTAGGCAAGAATGGGTGGCAGCCTATTCTTCATGCATTTCCCTGTGCATTTTCTGGGAAGTTCTGGCCATCATGATGTTGTCCATGCCAGTACTGCACAGTTTTCCTATTCTGGCGTACATGTTTGCTTTTTGGCCATCTTGGATTTTCTAAGCCCACAGCACCAAATGTTGCAGCATGATAGCTCAAACGTGGGTCAGGACACCCAACAAAGCCCCCCTACGCGACTGCACTCTGAATTTGAGTCGATGGGGAGTCGGGTGCACAGAAGGTTATGACCCACGCACTGGTATGTCCGCATAATCTTCTTCCAATTCTGCAAATGGCACAGTTTAGCATCTTTTCCTCCATCCGGTACTGATCAATCGGTTCTCCTCGCCGGTTCTGATGGGAATATTGGGCGGTACCCCGGGCCCCTTGGGTCTCTGCTCCCGGTCTCCGGATCGTCCTCCTTGGCCAGTCTCCAGGTTTTCTTTCTCCTAGGACGACAAAGGAAAAGCGGCAATACCTATTCATGGACATTTCTCCCCCACAATTGATATAGAGGGGTGGCATATATATTTTAGAACTCAACAGATATGAACATGCACATTTTTTTTAAATTAAGCAACAGGAACACATAAACTTGAGAAACACAGAATTTGATAGGCTATATGTAGGATATTTTAGGGTTGGAACTGAATTACTCTGGAGCGGCCCCCTCTGGTATTGCAGAGGACTCCTCCAGTTGCTGCAGAGTGTGCCTGGGATGGCAACACTTTAGCTGATTTATATGTACCCACTTGTCTTCCCCCTCTGCCAAACCGCCTTTGGGGATGCGGATCTTGTCGGCCACAGGGGAGATCTTGTCTATAATCTCAAAGGGTCCCTTCCATGTAGGCAAGAATTTTCGCTGTTTTGCCTGGTTTCTTTGGAAGTTGTATAAATAGACCCGATCCCCCACCTGATATTCCTTCCTGGAAGTTTTCAGGTCATAGTGGGTCTTCATACTCTCGGCTGATCTTTCTAGATTCCGCTGAGCATAGGCAAAAGCATGTTGAAGGTGTTTCCTTAAATTCTCCACATACTCATGAGTTGTGGAGGCATTTATCAACGTTTGCTCTTGGGTTCTGTAGAGCAAATGCTGGGGAAGCACCATCATGCGTACAGTCATCAACTCAAATGGTGACATTTTGGTTGCAGATGAGGGGTAGATCTGATGGCCATTAGGACCAGAGGTAATCGGATATCCCAACTTGGCCCAGAATCGGCCACAAACTTTTTTAAGATGCTCACAATTGTCCGGTTGTAACGTTCTACTGCTCCAGAAGAAGCTGGCCTGTAAGCAATGTGTAGCTTCCTTTTAACCCCCAGTATCTCCCACATCTTTGTCATTACTTCACTGGTGAAGTGGCTACCCCTGTCTGACTCAATCCTTTGAGGTAGACCAAAACGGGAAAAGATGTGGTTAATCATCAGGGCAGCTGCTGTTTCTGCCTTGCAGTTTGGGGCTGGGAGACATTCCACCCACTTGGTAAACAAGCATGTAACGGTCAACATGTACTTGTTTCCTCTGGACGAGCGGATTACAGGGCCTACAAAGTCGATTTGCAAATCTGACCATGGCAGTGTCATCCCCCTCTTATGGAGGGGTGCATGGTGCGTGAGGGATGATGGCTGAAATTGTGCACACACAAGACACCCCTTCAAGTATTGGTCAAGGTCCTGCCCCATGTGTGGCCAGTATGCAACCTCTCTTAAGATTTCCAATGTTGTGTGAAACCCCCTATGACCGGCGGTGGCCGCATCATGGGCGTGACTTAGCATCAGGCTTCGGAATGAGGTAGGAACCACCCACTGATCGTGGCCAGCTTTGGATTTCCTTACCAACAAACCGTCTTGGATCCGGAACATTTTTGGACATTTCATCAACACACTTAGGTCCTCTTTCCCAATGTAATCGGTATCCGTCAGGGGAAAGTTCTCAGGGTCCTCAAGGTGTTGGTAAAACTTACCAATAATTGGATCCCCCTTCTGAGCTGTAATCAAATCAGCATCAGGGGTCTCCTTGCTCCATTGGGCAGTTGAAAGATCATTGTGAGCATTTGTCTGGGACCTAGTGATCGCAGTGACCTGGATTTCCCCCAACAGGGACTCTATTTCGATTAGATCCCCTTGGATGGCCCCGGTTTTGGCCAGCTGATCAGCTAAGTCATTTCCAGTTTTGTCTGGTCCCTCTACTTTGGAATGACCCTTGATCTTTTTACAGTAGATGGTCATCCCATTCGATGTGACCAGATCATCAATGTTTTGGATTAACTTCCCATGTTTCAAGGGTTTGTTATTAGCACATAACATGCCTCTGGTTTTCCAATTAACCAGGTGCTCCACGAACCCGTTCCGTACATAATCCGAATCTGTGATTATGACCAGTTCGTGGAGTTGATGCTGGACAGCAGTGAGGATGGCCTGATGCACAGCCATCAATTCTGCCACCTGACTACTTCGGGGACCAATTTTGTATCCAGCGGAGGGTTCTGGGAACTCCTTCACCCATGCATTCCCTACGCCAGCCACCAGTTCTTTCTCCCCGTCGTTGTCAACATGGTAAGAGCATCCATCCACATAGACAGTGGGCATTTCCTCACACTTGTCTTCTTCAAAGACTTTGTGTGGGGAATTAAGGTATGCCTCCGTGTTGTCCTTGATTTTTAGACTTTCGTCCTCGAGACAGTTTTCTCTGGCACAATCATGCAAGTCAGCCAGACCTTGCGCGAGGGGACTCTTCTTGTTTTGGCCATATCTGACCTCCACAGGAAAGCCTTGCATTGACAGAATCCAGGAAGTAATTCGGGAATTACTCACATTTCCGGCCCGGATTCTGTCACTTTGGAGATATTGCAGAGGCTGGTGTGGAGTCTCCACTATGATGTGTTCCCCATGGATAAACGGGCGGTAATTCTTCAATGCCCACACCGTTGCAAGGAGTGCCTTCTCACAATCGTTGAATTTTTCCTCCACAGAGGATAAAGTTTTGCTCGCATAGGAGATTACTTTATTGACCTTGTCATGCTTTTGGTATAATACTGCCGTCAAGCATGTATTAGAGAACCCCGTCTCCAGGAAGAACTCCTTGTTTCTGACAGGGTAAGCTAGGCAAGGCGCTTGTGAGAGGCTTCTTTTGAGTTGTCTTACTGCCTCAGCCTGTTCTGGACCCCATTCCCACTTGACCCCCCCCTTCAGGAGATGAATCAGGGGTCTGGTGATCTCTGCGTAGCCCTCAATGAACTTTCTGCTGTAATTAGTCAGTCCAAGGAGGCTCCTTAGTTCCCGCAGAGTTGTGGGGTCTTTCAGTTTCTGAAGTGCTTCCACTTTCTTTTCCTGGGGACAGAGACCCTGAGGAGTAATCTCATGCCCCAAGAAATTAACACGGGTTCTACACCACTGTGCTTTCTGAAAGGAAAGTTTTGCTCCGGCGGCCCTCAACTGGGTCAGAACATAACGGATCTCCGCTATGTGTTCCTCCACAGATGAACTTTTGATGAGGACATCATCTACATAAGCCAGGTACCCCTCGCCCCCAGGTCGGGCATGGCCTTATGTAGGAAAATATTGAATTCATTGCCGGAGTTGAGGTATCCGAAGGGAGTCCGGGTCCATGTGTACTGCTGGCCCCCAAAGGTAAAAGCCAGTTTGTATTGGTCCTCCCTACTGACAGGCACGGTCCAGTATCCATTGGTCAGGTCTATTGCTGTGAATACCTGTGACTCCTGAATCTGGGCCAGCCCTTGGTCAATGTAGGGCAGAGGCCATCGGGAAGTATGGACCCATTTGTTGAGCTCCCTAAGGTCGGCGCAGAGTCTCCACTGGCCGTTTGGCTTCAATATTCCCAGCACCGGATTATTGAAAGTGCTGTGGACTGGACGGATTATTCCCCGGGACTCAAGGTTCTTAATTATTTCAGTAAGGGACTCCATGGATGCGAGAGGCAAGCGATATTGCTTCACAAACACTGGAGTCATTCCAGGGTCCGTGGGGATTGTTGTTGTGTGGATGTTGGTGCGGCCACAGTCATATGAGTCTACCGCAAAGAGATCTTGGAAATCCAAGAAAACTTGTTTCAACTTTTGCTTTTGTTCCAGAGTCACACAGGCATCAGCTAGGTTAACTCTCTCTTCCACCATCTGCCTGAAGCCTGGAAAGACTTCTAGTTTGGCTATATCAGCGGCCTCCTCGAGCTGGGTGGAGAAGTCCCTGGTCAGAGTGCTGATTTGGACCGGAGGCTTCAGGTGGGAAAGGCAGGCCTCATGGACCTGGAAAATTTTGGGAGTTGGCGGAACATGGCTTCGCCGATGAAGCTCTTACCGTTGTTCACACACACTCGAGCGAGAACAGAGTCCTTCCCAACATTTAACTGAACAGGGATGAACAACTGCTCTCCAATTTGCTGAATATCAGCCAGGCTCTGAGCTGATTTCACATCTTTCTGGACGATAGGAGTGGGAGTTTCTGATTGTGGATTAGTAAAGAATTTCAGGGTGTTTCCTTCCAGTGTGGAATACCACCTTAAACTGGAAGGAAGGTTGATTTTCAGAAATAGAGAGGAACCCCCATCACCAGTCTGTTGTCCTACTGCTATTACTGTCACGTCTGGAGTTTGGTTGTTCCGGAAGTGAAATTCTACTTGGTCAGATTTTTGTTCAACCATGTGGCAGGTGCCGTTTAAACTAACATGGTTGACACTCTGTTTTAATTTTATTGGTCGGCTAGTCTGGGTCCAGAGGAGCTTGTTTACACAATCTACTAGGTGTGACAACCTTCTCAGGAGGTCATTCCCTAGTAAACAAGGGGTGCCCTCTGGAGTCACTAGTATGACCGGGTGTTTCACCTTGTGTCGCCCAATTTTAATGTCCAAGTCTGCAGTCCCCTCAACGGGAATCTCCTTCCCATCAAAGTTCTGCAGTTGTCCAGGAAGAGAGGTGAGAGGAATACGGTAATTCTCCCCCCTTCCTGCATTTAGTTCCTCAAAGGCCCTTTTGGACAGAAGGGTAGCTTGGGATCCAGTGTCCACCAGTGCCAAAATTGTACCCTGCCCCTGTACTTGTACTGGGACATAGTATCTTCCCTCCTTCTCCTCAAGGGGGCACAGATAATGCACATTTTTGGACAACTGGTGGGCTAATTTTCTGGTTTTGGACATTGCTAGCGAAGAAATTTGGCCAGAATTCTGTGGAGAGCCTGGGGAATCTGAAAGAAAAAGTTGGCAACTGGAGATCAGAGCCATTGTGGGTTCCCCTGGTTCCGGTTCTGGGCCACCCCCCCCCCCCTTTTTGGAGGCAGTCACCAGGATGAGTTTGAACCAGGGGATTTCGGTATTGTGGGTTCTGGGATGAGATGATGGGCGGCGGTAGCTCAGTCTCCATATCTCCCCAGTCTGGATTGGAATCCCTTGGCACCCATTTTTCTTTGGGAGGAGTTCCCCCATCTCTGAAGGAGAAGATCCTTTCCCCAGGATCCTCTGAGGATCCCTCTCCCTCAAATTGGAAGACCTGTACCTCCTCCACAAAGTGGGTCTGTTTGGGTCCTTTGTTTCACCTACCCCCCCTCTGCTCCTTGGGAGGCAGGCTTTCAGGGGTAGGAGATTTTGTTTCTGGTTCCTGGTTTTCCAGGGGCTGTTTACAAGTTGGGAAGGAAGCTTCCTCCAAGGCTTTACACCCCCTTCCCCTTGTGCCTCCTCCCTGGGAACCGGTGGGTTATCGGGGTGCTGCCCCCGTCATTGTTCTGGAGCACCAGGTCCAGGGTTTAGGGCATTCTGCGGTGGCATGCTCATCTGAGGGTTCTGTTGAGCCCTCAGTATGTGACCCAGATCCCGTGCCATATTTTGGACCTGGCGCTCAAGTTGTGAAACCCGCTCAGGCTGATACGGGGCTCTATTTTCTCCCCTCGGCTGATCTCGGGAAGGGTAGCTATCCCTTCTCTGGTAGTACCCCTGGTTGGGAAGATTTTGGTACCCCTCCACCCTTGGCCTCCCCTCTCCCGGATTAGGTTGTCTGGGCTCAGGGAATTGGGGAAAGAAGGATGGATGATTTTGGGGCTGGAAATTGGGTGGATACCTGGGGAAAAAGTTCTGCCCAGGATTTGGAGAATTTCTGCCCTCCTGGGGGAAGTTAGGAGGGAAGTTCCCCGGGACAAGTGCTTGGCTGGATCCCCCCCCTTGGGCTGGAGGAGTCCACACATAACCCAGGATTGGTCGGTTTCCCTTGTAGCGGTGACTTACATAGTCAGGGGAGCGGGGGACCCCATTTGTGGGACTACCTCCTCGACTCCCTGTCGGTGACTGGCCCGAGGGCCTTCTGGGCTGTTAATTATTTGGTGCAGGCAGGTTTTTAGCCCCCCCATCTCCAAATCTAAAACGGGAGCAATCTTTACCTCTGCCACCTTGGCAGCAGCAGGGGTGCTGTTGGTTTTGGGGGTTTTCGGCGAGTTATTTTTATTTTTGATAGGCTTCTGCACCTCATAGATCCGGGTAGCCTGTTCAATGACCCAGTCTAAAGATCTTTTCTCATGAAAATCTCTCACGAGCTGGGTCATTATATATTTAGGGCGAGCATGGAAAAATGTACTGACAAACTCTTTGCTGTCTGTGCGCACCCTTCTGGTGGTCTGCGCAAAAGCACGCTTTAATTCTTGCACAAACTCTTGTGGGGCCTGATCCTCCCCACATTGCAAATTGTAGGCTGCCTTGCGAGCCTCTTGAGGATTTCTGTGAACAGAAAAATGTTTCAAGATGGCCGCCTTATAGGTGGACCATCTTAAATGATTTTGGTCCTCCAGCCCCGCAAAGAAACTGGAGTATTCTGGGGAGAATGTCCATTTGACATACTGGATGCAGCTACTGCTGTCCTTCAAATGGAAAGTCTCCATCATTTGCTCATAGAGCTCCAAGTGTTCCCAAACGGAATACTTGGCGTTCTTATGATAAGGCGTGATGACACTCCTTATTGCCTTTATTTGCTTCAATGGGTCCTTAAGCAAGGCCCTTTTTGCCTTATTGGCCTTTTTGGTTCGGGTAACCCTGGTCCATTCATCCTCTGACTCAGAGGCACTGCTCCCAGAGGTTCCTGTCTGCTCTTCCAGGTTTTCCCGGATTCTGCGAGCCGGGGAATGGCTGGCAGAATGTGGGGACCTGGTCTCCTGTGTCCTGCACCGTTCAGAGGAGTCTTCAGATTCCTCCTTGCTGCCAGGATTTGATGGGTACCCCCCCCACTGACCTAACTGGGCAGAAGTTTTCAGGATGCCCTTAATGGGCCTACTCTCCTGGGGTTCCCCATTAAATTGCACTGTGCTTGGGTGCCCATACCCGGATGCCCACCCCTCCATTCCTGGGAGGTACTGGCCTATGAGCCTCATACTTTTGGTTGGATAGTAATCTGCCAACCCCGTGGCCCTGGGCTCATGTGCGCGAGGGGACATGGGGGTGGCAGAGTCCAGGGACTGAGAGATATGAAGGCCTCTGGTACTAGGGCTCCTGAGGTTATGCTCAGGAGTCTCCCTCTCCCAGCGAACCTGGTTTCTATCCGCCCCTGCTCCCTGTTGCAATGCAAGAGCCTGCGCTTTCAGTTCCTCAGTTAAGGCCTTACTCGACTCTATCAGTCTCTCCTGCATCGCTACCTGTTGCTGGAGCCTATCATTGTGCTGACAGAGAGCCTCATTTTCTCTCTGTGCCTCCTGATTGGTCCTGGAGTACTGGGCCAGTCCTTGCTGCAGGAGGGTTACCTCCTGAGTCCCTTCCCTACTGGCCTGCTCCTTTCTTGCCAGAGCCTCCTCCACACTCCTGGTGTGCTCTAACAAGTTCTGGTGTTCTTTTTGGAGGTCACCCAGTCCCTGGAGGGCCAGGTGATTTTCTTCCATTTTCCTTTTTAAGTGGCAGACTTCCTGGCCTAAGGTATCCCTTTCCTGACTAAGAGCCTGCATCTGTGCCGCCAGGTCGTCCCTTTGCCTTTGGAAGGCACCAGCTTTCTGGTGCTCCTGATCAAACTCTGCCTGGGTATCCAGGTCTTTCAGAATCAATTTATTGCTTTCCTCTTTCTCTCTGTCTAATCGAATTTGCAGGGTGGCTACCTGTTCTGTGCATGCCCTGTTGAAGTCCAGTTGTTGCTCCAGCTTTTTCTGGCTCTGCAGAAGGGAGTCCAACCCTTCTTGGTACTCCTTCTGCAAGGCCAGAAATCTGGTATCCTGATCAGCCTTCTCCTGTTGCAGTCTATCCATGTCCTCTTTTATTTTAATGATATACTGCCTACTATCATTTTCTGACTCCTGCCTGCCCTGCAGCCTCTGCGAAGAAGAGACCAGGTCAGATTGGACCTTCTCTAACGCCATCTGTCGCTTATTCGCCAGATCTTGGCTTTCAGTACATTTATCCTGCATGTCTCCCATATATAGGTACAGGTATGCCGCTATCCTGGCAATCTTATTGTGTTCATCTTTGGCTTTAGGAGCCATATATAGTTCACTCAGGGCCACATGTAATGGACCCTGATCTCTCCATCTGTCTGACCCTGTTTCAATGACCTGTTGCGCGATGGCTTGCAACCAGACCGTTTGGTCCTGGTGAGTCCACTCACCTCTCACAAATAGCTTATGTAAGAGGTGCTCCCTCGCTATTTTCATGTCTACCAAGGTCGTCATTCTAGAGATTGATCTCTGTCCTGACTTACAGAAATTAGTATTTTATTTTTGCAAAACAGACCTTTTCCTTAGAGTGTCCCTTTGAAGAGTGCTTTACAGCGTAAAACAGCGTGGTGATCCGACCGGATGTATGTATCCCGTCAGTTAGCACACTGTATTAAGCTGCACAAGTGATAGAACTAACCCAGACGTCCGGCTCGAGCCCCCACTTTGTAAGAGGATTCAATTCAACACTACAGCTAAGTCAATGCCTAGTCTGGGATACTGAATGGAAACCCTTATTAATATATCTTTATGTCCAGTTCATGAGTTCTGGATGACTACCCTTATATAACACCCCTCTCTTAGAATCCCCCTGACCCCACTGAGCCAAGAAGTAGTTCTGTTTTGCAAGTTTAAAAGGTTTATTTGAAGTTTTTCGGATTTAAAGTAAACTCAAAATGACAGGTGACAGCTTGCAGCTTCAGAATTGACAAGTGACAGTGGTGCAGCTTTACAAAATAACCAGTGACAACTTCTAGGAGGCAGTTCTGGTTAGATTAAAATAGTTTGGATTAGATTATTTTAACTAAGAGATTGGTTCTGCACAGTTCTGCTAGGTACTCACAATATATTTTTGAAATAGGCCTCGCCACGATTCTGGTCAGGTTTTGGACTGGACTCCGGTTCTGGTCTCAGCACTTCACATTGATCTGGGTCAGCTCTCTGGTTCTGCTAACAGCGGTCTGGGTCACTTTGGATCTCTGGCCTCTGGTTCTGGATACTGCTCTGCTTTCTCTGGGTACAGCACTGCTTCTGGATCTTTCTGGCGCAGGGTTTCAGGCCAGAATCAACAGCTCAGCCCGGCTGTGAATAGTCTGCAAATGATTTTGGGCCTGCTGACAAATACTTTTGCTTGCAGTGGGCCTTCTTGGTTCAAAGTTCTGTAGTCTCTGTTTAGCTTGGAAATCTAAGTGTAGGATCTCTGGATGTGAAGTCGTCGGTCAGCATGCTCCGCAGCAAATGGAATTGAATGTCTCTACCTGTCCCAGCAGTCTCTTTTTATGTGTTTTGAAAATGGGTGTGTGCCTGGGCCTAGCTAAGCCTGCCCCTCTCTACTTGTCATTGGCCCAATTCTCCCCTCTCCCATGATTGGGGGAAGGAAATGTGAGTCAGAGTGATGCTGTAGGTTTTATGGGTCAGAGGATCCTCCCCTGGTCAGTTTGCCCACAAATCTATATTTGATTCAAATACATATTGCACAGATACACAGTTGTTTAAAATTACATGCACCCATCACATATCACATAAGGTATACTCTGTTCAAACTCTGCTCTTCCTGGGGGCTTGCATTCAGAAATGGCAACATTTTGCACTTTTTAACAGGTTTTGCAATATCGGACATTTACCCAAATTTACACACATGTGTGCAAGGAGTGTGGACATTTATTGATGAAGTGTCAGATTTTTAACATGCAGACATTTGGAGTGAAACCCTATTTTCCGCTAGCAACCCCCCAGATCATACCATCGGGTCTTAAAACTTCTTAAAATGTGCGCAGAAAAATCACAAGAATTATGGTATCATTTAGCTAATTTTGACAAGTCCGCACCATGAGTTATACATCTTTCTTAAAATCATATTCTGGCCAACAGGGGTGTGTCTTCCCAGGTCACATGGTGGAGAAACCAGTCTATCCACTTTCTTTAAGCTCAGCCTGTCCTCAGAGGGGGCTGCCCTCCCCTTTTCTGCCAAGAGGAAGCCACTTTTACGACGCCCCCAATATAACTTCTGCCTGAGTCAAGGAAGGGCTTTGTTCAAAAGGAAGCCATTTACGACCCCCCCAATAAACCATCTGCCTGGGCCCAGGACAGGCCTTTGTTCAACTCCCTGTAGCTGCTCCACCCCTAATCTAATCAGAGAGGTGACAACTCCTTTTTTCAAGGGGAAGAGTGGCTAAGCAGGTTTTAACTCGTGTGGGGGTAGATGTCAGGCAGAATTCAGTTTCATTAAGCCAGGTTTCAGCTAAATGTCACTTTTTGTCCCCCAGTTTAAGTCTATTACGATTTTTACATACACATTAAATAATTACTTCCTTCAAGTCATTTCAGAGTATAGTTTTACATTGTATCCACCTCTTAGCAAGTCTTTCCTTGGTCTGGTTTTGTTTCATTTGTTCAGTTTTACACAAAAGTCTGGTAGTTTTAAAACGCCGGCTTTCTGATAGTGGTGAGTACTGGTAATGCAACCATTTTTGGGATTTAAGAAAATGAATTCCCCACAGTTCTAGGTTGCTTTTGGCAATCAGCATTGCCATTCCCAATGGTTTCAGGCTACTGTGTGGGTAGCCCAATGGTGGTTTTAGGCAGTGCCCTCCTGTGCTCACAACCTAGGCAAGAATGGGTGGCAGCCTATTCTTCATGCATTTCCCTGTGCATTTTCTGGGAAGTTCTGGCCATCATGATGTTTTCCATGCCAGTACTGCACAGTTTTCCTATTCTGGCGTACATGTGGGCTTTTTGGCCATCTTGGATTTTCTAAGCCCACAGCACCAAATGTTGCAGCATGATAGCTCAAACGTGGGTCAGGACACCCAACAGTATCTTTAGATTGATCCGGGTAAAGAGGGAGGGGAGCTGTCTCCACTTTTCATGTTTTTAATCAAAGATTTGCTAGGGAAGTAGCTCTGCTCTCTGAGATTGTGTATTTGTCTATTTATATGACTGAAGAGAAAGCTCTGTTTTCCGAGTTAGCCAGATAAAGGTGGTGCATGAACTTTAAGCACCCCTTTATGTGTTAGGTTAGTAAGCTGGAGAGCTTGTTAGGATGCTTGCACTGTTAGTTGCTTGTGTGGCTGGTTGCTTGTATAGTGCTTTCATCTCTGTAAGGTCATTTCAAAGCACTGACGGGGAAGAATAGAGAGGAAGAACGAGTGGGAAGTATACATCATACTTGCTTGTATAGTGCTTACACCACCCTTTGATCACTTCAGATCACTTAGGGTTTTGAGGTGAAGGAGGGGGTAGAGAGAGAGAGAGAGAGAGAGAGAGAGAGAGAGAAAGAAAGAGGTGGAGCAGAAGGGGTGAAGGTGGGTGGGAGCTGGTGGGAGAGAGGTTGAGGTTGGAAGAGGAATGGGGAAGTTACGTTATGTTATGTTGCAGAAAAGTCTTAAGCGCACAGCCACCCTAGGGTATCTCGGCACTGGAACGTTAGGCAAATATCCACAGAAGGAAGCCACCTCCTAGAAAAGAAGTTGACAGAAAGATTAATCAAAGCTTGGCAGCCTGACAGAATCCCAGAAAAAGAGGAACAAGGCAGAAAGGCCCCATGTGGTTGAGCGTGCCCTTATTTTATTTTTTTATTTTTTCTTATTTTATTTTACATTTTTGTGCATTAACAGATTGCCATTATTTTAGGTGCACTAGAGGTTGTAGGTCACAACTCTTGTTTTGTTCTTCAGCATTGCAGCATCAAACATCTTCCATAAAATGATCTAAATTGAGGAATGGAGTGCATGAGTGAAAGGCTCAGAAGCCCAGGGGAGCCTGTTGTGTCGATGGCATTTCAGAGCAATTTTGTGGCACAGATGACCCTGCTTTTAGAACCTTGGAGAGCAGCTGTAGCGTTGCTGGCCGCCATCTCATGAAAAAGGCAGATGCAGCACAGAACATGAGGGACTGGTGCAGCGTTGCATTTGTGGAACTGACAGGACAATTTTTCCTTTGACTGCTCCTGAGGCACAGCTGAGGGGACTCTCACTAAGATTGTATTTGCTTGTGTCTGTAACTACGCAGTGATACCTCAGGGTCTGGGTATACAATAAATGTAATAAATAAATACATAGATAAGATTGGCTGCAAAATGGTTGACCTCTCAATCTCTTATGGTTAAGTAGCATCCACAGTTTTAGAGTCCTACGGCTGGTGCACTTCCCTGCCAACTCTGGAACAGCAAGTTCTGTTTCCCTGTGTGTGTCCTATGATCACCCACAAGATAGGGGAGTGGAGGGTAATTCTGTAAATTGGTGCTGTAAATTATGCAATCATTTGCCATTTGTTATCTCTGAGTCCGTGGGCTAGCAGTGCTCTGTCAGCTTTGAGACCAGTACAAGCCTCTGAACAAACCTTCAGATGATTAGTTTATCTAATAATCAGCGGCCCCACCCCTACCGCTAGGCCCTTATTGTCTAAAATCTGCTGTGCATGTGATGATTTGCAGCCTAGTGGCTTGAGCAAAACTCCCTAACTAAGAGCCCCACTTCAGCTCTGCTTCAGTGGAGTTAATAATGAGAAGGAACTGAAGCATGGTCAGGGTATCTTCAGTGGACTGAGAAGGACAACTAAGTGCCAACCCTTCATATTATTAGTGGAGGGAGCCTACTTTCGTCCCGCCAGATCCCACCTCCTTGAAGTGTGTGTTAAGTTATGCAGCCTGACAGGCTTTGTTTAATAGGGTGGAAACAACCTGAGCATCAAGCTGCCTCTCTGGACAAAGCTCCCTGCTGTCTCATGCCTGTGTACTAACATTGCTGTTATGTGCTATAAACTGTGAATTGCAGTGTTCTCATACAAACACCTGTGTGGTGGGTGTGCTCTTAGCTGCTGCCATTTTACTTCCACTGGTTATGTCCTACTGCTGCATGATCCACTTTACAACTTCCATAGTCGTTATCTGGTGCAAAATGGCCTCATATATGGTAAGAAAGCCATTTAGAGACACCAGACACCAAGCCGCGTTGCATACTCTCACGCCGGTGAAAGCTAACCGATGATCTATGGGTAAGATCACTTAGATAAATTATTTGTTGAGGTATCATCTTCCAAGTCGAATATGGAGTTGATCCAAGCCAAAATGTCTGTCCAGCAGAGGGCTATTGCTGCCTTAGCTGCGCACGTTTCTGGTATCTTCATTAGGGTATGCAAATGTCCCAAGAATCTTTAGGTAACATGGACCATGGTTGCACTTATCCCATCAATGCGCAAGGTTCTACTTGCTTTCAAAAACAGGAACTGCCAATATAATCCCCAAATATTTTACCTCCTGAAAGTCCTCCAGCAAGTCAATTGCAGATCCTATTTCGAGAATGTGATCCCAGGCTACCTGAACATCAATTATTTAGCCGCATTCAAAGCTGACAGTAAACACAGGATCCGCTCCCATGGCCAGATGAAGCGACGCCACTGTTATTCAAGGTCCATCACGAATTCCAGGTGCCCCAAATATATAAGGGTCTTTGAGAAATACTGTGACTTGTGGTTGAGGGTGTGATGTTTTTCATCCACTAAGTCTTCACAGAAGAGACTGTGTTGCTATGCAGCACATTATTGAAACTTTGATCCAAGCTGAAGTGATCCGGGATCTTAAGGAACCAACGATATGTGGGTTTTTGTATATGTCACATGGAGGTCCTTCCACGCCCACGCAGTCCTTTGCAAATTCCTTACAAAACAAATGTCCAGAAGCCATAGAGCTTCTGTCCTGATCTAAGAACTTGATTTTTTCTTTTTGTTTCCATATTTTTCCTATATATGGTACCAGGTGTATTTAATCACCTCTCACGTGAGGTCCTTTTGTTTTTTCCTTGTTACTCTGCTGATTAACGTGTACGGTTCACATTCACAGTTGATACGGCTCATCAGGACCTGTATTGTTGGTATTGGTGTTCTCACACCAACCATTTGGTACCCAAACTCTCAAATATAGTTGGTACACATGTATGGACACTTATGTCCCCCAAGCACAATCTATCAGTTGAGGTAGCCACTGGTAGGTGATGTATGACGCTGGGCAATCATGTCTACACCACTCTCAGATTAGTGCTTGTATATTGCTCATGCTATGGATTTATTACATTTTGCTGCTCGTCCGATGTATTCTTAACTTGGTGCATGTAGGCTGTCCAACTCAACTGCAGCCATGATGACACTGCTAGCTTCTCCGCTCAGTGGGTGTGCACTCCCCCATCTTGAATAACATCTCTCACTATGTGTGTTTTCCCTTGTGCTTTTTTCTATTACAACACAGACTTTTGTCACCCACTCATGTCCAGTCTATTTTCCACCACGCCATTTCTCAGCAGACCCCCATAGCTAACTCCCATGATGTCACACTACTTTCCCTTAATTCCAAAATGGAGGAGGCATCCTGCAAAGTGTTGTTAAGATACTTGAATGCTGCAGATTTAAAAAGCATAAATCATTCCCCTGCAGTAGATGTATATACGTACAATGATGGCCAACAAGTGAAAGGGCCAAATAATGGATCATCGTTTGGTAGCGTCAGCCCATTACAGGAGAGGCAGGTAGCCATGTTGCTGCCAGATTTGCCGCTGCTACATTCTTGTATAGTTCTGAAGACAACGGGGGAAGATTTGTTCATGATCGAATAACTGAGGTTCAATGATAAACATGATTTGTTTGTATGACTCGACTTTGGATGAGTCTAATTTCTGTAGGAAGAACTGCTGCAGTACTGGAATGGAGCAAGGATCCCCTTGTTTTCAGGAGGATTTTGAGCTATTAATTGACCATTTTGTGGAAAGTACCATCAAGCGAATGACCAAAACACTAAACCCCCAAGCAGCATTCAAGACCTTATTACAAACTGCTAAATGTATAGATCACAGGAGACTGAATGATCCTACTGTTAAAAACGTTGAATGCAATTGATGTCCCACACTGCATGGGGTCACTAACCCATACATTTTTCTGATCTCAATATCAGATGCAACTGTCACACTACAGTTGGGCATACTATAGGCTAAAGACGAACCACCTGTATCACGCTTTAACTCAGAAGCCATATTGAAGCCGGCATTCCGTTCAAGAACTCAATTGAAGATGAACGATTTTTTTCTTTTTAGCACCCCTCGATGCTCTAATTATGTCATTAGATACCAATTGAGATACACATAAATCCACTCATAGTTTTGTGTAGATTACAATTATGGCCCAAGAGCCTAGCCTACACAACACCAAAGACATCACACCCTAGAGCAATATTGCCCAAATGAGCACCTATATATTTTTTCCGAGAGTATCGCTGACCAGAAATCACTTCACAATCTCAGTTACAAATATCAATGGATAGGTTCACATAGAGTAGGGCTGGACATTCCCAAATTAAACACCAAGTAAATGATGCAGGGAAAATATTTGCAGGATTTAGCCGAAGGAAAAAAAAAATGCTTAAACCCAGTTTTCAGTAGTTAGCTGCTGAGACAGCTCAGTCACATTGACGAGAATGAGGATAAGAAAGGACTTCTTGAATTACCTCAAGTCATTTTATAGAGAAGACATCTCCCCTAGTGAATCTCAAATAATTGACTATTTAAGTACATTAAGTCTCCCTTCCCTATAGCCTGAAACCCCAGACAACATTTGATTCCCATTTCCAGTTTATGAAAATAAATGGCGATTTTTTTTAATCTCTTTTTATTTATTGTATTTGGTTTATTTAATCCTTTACAAAACAGAACATCAATAAAATCTTAAAACAAACAGAATAAAATAAAACATCACATTAGCATTTCTAATTCTGACCTTGCACAATTCCAGGAAAACAATACTTAGCATAAAATTCAAAGCAAAAACTGCACTTACATAGTCAGATTAGGCCTAATTTAGTGTATCTTACAGACAATCATTAAAAAATCAACCACTTTACACTTCAGGGCAATGTTGGTACCATGCATCATTTCGAACCATAAGCGCTGCCTAGAAACGTTTGCAGTATCAAAAACGAATTCCGAGAAGTAAGCACACCTTTCGCTCACTAGCATAGGACAAACCAATAACAGATGTACCAGTCTTTTCACCACTTCATGCTGTTCACAGAACCTGCATAAATTCTTATTCACAATGTTTAATTTTCTTATATAGCTAATCTCATTAGTGTTAAGCACATTGAACCTGAATCGCATTATGTTGTTACGAAATTTCCTCGACGGATATTTTGTCAGCTAAGATTCAAGTATAGGAAAACATTTCCACACAGAAACGACTTGGTTGTATAGTTTCGAATTCATGATCGCAGCATTGTTTGTGACACAGTCAATAGCCTTTAACAATACTTTAATTTTATCTGGTTTCTCAAATAGAAAGCGCTTTGAAGCTCCAATCTTTACCAAGATTTTTTCTACACCCGATTGCAAATCAATCATAAATCTCTCATTAACACCTTCCCTTAAGATATTATATAATGAGTTGGAGCCTGCCAGCATACATTTTCTATACAACGTGACTCTTTTACATTCCATTATAATTTCAAGCGAAACCAGTCCGAATTCATACCTTATCATTTATATAGCAATTCATTTCGGTATGAAATACAGTACTTTTTTCCACATAATAGCTTCTAGCCTTTTCAGGTACGGAGTAATTTTTACTGGGTTAAATTTTAAACCATAAGTTAACCTTGGAATGACCTTAAGCAGGTAAAAGTCTCTGCAACCGGACATGGTGAATTTCCCAAATTTTCTTTCAATTGCCTTCAACTGATTGCTCGCCACTTTTGCTTTAGATTCCAAGCATTTTTTGGAAATTCCACTCCTCATACCTCTCGTCTCATCTTTATTTTCATGATTTTATTTTATTTGAAATGTTGTTCAACTCTGGCCTTAGCCAGAGGGCCTTGCATGGTTCAAAGGTGGAAAAGGTGGGAGGTGAAACAAGTTGTAAAATGTGCTCAGGATAGGATGGGAAGATTTGGAAAGATATGTGTTAGGAGGGGAGGAGGGTTCACTTTGGACCATTTCATGAACCCTGAGAAATGCTCTTCCCATTATCATTCCAAAGTTAGATAAGGACCCCAATTAGGGCTACAATATGATCCCATTTTAATTAATTAACCAATAAATAAAAGTGTGCACTATGTTATCTATTGTCCATGAGATGATAAAGGCCATGGATCCTCTCCTAGACAGTGATCGATCGGGCTTCCTCAGAGGTAGTTATTCTGCAGATACCACCAGGATAGTATGTCAGGTTGTTTCTAACATCTGCGTCCCCACTGCCTCCAAAGGCCTGAGTGCACTGGACGAAGAGAAAGCTTTTCAAAGTATTTCATTGTATTTCTTTATCAGTTCATCATATGTATATGGGTTCTGAATACCATTTTGATCAACATATAGTGCACTTTACTCTTTATGACATTGCAACAATACTCTTGTATTAATAAGAGAAGAGTGGCAATTAATCAAAGAAGTCGTCTTCCAAATGACAAGTGAATTACCAAATTCAATACATTCTTAAGTAACAAGAGGAGCCATGAATTCCCTCATCAGGAAATAGATATAGTATCGACATACTGTAGAATCGGCAGTTCATGGAGACCGATTAGATTGCCATCCAGTACAACAAGTAACATAACATTTAAACTCCAGCAACTTGGAGACAGACTAGCACGTCATTTCAGGATCAAAACAAATATTGTATGCTCTGAAGAAGAGCAAGTGCTCGAAACATATGTATATGGCGTGGTATTTTGGCACAAAACAAACTTACTGTGACTATACAATAATTTGGGAATTTAGCTTGTACTGCAGTTTTTTCCATCAGAAGATGAAGCGATTGTAGTTGTTAGTAAGTCCTAAAGCACAGAGCTTCTCACTCTGAGCCATAGACGAACAAGCAATCACATGTATTGGAAAAGCACTGGGGCATTAGTCATACGAATTGTGACTAGCTCCTCACAGAGGACACTGTTCGTCCCCCAGAATTGCTCTACAATACATAAACATGTTTCAGCAAATGACATCTTGACAATGAACTCACATAAGATACAATTTTCATTTCAAGGGCATGTCTAAGACCCTGAAGAGTAACAATGTAACCTTCATTTGCATGAACATGGATGTTGACCACTGTTGATCCTGGGACCCGATTGCCCCATATGTACAGCACAAGGGCTGTGTTCAAGCAATTCCTACGAGGCTCCATTTCATTAAATATGAGCACTCGCCTATTCAGCATAAACGCTGCCATGCTATAGGACTCTGTGGAAACATCACAATGTGAAGATCGAACCATCAATCATGCACAATCCATGTACCAACGGCTAGACATGCGCCATTGAACTTTCCTTACAAACCAATAGTTCCATTTACCATACATCTGTAAGATGAATTAAAGATGGCGAAGCACTGGAGAAAACCTTTGGAACAATTTAGGGGTGAACATGGGTGCAGTGGGAATGGGTTCCTCGACACTTCTGTCTGCTTTTGTTACCACTCAACTCCAAAGTCCCACTCTCCCTCTATCTTTATCTCCCTTTCTCACCACACCCCATTTTAAGGCTTCTCGCGTTCTATGCTGCCCATTCCCCCCTCTCTCCATTGCCCTCTCCTCCTCCTCTTTCTGTCTCTCTCTCTCTCACTGTCTCTTTCTCACGTTCTCCCCCTTTCATTTTCTCTCTCAACCTAAGGGGTACTTTGTGCACTATGCAATGTGTGACAGGTGGTCTGATGTGGACCCCACTCATTGCCCTTCCGGGGGGCATTTGTTTTGAGGGTTGAATGGTCATCCGACAAAGGAAGGTGTTAGTCATTTGTCCCAGAAATGTTCTGCCATTGCACAAAAAAACATATATCTGGACACACATACATAGTCAGATACAGTAGGCCCCTCCCCCCCTGTTCCTTGGTGCCTCACAACACATGCTATTTTCGCATTGCATTGCGGACTGGCATTGATTTATTTTTTGTGGTATGGGATCTGAATGAACACAGGGTGACAAGATATTGAAATGACAAGGGGGTTCCAGTGCAGAGATGGGTGCCCGGTGTTATG